>NC_045608.1:1701865-2308532 GCF_009762305.2 Zalophus californianus
CTGGGGCGGGTGGGAGGGCGGGGCAGGGTGGGGTTGGGGGGATCAGAAAAGGGAATGACATCCGTCGGTGCGGAATCGGCTTCACAACCCACATCTTCATCCAATCAACGCTGTGGATGGTAAATCCTTCCCTATCATCCCCATCACTATCGGCCACCACCCGTTCTGGGCAGAAAGGCTGAGAGTGTAAAGGGATGGTGGTCTTGTTCACACAGGAAGCCCCCCGAGCTAGCAAGAGTCTGTGGGAGACAGGGGTTGGGGTCCACAGACGGCCTGCTATCCCATATCACTGGGCTTCAGACAAGGACAACACCCCACTGCGTCACCCCAGACGCCAAATACGGGCAACACAGATGGTCGGACAGAATGGAGACGCATAGTGGCGGGCTTGCAAACTGAAATGTGCCCGGGGGCCGGGCCCGAATGTTCATGACGGTCTCCCACCTGGGGCAGCAGAACCACAGCAGGTGCTAGAAACGGGAGCCACCGCGGTGGGGCTGAGGGTCTCGGGGTGGGGGCCGCGGCCCTCTGGGAGGTGTGTGTCCTGAGGACCGCGCTGCTCCCCGGCCCGTCCCTGCGGCTCTGCAGGGAGGTCTGCTCAGCACCGCCATTTCTCCCGCTTTTAGGGAGAAGTCAGAAACCCAGAGTTTTCTTCGAAATCTCCCCAAATCTTCATGTTAGCAATTATGGTGATTATTTTACCTAAAGCATTGCGTGGTGCTAACAAGACGTGCCTAAGAACTAAATTCAACACGTAGGTTTCCCTTTACAACCTCAGGCATGAAAACCCATAGCCCTACAAGTGTCATCAGAATAAGCAAATCTCGTTCTTTTGGGAATAAGAAAGACCATCTGGGGCTATGTTCCCCAAAATAAGGTGACCTGAGATGTCCAGGTTATACAAGCACCTTGGTTTCCACCGGATAAACCCCACAAAGACTACATGTCTGCGTAGGCAAGACAGCAAGCTGATCACGCGGCTCCTTCTGGGACTTCTGGCCCTAACGAATAACATGACAGAGCAAGAGAGCTATTCAGCTGACACCACCAGTTAGATCGAGCTCTCCAGGAACAATTTCTCATCCCAATGCAACGTGCTGGACTCAGCCTGGTGTGGACAGCTGATGCTCCGAAGGAGTGTTAATGCAGCCCTCCCTTTCTCCTTTTCGGGTTTTCCTCTGATCCCGCACGCTCACCCCTTCTCTGTGACTCGTGAGCGGGAACCTCATCCCCTGAAGCTGCAGGAGAGTCCGTCCCGGAGGCCCATGCCTCGTTCAACACAAGCATATGCCACGGAGAAAATCAGTCCCCTCCTGCAATGCTCCTCCCGCGGCGAGCACCAGAGTCCCGACCACGGGAGCCTCAGCCCCGGTGACAGCCCGCGCACCACCACCTCCGCCCTTTCTGCCAATTCCTTCCTTGTTCGCCCACAGCACTTACTAGTACTTAAATACTTTTGTTTGTTAATATATTTGCTGTGTCAGACTCTTTGATCCATCTGTACCACATTCTCACGTCTAACACAGGGCCTGGGTGTGTCTGAATGTCTGTGTACTCCAGATTTTTGCATTTGGATTCTCCCCAAAATGGTAATCTTAGTGATAAATTTTTTCAAACTATGTAGGCAGGATGGATGATGAAATGTAATCATGGATAAATGGATAAAAAGTATGTATATATATATATATATACACACACACACACACACATATACACTTCTGAAACTATATATACCCCAAGAATCTCTATTGGTCAAATTTCCATTTGTTCAATAGAGTATAAACATTATTTTTAAAAATTCCATCATGAACACTTTCCTTTGCACTGGGAAGATGAATGAAGTTTCTGGCAGGATCTAGTGGTTCGAACAGCCCCTTGCAGACCATATAACACTGTGGTGGTGACAGATGTTAATTCGCCTTACTGCAGTTATCATTTTGCAATATGTACAAATACTGAAGCATGACATTGTACATCTGAAACTAAAATGTCAATTACGCCTCAATAAAAAAATACATAAATAAAGGGAACTGTTGATTTGCACAGAGAAATAACTAGTCTGCAACCAGAGGGAATTATAATCACCATAACCACCCGCGTTGGCCTCCCAGACCTCTAAACAGGGCCGTGAGCAGAGCTACCCGACCTCCCGCAGTCGGGCCAGAACTAGCAGCTCCCTGTACCCCAGGCCCGGGAACGGCTGGATAACAAAGTCCTGTAAGGTCCCTTTTCCTCATTAGAGAAGTTATCTAAATGGCATGTGGGTAAACTTTTTAAATGCCCTGCAATTTCTTGGCCAGCGCCGTTTATGGGTTTAGGTCTATCAACCATCGCGCTTCCCAGCATTGTCCTCAGAGCGGAGCAAGGACTCAGCAGCCTGGGGCCTGGGGCCAGGGGAAAGGCTTAATGCTGTCACTTCTTCACAGTCACAGAGAAAGAGAGATGAGAGTGTGGACAGACCAGCCAAGGACGGCGCCCCCGGGGGCCACCGCGCAAGCAGGCTGGCCGACCTCGCGGATTCCGCTCACCCTCGACCTACGGCGCACAGTCAGGCCAAGGCTGGCTGAGCGTGTCCTGCGCGGGGGGCAGTGCTCTCGGTCACAGCAAGATGGGGACGCCTTGCGAGCCCCGGCACGACCTTAAGGGGGCAAGTCTGGAGTGGCCGTGGCAGAAACAGGGGGCCCTGCTGGAGGCTGGCCCCAAGTCCGTGCACACCTCCCGCTCAGCACCGACCACGCTCTCGTGGCCCCCGAGCGCCCTTACGTGTCTGAGCCCACCACCACCTTGTACCCTGCGACCTTGGCAAACCCCCTGCTCCTGCCTGCAGGAGGGTGCAGTCTCCGTCAGAGGACGCGCTGGGGACCCCACAGAATGTACGTCCGAGTGGCCACTAGGCTGCTCCGTGATCCTTAGAATTCAGGATGACAATTTACAGAGCCGTTCTCTGAGGGGCGGGGATCTGGGTGGTTTGCAAACGCTCCCCCTTCAGGAACGGGGTCCCTGCACGTCTCTGTGTCCGTGAGCCGGAACCCTTGACAGGCGCTGGGCGGGCCTTCCCCACCGGGGCTCCTCCTGGGACCCTGCGGCTGGCGCCCCCAGAAGCAGGAGGGGAGGTGGCCTCGTGGGGCGGGTGCCGCGCGGACCATGGGGGGTCGGACTTCCCTGCAGGATGTAGACGTAAGGACCAGAGAGAGATAAGGGGAGACAGACACACACAGAGAGTGAGACACACAGAGAGACAGAGAGAGGGAGAGACAGAGAGACACCAAGCACAGAAATAGACAGTGAGAGACATACAGCGAGACAGAGACAGAGACAGAGGCTGACAGACACAGAGAAAAGGAATGGGGGGAGGGGAGGGGAGGGGAGGGAAGAAAACACAAAGCACTAGGGTTTCGTCCACCAGGGAACACCCACGGTCGTGTCCGGGGCGTGTCTGCCTCTGTCACTGTGGTGGAGGAGGAGAGGTGATGAAGCGTCAACAGTGTGTGGGGGGGAGCAGGAGAGACCCCGAGACACGGAAGTGCGACAGGAAGGGAGCCCGTGGGCGTGGACGTCGGCCAGGAGGCTGAGCAGCTCCAGCTCCCCACGCGGGCTTCTGTGCTCACTGCTGTCCACGCTCGTCCGCCACCATGCTGTCTGCGGTGCTGCTTACGGAGGAAGCTAAGTCAGCTTCCACCCGAAGTTAGCGGGTAAGAGGAGCAATGCTTCCATGTGGAGCAGAGACTGAATTCGAACTGCTCCTTGCAGCTGAGGGTCAAGGGTTCAGGTGCACACGTGCGGATGCGTGTGCACAGGTGTGTGGGGGGGTAGGTTTGGACATGTGTGCATACATGTGGGTGTGTGTACAAGGGAGTGGGTGTGTGCACGGGTGGGTGTGATGTGTGTGGCTATGTGTACCTGAGTGTGGATGTGTGTGCATGCGTGTGGCCGTGTGTACCTAGTGGGCACGTATGTGGGTGTGCTCACATGTGGATGGCTGTGAATGTAACGTGGCCAGGGTATGATCTGGAAACCACTTCCCAGCTTCCTTTCCCACCCTGGGCAGCAGTGTGTGTCTTGGGGGCTGCCTTACCCCCTGCCCGCCCGCCGACACCTTCCCTCACTCTTGTGCACTGGAAAAGCAGCAGGAGCCACGGCCGGGCCCCGGCGGGAAGGGGAGAGCCTCGGGGGCAGACACACACATGCTCCTCAGTGTGATGCCTCTGTCCACCCTTTGGGGAAAGAGGAGCGCACAGAAATTCATGGCCTTCACACCTTTTCCAACAGACTTAACTTGGGCGTGTGGGTAAAGAGAAACAGCAACACCCTGCCACGGAAACAGGTAGTCCAGGCGGTGAGCCCTACCTTGCTGGATCACCCGCAAAGGAGACATGTCCGTCCAGCCCCATGACTGAGGTCCCGGGACTCCCAGCAGAGGCTGGCCTTGTCCCTGGGTGGCCCAGGGATGCTGGCTGTGCCCATAGGTTCTGGATGGTGCCCGGGAGGGGGCTGGGCTGCAGGTGACAGTGGCTGGTGGGAGCTCTGAGTCAGAGGTGTGCTCCCCAGTGGGTCAGGGTTTGTTCGCATGGCTCTCGAGTACAGGCTCAGGGACCTCCACGGGTTCCTCACCCCCACACACGGGCAGCCAGGAGGCCCAGGGCACCGCGGCCCCAGGGGGTTCCCGCTGCTCACCAGGCCCCCTCCTTCCACACGCCTGCACCTGCGACGTAGCCACACCACTCAGGGACAGCTTGCAGACGGGGACTCGCCTTGGCCCACGGACAGTGAGCCCCAGGTGGGTCAGGGACAGAGAGGACGGAGCCCTAAGTCAGCATGAAGACACACGGCAGGGGTTGGGACAGCAACTTCCCTTCATCGTAAGGTGGCAGTGACTGAGAGCCCGAGGCCTCCAGGCGGCAGGCACACCTGGAGCCACCAAGGTGTGACCCTGGGATGAGCAGAGCACCAGGAGACGAAAGGCAGGGCCGGAGGGGCCGCCCTCCACTGGCCGCGGAGACGAGTGGCCAAAGCGCGTGGGGACAGGAGGACGCTCCCTTACCTGGATGGGCCGGTGACCTGGAGAAGGCTCCGCGCACCTGCACACAAAGACCAGAGAGTCAGACACGGCGGGGCAGCCGCTGGCAGAAAGCTCTAGTCCGACCCCAGACAGAGCGGCTCGGAGACGTTACCTGGAAATCCCAAAAGATCAGTAGCAGCCAGGGGTGCCCGCCCCAGAGCAGCCCCCTCATGGCTGCCCAGAGGTCAGGGCGCCACCTGAGCCCTGGTCCTGAGGGTCTGCCGCCCAGCGCGTGCCCTAACTTTCACTTCCCCAGGAAAGGGACATTTTCACAGGTTCCGGAAAGAAAAGATCTGCTTCTCCTTAGTGTGTGGCACGCAGCCGTCCTGAGAGCTCACGGGCGTCTCTCCCTTGTGCTGAGAATGTTCGGGGCCCGGCGTCCCGGGAGGGCAGCCCCCAGCCGGCCGCCGTTCACAGAGCCCCGCGGGGCCGTCCACCACCGTCAGGCTGGCCTGGCTCTCAGGAGTCTCGGTCTGCCTCCATCCGGGCTTGGCGATCAGACCCCTCGCTCCTTCCCTGAAGTGGGCACAGCGAGAAGACCCTCAGGGGCGCCCGGTCCTGGCGCTCCTGCCCAGCCCAGCCCGTGTGTGCGCTGACTCAGCCCGACACCCCGCCGGCCCCAGCTCTGGGTGGAGAGGCAATGATGTCAGGCTCTCTCCTCAAACTTTGTTCTGGTCGGCTTCTCTATTTATACCCCTTGCTGCCGCGTCCTTCCTGGGTCCTAACACCGGGCTGTTGAGAACAACTGGCCGACCAGACAGCACGGGCGTCCGCAGAGATCAGATGCTTCCCGCCAGCACCCTCCAGGGCAGAGCGAATGTTCCTAACGAGAAATCAGACAACAAACCATGAACTGTGTTGACAGCTGAGCCTTTTTTGTCCAAAGGAAGAAAGAAGGTGATACACAGATGGCAAAGGAAAATAAACCACACCCGCGTGCCCCCAGAGAAGTGCTGACCACATGTTTCTCCTTAACCCTTTCAGAGGCAGGTGAAAGCCATGGGATTATTTACAGGGTCCTCGGTGGAATCACGCCAAACCCCATATCCGCCGGCATCCAGGATCCTGCTCTCCGGGGGATAACAGAGTCAAACCCTGAGCCTCAGTTTACTCAAGACTGAATGTTTATCCAATCTACCCCAAATCCACGCCTACGCGCACACACACTCACACACATGCTCACACACACGTGCTCGCACTCACATGTTCACACACGCACGCATGTGCTCAGGCTCACACTCTCGTGCACGTACTCTCACACACACTCACACGCTCAGAGACACTCACACGTGCTCACACTCACACGTACATGTTCATGCTCACACAGGCTCACAGGCACTGCTCCACTCACACATGTTCACACTCACTCACACGCTCACAGTCAGCGCTGTAGTTTGCTCTGCAGACTGACCCCCGCTCGCCTCGCTGAGCCGTCTCCAGCATCTGTGAGCTGTGTGCTCTCAGGCAACTTACTGACCCTCCCTGTGCTTCTGACTCCTTGTCTCAGGGATGGAGGCCGCAGTTCCTACCCCGCCGGGTTGTAAGGAGAAATGAGGTGATGCATTCGAGGCCCCAAGGCCGTGCTTGGGGACTATGTAACACTCCACAACGCTCGCCAGGAGAAAATGTCACTCAATAAACGTCGGCCACAATGCTGATTCTAAAGTAGACAAGAACACCCATGCAATGTTAGCCAAGAGCATCGTCTCCTCCGTCCTGACTTTAAATGGAATAAAGTCCTGAATCCAAGCACTTCCTAAAGAGGATACGAAAGTGCCTTCCAGTCTCCATGGGAAAGGGAAAAACCCAAACAGGACGTCAAACGGGAGGTGTCTGTAACACGGGCGGCAGCGCCCTGGCCTCCGAGGGCCGCCAGCCCCGAGCCTTCCCACGTGGCTGCAGAAGGTTCCAGATCACTGCTGGGAGCAGTGCCTCCCTCAGGCACCGGCGAGCCCTGAGCTGCAGTACTTGGGCGCTTAAACAGCGCCTTGACCCCGTTGCCTGGGCTGACCGCCGAGGAAGAGCCACTTACCGCCCATGTCCTCGGGGTCGGCAGGCTGCCTCCACAGGGACGCGGTGGCGCGGGCGCTCCTCCCCGGACTTCGCTGGACACCGCTCAACGGACCTCTCTCTGTGCCAACCTCTCCCGTTTCCACGGCTGAACAAAGCCAGGACGTGCCCCTTCTAATCTCGGATGTGCCGTCAGATCCGTCAGATCGCGGAGGCACCCAGCTCCATGGCGGTAATAAACACTGCAGCTAAAGCCGAACGGGCGGCCTGCGCCCAGGTGTCTACACTCACCAGGGACTGGCGTCGGACCCGAACCCCAGACCACGTGCTTGTGCCAATTCACATCACCTGTCCCACGTCCCCTCCCAGTGCTGAGACGAGCCCACCTTCCCCCAAAGCGGCGTTTCCGGGGCCGTGCAGACTTGGAGGTGGCGCAGGCGGGCTCAGGGCCAGGGCCGCAGCACGGTGGGCCCCAGGGAGGCTCGGGCCGTTCCCGGACAGCGTCCTGGCCCCAGGACTCCTGCCCTGACGCCCTCCCTGCTCATTTCCTCCCCGTCACTTCTCCCTGCCTGATGTCTTTACACCTTCAGCCCCCATTCCCCTGCCGTCGGTGTCTCCCCACCGCAATGCAGGCCCCGTGGGAGCAGGGACGTCCTTCCGCATCCTCAGCCTCGGGAACAGGGCTCAGCACTTTCCCCTGGTTTTGCCGAGCTGCCAGACACCCTGCTGCGCCGTCTAAGTCCAGGGTATACGCATGCTGGCTTGACTCACATGTAAAGTGACCATCTCTCTTCTAGAGACACACACAAAGGGAAGGAAAAACAGTGTTCCTTCCTCGTCCTGAGAATGTTTAGGGTCTGCTCACCCCGACGATCCCATAAAGCACATGGTAGTGTCACCACACGGAGCGCGCGTCCCCGGAGCTTCTCTGTCTCACACACGCGGACCGTGTGAGCACCTTCCTCCACTCCTCCTCCGCATCCCATCACCTCTGGTAGCCCCACACCTGATCCTTGTTCCAGGAGTTTGGGGCTTTGTTCTGAGTCCCCCGTAAGGGAGATCGTACGGCATTTGACTCATTTCACCCTGCATAACGCTTGTCGGCTGAGCAATGTTGCATCGCATCTATACCCCACATCTTCTGGACCCGTTCGCCCACTGATGGACACAGGCTGGCTCTGCGTCTCGGCCATGGTATGTAACACTGTAATGAACTGGGGATGCAGATGTCTTTTCGACACAGAGTTCTTGTTTCCTTGGGATGTATTCCCAGAAATAGAATCGCTGGATCATATAGCCTAGTACTTAATAGGTATTCAATATTAATATTTTCTGAATGAGTGCCTGTGTGTTTGACTTAAAAGAAAAATTTTGTCATACTTTGGTAAAAGTATATCAGGTTTGTATTGACATAGACGTTAATTAAATGTTTTCAATGGGACCTTAACATCCCTGATATGTAGAATCTAAATTTACTCGTAGAAACATGGTAGAATGGGTTTGGCAGGGGCCAAAGATGAGTAAGGTCTGAGGACCTACTGTGCGACATGGTGACTATAGTTGATAATAGCAGGTGGTGTAATTGAAATTTGCTACAAGAGTAGAACTTAACTGTTCTCACCAAAAAATACATAAATAAACAAATAAGCAAATAAGCCAGGTGTGAGGTGATGGACAGGTTAATTAATTATTGTGAGAATCCCTTCGTCTATATATGTATCAAACACGTATGTTATCCAATCATCACTTCATATACTTTAAATATAACCATCTTATTTGTTGATTATACCTTAATAAAGCTGAAAAGAGAAGAGAAAGAAACGATCCTAAGTCCTCATCAGGCTCTATATTCAGTAAGTGTTTCCAGGGATGAAGCAGAGCGTGATGTTGGCTGAGGTGGAGACATAACTGGGTGGCTTACGCAGGGAGGCAGGTGCCAAGTGGACACGTGTCCTCGTGCCTGCAGGAGGACAGCCTGGGACCTCACGAAGCGCGCAGGTGCTTAGGTTGGAAAGTCTGTGCAGACTGCTAGTTCTTAACACTCGTTCTTGTCACCCCCTAACGGCCCCTCCCCCAGCCACACTGCCTTCCAGAAACCAGCAGATCTGTGAGAAGCTGCCTGAGCTGCACGTGTCCCATGTGGCTGGACTCGGCCGTGTGTTAGGGTGTGCAGGCAGCACACGGGTGCTGTAGAAACTGAGGGGGTTAGAGAGCTGGGGGTGAACTCAGCCAGGATGTGGCACGCAGGAGTCAGGGAATTCTTGTTCTTAAGGGAATGAAGAACATTCTGGAAAAAGCTATGAAATGGGCTAGCACCTGGATGCAGCATGGGATGCATCACAGCACGGACATACGGTGTTCCTGCTGGTCCAGGTCCTGGCCCCTTCTGTTGACCAAAGCAATTGTCAATTGTGTCTTCTCCTGCAGAACACTTTCTTCACCCGCCCACGTGCTCCCATTGGGACTGTGGGACCTTCACAGCACCTCCATGCCCCGGGCCCTGTGACTGTCTGCGGGTGTGCAGGGGACCTACCTGATACACTGATGCCTTCCCCGGGACAGATACCCACCTTGGGAGAGAAGGCTCTCCTCCCCCACTGGAGCTGCTAACCCAGGACGGCCTTAAATTATGGTTCTTGATGCCCATTTTTTCTCACTACAAAGGAAAGAATTACCAACAGTAGAAAAAACTGGGCAAACTGAAAAATGGGCAAGGGAGAGATTTGAGGGCATCAGCTGAGCCCCTGGATCCTGCTACACCTAAAGCCAGTTCACTGACAGGCACCAGTAAATGCACATTTGGGCTCAAGAAGCTACGAGCTTGGTTTCTGTCCCTTGCAACTAAGAGTCCTGGCCAATTTGAGAAACCGCAGTAATTTGGCATTCAACCAAATGCGGGTACAAGAGGGAAAGTGGCAGGAGCTGGGGCTGGAGGGAAGGGATTCTCCACCCTGCTGGCCTGGGTCCTGCCCGCCTCCCCTTCACCTCCCAGCCTCCTCGTTGGCCCCACCACGTCCAGACGATCCGCGCCACACTGGCTTCCAGCATCCTCACTCCCAACAGCGACCCTCCTGTGGCCCGCATGGGCTTCTCCCCCCGCCCCCCGCCAAGCACAGGCCTAAGCACGCAGAAGTGGGGGTGCCTAATGAGCACCGCTGAGCAGGGAGTACAGACCCATCGGATAAACATGGCCCCTTCCTTCCAGTCTAGTGTAGCAGCTCAAGTCACCTTGAACCGACGACCCCACATGCCTGCTTACTCCCCCTATAACGCCTTTGCCCCTGGAATCACACACCCAAGTACGCACACACATAAGTCTCTGCCTCAGGCTCTGCTTCCAGAGAACCAGGGCTAAGACCATCCACCGGGCATGTTGGTCCCGTGGTCTCAGGCCTCAAGAGTCAGTGACAACTCTGCTTGGATGCACATGTGGGAACTTTGGGGGATAAAGAAACTCTAGTTGGTGAGGAGTATTTCCAGCAGGAAGATGCGTGGCAGACATTGCTAATGGCCCTTTTCCTCCTTCGTTCTCTCTATGCAGAATCCCAAGTGTGTTTGATTAATCCAAGTGTATTTGAGCTCAGTTAAAAATGATCACTTCCCACAGATGGCCAACAGACACTTGAGAAGATGCTCAACATCACTCATCATCAGGGAAATACAAGTCAAAACCACCATGAGATACCACCTCACACCTGTCAGGATGGCTAAAATCAACATTTCAAGAAACAACAGGTGTTTCTCCACAGATGCGGAGAAAGGGGAACCCTCTCACACCGTTGGTGGGAACGCAAGCTGGGGCAGCTGCTCTGGAAAACAGTATGGAGGCTCCTCAAAAGGTTAAAAGTAGAATTCCCCTTCCAATCTAACAATCACACTACTAGGTATTTACCCAAAGAATACAAAGATAGGAATTCAAAGGGCTACGCAGCACCCTGATGTCTATAGCAGCATTATTTACAATAGCCAAATCGTGGAAATGCTGTCCAGCGACAGATGAGTGGATAGAAAAGATGTGATTCACGCGCACACACACACACACACACACACGATGGAATATTACTCAGCCATGAAAAAGAATGAAATCTTGCCATTTGCAATGACGTGGATGGAGCTAGAGAGTGTAATGCTGAGTGAAATAGGTCAATCAGAGAAAGACAAATACCAGATAATCTCACTCATGTGGAACTTAAGAAACAAAACAGATGAGCAAGGGAAAAGAGGTGGAGGGTAGCTGACAAAAAGACTGGTAACTACAGAGAACACACTGCTGGTCACCAGAGGGGCTGGTCCCCCTGGGGTATTGGGGGATGGGGGAAATGGGGGATGGGGATGAAGGAGTGTACCCGTCGTGATGAGCACGGGGTCATATATGGAAGTATTGTATTGCTATATCGTACACCTGAAACTAATATAACACTGTATGTTAACTAACTGGAATTAAAGTAAAAACTTTAAAAACTGTTTTAAATAAATAAATAAAGGGAGGTTTGGAAGTTGGGGAAAAAAATGATCTCTTCCATTCCAGCCAGGGTGGCCATGTGATTACACACAGCAAGACGCAGACGGAAGGGTCTGGCACAGGCTTCTGAGGAAAAGCTTTGAGAGGCCAGTCCCTTTGGATCTTTGCTCTTCCTGAAGTCTTCTGACCTTGACCCTTTATTCTGGCTGGAATATGGCAGTGGTAAATAGAGGTGGAGCGGCTCTCAGGCTATCATGGGAATGGAAACCACAAGCTTTTCATCCTAGGACGTAGAAAGCTGGAAAGAGCATCACCCTCCACAATCAGAACAGCCCCCCTAATCTACAAAATTGTCCCTTTTCCCAAACCCCATCAGTGAGCAGAGGTTCAGGGAGATTCCCTAGCCTGAAATCTAAGGAAAGAGGGGACATGAGCATTGGCTTGCATGTGGCAGGGTGCAGGAGGAACATGGAGCCCCAGCAGGTGAGAAGAATGCAGTGAAAGACTTGTGGTGAGTTCGGAAAGGCGGGGTGCAGGCTCGTGTGAGCGCCGGGCCCCTGGCAGCTATAGGCAAAGGGGAGCACACACCCCCTCTCAGGCTCTTCTCTGTGACTTGGCAGACACTCCAAGGAGAGACGGGAGGCAACTCTCAGAGGGGCACACGCAGCACCGTGCAGAGGCAGGAAGCCTGCCTTGACCCTTCTCCCCAAGGAACAAGGTCCTTAAGTCTCTGAGAGAAGGACAGCTAATGCTGTACCCCCAGGGCACAGGGGAAAACCTCTGCAGCTGGAGAAAAGGCAGAAGACGCGAGCCCCCAAGACACCAAAACACAGGGCCACCGGGGCTGCAGTTGTATCAGGAAAACGATTCCTGCACACCCCCCCCCACCTCATACCAGACTAGCCAGCAGCAGCATCCTGGTCATGGGAGAGGCCAGAGCCCAAGGAGAGACACTCTGACGTCCTGGCACATGAGGGAGGCGTGAAGCCAAAGTGGAGCAGGAACGGGGAGTCACCCCCTCTGCCAAACCAAGGCCCACCCCAGAGCAAGGCTGTGCCGGAGGGATCGAGCCGGCCCTGCAGTGAAGGAGACACAGCAGGAGAGCCCAAACCCAGCTCCCCTCCAGACTAGCACACACGCACACATACACACACACACATGCACAGGTATGTGCACATACCCCCACATATATACACATCCATGTGCACACACCTATGCGTGTGTACACAAACGATGACATGCACATGCATGCGTGCAAACACCCATGCACACGCACCATCGTGCACACACCTGCACCATCGTGCACACACCTACACCCGTGCACACGCGTATGTGTACATATTCATTCTTGCATGTGTGTGTCTACATATACATGTGTGTGCATGTACGCATGTGAACACATGCGTACATGCACATGCATGCATGATCACACATACAAATGGATTAGCAGAAAACAGCTCTTCCCAAGCCCCAGCATGAATACCATGCACCTCAGTCTCCATGGTCTTACACGTGATGCCCGGCACTCATTCTAAAATAATGACACACGCAACAAAAAGAAAAACCAACACACCAACCATCCAGAGACAAAGCAATCACAATTACAAGACAGAAAATTTTGAATAACTGTGACCACCACAATCAGTGCTTTAGTGGAAAAGGAGGACAACACTCCTGGGCAAATGGAAATTATGGGAAGGAATACATATTTCAAGCAGAAATGGTATCACTGAAAATAAAATTGGTAACAGAACAAGCACTCCTTTGAGCTCATCAGGAGACTCGATGCAGTCAGGGAAACGGCCAGTGAACCTTATGATAGGCCAGTTAAAATTACCCAGACTGATGCACAAAGTGAAACTTAAAAGAATAATTTTAAAAAATAGCATGAAGGAGCAATGTCATAGTATCAAATAATCTAACACTTGTATAATTGAAATTCCAGAAGTAGAAGTGTGAAAAGGAGACCAAAAAATGTTTGAAGAGAAAACGGCCAAGAATGTTCAGAAATAACTAACTACATTCAGTTACAGACCCAAGAAGCTCAGGCAATCCCAAACCAGACAAATACCTCACACCACACACACAGCCCTAGACACATGATCATCAGACTTCAAGAAATCAGACATCAAGGAGAGATGGTGAAGGCAGAGGCGGGTAAGTGCACACAGAGGAGCAGAGATGAGAGTTACGGTTGGCTTCCTGTCAGGAAGGACGACGCAGGGACGTATCTGATGCACGGGGTGCAGGGATGGGGGCTGGCTGCGCAGAGCTGAGCATCCGGCAACTGTGCATCCAGCTTCTCTAGCTATGCCTCTGTCTGTATCTACACGTAGTAACATCTTTCAAAATGAAGGGGAGGGCATGGAATGGAGGGTGAGGAGTGACTCCCCGTGGGCATAGAATTTCATCGGCGGGGGGATGAAAATGCTCTGAAATTAAATAGTGGTGATGGTTGTACTTGTGAATACACTCAAGAATGTGCTGGTGAGTATACTCGTGAATACACTTGTGAGTATACTCGCAAATACACTCATGAATGCACTTGTGAATATAGTCGTGAATACACCCGTGAATGTAGTCATGAACACTTGTGAATGCACTCATGAATATACTCGTGAATATACTTGTGACTACACTCATAAATATGCTTTTGAATGTACTCATGAATACACTCGTAAATACACTGATGAGTAGGTAGACTTGTGAATACACTGGTAAATGCACTTATGAATATACTTGTGAATATACCTGTGAATATGCTAAATATTGCGAGTATACTAAATATCACTGAACTTTATGAATATTGTGAATATACTAAAATCACTGAATTTTACATTTTAATATACATGCTGCTGAACCGAGCTGACTTTCACATTTTAAAATGAATTCAAATTCAAAGTGAATTTTATGGTATGTTGATTATATCTCAATAAAAAATGAAAGTGAAATAAACACTTTTTTAGATGAACACAAGCTGGGAGAACCCATTACCAGAAGACCAGCACAACAAGGAACGTAAAAGAATTCCTTAGGCAGAACAACATGACATGAGACAAACCTGGGTCTACAGGAAGAAATGAAGATATCCAGAAAGGGTTACAGTTTATCTGAGTAAGAAAGGAACTTCCTCTCATTTGTGATTGCTATAAAATGAAGAACGACTAAAGGAGGGGTGACTGGGTGGACCAGTCGTTAAGCGTCTGCCTTCAGCTCAGGTCATGGTCCCGGGGTCCTGGGATCGAGCCCCGCATCGGGCTCCCTGCTCAGCGGGAAGCCTGCTTCTCCCTCTCCCGCTCCCCCTGCTTGTGCTGCCTCTCTCGCTGTCTCTCTCTCTGTCAAATAAATAAATAAAATCTTAAAAAAAAAAAACAAAGGAAAAAGAATAGAATGTGCTTTGGGTTGATAGCATATGTAAACATAAAGTGCAGGAAAAAATCACAAAGGCCAGGAGGGAGAAGGCGGGAGAATAAGCTACGAGGCGTGTACGCTCCACAAGTGGTCCACGATTATGGAACGTAGTACGTGATTATTTAAAGAGATATATCTTATGCTAGTCACTGAAAAGCCATTTAGTAAACCTGAGGGCAACCACTGGGGGAAAACCTGTTATAGAGCTACAAATAATAAGCTAATAATAAAGCATAAAATGGAATCATAACAAATTCTGCATTAATCCAGAAGCAGCAAGAAAGGGTACAAGGAAAACAACAACAAAAACAGATAAAACAAATAGAAAATCATTGGCAAGGACGGCAGATTTCGTACCAACCATATCAATCACCGCATTGAATTTAGATGATCTGAACACACCCAATGACACAGAGATTCCCAGACTGGATAAAATAGAAAGACCCAAGTATATCCTGTGAATCTTAAATATAAATACCCAGCTAGCTGAAAAGTAAAAGTAGACAGGAAAAATGTATCTTGAAAACACAAAATAGAAGAAAAGCGGAATGGCCATGTTATCAGACAAAGTAGACCTCAGAACAGGAGTTATTTTCAGGGATAAAGAAGATCATTACGTAAGGACCATGGGAAGAATTCAGCAACAACACATACATATCTAACAAAAGAATTACAAAACACACAGTACAAAAACAGCTATCACTGAAAGGAGAAAGAGACAAGCCCACAGCTGTATTCACAGATTCCTCTCTCGGTAATCAATAAAATAAGTAGACAGAAAATCACTAAGGCTACAGAAGCACTGACCAACATTATTGACCTAATTGGCTTAATGACGTTTATAAAACACTCAACCACAGAAAAATGACATCCTTTTTAAGTGCACATAATACATTCACCAAAATAGACCATATTCTGATCCATAAAAAAAAAAGCCTCAACAAATATGAAATATCAAAGCATATAAAGTATGTTCTCTAATCATAATAGAATTAAACAAAAATCCAAATGAAAGAAAGGTGTCTGGATTTGAGGTGATGAAATGTTCTAAAATTAGATTGTGGGGATGATTACATGGCTCTATCAATTAACTAAAAAACACTGAGTTGTACAGTTTAAATGGATGAACTTTATAGTACATAAATTACTAGAGCAAACAAGTGAGTTTACTAAGGTCACACAAGAAATACGGCCAACATAAAAATTTTATTGAATTTGATATGCTAATAATGAATGATTGGAAATTAAAATATGAAAAAGGTAATTTGTAATAGCACCCAAATGAAATAGGTATAACTCTAACAAAGTGTGTGCAAAAAGCACCTATGTAAATAGAAAGATCTATCGCATGCTTGGGTTGAATGACTAAGTATTGGTAAAATGTCAGTCCTCTCTCAAATCCCACCCAAATCCCCCAAGATCTCACCAGGAATTTTTTATAGAAATCAACAAGCTAACTCTAAAATTTATCTGGAAAGGTAAAGAAACTGGAATAGTTTTCAAGCTATTTTGAAAAATATATACAAAGTTGGAACACTTCCATACTGATTTCAAGACTTCCTATAAAGTTGCCGTGCTCAACAGAATGTGATACCAACGAAAAGTTACACCCACTGTAACGGACGAAACAGAAGAGAGAACGCAGAAATAGACCCACGCCTATACTGCTCCTTGATCTCCAACAGGAGTGCCAGGGATCAAGATGGAGAAAGGATGGTCTTTTCAATGCATGGATTGGAACAACTGGACATCCTCACGCAAGAAAAAAAAGGAGGTGGGTGGCTCAGTCAGTTAAGCCTCCGACTCTTGACTTCGGCTCAGGTGGTGATCTCAGGGTCGTGACATCGAGCCCCGCGTTGGGCTCTGCGCCTGGCAGGGAGTCTGCTTGAGATTCTCTCTCTCTCCCTCTTCCTCTGTCCCTCCCTCCCTCTCTAAAAAACAAAACAAAAACAAAAAAAGTCCTATAGGCTGAACCACTAGAGTGTACTTTCAGTTACTTGCACTTGAAAATAATCTCTAACTTATATAGTTGACATGCTAACTTGGGCCTCATCCTGACTATTCATCTTAGATAATTTCTCAGTCCAGAGTGAGTTTTCTCCTTTGTCTCTGGACTCAGCTGCTTAAACAGTCAGGGGTACCTACCAACAAGTCTATTTTCATTAACAGATGGGATCTTAAGTGACAGTGAGGCACTAAGTAATCATCATCTGTCATCACTATGATCATCATCATATAAGCAATTAGCATTTCATCCAGCAAACAATATAGTTTGCCATTTAGGAGTGAAATCAGCTGCAGAGAAAAAGACAATCAATTATCTTGCACCTTTTAGAAAATCATACTGAACCACTGCAGCAAAACTAGCAATTAATTCTTTACTCACTGTCTCTGAGAATAACAATGTCAAGCTCCATAAAAACCTTCAAAGATGGGGCTACATTTCAAGAGATTTATTCCTGGGAGAGCCTAGACCAACAAATAATCGAATCCTGGATTTCCTAAAGACCATACAAATGGCATTAAACCAGAAATCAAAAAAAAAATATTTAGATTTGAAACCCAGTTGAATTTCATCGCAGTCTTGTCACTGATTAGCCTAGAATAACTCAAACTATAACCAACTATCATAACACCCTTCCCAAAATCTTGTCCTTTTATTACTGTGTCAATCAGGGTGCTTTCTGTTGCAGACGATAGAAAATCCAACTCAAGATAGGCTTAAAGAATAGGGAAGGGACGCCTGGGTGGCTCAGTCAGTTAAGCATCTGCCTTTGGCTCAGGTCATGATCGCAGGATCCTGGGATCGAACCCCACGTCCATCGGGCTCCCTGCTCCGCTGGGAGCCTGCTTCTCCCTCTGCCTGACACTCCCCCTGCTTGGGCTACCTCTCTCTCTTTCTCTCTCAAATAAATAAAATCTTAAAAAAAAAAAAAAAGAACAGGGATAAAATATTACATATTTACTCAATCTGTGAAAAGTCCAGAGGATAGCAGGACTATCAGAACTCAGCCAAGCTCACCTGGAAGTTCACTCCTACGTCTGTCTTCACTCACCTTCCTTGGGCTCCATTCTCTAGAAATGGAGAGAGAGCAACAGAAACAGTAGATATGTGCGTAAATATAGCATACTGTTCTTCCCTTCAAAATGTTTAAACATCTTTGACAGCCGAAAGCAAAAACAAAAACAAAAACTAAAACATTGGCTGGCGGAGCCTTTAATGTCTACAGACAGAACATGTAAGTCAACCGCGCATACAGAGACCCACAGAGAGACAAGATTTCTGGTTTTTTTAAGATTTTATTTATTTATTTGAGAGAGAGAGAGACAGCCCAAGCAAGGGGAGTGTCAGGCAGAGGGAGAAGCAGGCTCCCAGCTAAGCAGGGAGCCTGGTGGACGTGGGGCTCGATCCCAGGACCCCGAGATCATGATCTGAGCCAAAGGCAGATGCTTAACAGACTGAGCCACCCAGGCGCCCCAAGAGACAAGATTTCTATATTCAAATTGAAGTCGTAGAATACTGATTCTAATTAGACCATCAAAAGTGGAGGATGTACTCTGTAACCCCTACAGCAACCATTAAAAAATTATGCAAAGAGATATAGCCAAAACCAAAATAATAAATAAAATGAAAGGCTAAAATATACTCCAGTAAACCAAAAGAAGTCAGGAAAGAGGAAACAAGAGGAACTAAAAAGAAACCAACAGAAAAAATATATATATAAAATGGTAGACTTAAATCCGAACTCACTGAAAACGAAGTGGTATGTGATACACATGATGATCTAAGTACATGCCGTCGGCAAGAGACTCACTGAAAACGTAATGATACAGGTCAGGAAAAGAGAATGGGAAAATATAAAACATGCAAACACTAATCCAAAAGAAAATAAAAAGCTAGACAGGTTATATTAATATCAGACAAGATGGACATCAGAACAAAGGAAATTAGCAAAGACAAAGAGGAATCATAGGTACATAAAAGAGCCGATTCACCAAGAAGACATGAGAATACTAAATGTGGGGGCGCCTGACTACAGAGCTTCAAAACACATGAAAGAAAGCCTGACAGAACTGGAAGGAGAAATAGATCCACAATTACAATTGGAGACATCAGCATTCCTCTCTGGGCCATAGATAGGATGGGGAGACAGAAAATCAGCAAGGGGTTTAGAAGAAATGAGCAACACGATGGACCATCTGGATGTAATTGGCATTTATGGGACACTCCACCCAACAACAGCAGAACACACAAGAGCGCATGAAACATTCACCAAGACAGTCCATATCCTAGGCCATAAAATAAATCCTCATTAATGTAGATAAGTGAAGTCAGGCCAGGTATGTTCTCTGGGCATAATGAAATTGAACCAGAAATCAATCACAGAAAGATAACAGGTAAATTTCCAGCTACTCAGAAATTAAACAACACGTTTCCAACCAATCCACAGGTAAAAGAGGAACGCTCAACGGAAGCTAGAAAATAGTTTCAACTGGGTGAAAATGAAAATCCGACTTACGAGAACTGGTGGGGTGCCGCCTGAGGGGGAAATGTACAGGCCCAAATCTGTCCTCTGAGCTTCCACGTGAGGGAACTAGAAAAGAAACAGCAAAGTAAACCCAAATCGAGCAAAAGGAAAGAAACGAGTTTTGCCAAGTCATTATATGTCACCCAGAATTTCTGAGCGGGAAAGTTCTTGCAGAAAGTAAGGTATCTCAGCAACCTCTCTGCTTCCAAGTCCTCAGTGACACACAATAACTCACCGGAGAGGTTACTTACTAATACGTCCCTCCCCACTGCGGCCCCACAGAGCTTCCCGAAATGGCCATCCCCTTCCCCTTCCTGTTGTGTCCCAGCTGAGCATCTCCCAGGCGGCCAGCCGCCCCCCACCCTTGCCCCTCCGGCTCCCTCTTCACACGACGCCACAGGAGCTCCCCTGCCCCTCTCCATCCGAAAGCCAACTGCTGCCAATAACCCCAGCCTCCGTCCCACAACCTGAAACCCAATATTAAGGTGCTTTTTGAAGTGTCTTACTTGCATTGTTTCATCTAGTGTTTCTGATAATCCTATAATGTAGGTACTAATCGTTTCTATATTTTTTAAGCAAGGAAACGGAGTCACAGACCATTAGATCACTTGCCAAAGACGACACAAGTAATAAAAAGAGGAGCAGGTGATTGAGCCCAGACAGCCCGGCTCCTGAGTTAATACTCTCATCCAACGACTTCACAGTCAGCCTCCCTTTCTGAGCGCCCAGGGCATCATGCCTGTCTGTGACCTGCCTTAAATTCTGCCTTGAATTCTGAGTGTTTGTGTCTTTATCTTCATTCTCGTACTAGATTATTAGTTCCCAGAGCACAAAGGCCACATCATATCAACTTGTATGGAATCAAATTCAGGGTTCATACAAATTTGTGGGGTGAGGGAGGGAGGGAACATATATTAGTTAGGGTTCTCCAGAGGAGAGAGAGAATTGGCTCATGTGATTGTGGACGCTGAGAAGTCGTGAGCTAGAATTCAACACCTGCCTTCTTTCTTACAACCACTGCCTCCACTCGCCCAGTGAAACCTTTTTTAACGTGTCCATGTCCTCACAGAGATTCAGCTATGGCCAGGCAGCAGCAGTCCGTGGATTACCTACACATGTGCCCATCGATCCATCAACAGAGCAGACTGAGCTCCCCACCCTCTGTATCCATCTGCCACCATCTCTCAGAGAATTTGTGTATCATTAAATATTTATGGAGCATCTACTGTACCCCAGATACTCTTCCAATGACTGGGGATGGAGTCGTCAACAAAAAAACCCGTGTCTGCCCTCAAGGAATTTCTATTCCAGTGGTGGGGGGCGGGGGAGAGAAACACACAAGTACACAAAAAGTGAGAAATTTGAAAACGTTGATGAGTGCTTTAAATAAACTAAACTAAAATGCCATTTGATGTTCTTGACCAGGGGGAGGGGGAGTGTGTAGATGTAGGGCTGTAGTTGACGGTGAGGGAAGAACATCTTGGCTGAACAGGTGATATGGGAGCAGATGCTGAATGATTGGATGGATCCAGGCATCTGAAGGAAGAGTGAGCCACACAGGAGAACGCCAGATCCTTAAGGCAAAAACGAGCCTGGTGTTGATGAGAATTAGAAAAACCGATGTGGCCAGAACAGGGTAAGCAAAGGAGGTTGGAAACAGGTCGGGCCAGAGGCCATGAAAGGGGCAGGACTGGGTTGAACATGGAATGGGAAGCCACCGGAAGGCTTCAAGAGCCCAGCATTTGAGTTAATTTACGTTTGTAGAGATTGCTGGGGCTGCCGTATGGACGGTGGACTGTCGGAGGCAGAGGACCACGGGACGCAGAAAGTGTGGTTTAGAAGCTTCTTGGAGACATCCACCCAAGAGGTCATGGCGGCTCAGCCAGGGTGGTTGGGGGGCAGGAAGTAGGATAACCCAAGATGTGCTTTGGGAAATAGAGTGGTGAGGGCGTAATGTGAACCGGATGAGGCCGAGGAGGGGATCTGGGTGTTTGGTTTGAGCAAGCAGGTAGATGGTCATACGATTTAATAAGAATGAATCTGGAAGGGAACAGGCTGGTGGCAGGCGGGGACTGGCATCAAGGAGAAGGAGGTGCTGGAACCACCAGAAGCCCAGAATTCAACAGATAACCAACCGCCCAGCGGTTCCCTGCTCCGCCAGGGCCCGTGTGGGTCTGAGAAAGTGATTGCTGTGAGCTGAGGGCAGATGGGTCCCATCCTCGCCCTGCCACCATGTTGGGGGCCCTTCAGGAGTGGCCTGGACACTGGCGACACTCACTGGGTGTTGTGAGGCAATCGACAGAGTGGAAACCCTTCTGGGAACAGGCTTACCCCTGGGACCCACCAGCAGCAGCTCTACACTGAGGCACAGGAAGGGGCACGGGGACCCCAAGGGCTCCTGGAGGCCTCACATCTCACGGCGGAATCACAGATTTCCACATCGTGGGCTGGTGAAGCTCTTGAGAATTCACACGTTGCCCACAAGAACCACTTCAGAAACCACTTGCATAACTAAAAATGTCCTTGTTGAGTTTTCGGTTTGTAATTTGAAGGGGGTGGAAATCCCCACTTCTCAGCTCGCTTTCTGAAGTGTGCCTCTCCTTCAGGAGCAGCCCCACCGGGTCCCTGCCTGGGGCCCGGCAGCTGGGGCTGTTAACAAAAGAACCTTTCACTGCCCCGCAGACATCTCCCTCCTATCCTGCGGGGCTCACCCATATTTATTTGTTTTCAATGTGGTGTTTTGCTAAGAGTCCGTGGAATGCACCTCCCTTGCCAATTGAGCTGGAACAGAACAGGCAAAGAGGCAGCTGACACCACAGTCAATTCCTTAAAAGTAACTTTTGAAAAAACAGGGAGGAAGTGCCTCTCTGTTTCTCTTCCTCGTACAGCTATCATGAATCTTTCCAGAATAAAAGGTCCTCCCCTTTTACCTTTTCTTCTGAGACCCGAGAGCCCAATTAGCCCCAGTATCAACTTCTGAGCGCTCACAGCCCAACCAAAGTCTGTTCTTTAACGAAGTCACTTGGAATTCAATAAATTAGATGTCATTTTGGCAAGTGGATGTGACAAAGGGGGAGGGAGATGAACTTAGTAAAACTCTCCCTTTCGAGCCAGCAGAAGTTTCATCAGGGTGGGTTTTTTTTTTTTTACCTCTCACTTTACCTCAGAAAAAGATAATCTATAGTTACATTTAAAAAAAAAAAAAGACAATTTCTCTTGGAATTTGGTTGGTAATATAGCTCAGAGATCCCTATGCATTCCTGGTCCTAAATTGTTTAGTAAATCCTGGGAGAGAAGAGCTTGACGAACTCCCAGCTGTTCGGTTTCATTCCTGCCTGGCCCCATTTCCTATAAAGCCTTACAGCCCATGAGAATTCCAGAGAAGATGGGTTATCTCATATTGCACTGTTTCTAAAATAAAGTGGCAGTGCCGTTGACTGTCTAATGGGTTTGACACTCCTCTCCTCAGAAAAGGAATTAAAAAGATGGTCCAATGCAGGATTTTGCTGTTTTGTGTTGGGGGATGGTTTCGAGGACCAAAGCCCCCCACAGCGTGCATGTCAATGTGGGTCCTGAGATGGAGAGGCCGATATACATGCTCAAACTGTACTTTTGAAATAACACTCAGCACCCTGGCCTTGGGGGGAAGAGGGACTGTGGAGCATACACGCCCAGCGATGACTAACGGTCATTATCTAGTATCTTCACGTTTGCCACAGATAGGATTGTCTGAGGTACAGAACTAAGATACCTACATAGTTAATGTGTCTTCGTCCAAATTATTTTTATTTCCTTGACCCTAAATTTTGGAGGTCTATTAACCACACTTAAGAAATCATCTAACTCAGAATGTGCAGAATTGTTGGAAACACAGGTTTTACACCCTGAATTCATCTTTCTCTCACACTTAATGCAATTGCCAGTTGTTCCATATCACTAAATGAAAACACACCATTTATGCAATGATTTAAGATCATATTTCCTGGGGCACCTGGGTGGCTCACTCAGTTAAGCGCCTGACTCTTGGTTTCAGCTCGGGTCATGATCTCAGGGTTCTGGGATCAAGCCCTGCATCAGGCACCGCGCTCCGTGGGGAGTCTGCTTCTCCCTCTGCCCCTCCCCCCGCTGATGCTCTCTCTTTCCCTAAAATAAATAAATAAATCTTTTCTGAAAAAAAAAAAAGATCCTATTTCCTGAATCCTGAATGTAATCTCCCTTACAGGTTATTTTAAACTAGTTAATTATTATTATTAATGTTAATATGCTGGTTGCATGGGTATCATTTATGTGACCTGTTCCTTTTCTGTGCCTTTATCAAATTATACCTATAATGGCATATTATTTCCCTCATACATACATGTACTTAGAGATGATCAGACAAAGAGTATGCCAAGTAATAATTATAAATGTAGGAAATAATAGCATTTCTAATCTATTTAAATTAATGATATTAAGCTACTGAAAAGTGTATTCCTCTGAAATCATTTGGTTCAGGTTACAAATCGTAGCCTATAGTGGGGGATGGTGGATTGCCCAAAGTCCACTTGAGAACTGGGGCACATCCTAGGGCAAAATTTTCCCAATGTAGACACTGACAATGTCAGGAAAATCTTTCCAAAATCATTTGCAAGATCAGAACGAAACACTTCTTTGGAGCACAAAGCACTCAGCAGGGTATTGTGTGAGGAAGGAATAACCTACTGATTATAAACGAGCAGAGCCGACTGACATTTACTGCGTGGACTCAAACATCTTCTTCAGACCTACAGGCACAGCCGTGACATAAGTAGGGGGCGAACCCTTGCTTGTAGCCCCGCTCCAAAAGTATTACTACATCTACACCCAGTCTTGTTTTCCTTTGAGTAGGAAAACAGCCTTGAATCTGTGCAGGTGCTGCACAGAATATATGAAGGAATGCAGAATCCAAGACCTCCGAGCACCATGGAAGAGGCAGCAGAGCAATGGAGTTTTCAAATTCTGGAAGAGGAAAAAATATATCTGAAATCATGACTTTTTTTGAGATTTTTAATACAAACATATTTCTAGTTTGATCCTAGACATTTTGTCTCCTCAAAATGAGGAGTTCCTCAACCAGGCTGCACCAGGTAGTGCCAAGTCCTGGTAGAAGGAGGTAAGATTGTCACCTTTTCCCACAGCCGTGTTTATCACTATTGTCCTCATCATCATAGATATCACCTTCATCATCATCATACACATCACCTTCATCATCATCACCATCATCATAGACATCACCTTCATCATCATCATCATAGACATCACCTTCATCATCATCATCATACACATCACCTTCATCATCATCACCATCATCATAGACAACACCTACATCACCACCACCACCATCATCATCATCATCATAGACATCACCTTCATCATCATCACCATCATCTTCATCGCCATCATCTTCATCATCATCCTCATAGTGAACCCTTATAGCACAGCAACAATGTGCAGACCTTATTCGAAGTGCCTACCTACAGTAATTCATTAAATCCCTACAATGATCCTATCGGGATATATGCAATTTGTCATCACTGCTTTGCAGATGAGGAAGTGAAGTGAAGCCCAGAGAGGTGATTAAGTTCCCACGGTCACACAGTTTCTGAGTAGGGGAGTAAAGATTCACACCAGGAAGTCATACTCCAGCATCCACGTTTCCAACCACTGCACTGTACAGCCACACTATGTCCTAATATTCCAAAAGAAAAATATTTTGCAAAATATTTTTCTTTCTCTTCTTTCTCATTCACTCACCTCAGACACATGGCTCACATTCACAGGTACCACTGAAGGGTTTATTTTTAAGTTTTTACAGTGATTTTGTGTGCGACGATTCAAAGGCTTTGGAAACCTTCCCAGTCTCGTGGCATTTTCCTTGCAAGAGAATGCTTCTTTCTTTAATAGAAAAAACCCTTCGTATTCCATCCCAGCTTGAGCCTTTATCAATGGTCCCTTCTGGTACGCCACAATAATAAAGCATGGGAGCAGTGGCCGATATGCCCAGCATACTCTCATTAGGAGAGAAAGAGTGCCACTCACACTTTGCTCTGCCTGAAATAAAGTCCAAGGCGCCTTACGAAGAATTTTAAATTTGCGAGTCCATGTGGAACAAGAAAACAAAATCACTGTACAGTGAAAGTGTTTATAACAATTTACAGGGCACACTTTTTTTTCTAGTTGAGGGGAAAATATGATGTAGAGGCAATTAGATATAAACTTTTGGCAGGGACTCAAGAATGACGAATACAAGAAAACATAAATGTAATGAGGAGCCAACAAAACTTCTCCATATGTTACTTTCCCAGCACACTTGAGTTAAGATGACTATAAAATGTGTTGCCAGATAGGTTATGCCATGGTTGCATAGAAAAGAATTCTTGCTAGATTGTTTCTGCCACGTTAGCTACGCCAAACAGGAACTAATAAACAAGTATATACATAGTAACCATTATGCAGTCAAACAAGTAATGATTTAACCTGAATATACTGTCGCAATTTGGTCTTTTGCAAGGTTGAAATACATAGTGAAGAGGAACATGGTATCAAGGAGAAAAACAACTTTGTGAAGGATGCTGAAACCAGAAAAGAAACATACCAAGATAGTGACAAAATCTGACATCGGAGCTCTGTCAGGGAGGGCCGTGTCTGCTGCCGACCCGTTTGCTGGCCGCGAAAGGAAAACGTATGACTGGTCCAGCGGAGGAAAACGCCAGTGGTGATTGCTGGCTGCAGGCACAGCTGCATCCAGGAGCTCGTGCGAACTGGCCTGAGGTCCTGTCCCGCAGCTTTGCCCTCCCCACGTCGGTCTTTTCCTCAGCCCCTCTGCTCACGCTGGAAAGTTGTGGGAAGTCATTAGCAGCTCCAGGCGTGGGCTCCCTCTCTGACTCATTGTGACTATGTCTTCAGACTCATTTCCGATAAACACCACAGAGAAATCGCAACCACCTAAATCTCAGTTAACAAGGAATGGGAGAGAAAGCCTGATTAGTTTATGCAAACGAATATAAAGGACAAAGGGGCACCTCCAGGAGAGAACACTACCCCAGGGAACCCTGGCTTGCTGCAGATATTTAAGAGGCGAAATCCTCAACATGATAGGGATTTTAGGAAATGTAAAGAAATCCAAGATTACTTCTTCCCTGGTAATGGAAGCAAGTCATCAAACTATAAATTTTAGAGGCTTCAGAACCACCCCCAAATTCTTCAGAACTGGCAGAATAAACATTCCTATTTTGTAGGACTGCGTAGCAGCCGAAAGAATGAGTAAGGATCTGCAGGTGCTAACGTGGAGACTCTCCAGGACAAGCCGCGTGAAAACAAACGAGTGACAGAACCGTCGGAATAATGTGACACCATTCGTGTAAAAACACACACAGACACATGCACTTTCTCTCTGGGACACACATAAAGGTATGTAGAGGCACAGGAAAGTTCTGGGAAGAAAGAGAGGAGAATACGCCTCTGGAAACAGAGGAGGGGGTCAGAAGTCGGAGGCCCTTGTATATAATATTTCACATCTTTACAGGAAGCATGCGTCCCACACATGACATAGGCCATTAAAATCCTGTTTTATAAAAGTTTGGAGCACATAGTAGGGCATTTCATTTTAAGAAACCAGCTGTTAGGGGCGCCTGGGTGGCTCAGATGGTTAAGCGTCTGCCTTCAGCTCAGGTCATGATCTCAGGGTCCTGGGATCGAGCCCCCGCATCGGGCTCCCTGCTCAGTGGGGAGTCGGCTTCTCCCGTTCCCTCTGCCTCTCCCCTTGCTTGTGCTCTCTCTCCCTCTCAAGTAAATAAACCAATCTTTAAAAAAAAAGAAAGAAAGAAACCAGCTGTTACATGCTTCTTTTTTTTTTTCCATATATACACAATTCCACCTTACAACATTCAGGAATTTCAGATGAATGGCAGAGGCAGCCCCTCCTCCCAAACCACACAAACCAGGAGTACCTCTTGCTTCGGCTTACATGCAGAAAACAAAGACCATTCTCTACCAATCTGAAGACTTTAAAATAGCAGATGAAAGAATGCCATATGTTCTTAAAGCTCCTGACCTCTCTCCACGTCTATATTTAGCATGAGATTCTTCAGATGAATAACTGCTTGTTTGGGGAAACGTCAGCTGCCCCACTCCGCGTCTGCCTTCTTTAGTCAGAA
This sequence comes from Zalophus californianus, assembly GCF_009762305.2. Classification (NCBI taxonomy): domain Eukaryota; kingdom Metazoa; phylum Chordata; class Mammalia; order Carnivora; family Otariidae; genus Zalophus; species Zalophus californianus. Next base: position 1,729,511 of record NC_045608.1, read on the forward strand.
ACGGGTGTTTGGAAAACCAAAGTCCCCACTTTGTATTGTCCAGTTGGGCCCTCGTGGGAACTAGCCATCAGTCGGAAACACGTTTCAAGGACGGTGCGTGATTGCTCACGGGGGGTGAGAAGGGACGTGGATTGGCCCACCGCGTGACTCCTGACCCGGGGCATCCACAGCCTTGCTGGCGGGACAGCCGGGGCCCAGCGGCGAGGGACAGCGGGCAGGAGAGAAGCGGTGTGTGGCAAGCAGCTGCAGGCCGCGTGCGGCTGAGGGCACCTCTCCCCGCTCGCAGCTGTGGGAGGAGCCGTGGTGCCCAGGCAGGGGCTGGGCGGTGGGTAGTCTGACCTGCTTCATTCAGTGCAGTTCTGCAGAGGCCTTGCTTCGGCAAATGGGCCCCAGTGCTGCGTAGGATGGTGTGTTCAGTGTTTACATGGGTCCTGCCCCCACGGCTCCCCAAAGCTCTCCCATGTGCCCACCCACTACCCTGTGCCGGGAGAGCCCCCACGTCTGCTCTGCCTCCGGGCCACACACAAAGGCTTGAGTCAGCGGACGGGAATCGACAGAAGGTTCCCGTGAGCGTTCCTTACGCTCCGTGTGGAAGGAGCCTGACGCATAGAGACCGGATCAACAAGCGATCTCTTGCCCTCCGGCTTCGGTCGGGTTCTGGGAGGCAGGCCTCTACGGATCAGGGGCTGCCCAGGGAGGCCTGGTGTCCCCGGGAGGGGTGTGAGGAGCTGGTTCTGGGAGGCAGGAAGAAGCTGGAAAACTCAGGGTAGAGAGCCATTTCTGGGACCATGAGGCTTCCGAAAAGAGCAGGTGCAAATGGCCAAAGATCACACAAGCGACTGAGCAACATCATTAGTCATGAGGAAATACGAATTAAAACCAGCGTGATTTCCCACTCTGCGCACCCCAGAATGGCTAAAACAACACGGGCTGACTACCCCAAGTGTTGGCGAGGACACGGGAGAGTCTGAGCTCACACACGTTGCTGGGAAGGTGAGGACCGGCCGTGTCTGCCACAGTGACACCCTAAGGGAGAGCTGCTGGGTCCCGGAGGGTCAGAAAGCAGGAGGACGTGCTTGGGAGGAGACACACCGGTCCTGGGAATATGGTTCCTTCCACAAGGCACACGTGAGGGCTCCATTTTGCAAGACTTCTGATTTCTCTGGGGTTTTTTGTTTTTGTTTTTTTGGAGAAGCTGGAAATTCTAAATTTTGTTTAAAACCTTTGTATGGTCCAACATTGCCAGCTAATGTGAATATTCTGAAAAGATGTGTGCAGTCCAAAAAAGGCCTGAGGCCTGCCAGTTTTCAGGCTCTGTGAAGGGAGCAGTATGGACCAATTTACAAAAGTGATTTGACAAAGAAAATAAAACCACCCGGCTCAGAGATCATCACAGTCATTTAAATGCCTGAGGTAGTGAGCGTGGCCACCTCACCCCCTCCCCAGTCCATGCTCAGGATTAACCACTCCTGCAGAGCTGAGCACCGCCGAGCCCCACCTGGAGGGGGAGGTCAACCGGTCTCTGCCCCGCCACGCCTTTCAAGATGCACACACCTGTGAGGCTCTTGGAGCTCCTTAGGCCTCACTCCCGTGACCCCCCCTAAGTGATACAAAGTGGTGCTCTGGGGGGCGCCTGGGAGGCTCAGTCGGTTGAGCATCTGACTCTTGATTTTGGCTCAGGTCTTGATCCCAGGGTTGTGAGGTTGAGCCCCACATCGGGGTCCATGCGGGGCGTGGAATTTCCTTAAGATTCTTTCTCTCCCTCTCCCTCTGCCCTTATGCCCCCATAAAAAAAAATGGTGTTCTACGAAGATGTGAAGACATCCATTCTCGATGAGGAAAACAGAACTTGCAACTCAGAAAAAGACGATTTCTACTTTTAGCTTCCTTGATAAGTCTGCATTCCCTCGTGGTGTTAAATGTTGCTTAGATTTATAATAGAAAGCAATTAACAGACAAATTCACCACCTTCAGCTAATGTGGATCCCTTCAAAATGCAATGTTTCTCCAGAAACAGATGAAAGCCAGGCTTAAGGGATCATTGTGTGAGGCAATTCCTTTCATATCTTTTAAAAAAATGATTACAGACAAATTTGCTTTGCCAAAAAGCCAACGCCTAGTACACTTGTACTTTATTTTCCTGGCATCCCTCAGTCCCTTAATTTTTTTGCAATTAGGGAAATATTTGATGATGATAGCAGCTCACTTTGGGGCCAGGTACCCTCCTCCCTTCCCCTCCCTCCCTGGCCCCTCCAACCCCTCCAGCTTTTCCCAAAATTGCCTCCCCGTGGGGAAATTTAACCTCTGACCCCTGCAGCTTACTTTTACTGCCTGTGCGTTATCTTGATCCAAAATGTAGAGTCTCATTCCAAATTCTCCCAGCAAAAGGAGAGCATATTCCAAGTCAAGGCTGACCCCCAGCGATCCTCACACTGGATGGTAAATGCAATGGCAGCACAGGCCCAGAAGAGACAAGACCCGGGTGTGAACCCCAGCTCTGCTCCTTGCTAGCTGGACAGCCCCATCTGTGGCCTGTGAACCGTTGTTTCCTCATCTGTAAAATGGAGACAAGGGTGTTTATGCCCAGGGGCTGTGCTCAGGACTGAGATTGCCCCCCACCTCACCACCCCCCCCCCCCCCGTTGCCTGAAAGCCTGAGAAAGAATGATATTCCCAAGACCCCTCCGCATGCAGGTCCAGCCCCGGGGGCGAGGCGCCTCTCCGGCCTTCGCATCCCAAGAGACCCCGGGCAGTCCGCTCACATCCTGGCCTCAGCTGCGACTCCTCCAGCCCAGCCTTCCTGAGCCACCCTGGTTGGCTCTGTTACCCAAGCCCGACCCTCCAGCCCCCCGACAATTCTGCGAACTCTCAACATTCTTTCAAAATGTTCCTTTTTGCACAAGAGAGTCCGTGTCAATCTACGGTTCGCAACCAAGGGACTGACTAATATGCTTGATATCAGTGGGGGAAAATGTTTACGCATACTTTGTTCTCAGCCAAGCTGGCCACCCCCATCTCCCCACAACTAGATGTGATGCAACGGCCAAGCGGCACACCCTTGGCAAGGTCTCCACGAACTTGTCCTGTGAATTTACGACACTACAATCAGCCAGGCCTGGTCATCATTTGGCCATAAACTGTGCACTGGCAGAGCAGACCCATGAGGGCGGTGACCTCCAAGAGTAATCTCTGATTTCTGAGCGTTCGGATAAACCCTGAGTTGCTTAGCAGAAGGGCCGGACACGGCCTCCTCCAGAGATTTTGCACCCGTGTCTCCGTTCTGGAGATGGCATCTCAGGGGAGGGGACTCTCGGGGACCCTAAGGGACACTGTCTTCTTGCATCGACTCGGGCCAGCCACAGTCCCGGCGCCATGCAGTGGGGATGGCTGCCCTGTGATTCTCTTCGCTCGGCTCTCTCCCCGGATCTGAAAAAAGCCTGTTTTAGGTAAGACGAAGCCAGCAGCCCAAACAAGCACATCCAAAAGCATCGGATGCTGATGCAGAACAGGTGTTTATTTCTCGTTCACCGTTACCCCACTGTGTGGCTTCCTCGCGTGGCGATCCAGGGACCCGGTGTCCCCAGCCTGCTGCCTACAGCAAGCCAGGCACACGACACAGGGGACGGCGGCTGATGTGGAAGATTTACGGTCAGCCGTTGCACCCTCATGCCGTCGGCCACGCCTACCTGCCCAGGGGTCCAGGGCGTCACACCGTGTTCCCAGGAAGAAAGGAACGTGCTGGCCGACAGCAACCTCCGACACCTGGACACCCCAGGCTGGAATGAGCGAGACCCCAGCAAGCAGCCCCTCCGGTGCGCTCCTGAGCAGCATGTTGCCTGAGGGGACCGGGGTCCAGGTGGGGCAGCCTGTCTACTCCTGCGAGCTGAGTCCAGGACAAGACAGGAGCTGTGGCTCCAACCGGCCGCTCCAAGTTTGGCGTGCGGAAACACCAGAGCATTTGTTCAGGGGCTGAGATGACGAGCAGAGGGCGGGTCACTGGCCGGGGAGGTCAGGGTGGCAGTCTCCAGGCGGAGCCTACGGCAGGTCACTGGCTGACCCTCGGAGCTCTGAGGTCATGGGGCTCTCCGTCTCCTTGTTACCCGTACCCCCACCAACAGAAGGAAATGGACGCCACAGAACAGCTAACCCAATGTCCTGCTCACGCTCTGCACCCGACACAGATCAGGGAGGGAGCTCAGTACCTCCTTCCCCTGGAAGCCCACCAAGCTGAGGGAGGGGAAGGGGACACTTGGCGTACCCAGCCCTCTCTGTGACGGTTTCCGGCTTCTCCGGCGCCAGCCCTGTGTCTCCAGCACTTTCAGTAGGAGAAGCCTGTGCCGGCACCTGCTACGCGGTTCAGGGCGCCCTCTGGTGGGGCGTCCGGGGCACATCTCGGTTTCCTGGGCCCAAGGTCAGGCGTAGGATCTGTGCTCACACTTTGCAGGGGCGCGTGTGTCCGAGGAAACGTACACAACTTCCTGTAGGGAGAGGAGAGCCTTCAGTCCCCACATCCCCATGGTGCGCACAGGGGCCTTACACCACCAGGCCGGCCGCTGACCCGGCGCTCTGCTCCCACCCTCCCAGGTCCTGCACCTCCCCTGGTCACGAGGAGGTATTCTCCCCCCCCAGGGTTCCAGCCACGTGCCCCTGGGGGCTTTGCACCACGGCTCCCTCCCTCCCCCCAGGCCCCATCCATCCCGCAAACCCCTGCCCCGCACTCTTCCCTGACCCCTGCCCTCCGCTGCGCTACATTGCTCACAGCATTAGCAAGTTAGCAGTTACCCGTCTGTGTTTCCCAAACGACACCAGTAGCTTCAACGGGACAGGGGCCAAGTTCCATGTTACTCATGATTTCTCCTGCCACGCTGTGGGCACGGAGCATTCTTGAGTGAACAGAGGCCATGAACGAGGCCGTGAGGCTCCGTGTGGTGCCACCGTTCTCCAGTGTGGTCCAAGCACCAGCAGCGGCAGAATCCGCCAGAGCTGGTCCAAAACGCAGGCCCTGGGGCCGGTGAGTCAGTCTGCAGCCTGGCCCGCCTCCCTCGCCGACCCTCGGGCCTGTCGCAGCTGGAGAAGCGCCCCCTTCACTAAAACTCTGCCCCTTTCCCTTTTTTCAAACATCAAGGCCTAATAGCCTCTAAAATCTCAGGAACCCCTAAAGCAGCCACACGGGACAGCACCGTGGTCCCACAAGCCATCCTGATGGTTCCCAGGGCTCGGAGCCTGAGCTGTGTGCCCGCAGCCCCCACAGGTGATGGCCCGGTGACACCCACGCTGAGAAACGCTGTCGCCCGAGGAGCCACCCCAGAGTCTGGCTCGCTGTGCTACATTTCATTTCATATGTTCAGTCCCTGGTCTGCCAGAGACACCATCTCATTTCCGCTCGGCACATTACGGGATTTCAGGTCATGGGTCCGTGCACGTAACAATCTCCATAAAAGCCTCATAGGGAGTGCGAGCAGGTAACTGCTCCTCGTCAAAGTGCGCACACCTGCCTCCGCTTGAAATAGGGCTTCCCAGCAGGGCTGTTCCCAGACAGGCTGGCTGGGGGGTGATGACGGGCAGGCCGGTGGAGTGACGGGCAGGCCGGGGGGCGGGGCGGGTGACGGGCTGGCCGGGAAGGTGATGGACAGGCCGGGGGCGTGACAGGCAGGCTGGGGGTTGACAGGCTGGCCAGCGGGGTGACGGGCTAGCTGGCAGGGTCACGGACAGGCCGGTGGGGTGACGGGCAGGCCGGCGGGGTGATGGACAGACCGGGGGACTGACGGGCAGACTGGGGGTTGACGGGCTGGCTGGCAGGGTCACGGACAGGCCGGCGGGGTGACGGGCAGGCCGGCGGGGTGACATGCAGGCCGGCGGGGTGACGGGCTGGTGGGGTGACGGGCTGACCGGCGGGGTGACGGACAGGCCGGGGGGGTGACGGACAGGCTGGGGGGGGGTGACGGGCAGGCCGGGGGTTGACAGGCTGGCCGGCGGGGTGACGGGCTGGCTGGCAGGGTCACGGACAGGCCGGCGGGGTGACGGGCAGGCCGGTGGGGTGACATGTAGGCCGGCGGGGTGACGGGCTGGTGGGGTGACGGGCTGACTGGCGGGGTGACAGGCTGGCCGGGGGGGTGACGGACAGGCTGGGGGGGTGACGAACAGGCCGGGGGGGGGGTGACGGGCAGGCCGGGGGTTGACGGGCAGGCCGGCGGGGTGACGGGCTGGCCGGCGGGGTGATGGGCAGGCTGGGGGGTGACAGACAGGCCGGGGGGGTGACGGACAGGCTGGGGGGGGTGACGGGCAGGCCGGGGGTTGACGGGCAGGCCGGGGCGGGGTGACGGGCAGGCTGGGGGGTGACGGGCTGGCCAGGGGGGGCGGTGATGGGCAGGCCGGCGGGGTGTGTGCCTCCCCGGGGGCCCCCGCGCCTCCGGGTGAAGGCCGTGAGCTCCAGCAGCCCCAGGGGAGAGCACGGCGATCCCTCCGCACCCAGCGGCAGTGCCCTGACACCCTGAAGGGCCTCAGCAGCTGTGAACACACAAGCTCTACGAGGACCACAGACATGTGACAAAGGAGCCCAGGTGGCCAAAGCGGCTCTTCACCCCAGATGACACGCCTGCCGTGGCTTTTCTTCCCCAACTCACAAGCCGGACGCAGCCACTGATAACAAGGACTCACCCTGTTCCCTTGTCCAGAAGGTATGCGGGCGGGAGGGATAACTAATGACCGTTCCCCCCCCCTCCCCCGCCACCGGATCCTCGCCCCAGAAGTGTGGCCACAAGCGTGGAGCGTGAGTGCCCTCCTGTGGCCATCATGGGACTGACCGGTAAACATGGAGCGACGCCTAACCCAGTTCCAGCCGCCGGAGCTCAGAGTGACCTGAGGTCTCACACCGGGGCGCCTATGCTCCACGGGGTGGTGGGTACTTGCGTCACATAGAAGGTACGTGGGCAGTCAAGTCCCCCAGGACAGGTGCCTTCTGCTTTGCTCACCCACCATCACTGATCGGGAAAAGGGCCTGACACTCGTATGGAAGGGATTCACGGAAACAAACAGGTGAGGGTGGAGAAGGCTCGGTGAAGGGCCATAGGGGCAGAGCGTGGCCAGGGGAGGGCGAACCGTGATGCACAGAGTCCCGGAGGCTGGAAGCAGGCGCCCCCGGGCGAGGGCAGGGCCCAGCCGTGGCCAGCAGAGTGATGCCCCAAAATGCCCCTGTCCCAGTCCCCAGAGCCTGTGAAAACACCACCTCACGGGGCCAAGGGGCTTTGCAGGTGTGATTAGGTCAAAGGAGCTTGAGCTACAGAGGGGACCCTCCAGGTGAGCCCACGACTCGTGAGAGGGAGGAGGCAGAGGTCGGAGGGCTTTGGGGAGGGGCCCCCAGCAGAGGAAGGGGGCACCTCTAGAAGCTGGACGACCCCCAGAAGGAACACAGCCCGCTGACACTCGGACTTTTCACTTCAGACCTCCAGAACTGTGAGAGAATAAACTTGTTTGACACCATTGTTTTTGTTTCAAAGGAGAGAAAACAGGAAAGAGTTTGCAGGGAAACACAGAGCAGGCAGAGAACAGGAAGCACAAAGGCCCTGGGGTTTGCAGGGGGCTGGCCCAACCGAGGGCAGCAGAGAGGGAGAGCTGGGGAGGGAGGCACAGAGCCGGCACCGCCAGATGCCTGGATTTTATTCTAGGAGGCTTCAAGTATTGTAGTTATAGGAGTAGTTTAATTTTTAAAAAGATCGCCTGCAAGGTGTTCTTTCCATTTAACAGAATTCTGTCTAGGCCTGGGGAAACCTGGTGGAGCCGCATGTGTTTACCAGACAGGCAGAGCTTTGGCCCCACACGCGTTCATCCCCCAGGGCACCAGCCGGGACACAGCCGCCAGGGGGAGAATCATCTGATGAAAAATCACTTCATCATCTCGGGTGAAAGGGACTCATCTTGGTGATTTTCCAAACTTGACTGGTGGGAGGGTAATTCTGGGGCACTTTCTAAAATTACAGATTCCCAGGCCCGTCCCCTGAAGATGCTGACTCACTAAGTACAGGGTAGAGTCGGGATGTTTACGTGCTGCAGACAACCTCGATGATTTGAAATAGAAAATCTGGGCAGACCAGTCACAAGGAAGGTTACTAATCGAACCTGTCATCAAAAGCCTCCCCGTACAGAAAAGCCCAGAACGGGATGGTTTCACTGGTGAATTCTATCCAACAGGTAACGAGGAATGAGTACCGGTCCTTCCCAAACTCTTCCCCAGAAATAGAAGAGGCGGGGACATCTTCCCAAGTCCTTTTCCAAGACCAGTGCTACCTTGATTTCAAAGCCAGACAAGGACAGTACAAGGAAAGAAACAGGTGCAAAAAATCCTCCATAAAGTGCTAACAAACAATTCAACAGGACTTGTCTTGTTTTTTGTTTTTTAGAGAGACGGGGGAGGGAACAGAGGGAGAGAGACAACCTTAAGCAGGCTGCACACTCAGCACAGAGCCTGAGCCGGGTCTTGATCTCACGACCCTGAGATCACGACCTGAGCCGACATCAAGAGTCAGACGCCTCACCGGCTAAGCCCCCCAGGCGCCCCTCCACAGTACGTTAAAAGCATGATCAAGTGGGATTTATTCCAGGGGTGGGTCACACCACAGCCACAAATAAAGGATAAAAACCATAGGATCGTCTCCGTAGTTTCAGGAAAAGTATTTGACAAAACTCAACATCCTTTCTTGATAAAATCTCTCAACAGAGTGGGCTACAGAGGGAGCATAACGAGACCACATATGACAAGCCCAAAGAGGCTTTTTTCTAGCCCAACTTTGCTGCCCATTTTAATCGGGAACGGATGTTGACTTTTGCCCAATGCTCCGATTCTGTTGGGACGATCCCATGGTGTAGTGCAGATGGGCTTACCTGCACTGATTAACCTTTGCGTGCTAAACTAATTCTGCCTTTCTGGGATGATGCCTCCTGGGTCATGAAGTCTTATCCTCCTATGTGTTATTGGATTGGGTTTGCTAACACTTTAAGAATCTTTGCATCACTGAGCGAAATCAGTCAATCAGAGAAAGACATGTATCCTATGACCTCACTGATATGAGGAATTCTTAATCTCAGGAAACAAACTGAGGGTTGCTGGAGTGGTGGGGGGTGGGAGGGAGGGGGTGGCTGGGTGATAGACATTGGGGAGGGTATGTGCTATGGTGAGCGCTGTGAATTGTGCAAGACTGTTGAATCACAGATCTGTACTTCTGAAACAAATAATGCAACATATGTGAAGAAAAATGAAAAAAGAAGATAGCAGGAAGGGAAGAATGAAGGGGGGGAAATCGGAGGGGGAGACGAACCATGAGAGACGATGGACTCTGATAAACAAACTGAGGGTTCTAGAGGGGAGGGGGGTGGGGGGATGGGTTAGCCTGGTGATGGGTACTAAAGAGGGCACGTTCTGCGTGGAGCACTGGGTGTTATGCACAAACAATCATGGAACACTACATCAAAAACTAATGATGTAATGTATGGTGATTAACATAATAAAATAAAATTTAAAAAAAGAATCTTTGCATCAGTGTTCATGAGCAATCATAGTCAGGAGTTTACTTAATGTTTTTGTCTGGTTTGGGTACCAAGTACTGCTGGCCTCCAGTGAGTGGGGAAGTAATCCCTCCTCTTCAGTGTTCTGAAATTTGTGTAGAATTTGTATTATTCCTTATTCAGGTATTGGGTAGAATCTGCCCCAGAAGCCACCGGAGCCTATGGTTTTCTCTGCGGGGATTTTAATGCATCTTCACTATCTTTAGAGTGTAACCATGTGTCTTTAATAGACATGGGGCTGCTACGTAACTCGTGTCTTCTGGAGTGATCTTCTGGGAGTTTGCCATTCAAGGAATGTGCCCGCCATGCCCACGTGGTTGGATTTAATGGCATGACATTATTTAGACTCTCCTGTTATTATCCCAATAACATCTTAATTTACCTCTGGTTCCTCGCAGTGTGTCTTGTTTTTAACCCTGACTAGAGGCTTATTAATTTTATTGACCTCTTCAAAGAACCAGCTTTTACTTTCATTGGGTTTCTCCTGTTACCTGTGTTTCTGTTTTGTTGATTTCCACTCTGACATTCAACCGTTTTTTTTTTTTTTCTTCTGCTCACAGCAAGTTTCATTTGCTCCCCTGTTAAGAATTTCTTAAGGTGAAAGCTAAGGTCATGGATCTGTGCCTTTTTCAACTCAAGTATCAGTGTTTAGTGCAATAACTGCCCCTTTTGGAAAACATTATGCCACAAATTCCCTCAAAGACCTGCCATAATGCATCTCACAAACCCTGATATGCTGTTTCCATTCTCATTCAGTTCAAAATACTAATTTCTCTTTTGATTCAGTGGTTTTGACTCATGGGTAGAAGTGTGTTATTTAGTCTCCAAATTCTTGGGTATTTTGCTGAGACTTTCCTCTTACTGGCTTCCAATTTTTCATTCCATGTTGTTAAAGAACATATTTTGTGTGAGGTCCTTTTAAATTTACTAAGACTTGTCTTATGGCCAGAATATGGTATTTCTTGGTAAATGTTTGCATGTACTTGAAGAGAATGTGTATTCTACTCCGGTTGGTTAGAGTGTTCTAGAAGCCTCTGTTGACTCAGCCTGGATGGTAATCTGCTCTATATCTTCACTGAGTACCTGTCCACTTGTTCTGCCAGTTACTGAGAAGGGGTGTTAATCTGACTGTGGGGTTTTGTACTTCTCCTTGTACATTTATCAAATTTGCTTCATGTATTTTGATGGTCTCTTATTAGGTATGTGAAGGTTTGTAATTGTTAAGACCTCTTGATAAATTAATTCCCCTTAGAATTATGAAATGATGCTCTTCATCCTGGTTTCTTTGCTACAGTCTACTGTCATATAAATACGGTCAACCCAGCTCCCTTTTCATTAGTGTTAGCATGGTAAATCTTTGTCCATCCTTTTGCTTTTAACTAATTCATGACTTTATACTGAAAGTGAGTTTCCCAAGAAGGTAATGTAGAGCATGGTAACTATCTTTAAATACTACTACGCTATACATTTGGAAGTTGCTAAGAGAGTAGATCCTAAAAGTTCTCATCACGAGAAAAAGTATTGGTATAGCTATGTGTGGTGATGAGTAATAGACACTTTGTGGTCACTTCACAGGATCTACAGCATATCAAATCATTATGTTGTACACCTGAGACTAATATCACGTATGTCAATTGTAGCCCAATTTCTAAGTAAATGAAGTGGGTTTCCTATAGGCGAATACAAGATTGCACGGTTGGACAATCTTTACCTTTTTATTGAGTGTTTCTGCCATTTACATGTAATGTGATTATTAGTAGGGTTAGACTTAAGTCTACTCTCTCGACATCTGCTATTTGCCCCATCTGTTCTTTTTCCCCTTTTTCCTCTTTTTCTGCTTTCTAGAGATTATTTCTAGTGATCCTATTTTACCTCCATTATCTGCTTATCGGTTACCTGTCTTTAAGTGGCTGTGTTCGAGTATATGGTGTACATCTAGAAGGTGTCACCATCTGCCTTCAAGTGACACTCCATCACTTAGGGTGTAGTGTAAAACCTCGTTAACAGTATACACTCCATTTCAGCCTTGCTGGCCTTTATGCAACTGACACGGTACATTTTACCTGTGCCTATGTGATTAACCCTCACATTACAGGGCACCTGGTGGCTCAGTCGGATAAGCAGCCAACTCTTGGTTTCAGCTCAGGTCATGGTCTCGGGGTCCTGGGATCGAGCCCTGTGTGGGGCTCTGTGCTCAGTGGGGAGTCTGCTTTCAGATTTCTCTCCCTCTCCCTCTGCTCCTCCTCTACCCCCCTCACTCTTCTCTCTAAATTAAATAAATAAAGCTTTAAAAATAAATAAATAAACCTCACATTACATCAGTATTAATTTTGCTTTAAACAATCGTGTTACAAAGAGATTAAATGGTAAGAAAAATATGTACCCATATAGTTACCTTGTCTGGTATCCTTTTTCCTTGTATAGATCCAGATTTCACCTGGTGTCACTGTCCTGCATTTCTTATAGTGGAATCTCCAGGTAACTAATTCTTCTGGCCTTTGTATGCCCAAAAATGTCTTTATTTTGCCTCTGTTTTTGGAGGCTATTTTTTTCTAACTATAGAATTCCAAAATGTCAATTTGGGATTTTGTTTTCTGTCCAGTTCTTTAAAAATGCTGCTCTGTCTTCTCACTTACATTGTTTCAGATGCAAAATCCACTGCCCTTCTTATCTGTGCTTCTCTGGACACCGAACGTCTCTCCCCACCCTCCAGCTGCTTTTAAGACTTTCTTCTGGATCACTGGTTTTTAAGAAATGTGATTATAGCCTGCTTTCTGTAATTTTCTTCATGTCTCTTGTGTTTGCAGCTCATTGAAATTCTTGGGTTTGTGGGTGTGTAGTCTTTCATCAATTTGGAAGTATTTGAGCCCGTGTTTCCATTTGTCTCCATACCTCCTTTCCTTCAGGCTCCAGGTGTACCTATATCAGGACACTGAAGTTATCCCACAGATCACTGGTGCTCTGCTGATTTTATTCAGTTTTTGTACTGTTCCACTTTGGATATTTTCTATTTCTGCATCTTCCTATTCACTAATCTTCTGTCATGTCTCATCTGCCATTAATCCCCTCCAAAGTATTTTTTTATAGAACTGTTTTCATCTCTAGAGATCAATATTCCATGCCATGTTCAATCTTTCCTCTAGCTTCCTGACATATGGAACATAGTTACAGTAAGTGTGAGAATATCTTTTACTACTACTCTTAAAAGCTGTGCCATTTTCTGGATTGGTTTTTGAATCGATATTTCCTTTCATTATGGGTCACATTTTTTGGCTTCTTTGCATGCCTTATAATTTCTTATTGGTTGCCAAGCATTGTCTGTTTTACACTGTTGATTGTTGAATATTTTTGTATTCCTTTAAATATTCTCGAGCTTTGTTCTGGGATGTATTAAGCTATTTGGAAATAATTTAATCCCTTCAGGTCTTGATTTTAAGTTTTTAGGCAAGACTGGACCAACTTGTAAGTCTAAGTCCCATTCTGCACCATTTCTGAGGCAAAAGCCTTTACCTAAAATGCCCGTGAATTATGAAGTTTTCATCCTGACTGGTGGGAACATGAACTATTCTCAGCCACATGTGTGCTCTGAGATGCCTTTTCTCTAACCCTCTGGGAGTTCCCCCCATGCCCCACACTAGTACTCAGATAAAGACACAAAGAATGAACCTCTGCAGACCTATGAAGTTCTCCCTCTGCGACTCCCTCCAGGACCCCACCCTGCACACCCCAGTTGACTCTGCTCCTCTGACCCCCAAGTCCACACCCTGAACTCAGGGAGGATGCTGGGCTCCACCTGGGGCACCCTCCCAGGCCACAGCTTTCAAACTCTCGCTGGCAGTAAGCTGGAGTATTTGAGGGGCTCACCTCCCTTCTTGTCCACGTCAGAGATCCTGTTTGTTATTGCCTGAAGTTCAATGTCTTAAAAACCACTGTTTTATCTATTCTGTCCAGTCTTTTTTACTTGTTTCCGGTGTGTGTGTCGAGGGTGGGAGAAGTCCACTCTTCTCATCATGTATAAATAAATACTCTTTACTTAAGCCATTTTGACGTAGATATTCTGTCATGTGTGTAATAGAAAAATATACATTGACAAATACAACCGTCCACAATGCATTGTTTCATTTCACTTTCTCAAAGTGTCTTAAGTTTTGTCAAGTGAAACTGTGTATGGGCTACCCAGAATCTTCTTTAAATGCCAATAACTCTAGTAGGAGCAAAGAGCTACCAACTTGTCTCAAGTTAATACAAATTTTTTCTGACGGCTTTTCACCCAGTAGCTGAGATTAGCCGGACTAAAAATGGAAATTTTAGTTGGGGGAAGGACAGAAAAAGTTAGAAATCTGGAGAGGAAACAGAGTGCGGTTTGGTAGAATAATACACCTGGATGGGAAGAGGCAAGAGCTATGTCCCAGGTGAGAATATTAGTGAGAAATACTCAAAAAGCCAGGAAGATGCCAAAGCATTAGGAGCAATCATATAAAAATGGTCACTTTGTAGGTCAAAGTGTAAAATATCTAATTTCATACAGTTCCACAAAATACTTTTCCCCCCACATTTTTCAGTGAGCTGATTGGCCCACCTCCAAACCTCGCTGCCAGGATGAAGAATGCTGCGTGGAACAGGTTAGCCACCTCACCCACAGCCCTGACTCCATCAAGAAGCAGAAGAACTCCCACGGAGCCTGCGGCAACACCACAGAAGCGTGGCCGACACAGTGAGCCAGCCACTCAAAAACCGTCCAAGCAAGTGGAATGGAAGATGGAAAGCTCCCAAGAGGGAGACAAGCCTGTGTATTCACCAAATGCGTAGAGTAATATTGTGCCCGGAGCAAGATCATTCTGGGTAGCAGCGCACGGAAGAGCCAAGGTAAGAAGTTTATCTTACTCCAAACGACATCAGACGTCATCGAGAGTGATGGAGTCCTACGGTTTGCCCTCCTCTTTTCAAAGATGACTCTCGGGGCGCCTGCGTGGCTCAGTTGGTGAAGCGTCTGCCTTTGGCTCGGGTCATGATCTCGAGGTCCTGGGATCGAGTCCCGCGTCGGGCTCCCTGCTCCGCGGGGAGCCTGCTTCTCCCTCTGCCTGCTGCTCCCCCTGCTTGTGCTCTCTCTGCCAAACAAATAAATAAAATCTTAAAATAAATGACTCTAGAACGTGGTCAAATAAGACATCTGTGGACTAACCAGGAACTCAGTCTCCTACTTTCTACTTCCCTATTTCCACATAACTTTGCACATGAAGTTGTCAACATGAGACTTCATTTTAGAAACACAAGTCTGTTCCTAAGTTGAAGAATAATTCTCTTAGCTTAAATACAGAGAAAAAAAGAGAAACCCCAACTTTACTGGAATATATTGCTATTTAATGACCCATCAAAAAAGAGGTCTAGCTTGACCACAGGTTTTTAAAAGATGAGAGAGGGAGGGCGCCTGGGTGGCTCAGATGGTTAAGCGTCTGCCTTCAGCTCAGGTCATGATCCCAGGGTCCTGGGATCGAGTCCCACATCGGGCTCCCTGCTCCTTGGGAGCCTGCTTCTCCCTCTGCTTCTCTCTCTCTCTCTCTCTCTCTCTCTCTGTCTCTCATGAATAAATAAATAAAAAATCTTTAAAAAAAAAAAAAAAGATGAGAGAGGGGCGCCTGGGTGGCTGAGTCGGTTGAGCATCTGACTCTTGGTCTCAGCTTAGGTCTTGAGTTCAAACCCCACGTTGGACTCCACACTGCACGTGGAGCTCACTTAAAAGATGAGAGGGAGTGTGTCAAAGGTTTTTGCAGAGAGTCTGAGAGCTGCAGAGAAGAGCATGAGCTATACCACCGAGGAGATAACCCCTCAATTTCCTTCTTTCTGCCCTTTCTGGGAGGGGAACAGCATTCCTGTGCTGCCCTCCTAAACCAGTATCATGGGGATTTCTCTCTCTGCTTTGGAAAGACCAACCACCAATGCCTTTTCTTCTCTAAAAACACTTCCAGTTCAGATCTTTCCTTCCCACCCCAGGTGTCCTCATCACTCAAGACCCTGACAAAAATCTTTTATGCCTCCAGTATAAGGCTGAAGTCAGTAGACCAATTCCTTATATAATTCTTGACTATAGAAAATATAGAAAGATGTGCATTTCATTTTAAGAAGACAGCACAACCTTTTCTGACATTTAAAACTGTACCATATGTCAGCCCGTCTGCGTGCTTCCCGTACCTCTGCTCCTGCAATCCTCAAAGCAGACCCGGGAGCTCAGTATTGCACGAGGTCTCATCTAACGGGTGGGGCAGGTAACAGGAAGAGAGCAAGTGGTCCGGGGCGCCCATCTGGCGGGGGCGGGGGAGCGGTGGTTACAGTTCAAGCCTAGCAGTCTGCTCCCAAAGCCCAGCACCACCACCTGGTAATGGTAATGCAAAACCAGAAACCCATTGCTCAATCTCCCCTCTGAGCACGGAAGACACAAAAATTAACAGAGGACGTAGAAATGCTATGACCAAGCAGGGTTCATTCCAGAAATTCAGCAATGATTGACATTAGGAAATCTATCAACATTAAAAAGTCACATCAAACAATGGAAGAGAAACCAAATTATTATGAGTAGAGGCTGAAAAGGCACTGTCAAAATTACTAACCATTTCTAGTAAAAGCTCTATACATAAAAATCTTAAATATGTTCAAAATTACTTGCCAAAGAAGGAATAAGAATAAAATAAACTTAAAACAGTAAACACTAATGCTTTTTCCACTGAAATCAAGACATTGATACCCATAATTGCCACTGTTGTCCAAATTTATTAGTGTTTCCAGCAGATCCAAAAATAGAAAATAAAAAAAAATCAATATAAATATTAGAAACATAATACAGTCTCTTTTTGCTAAATGTGGTTGAGTACACAGAAATAGCAAAAGATGTGTCAAATGAGTGTGTTAAAGCAGTGGGGAAAAAAATTGTTTTTTCTGTATGTTACCCATAACCAACTAAAACGTAAAATGGAGAAAAACATTCCATTTGTCTAAAGGGATACGCATGAAGAAAGTTAAAAGTAGATGAATTTTAAAGTGTGTCTCATTGGAGGATGAGGAAAAAGGACAGCTTTTTTGCAAACGGAAGAATGTAGCGAGGAATGAAGAGGAGAGTGACCAGTGCGGGCGGGGGGCGGCGGGGGAGGTCAAAGGGCACGCACTCCCCACGCCCCGGGGTAGGAAGAGTAAGTCCTGGGCATGTGACCGCAGTCAACAATGCACTGTGTCCTTGAAAGTTGCTGAGAGGGTAGATCCTGGATGTTGTCACCATAGAAACAACAACAAATGGTAATCACGTGGGGTGACTACGCCCCGTTTCACAACATACCCACCCGTCCAGTCGTTGTGCTGGACACCTCAAACTTAGGCAGTGTGGCGTATCAGTTATAGCCCAGTAAAGCTGGGGGGGTGAAGCAAAACACACCATTTGGGAGCTATTTAAAAATCTATCCTGAATATTGAAAGAGCACATAAAATAAAATTTCACATTACATAGAAAGTGACACTTTGACACAGAAGTAGTGCAAATAAGCAAAGCATTAGTCAGATAAAAGTATGTGGTCTAACATAACTTATTAACAAATAAGAATTAATGTGTTTAAATGTTTAAGGCTGAAATTAAGGAAATTAGAAAAGGGTCCCAACAGTTCCAAGTAAAGAAGAAAGGAACTAATAAAGAGGGGCGGGGGGGGTATTAAGAGACATAAAAAAATGTGAGCGCAGTCTTTAAAATCCAAGAACCTCTATTTTTCAACCTAAGAACAGTAAAAGAATGTTCAAATGTAAAATAAATGATAAAGGAGAATTAATTGCAGAAAGAAAATTAAATTGGAGAGAACAATTTGCTTAAATGTATGGAAATAAAGCAGATCTCAGTGAAGTATTTATTTTCCAAAGGAAATGTAATTCAACAAAATGGCTTTGCTGAGCAGTGACTACGGCTCAGGCGACTAGGACTTTCCAGCATGATCCAAGGCTCAGGCGACTAGGACTTTCCAGCATGATCCAAGGCGACGGAATTCTTCTCCATGGCAGGGGCAAATGCAAATTTGAGCAGCCTCTTTGCAAGACAGTTGGGTGGTTGCTGACAAAACTAACAAACCTCAGGGGCGCCTGAGTGGCTCAGTCGTTAAGCATCTGCCTTCAGCTCAGGTCAGGGTCCCAGGGTCCTGGGATCGAGCCCCACATCGGGCTCCCTGCTCCGCGGGAAGCCTGCTTCTCCCTCTCCCTCTGCCCCTGCTTGTGTTCCCTCTCTCGCTGTGTCTCTCTCTGTCCAATAAATAAATAAAATCTCAAGAAAACAAACAACAACAACAACAAAATCACATACCTTAGTACAGGATCCAGCAATTGTGCTCCCTGTTATTTACAACAAAGGAGTTGCAACTTTGGTCCACAGAAAACCGGCACATGGATGTTTATAGCAGATTTATTAGTAATTGCCAAAACTTGGAAGCAACTAAGTTGCCTTTCAGTGGCGCATGGATACGCAAACTGTGGTCCATCCAGACAGTGGAATAGCATTCAGCACTAAAAAAGAAAAAAACGAAAAAAAGCTGTCAAACCATGAAAAGACACGAGGAACAGGAGAGATGCCAAGTGCTAAGTGACAAAAGCCAGTCTGAAGAGGCTGCCCACGTATGATCCCAACGGTAAGTGAGGAGTGGTTCGTTCGTAAGAGAAACGCAAATTAAAACCACACTGAATTACCACTTTCCACTGATCTTAATGGCAAAATTACAAAAGTTGAATAACACACGTTGTTATCGGAGCCATGGGAAAACGGGAGCTCTCCCACCTGGCCAGGGGATCCGTCAACTGTGCATCAGCTATGGGGTACAGAAGACCAGCAAGGAACAACTATCAATTCATCTGGGACCCAATGACCCAGGCTAGCAATGTCCTGCAGGTAGATCTGCACACACACAAAATGACACATGTCCAAGCAATGTCTGTTATAGTAAAATAGCAAACAACCCAACTATCCCCACGTGGCTGTGATGCTATGCAATTATTTAAAGAGAGAGAAATCTCAATATACGAAATGAAAAGATCTGCAGGCTACGCTGCAAAAAGCAAAATGCATAATGTCTAAATCAGCTAACTTTCATATTTCTTAAATGGTAGTAAAATAGTCTATAAACAAGCATGGCAGGATACGTAAGAAACTAATAAAGGCCATTACCTACTGGGGAGAGGCCGGAGCTGCACGGAGGGGGTGACTTTTCACCAGTCTGCCTTGGAGTGCTCCTTCATTTTGGGGCCAGATGAATGTATTATGCATGCTCTGTTCAAATAATTAAAGGTATTAAAAACTCATTAAATTTGTATACATGCACACGATATGATAAAATGGAGAACGCTAAGGAGCGACAACCGACCAGTTTGTTGCCATTGGTTACCTGGGTCGGAAGGGGATGGAAGGAAAATAAAACAATAAAATTGAAAAGCGCACAGGTAAGGATGGGAACCACGAGGTCATGCACGGTGCTTTTCTCATAGCGTATGATTGATTGTAGATGGCCTTCGTATTTGTATATATTGTCCAGATATTTTTTAAAACTAACACCTACTGCGCTGTATAACCAAAACATGGTTATTTTCATTTTTAAGAAAATTCTCAGCAAGTCAAAAATACCGTTTATTTCTCAAAGAGAAAACCAAACGGATTTTATATCTTAAAAAGAAACCAGGCTTCGTTAGGAAAAAAATGTATCAGAAAATCAGAATCATGAGTATCCTCTTTTTAAAAGGGATTTTTTTTCTTATTGAAAACAGCTTAATATGTTTTTAGGTGGAAATAACAAGTTTCAATTCAGTTGTATTTTTTACTCACCCTGTACTTTTTTACTCTTAAAAACTTCTTGACACTCTAGGGGAGAAAAATAGAACCCTCCTATTTTAGAGAGATAAGGAAATGTGCAGGGCCATCAGGCCTGAGATACAGTTTCAGGGCTGATGAAACATTATTCGCATAATTGTATGGTCGTGAAATAATGTCATCTGGGAGCATCAGTGGCTTATAAACGTATTTATTACTTGTCGACACTAGATGGCGCTAGACAGGGTTCTTTATACTAAACTGTATGAACGTATCTTGTACTAACTTCACTAGTCTCCATAACAGAAAGTTTTAAATTTTATCATCTAAAATGGCTGTGAATGATCCAAAGGAAAGTTTGCTGAGTGTTTCCTTAAGACCATTAAAGCTCCAAGTCACATGGGATCAAGGGGACAAATTCATTGTTGTCTTATTACCAGTTCTCTGAAAAGTGATTTCTGATGGTTTTTCTGGATCCGAAAAGACATATAATTCTTGTGTTACCTTCCATAATAAAATTTTAAAATGGGAGATGAATAAACGTGTCAGTCCTGGTCACTGTGGTAACTAGATTGGCATCATGCAGTGTTTCTGGAGACCCGCCGAGGGGTAGGGGATGGGGGATGGTGGCGCTCACCCTCATGGGACTGTGACCACCTGCACAGCTGGCGGACACTGAAGGAAGAAACCACTACTTACAGAGGGAAGAGTTTGGTCTCATGGATTTCACGCGGTCTCAAACCCGTGTCTTTCGGCATCTGAATTACCTTCTCTCTCCTCCTTCCCCAAATTACCTTATACATAAAATGATTTACGGGAAATGTCTGTGGAATCAGTAAATGACATAAATCGTCATTGGCTGGGACCGGTCGCCCAGTGGAGAATGCTCGTCATGTATTGTAACTGAAAACCCAGCTGGTACCGGAGGAGAAATCCTGACTCAATACCGTGTAGCTTGGCCAAGCTGCTGAATAGCTAACATCCAGTTTTTCATCTTTAAAATGGGGATAGTAATAGTGTGGGTCAATTGGAATTTTTAAAAGCATTAAATATACCCAGTATTGTGTCTGGTACATATATGCATAAAAGCTAGTTCTTTTTTTTTTTTTAAGATTTTATGTATTTGAGAGAGAGAGAGAGAGAGCGAGCACGAGTGGGGGAGGGGCAGAGGCAGAGGGAGAAGCAGGCTCCCTGCTGAGCAGGGAGCCCGATGCGGGACTCCATCCCAGGACCCTGGGATCATGACGTGAGCCGAAGGCAGACACTTAACAAATGAGCCACCCAGGCGCCCCTAAGCTAGCTGTTTTGATTATATAGTGTTTTACTCTAAATATACATAGGTCTACCACACAGAGTATTAGTACCACCAGTAATAGGTACCAATAGGGTATGCCTTCCATGAAGAAATGGAGTTAAATTTTAACTCAAAACCAGTTTATCACAGTTATCATTCTTCTAGAAGGCTGTCGGAATCCCACCCGCCTGTACAAACTGCAGCGTCAAGTTCTTAATTGGTATTGTTCCAGTGCGTGGCACACTCGGGGCCCTCTCGGAAGGTTTCTCTATTTGCTTATGTTTGTTGAAAGAAAATAGTCAGTATGGGATACAAGCCATTTAAATCCTTGAAATAAAATTCACACTGAAGACTTTTTAAAGGTATGCGTTTGTTAGCACTGGTGGTAGAGCAAACATCTTGGTCTTTCTGATGTCTCAAGGCGGGGCCGGGGGCGGGACAGAGGTCCGTGGTGCCCCATCCGTGCAGCTAGGCCTCAGCCGCTCTCAGGACTGCCCTGAGAACCACAGGCAGCACGGGAGGCCCTCAGCATCCAATCCTCCCAACTGAGCTTGTGATCAGAGGCAAAAGTCGCCCAAACACAGGATTGTTCCCTAAAGACCATTTGTAAAATGACTGGCTCGCACGTCCCCCAGCCACGTGCCTGTGAGCGTCACTGGCCAAGTCGGTGAGGCCGGCATCCGTGGTGCTCATGCCTCCGGCCCAAAGCTGCAGCAAAAATCAGGTAAGGAAGCCCAAGTGCGACAAGAGATGCAAGACTTGATGAACTGTATATCGGGCCGATTGAGACTAGCTGAAACTGAAGAATAGCAATCACAAGGACTGTCAGCATTCCGGAGGGAACAATCTGAATGCTAAAACACGAACAAAGGCCTCAGACGTGTTTATATAAAAAAATAAGATCATGCTGTGAAAATCAACTGTGCGTTGGAAGGATATACTATAATTCTACCAAACAAATTGTGTTCTTCCCAAATTCACACAACTCATTTTTGGTTTGTTCCAAGAATCAGCATATAATTTCAATTACAAGCTCAATGGCACTAAATACAAAACTTGTCATGATTTTTAGTTTCATTTTTCAAAACACAGTCCTAATCATTTTTCACTCTTCACTCGGAAATTTTGATGCTTATTTTAAATAGTTAATTTCAAGTGACTACTTTTAATACTACTTATGCTCAGACAACAAGGAGATACATTAAAGAGCTTTATTAAACGAGACTATTATTAAGGATTTAATATTCCTAAATATTTGGTGATTTAATTTTAAGAGGATCACCAACCAGCAAAATCCCCATCTTTGTCAGCATCTCACCGTGTCACAGTGACCAAAAACACCACCACTCCAAGCCTGTCCTCCAGACTCCTGGGGCAATTCTCAGTTGTTTGATATAAAATCCAGATTCTTAATTGGATTTCGAGGTCAGGCCCAGGCCCCACACACACCTGCTTTAACCCACACAAATACGTTTACCTCTGTGCTGGCTTCTTAGGAAAAGCAATGTAAAAGTCCTAAAACAAAGGTGACCGTCTCACTATTTCAAACCCTACTCGATTTCTGTACAGTGAAAAGTGAAAGAAAAACCCCAGAGACAAATGTACAGATTTGATAATAGGTTGATTTCTACAACTGTGCTGGGCCTGTCTGCACACACACGCACATGCACACGCACACTCCCAAATGGACTTACAGGTTCTGTCTCATCCATGGCCAATGAAAATTTAAACCATCAAGTTCAGCTGGTAACAAGAATTCACAAACTCAAATGCCTACAGACCAACACCTGGGCCGCATGTAAGCAAACAGGCCTAAGGTTCTCAGACGCCAGAGTTGTGACAACCCGGAGAACCCGTCCCATCCCCTGTAGGACTGGGGTGTCCCCAGGTCTCTCCATGTCTCCAGAGAAAATGGAAATCTAAATTTTATGCAACATTTTCTTAAGAGGTGTCACTTTTTTAAAAAAAAAATTATTGTGGCCCACACAGAATACATTGCTGGTGGGAATGAAGATTTACGACCCTTTGGAAAGGAATTTGGCAATATCCAGCAAAATTGACCCTTGCATCTTAACTCTTCGACCCCCAGTCCGACTTCTACAAAGATGCTCTGGTGCAACACTATGAAATTATATGTGTGCAAGATGTTCTTTCCGAAGACCGTCCGTCAAGAGGGTCTGTGTGAATATATCCCGGAGCACGACATAGCAAAACCTACACCTATGTAGTTATAATGGAGTGTGTCCAGGATACGTGTCACTTACAATTCAGAAGCACACACACAGTATGAAAACTGTGTAAGAAACGGAGAACAGGGGACGCCTGGGTGGCTCAGTCGTTAAGCGTCTGCCTTCGGCTCAGGTCATGATCTCAGGGTCCTGGGATCGAGCCCCACATCAGGCTCCCTGCTCAGCGGGGAGTCTGCTTCTCCCTCTCCCGCTCCCCCTGCTTGCGTTCCCTCTGTCTCTCTCTGTCAAGTAAATAAATAAATAAAATCTTTTAAAAGAGAGAGAGAGAGAAAAGGGTCTTAATCAAATGACATGAAACTCCCCTGGTGGGATCCCCAATGGCCAAAGAGGGCACAATGTGACCATCAAAGAAGAAAACGATGACTCCGTAGGGAAGCCCACCAAAGACAGAGATGCGTGCATAACAATACTACAAACAAAGATGATCTCGCTGGTCGGTTCTGGAGGGCATAGAGTCACTGCCCAGAAAACTGATCAAGGACAAGAATCAAGTATTTTTTCTGCCTGTCCCTAGACACCACTTTTTAGGTCAAACAAATGGGTGACAAAGAGCATTCATTCTTCCGGAAAGAGTCACAGCTAACCGACATAGGAGGGGTGACAGGTTGGGAAATTGCCACCTTGCAGTCCCTACCGGGATGGTGGAGCCGGCAGTACTCACGGGCCAGCGCTGAGCCTGGCGGGGCAAGGGCCAACGGGGAGTCTTCGTCTTTCAGGACAGAAACGTGCATTTGCAGACAAAGCCGACTTGTAGAAACCGCGTCACACCGAGACAGACCGTCAGCATCTCCTCAGTGTTGCCGCATGTGGGATCCTTGCTCGAGTGTAACCGTTCTGCAGTTGTGTTCAGACTTTGCCAAAATCAGCATCTAACAAGGTAGGCAGATTCCTTCCAATCCATGTTCCTCTCAGGCCTCTTTCGAAGCCAGAATCTCCCCTCTGTCCATTTTCTCCCCCCCAGGAGGACATTAGTTGCTCTGCTGAGTTTCCCATATTCTGGACTTTGCTGGTCATATCTGGACAGTGAGAATCTAACGTATTCCTCTGATCCCAAACTTCCATAAATTGGTGGTTAAGTTTAAGAGCGGCATTCAATTCAGGGTCAGCATTTTGGCGGTCATGTTTCACAGCGTGGTGGTGGCGGCATATTTTCACTCTGCCAGGACACCCAACCGGAGTAGGAAAAACAGAAAATCTCATCATCTAACAAAGCCAACCAAACCAAACCCTGGGACAAACAATGACGCCCGAAGTCCCTCACGGTACCGGCATCTCTGACGGGAAGGAGGCAAGAAGCCGCATGGCACCTAACTGAAGGGTCTAAACGCAGAATGGCGACAACAAGCTCTTCCCCGGGGCGCGGAGGGCTGGCCAATCTGAGGACAGCGCTGGGATGTCCTGCGGGGAGGCCCGGAGGATGGAGCTCTAGCGGGTGGGGCTGGCCTGAGACAGTCCAGCGCGCTCAGGGGGAAGGCCACGCGAGGGCACAGGCCTGGCTGCGAACCAGCGAGAATCCTCAGCAGAAACCAAACCCTGCAGAACTTTGACCTTGGACTCCTGACCTTCAGAACTGGGAGGAAACAAATGTTGCTCATCTGAGCCACCCTGTCTGGGCCCTGGTAGGCAGCCCAGCCGACACAGCCCAGAAGTTCCTCCTGGGGTGAGCCCCACATGGAGGAGAAGCTTCTAGCAAGAGATTCCCAAGTAGATGGGACAGGGAAGAAAGAAGCAACAGAAACCCTGAGCCCAGAAAAAAGGAGGTACGGGTGAGAACCGGGGAATTTCCACATACGGAGATGCTTCTCAAATGTCATGAATACAGCAGAAAAGCAAAAGGAAGGGCAGTCCCCAGAAACAAGCAGAGAAAGGGGTTAGGGTGGGGTTCAGAGAGCACTTCGAGGGGAGAGGGCAGGGACGTAAGTGACAGAGAACACAGACAACGAACTGAGGCCAACCAGACGCGTCTCTTTAAAAGATCACAACGGTAAGCGGCTTATTTCAAAATAGGCTAAGAGACATTATTAAAATAATCCAATATTAAAAAAATAAATCAGGTCCCCAAAGAGTAGTTTGAGGATGCCTTTTGAAACACAATGACTTTCATAAACTCTGACCAAATAATATCCCATCCCAATTTCTCAGAAAGAAAACATTGTTCGTGCCGTAAACACGAAAATGCTCATTTATGTAAAAAATGTTAACGGTTAAGTGGGTTATTAACAATTATCCGAAAAATACATAATCATTTGTAAACAACGTGTGCAGGCTCGGTGCTCACCACCTCCCCTCTGCGGCCCTGCGGTGGAGCCCCCCCTGCCCCTCTGTGGGGCAGCCGTGGGCCAGGAGGGGAAGCACCACGGAACTGAGGGGGGCAGCTCCCCTTCTGACCGCCACAGCCGAGGGTCTGAGACCCTGCCTCCCAGCCTCACCCATCCCAGGCCGCGGGTCGGGAGCCATCACGGAGGGACGGTGTCCCGGGTGCCGGCACGCGTGGGGGCAGGACGCGGGCTCTGGAAGGGACACACCTGCGGTGAGGGTCTGGCCCAACGTGAGCCTCCCAGTGGAGGAAGTGATGGCCGGGCTGGGAGCGAGAGTGTTAAGTCATCGGTGTGTTCACGGTTCTGAGTTACGGGAGTTTACCTCGTACACAGCCCTGTAACTGCGGGACTCCAATCATGGACACTCGGGTGACAAGACCCCGGCCTGCTTACCTGCCCTGCCCACCCCCCTGTCCGTTCTGGTTGGGACGGCAGCGGCCGGGGCGAGCCCTGTCCCACGGGGGGACGGGCAGGCTTGGCCGCTCACGCGGGGGCCGGCCGCTACGGTCACAGCACAAAGTAAGAACCTACGTGGGGCGCTGGGGGCTCGGTCCGCTGAGCAACCGACTCTTGGTTCCAGCTCAGGTCATGATCTCAGGGTCATGAGGTCAAGCCCTGTGTCAGGCTCTGCACTCAGCGGGGTGTCTCCTTGAGATTCTCTCTCTCCCTCTCCCTGTGCACCCAACCCTCCACTTGCACTCTCTCCAAAATAAATCAATCTTAAAAAAAGAAAAAAGGACACGCTGTACGTGGAAACCCCGCTGAACAAAGGAACAGTCAGCTCCTTCATATTAACACAGTGTTTTCAGGGATCTGGGCTGTTATGTGGTATTTTGGTTTTTGTTTTTAATTTAAGCTCTGAATTTCCATTGTATCACCGCAGGTTTTCTGGTTAGCCCTACTTTCCCCCCAAGATTGTCTCCCTTTAAATCCAAACCCAACATCTCCAGTCGATATTTTCCAAGCTCCAAATGGGGGCATAACACAATACAAACACCTGCAAAGGGCGTAGCGTATACCCCGCCATTGTATGGCTCTGAAAACAAAAACTGAATTCATAGATAAGTGGCCCCAAGGCCGCTTTTTAGTAAGAGGTGCCTACGGCTGTGTGCATCTTGCACCACGTCACACACTGGGGACACACAGAACTTCTTAAAAAATGATTTTGATTTTCCATCTATTAGGATTTGGTAAAGCAGAGCACATCTTCAAAAGTTAAAATTAAAAGCATGGCTGTTTGGGGGCACCTGGTGGCTCAGTCGGTTGAGCACTCAACTTGGTTTCAGCTCAGATCGTGATCTCAGGGTCGTGAGATCGAACCCCATGTTAGGCTCCGCACTCAGCGGGGAGTCTGCTTGGGATTCTCTCTACCTCTGCCCCTCCCCCTCCGCGTTCTCTCTCTAAAATAAATAAATCTTAAAAAAAAAACCCCACAAAAGTCCATGGCTATTTCAGTAGCACATGGAGGTGAAAGAGCACAGCAGTTCTAATCACTTGGGAATAAATTCCCCTTTTCTCGCTAAATCCACTCTGAAAGATGCACCATGAGGAGATCACGGAAACTCGACCTGACCAGGTTTGTCAGCGGACACTGCAGCCCGCCCACACTACGGGGCTTCCTAGCAGTTGTCAGAAGTGGTGTAAAACAGTCTGGCATAGAGGGGCACCTGGGTGGCTCCGTTGGTTAAGCGACTGCCTTCGGCTCAGGTCATGATCCTGGAGTCCCGGGATCGAGTCCCACATCGGGCTCCCTGCTCAGTGGGGAGTCTGCTTCTTCCTCTGACCCTCCCCCCTCTCATGCTCTTTCTCTCTCTCAAATAAATAAATAAATAAAATCTTAAAAAAAAAAAAAGTCTGGCATAGAAACGCCCTGAATAAAAAGGGAAAAATGATCACAAGACAGTATTTTAGCATAATCCTCCTTTTTGGGGAACCATCTCCAAGAATATGTGACCCAACGTCCTCAACAGTTACCTCTCAATGGGAGGGAAATGTGGTGAGTGTAATGTTTTAACTGTCCAAATCCCCAAACTTTTAATATATGATGTAGCTTTTTTCACTTTGGGGGGAAAAATGGTCCGACACGTCAGGAAACGAAAAGCAGAAAACCAAGGTCCCTAACCCCCGAACTGCCCAGCAGTTCCCCTGCCGGGCTGGCTTCGGTGCCGGGACTCGAGGATGTTCTTCCCAACAGCGTGGTTTCCCAACGAACTGGCGCTAAATCTGCGTGTAACTTTATACGGGCACTGCAGCAAACGTCCTAGGACGCTTGGCTCTTTACCCTTCTTCTAAGGGGCAAACTTCCGTACAGTAACCAAGATGTGCAGTCAGCCTCAGTGTGCATTGGCTGGTGAAAAGACAAGGAAAATGAGATGTGGACAGGGAGTATTATTTAGCCTCCAAAAGGGAAATCCTACCGTTGATGTGGATGAAACTGGAGGACACTGTGCTCGGTGAAATAAGCCAGACGGACAGTAGCGCATGGTGATAATTCTACGTGGGTCCTAAGCAAGCCGAACTCCGAGAAACAGAGTAGGGTGCTGTGGGGGAGGGGCGGGGGTGCCAGAGGGGCCAGGGGAACGGGGAGGAACTGGTCGCAGGGCACAAAGCCTCAGCTGCGCACAACAAGCGGGTTCTGGAAACCTAACACAGAGCGTGGTGACTACAGTTGCTACCACCACGTATGCTTGGAACGTGCTTGAGAATGGATCTTCAATATTAACTACAGAGGCGGACATGGTGAACAGCTTGGTTTCGTAACCAGTTCACGTGTGTCAAGTATCATGTTGCACGCCGTGAACGTAAACTTTAGTTGCCCATCACACTTCCAAAAAGATGGAGGAAGGAGTCGTCCCGTAAAATGATAGTACCTGGTGTTGTGTCTCCTCAAAGTTTCTGCTGAACGTTTGTTGGACAAGTCACGGTTTGGTCGTAACGTAAAGGAAGGTCAACCTCCCCTCCCTGCAATACTGCAGCATGGAGGGGACCTCGGTGGGCCAGGGCAGGATGGCCACCGGTCCCTGGGCACCCATGCCTGCCACCAGAGTAAGCTTTCAAACACTCCTGACCCTCAGGGGCTCCCCACCGCACCGCGGGGCTCTGCTCCCTTGACTCGGAGCCTTCTCTCCTCCACCCCCCACCCCCCCCAAGTGGATGCGATCCCTGCTTTCAGAGCGGTCTAGTTCTGCACAGCAGCTCACTACGGTCCTAGCACTTCCTGCAGCTCCTGGACCACCCGTCTCCCACTGGGGCCAAGCATCTCCGAGCACGCAGCTCAGGAGGTAAGCAATCCCTACCCACCTCGTAAAAGGACTACTCACCTGCAAAGGTTTTCCACTCTGCTTCTCAGAGGAAGGCAACTGAAAACCCACTAAATCCAAGGTCGCCCCTCCACTTGTGTGGCTGAACACACAGCACCAGACCCCTACTATGGAATTCCGTGGATCCCACCAGGCAACGTTCATTGTGCGAGCTTTCCCTCCTCTAGGAAACCGAGCTGGAGTAAGTGGATAGAGGCAGCTGCCAACTACAAACTCCAGGAGGGGACGCTCCCCCCGAAACCCACCCTCTCCAAACACGTTCCTCCCCTCCGGCTCCCTCAGGAGGGCAGGACGGGGCGGAGACCGGTGCCCTCACAGATCGGACCAGTGAGGGGGGCAAATCGACGCCTGCACCCAGGGCTGAGGTGCAGCTGTGCGCAAACCACCACGAAGACCAGAGGGGCATTCTGGGGCCTGCACAGAGCCGCGGTGGGGCGGCCGTGGGCAAGGGACCCCAAGGGCGCTCTGCAGCGCTCAGGCCCACCTTTTACCGCAACAGGGCTCCAGGTCTGAAAGTCAGAAGGTGCGGGAAGGGTGATGAACTTCAACGCGGGCTCAGCACCTGCCTCGTGTGACTGGAAACAGGCAGGAAACCTGCAGCCTAACATGGTGAACGGTGTCACCGGAACACCTCGAGTGGGTCCCACATTTACAACTAGCGAATCAAATGAAAACTTCAGCCACGTGCTCACCTCATTTTCTAAGATAAAGTGATGTTTTCACAAAAGAAATGAGAAATTCTCACTTGAATTGCTTTGTACACATACACTTCCGAGCCAAGAAATCAGTTCTTTGTAAGTTTAATGTATTTTTGCAAACCTCTACCCTTTCCCAGATATGTGGATAGCAGAGAAGCCACTGTACGTTAAAGTGGCCACAGGACCCCATCAAACTGCTCTGCAGACACTCTGCCCTTCCTGCATCTTACCAGTGCTCCACACCGATTTTGCTGAATTGTGACAGGTCACCAAATAGGATGAACACCATCCAAAGGAACGAACGCTCCACATGCAACGTGTGAGCCAAACCATCCTCATTCCTACAGCCCATGCTCTAACAGACCCCTTACGCGTCTGCACTAACTCAGCAAGGGCATGGGCTTCCAATGCAAGGCTTCCGTTACACAGCAGATTTCAAACTGAGGGGAAAATGTCCCCCACGTGCATAACCTGCATAGAAACGTACCCCTCACAGGGAGGTAATGCATGCTAACGATTCAGTATTTCCCAGGGAATACTAGAGATGATCCAGAAAATCCAGACAAAAAAGAAACTATATTTTGCAGCAAATTTTTCTTTCAGTAAGACTTGTAAATTCTCTCCCACCCCATATTAAACAGGTAAGTGAAGCAGCTTCCAAATTTAACGGTTACATTTCAGATTCTGAGTAGTCACGTCACGCTTGCATTCCACACAGGTCACAAACACATATGCCTTCTATTATGTATCTGAAAAAGGTTTCATCCCAATTGGGGAAGAATCTTTTCAAGTCCCAGACTTAATCTGGTTTTGAACCGAATATAGCATAATGTATACAGCAATTCAAATCTGTAAGTAAATCTATAGATACATTTACTCAATATTGAAATTTATTCAATTCTATCCTTTGTATTTCACTTTCTTCATATATTTAAGCAATCCCTACCTTCTTTTTAGGTAGGAAGTAATCATTTAAGGAGAAATGAACATCTAAAGAGCTTTGGTAAACTGAACTATAGCAGTGCTCATATGAGCAAAATCGCTTCAGGCTCCTCTAACTGCTACAGTATTGTGCCGACAGGGTCAAACTCAAGCAAACTAGACCCAACTCATTTTTAAATGTGGAAATCACACAAACATAAATGGTCTCATCCAATGAAACTTTTGCAATGTTTCACGTTTACTGAGGAGCCATTCTAAGGTCTACTCTTCTGTTTAGTATGTGTGTCCTTGAAACTGGCCACAAAAATCCTTCAGAAAAAAAGCATCAAAGCTGTGAGGTGTCCAACTTAAATCCTTAATGTTCGGCATCTTTAAAGCTTGGGAATACTTGAGAGCAGCGGGTAAACGTGGAACATCTTTCTAGAATACCAATTTTACATTAAACGTGTAACATTAAAACAAAAAGCAAATAAATGCATAACTTACACTCATTTTTAACAAATATTTGAGACTTCTGTCAAAGTTCCTCTCATCATTTGTATGGGTTGACCGGACTCTGAAAATGCCTACATCAGAGCCCGGTTACTTCTGCCACGAAATAACAGCAACTGTTTAATTCTTAAAATGCCTATATCCGGACAGTCTAAAACATGCAGTTTTGTTCTGACAGGTCACCGAAGTCTCAAGCTCTTCCCCAGGTGACTCCACCTAGTCAACAGGCAGGTGGGATAGACATTATTTGAGCTTAACCACACCGATGGCGTTCACACCTCGTCAACTTACCAAACAATACTGCTGACACCTGCCCTATCGCTTTTGTGAGAGGATTCAAACGTACAAGAAACAGACATAAGAATTTAACTTGCAAGGCTTCAAATTAAGTGAGAATAGCAAAGGCAATTTAAACAGTTAACATGGCACAACTTTCCCTGTTAGTGGTCTTAAAATGCTTACCAAACAAGGGAGGAGTTCACTTGCTTAGATATTTGAAATACAACTTTATTCTGATTCTAAACGAAAAGGAATGGGAATGACAGTGACAAACGAGATTTCACCACTTGATATTGTGATGGGACTATAGCAGTCTCGTATCTGAAACTCAGGAAGGAAACAACTGCGTTCCAAAACAGCTAAATATGCAGGTCCAAAAAATGAAAGTACTTTTTAAACTGCCACATTCACTCCGAAGCCCATTCATCTCCTTCAGCATCCCAAAGATTAAGCACATGTTCTGCTCAGCTATATAATAAAGTGGCAAACACGCTGCACCACTGACATCACAGGACAGTTGCCTATAAAACTAGACTTCTGACGCTGGGCTCCAGCTGCACGTTCTCACAGGTCATCATCTTCATCCGGGAGAGCAGTTGTCTGAGCAACCTAGACAAAGACACAACGTGCAATACCCTGGATTAGAGCCATCAGGAACAAAAGATGCCGAAATGGACCACATTGCCGGACACGTGAACATCCTACCTCTAGATCATGCTCGTACTGTGCTGCCAAAGCTGGGTCCATGACAACCTCTGGTGGGGCAAGAGCGGGCATGGCGACAAACTCCAAGTTAGGGTCTCCAATTAGTTTTCTAGCAAGCCACAGGAAGGGCTTTTCAAAGTTGTAGTTACTTTTGGCAGAAATGTCATAGTACTGTTTTCAAAAAAAGGAAAATTAGTTGTTAAAAATCTACTTCTTGCTAGTCGCTTGGATGTTCCAAACTAAAGAAATTCTTCTGATCCGTATCACAGATGTTTAAGAACCCCTTTAACGGACCTGTTACTGTAATTTCATTTTTAATAGAGCAATAATGCAGTAAATGACAAATTTTAAAAAACTTACCTGAAGATTCTTCTTTCGGTGGAAGACAATTGATTTTGCCTTAACTTTCCTATCCTTAATGTCCACTTTGTTGCCACACAGCACAATAGGGATGTTCTCACACACTCGTACCAGATCTCTATGCCAGTTAGGCACATTCTTGTAAGTAACCCTTGACGTGACATCAAACATTATAATGGCACACTGGGCTAAAAGAAAGATTTAGGGTAAGAGTTACACACCTAGCATTTCCCGCCCAGACGAGAAACGCTAAGGAGCACGGACTAGACGTCAGGCCATCTCTCTGTCTGCACTCGTTCTCTAGGTCTCTTCCAAGTCTAAAAACCTTAAAGTCACCGGAATACACAGCAGGATTGAAAATTCCATTTTCTACCGAAGTGCGAATGACCAGCTTGCCATACCAAATCTCTCTCCTGTGATACTTCATTAGTTCTGCCCCATCCCAAAGTAGATTAATGATACATCAGCCTTCTGAACAACCTGTCTCCTCTCTTCCGAGTATCTAGGGACCTATTCCTTAAAAGACCCTAAAACGACTAGCTACCTCAGAAAACCTTGTTCTTTTGTGTAACACCACTCAGGTCTACACGCTGGCCTGTAAGGAAACCGAATTACAATTAAGACGGCAAACCACAAAGTACGTACAACCTAACAGTTTTCTAGCTCAACGTTTTTGAGGGGGAAAAAAATCTGTGTTATTTGTGCACAAAGACGGCAAGAGTCATGGAGGAACTCCCGATCACTCTCAGCGCAGGAGCGAGACTCCTGCAGGCATCTTCCTTACGCATCTTTCCTTGCGATGCTGAAGTCATGGGGGGGGGGAAAGAAAAAGCCCCGGCTCCCCCGAGGCCCCGGGCCCCGCGCTCCGCCCCGGCTCCCCCGAGGCCCCGGGCCCCGCGCTCCGCCCCGGCTCCCCCGAGGCCCCGGGCCCCGCGCTCCGCCCCCCGCGCGGTCCCGGCCCCGCGCCTACCTTGGATGTAGTACCCGTCCCGCAGCCCGCCGAACTTCTCCTGGCCGGCCGTGTCCCACACGTTGAACTTGATGGGGCCCCTGTTCGTGTGGAACACGAGCGGGTGGACCTCCACGCCCAAGGTGGCTGCAACAGAAGCAGGCCGTGAGCCGCGGGCGGCGCCCCCGACCCGCGCGGCCCCGGCGGCCGGCCCCCCACGTACCTACATACTTCTTCTCGAATTCACCCGTCAGGTGACGCTTCACGAACGTCGTCTTCCCGGTGCCGCCGTCGCCGACCAGCACCAGCTGCGGGACAGCACACGTCGGCGAGGGGCCCCCGCCCGCGCCCCCCGCGGCCCCCGCCCGCGCCCGCCCCCCGGCCACGTACTTTGAACTGGACTTGGGGCTCTCCCTGGGCAGCCATGGCGCTGGTGCTGCGGAGCGCAGAGAAAGACGTGGGGCCGGCGGCGCGGCCGGGGAGCCACATGGCCGGGCCCGCCCCACGTGCCCGGGCCCACAAAGGGGCGCCGGGCGGCCGGGCCCCACGCGCGCACACCCCGGCCGGGGCGGGGGCCGCGGCGCGCTCGCGGCGGGCGGCGGGCGGCGCTGGCCCGTCCGCGGGGCCTGGCGCCGCGCCCGCGAGGGAGGGAGGCCGGGAGGCCGGGCGGAGGCCGGGGCGCGGGGCGGAGGCCGGGGCCGCCCAGCGCCCGATCGCGCGCCCCGGCCTCCGCCCCGGGGCCGCCCCCCGCCGCCGGCCCCGGGCCCACCGCGGCCCGAGTCCCGGCGCCGGCCTGCGGCCTCCACCGCGGGGGGAAGGGGAGAGCCCGCCGCTGCCGCTGCCGCCGCCGCCGCCGCCGCCGCCGGGGCCCGCGCAACCGCCGCCGCCCCGGCCCCCGCCGCCGCCCGCCCCGGACCCCAGTCGCCCGGTGCCCCCGGAGCCCCCGGCCTCCGAGCCCCCGCGGCCCCCGCGGCCCCCGGCCCGGCCCCGCCGCACTACCTTCCAGAAGCGTCTCCGGCCCGTCTGACTGAGGGCTGGAAAGATGGCGGAAGCGCAATTCAAATGCCCGGAGACGCAGCCGACGCCGGCGCGCGCCGAGGGAGGGCGGGGCAACGGCGCCGCGCCGCTCCCACGTGGCCCGACGCGCGCGCGCACGCACGCCGCGGGCTCGGGCGGCCACACCCGTCGGCCTGGCGCGGAGGGAAAGGCTCGCGGGGCGGCGGGCGCGGGCGGGCGCAGGACGCAGAGCGGGCGCGCGCACGCACGCCGGCCCGCGGGGCCACGTGCACCGGCCCGGAGGGCGGGTTCCCGCGCGCGCATGCGCCGACGGCGACGCGGCGCGCCCTACTGCGGCCGCGCCGCAGACCTGGGAGAGGGCAGGCCCCTTGGGCGGGAAACTCGCGGGGAGCGGCCCACACAAAGCCTCTGGGCCTCCCAGGCCGGGAGCTCGCCGTGCGAACGCGGTACAGCGGTCCCCGGGCGGGCCCCCTGTTGGGTGCGGGCCACGCCTGCGCCCCAGGCCGCTTCCACATCCCCCTCTCCGCGCCACCCGCGCCCCTGCCCTGCGCCCCTAGCTCCTTTTCTTTGGCCGCAACC
This sequence comes from Zalophus californianus, assembly GCF_009762305.2. Lineage (NCBI taxonomy): Eukaryota > Metazoa > Chordata > Mammalia > Carnivora > Otariidae > Zalophus > Zalophus californianus. The sequence continues at coordinate 1,764,087 of NC_045608.1, forward strand.
CTAGGCCCTTCCTCCTACACCCTCCCCGCTGAGACCACCTTCCGCCCGCTGCCCACCTCCCCGAGGCCCCGTCACCCTCTGGGCCCTCTCCCTGCGCCCCCCCCCCCCCGGCCTGGCCCCTTCCGCCGTCACCGCACCCCCATTCCTTCCAAATCCCGTTCTTCAGAGCCCACCCTAGGCCCCTTCCCTGCGTCTCCAGCCCGGGGCCGCCTCCGCCCTCGCCTCATCCCCGATTCCTTCCAAAGCCCATTCCTCGGAGGCCGCCCTAGGCCCCCGGCCCCGGGCCCCCCCCACCCCCGTTCCCGAGCTCACTGTAGGTCCCCTTCCCTGCGCCCCCAGCCCCAGGCCGCTTTCACTCAGTGCCCCCTTCTCTGACCTCGACTCCCGGCACCTTCGCTGTAGTTGTAGCCCCCCACCCCCACCCCCCGGGTCCCTGGCCTCAACCAGAACCTACTTGGTAAACGACAAGGACAGATGCTTTTTCCCACCCTGGGAAGCCAGCCACCCTTTTCTTAAAGCATCTGATTGGTCAGCAGCCTTTGTGACCGTATCCTGCAAACAGGATGATGAAATCCTGCTTTCCAGACGGGGCAGCTCTTCTCACCCCAGTTACAAACTTGGATGCAGTCGATGAGTGTTTAGGTTCCAGACTCTGGAGGGGGTAAAGCTGTCGAGTCCAGACAGATCCGTGCCCTCAGAAGTCACAGGCTCCTGGGGCTATCCTCCTCAGAGGGTCATATAAGTAGAAAATAAGATGAGCCACAAGCTTAATAAATGTTTATTATCATCCATTTGCTTTAGCAAGGATGTGGGCCAAATGGAGTCCTCCAACCTCTTACCCTAAGCCTAAGGCCAGTTTTCGGCATTTGTGGGGACAGCCACAGATTTTCCTTTTAACCCAGGCCTTCTCGGTCCCCTCCACGAGCAAGCGTCCACACTCACGGCAAGAGCAGATAGCTAATGGCCCCATCAGAATAGTCAGGTTGCTCAGAAAGGATTCCACCATGGGAAGTCTTTCCAGAACAAAGAAAACCCATATGACCAAGGAGTTAGCCACTTCGTCCTGAGTGCACTTCGCAAGCAAGCCTGTTGGGAACGCAAGTGACGCAAATTGGGTACAATGCTTCTGCGAACCTGCCTGCTGGGAACTCAGGTCCGGGCGCCCCAGAGGACTCTCAGGAAAACACCAAGCAGCTGCTGGTGGGAGTGTACATTGCTTTGGCCTCCCAGCAGAGCAGGAACTGATAAAACATAAATGCTGAGAGCTGGTGACCCTGTCCTTCCACTTCTAGAGAGATTCCCCAGAGTTAAGCTCCCACATACACACAGGGAGAGAGACAGTATCGCAAGCGCTCACTACAACAGGAGAGTAACAAAAAATGGAACTTCCAGAAATAGCCATTGACAGGGAAATGTACACAAATAGTTACCTGGATTCCAGTATGGCTTCTAAAAGGAAGCAAGTTCATCTGTATCAACAGGGTTAGATCTCAAAGGAGAATGTTGAAAAAAGAAGGAAGTTCAAGAAAGATACGATAATAGCTTTATACGGTCCACAGTGTGTATAATTTTATATAGGAATGGTATAGGATAATACCATTTACGGACGTGTTTATAAACACAAAGCCGTATTGGTTCTTGAATGTATGCAGACAAGTTTTTTCTTTTAATTGACTACAATGATACAGACTGAATCCGGATGCTGTTGTTTTGAGAGACAGTAGGAAGGGGTGTGATGGGGATGGGCAGAACAGTCAGGGAAGGCTTTCTGCAAGGTTCCCTTTCTTCTGTTAAAAGAAGGTAATTGAAGCAAATAGGACAACATATTAACCACCGTATAACTCTACGTGGTGAGAACACTAATGTTTCTACCTTTTGGCATTTTTGAAAATATTTCTTCCCACAAGAAACGCCAAAGGGAAATATGTCAAACCAAGGGTATTCGTTGTTCTCACACTTAGCATTCTAAGCAGAGCTCCTGGTGGTTTGGTTTGTTCGTTAGTTGCAGATGTCATTCGCTGGCCCTGTCCCAGAACTTCTGAAGATGATCATCTCAAAGAGCACAGAGAAAAAATGGGAAAACGTACTCTGGCTGGCAGAGATAACGCGTTTCCCCGGTAAGACTGCCCGAGCTCTTCCAGTTGCCAGTGGCTTTGCCATGTAGAGGGGTACTTCCTTGTCTCCGCCACCCAGCATGGATTGCAAACCCGTGCTTACCCTGTAGTTTCAAACATTGCAGCCACGTGCTCGGAGAGGCAGCAGAATTACAAAAATGTTGCAGCAATAGTACAAGGGATTTCAGCTATTGCCTCTAATTTCCTCAAACACCAGCATTTCCTCATTTCCTTGGTCCTCCTCTCCTTCTCTGAGTATGTATCTCACCGTATATATGATTTTTAATATATATATATAGGATTTTGTCCTCTGGGATGTTTGAGAGTAAGCAGCAAGCGGGATGCCCCTCGGTGCGTATTTCTTGAAACCAAGGACATTCTGTTACGTAACCACTGCTCAGTTACCCAAATCAGGAAACGATCCTGCCAGCAATCCGATGGTCTCATCTACAGACGGGAGTGCCACGCGTCCCACCGCCATCCTATAGCTGGTGCAGGATCCATTCAGGATTACACGTTACCTTCAGCTGTTCAGTCTGTGAAGTCTCCCTTAAACCAGAGCAGTAACTTCAATTTTCATGACCTTGACACTTCTGCAGCAGATTTTGTAGGCCAGGTCTTCTGTGGATTTGTCTGATATTTCCTCTGGATGGGATTCAGGTTACACAGTTTGGGTTGGGATACCTTAGAAACGGTGATGTCCTCGGTGCGTCTTTTCAGGAGCACAAAGTGACCTTCGTAGAATATTTCAGACCCTCCTTGGGCCTGCTAACGTTGCAGGAGTTGGCCGGCTCACTTACATACATGAAATCGGTGGCTGGCCAGGCCCTGTGTGAGCGAAGTTGTGCCTCCTTTTCCACCCCATCTCCAGCTTCTTTCCCTGTAACTCCGCTGTAGCCGCGCGAGCCTTTCTGAATCTTACCTCTGCCAAATTTGTCCCTGCCTGAGGCCTTTTGCACTGACTGGTCCCTCTGCCTAAAACGCTCTTCCTCCACATTCTTGCCTGACTACCTCCTTCTCACCCCTCAGGTCACAGCTCAAATGTCACCTCCTCAAGAAAGCCCACCCTGACTGCACTCTCTCAAGTGGTGTCACCACACCAGCCCATTTTCCATCTCAGCCCCCATTTGATTTTCTCCAAAGCACTTAGCTCTAACTGAAGCTAGCTTGTTTAATAATTTACATGTTTACCTTTTGGTCTTTCTTTCTCTCACTAGAATAAAGAAAGCACGTTGCTTGGCATGATACTCAAGGTGTCTAGCACAGTGCTTGGCTCATATTGGGTGCTCAGTAAATATATGTTGAATCATTGAGTGACTTACTCTTCACCCCATCTGAATACAGAAAGAATAATCCGTAACAGCATCATTATATGCTAATAAAATAATGGTGACTTACATACACAAGCTTATTAGAATTTTAATATGCTATTTCATGTCAAAGACTAATCATTAAACAAATAACAAACATTAGCAAATACAGGGCCAACCTTTCCCATTTGTGCACTTTGCAAACCAATAAGGAAAGAATTCTTAAAGATTCCATTATCTACTTCATTCAATCCAGCTGGATATCAATAATTTGTCAAATGAAATATTTCCTTTACTGGATACTCAGTTTTCTACCTAGGGAGCACACTGATGCCCAGATTACATGCAACTTCTTAGCATTAGCACAGAAATTACTTTCCCTGACTGTGAAATCAAGAGCCTTGTCATATAGTCATGGCAGATATCCATCCAGTCTCTTCCATCCAACAACCAGACAGTGCAGACAGTACACTTTGGTGGCCCATGAGCTCAGTCCAACCATCATTGGTCTTTGTCCTATCCTGGGGTGGATCACAACATGATTTGTATCTAAACTAGTTGCCTGTATTTTAAAATGTGCTGGTTTTTATTTATTTATTTATTTATTTTTAAAAGATTTTATTTATTTATTTGACAGAGAGAGACACAGCGAGAGAGGGAACACAAGCAGGGCGAGTGGGAGAGGGAGAAGCAGGCTTCCCGCCGAGCCGAGAGCCCGATGTGGGGCTCGATCCCAGGACCCCGGGACCATGACCTGAGCCGAAGGCAGACACTTAACCGACTGAGCCACCCAGGGCCCCAAAATGTGCTGTTTTTTAAAGTGAGTCCACAAATTCCTTGAAACTTCTCTCTTGAAAAAGGTTGAGCCTACTTCTCGAGTGTGGGTGGGGCTTAGTAACTTAGTGACTGTGGACAGGTTCCAGGGACGAGGAGATGAGCCGGCCTGTGAGGGAGCTGTCTGGAGAGTCATCTTCCAGCCCCAGTCCCCGCCTCACCGGCTGCGGCTCCCCACATGCATCTTACCTGCAGTTTCTGGGGATGGAGTCACAGCCTCCCGGTGAAGCCACTCCTGAATCCTGACTCCCGGAAACCGTATGAGATTTATTGTTTATTGTTATTTCAAACACTAACTTTTGACGTAATCTGCACTGTGATGGGTAATGGGTCTACAACACAAAAAACAAGAATAGTTCACATAAAAATCCAGACATCTGGTTTCTGTTGAGCATCAAGATAGGCAGTCACTGGGCCTATTCTTAAGACGAGAGGCCGTGAGCCTCTTTCCTGTGTGGCCTCGAGCACCTGCCTCCCAGGGATGGGCGAACACTGCGTTTGGCCTCAGGCTCTGCCAATCCCTATTATGTCGCAGACCTGAAGCCTGTTGCTGGCCCTTGTCACCTGGTGCTCAGCCCACTCTACTCACTCACCTGCCTGAGCCCTGCAGGACCTGAGCTCATGACCTCTGGTTTCGTGAGTCTAAGACACAGAGCTGAAAAACTACACCAATTCCATTCATTCATTCATTCATTCATTCAGTGAATACTTAGTGAGCACCTATGGACCAGCCATTCCCTCAGGACTGGGGTAGTGAATGAAACAGACCCCAAAGGTCTTGGCCTCCTAGAGCTTTCATCCTAGAAAGAAGAAACAGGAAGTAGACTTGGTAAGGAAGTAACGTATATAGGTTATTGATGATTGCTAAGTGAAAAATAAAGCAGGTAAAGAAGATATGGAAGGGCGCCTGGGTGGCTCAGTTGGTTAAGCGACTGCCTTTGGCTCAGGTCATGATGCTGGAGTCCCAGGATCGAGTCTTGCATCGGGCTCTCTGCTCACGGGGAGTCTGCTTCTCCCTCTCCCACTTCTCCCTCTCATGTGCTCTCTCTCTCTCTCATTCTCTCTCTTTCAAATAAATAAATAAAATCTTAAAAAAATATATGGAATGTCAGAGGAAGGGGAGAGTGACCAGCAGGGCTTCCCTAAGATAGTGACATTTGAGCAAAGGCCTGTAGAAGGTGAGGGAAGAAGCCACACAGATATTGGAGGAGAGATAATTCTAGGGCCAGGGAATGGCCAGTGCAAAAGCCCTGAGGTAGAAGGCTGCCTGGAGCTGTCTGGGACAGCACGGAGGCACGTGGCTGGCGCCGAGGCTCGGAGGTGACGGGGCCCCCGTACTGACCATGTTTCTGTGTGAACTCGGGGTCTCAGAACCAGCGCAAGGAGCCTCTTGTCTTAAGAACAACAATTGCTTCTTTATAGCTAGAGGAACCTTCAAAACAGACCTTTGGCAGTCCACAGTAGGAGAGAATGCTCTTTGTGAAAGAGTATCACTTTAGGGGAGTCTGGTCTAAGAGAGAGGATAAAAAAGGCCTTAAGAAAACATAGGTATATAACGGAAGAAAACAGTTCTTAGAGGCTGACATAGGTCTGGGGCCCTTCAGACCACTATAGATACCTACATATCTGCGTCTCCACGTAGATATCACCCATCTAAAGTCCAGATGTTTATATCTACCTTCAGATGGAGAGATCTAGATCTAACATCTATGGACCATGTGGTATGCAACTTTTAAAGTATATATATGAAAAATTCCAGTATATATATTTTCCCAGTATATCTTTTAAATGTATGTATATTTAAATTTTTGGTATATGTGTTTTTCAGGGTTTCAAAAATTGTGGCATGTGTTAAATGCTGACTTTGAACAAACTGGCTCTTCTAAGACATGGAAATCGCCAATGCAACATAACGGTGCTATTTATAAGATAATTACAGGACGTACTGTGTTCTGGGGGCTGCCGTAACAAAATACCACAAACTGGGTGCCTTGAAATCACAGAAACGGATTCTCTCACACTTCTGGAAGCCTGAAATCCAGGTGCTGGCGGGGCCATGCTCTCTCTGAAGGCTCTGGGGGAGAGTTTGTTTTAGGCTTTTCCCCTCGCTTCTGATATTGCCGGCGATCCCTGGCCATCCTTGGCTTGTCTATGCACCAGCCTGCGGTCTGCTGGGCTATTATATAGCTTCCTACGGTCTTCCCTCCATGTGTCTGCATCCTAATCTCTTCTTTTTTAAATTTTTTCTTAGATCATTTATTTACTTATTTGACAGAGAGAGAGCATGAGCAGGGGGAGTGGCAGAGGGAGAAGCCGACTCTGCTGAGCAGGGAGCCCGACGAGGGGCTTGCTCGATCCCAGGACTCTGGGATCCTGACCCCAGCCAAAGGCAGTCGCCTAATGGACTGAGCTACCCAGGCGCCCCATGTCCTAATCTCTTCTGATGAGGGTACCATCTGTTTTGGATCAGGGCTCCTGCTAAGGACCACGTCCCTTCACTTGTTTATGTCTATTAAGGCCGGTTTCCAAATAAGGTCCCAGGTATGGGGGGTGAGGACTTCGGCGTATTTTTCTGGGGGACACAATTCAACCCTAATGCAGGGCTTATAAACATTTTGTAAAATCGTAGTACGCTTTGGTAGACTGCTCAGAACTGGGGCACAAGCCTCGGGTTGTGTGATGTTTTCTCTGCTGGAGCCTGACAGCGTGTCTCAGGGCTGCCTGGGTGTATCACGTCGCTCACAAGGAGGCTGGGGGCGTGGCGGGACTGAGTGTCTTCCCACATTACTGGCTGACTCACATAATAAGTAACCTTCCACCACTGATAGACATTGAGGTGTGTTTGAGCTTTTTTCCCACTAAAATGACGTGGCAGCTAATATCCTTCAACCTATATATGTGTGTGCATCCTGGGGCTCCTACAGATACTTTAGATTCCTCGAGACGAATTGGTAGGTCAAAGGGACGTGTATCTCTATTTCTGTTTTCCCTAGACATTGGGAAAACAGTGTCACACTGTAGTTTTTGTTTGGTTTGGTTTTTTTTTTTTTTTTTTAAAGAATTTACTTCTCAGTCATCTCTCCTGGCAGTGTGGCGCTCGAACTCCAAGATCAAGAGTTGTTCGCTCCTGACTCAGCCCACCAGGCGCCCCTGTCACACTGCAGTTTGAATCAGCGTTTCCTGATGATCAGGGATATGTGTATCTTTTCCTCCCCATGGGCTGACATTTCAGCCCGCAGGTCAAAAGGGACTGGTCTGATGATAGTAACCCTTCACGTATTTCTTTCTCTCCTGATGACATCGGTACCAAACAAAAGTCATGCGTCATGATCCATGAGGTATTTCATCCTGGGTCCTTCCCATTTGCACAAAGGAAGACATCAAATAGTTCTCTGGAAAACAAGCCGAGTGTAAGTGTCGTGGGCAGAATCCCTCCAGGGATGTCCATGCTCCAGCCCCAGCACCTGTGACTCAAAGTCCCCAGAAGGGACTTCGCAGAGGCGATCGACACCACAGACGCCTAGAGGGGACACTGTCCGAGGAAGCCCCGTCTAACCACAGAACTGGCGGTGCGCAGGCAGAAGGTGGGCCAGCAGGAGAGGGGCGAGTGCCCTGTGGAAGGAGGAAGGGCCACCAGCCGAGGCAAGTGGCACCCCCAGGAGCCCAGCAAGGGGACAGAACGGACCCTCTCCCAGAGCCTCCAGGAAAGGCCGAATCAAGCCCAGCAAGACATCCGGCCCCACGAACATAAGGTAATAAATATGTTTTGTTTGGAGCCACTAAGCTAGAGGTCATTTGTTACAGCCTCGGGATAAGCACAATATGTGGTATCATAAAGCTCTTTCCAGAGAATATATTCAGCCGCATCTTTAAGAGGGTAACCTATTCTTTTTAAAAAGATTTTATTTACTTATTGAGAGAGAGAGAGAGAGAGAGAGATTGAGTGAAAGAGTGGGGTGAGGGGCAGAGGGAGAAGCAGACTCCCCGCTGAGCACGGAGCCTGATGAGAGACTGGAGACTCAATCCCAGGATCTCGGGATCAAGACCTGAACCAAAGGCAGACGCTTCACCGACTGAGCCACCCAGGCGACCGAGGATAGTCTATTCTAAGTTTAGCATAATGATCAATGAAACAAGGCAACTGCATTTCCAAATACCTGAAAAGCTCATCTTCGTTTCCATTTACGTTGTGTATGCAGGATCTGGAGGAGACAGTGAATTCTTTGAGGTATAACCAGAACACACACTCTATGGCCAACTGACAATCCTTCTTCAGGAATCTGACTTGGAATGGATTTTTAAAATTTCCCCTCGTATTTCATTAAGTCCAATAAAGATACATTAATTTAGAATCACAGAATTTTAAAATAGGCAGGAACCCTGCTGGGTTCAAATCCAGACTCTTCGGCCTGAAGTTCAGTATCCTGAACTTTGCCATAACTGGCCCACTGCAGTAATGAAGTTTACAATGTGTACATGTACTGAGCAAATTTTGTGGCATAATTTTTTTTTATTCACTTAACAAATATTTATTTAACATCTCTTATGTGCTGGACCCCATTCTCAGTGTTGGTGATAATTAGGGAGTAGTGGACAAAAATCCCTGACTACATTGGAGCGGACATTCCAGAGAAAATAGACAATAAACAGCAAACAAAATACATACATACACGATGTAGCTCATCAGCTCATCAGAGGGCTGTAGGTGTTACGGGGGGGAAAGGGGGTCAGGGGTTTGGAGTATGAGGCAGGTGTACAATTTTTAACAGGGTCATTGAAAAGGCATCATTGGATCAAAGTCTTGAAGGAAGTGAGGGACCAAGCTCCACAGATCTCTGGGGAGAGAGCATTCAGACAGGAACAGCCAGTGCAAAGGCCCTGAGGTAGAATGGGGCTGGCTGGGAGTAAGTGGAGGGAAGGGCACTGGAAAATGAGACCCTGGAGGTATTGGGGATGGTCAGATGGTGCAGGGCCTCCCAGGCCACTGTGAAGACTCTGGCTTTTACTCCAAGTGAGTCAATAATTTACATGTAACAATTATAAACTGTTCCATGAATTTGCACAGCCTGTTATCGATTGTATTGTATGTAAGACTGTTGGCTTAAACTTGGGGTACTGAAGAATCAAACGTGCTGCAAGCAACTGTTTCTAATGGAGGAGTGAGTCACAGAAAATGAAACCAGCGGGGTCTAGGGGAAATTTCTAGGCCACACAGAAGAAAGTGGGGAGACGATGTGCTAGGCTGTATTATATTGCCCTTACTGAGCGTCTGTGGCCTCAAGGGTTCCTACCTTGATTTCGGGAGGCTCTGAGTTCTGTTCTAGCTCTAGGAAGGCACTTCTCACTCCCTGGGGACTAAGTGGATGCTTGATCCATTCGGATCCAGTCAACCAGAGACGTGAGGGTGGGGAGGAAGGGTACCAGGGTCAGCAGTCAGCAAAGTTGTGCTACTCATTGTTTCACTCATTACTTGTAACATTCCTTGAAAAGGGCCACATGATACAGCATAGATATCCTATATCCAACAGGGGCTAAATTCCTGATTTTAATAAACGACTGTATTAGTTTTCTACTGTTGCCAGGGCAAATTATAAAAAATTTAGCAGCTTTAAACAATAGGTATTTATTGGCTCGCAGTTCTGGGGGTCAGAGGTCTGGGTTGGGTTCTCTGCTTTGGGGTTCAGAAGGCTGAAATCAAAGTGTCAGTGGTCGGCTGTCACTGGAAGGCACCGGGAAGAATCTGCTCCCAAGCTCAAGCAGGGGGTTGGCAGAGCACAGGTCCTTGTAGCTCAAGACTGAAGTCCCCATTTGCTTGCTGGCTGTCAGGGGCAGTTGGCGTCCACCCGCTTAGCTCCTAGAAGTCTGTCTTCAGTCCTTGTACATTTCAGACCCGACATTTCAGAGCCAGTGATGGGGCATTGACTCCTTCCCACGGTTGGGGCCTCTCTGTCGTCCCCTCTGCTACATCTCCTCCTCCTGCTGGAGAAAAGCCCTCTGCTTGTGAGGGGTCAGGTGGTTAGACTAGGCCCACCCCCATAATCCGGGAAAGTCCATAACCTGTCATCATGAGGTGCAATGGCCACACTGCGTAGGTAGGTATGTGACAGAGACAACAGTGACAAAGTGTGTATTAGTATCCACACGTCATTCTCTCCCCGGCTGGGGAAGAAAGCTCCGGTGACAATTCAACATCATCCAGTTGCTGCCCGTGTTATATGTTTGGGAATAATAGAGGCCAGGGAGGAGGAGACGCCATCCAGGGCCGGCACGCACTGGAGAGAGCGGTTAGCCACCCCGTCTCGCGTGCCTGAGAGAGCAGAGCTGGCCCAGCTGCAGCACCCAGGAGGAGGGGGACCCAGAGGTGTGCAGAGACCACGGGGTTCTGGGACCTGCAGGGCGTGAGACATGGAGCATGGGAAACTACACAAAAAGGATTTTAAAAGGGATGCTGTGTCATCTTTTAATGTTCTTTGGGATGCCTTAATCGGGATTGACCGCGGACCTGCCTGTGTCTGAGGCGCCGCGCACGCTGCACGCTCGGATACCATACCCAGGCTCCAGGGGCACCCGTGGCTGACATCAGCAGCTTTCCGTCAGGGCCATTCGGTGCCCTGGGTCTGTGCGCATCACCGCCCCACGCAGCCCGAAGTGGGGTTCCTCCAGCGCCACGTGCGTCCCGGGTGCTCGTCCTGGAGGAGAGCCCCTTCGGGGTGCGTGTGTCCAAAGCTGCACCGAGCCCTTTCCACAGCCTGGCGGAAATGCTTACCAAAATGTTCACGATCTTTAAAAACAAATGAGTGTGAAAGAACAAAAACAAAAAAGCAAATCAAGAAGGGACAAGAGACACATCTGGTTGACCTGTTGAAGAGGCGGCCGCTGTACAACTCCGCCGGCCCCCAGGCCCCCGTCCCGCCCGGCCCTCAGGCCCGCCCTGCCCCGCAGGCTCCCGCCCGGGGCCCCCCTGCCCCGCCCGGCGCCCGCAGGCCCCAGCCCTTCCTCACTCAGGCCCGGGCTTCCCCTCAGGCCCCACCCCCTCTCCGCCGAGCCCAGTCTGTTCCCCACCCCGCAGGCCCCGCCTTTCCTCCAGGCCCCGCCCCTCGTGGCCCGGCTCGGTCAGCTTCCCGTCCCGCAGGCCCCGCCTTCCCCCAAGGCCCCGCCCCTCGCAGCCCGGCCCCGCCCCCCCCGGCCACGGCCCGACCGCGAAAGCTCCCGCAGGCTGCGTGGGCCGGGGCGCGGCGCGGCCGGGCATGCGCAGAGCGTGCAGGCGCGGTTGCCGTGGCAGCGCCGGCGGGTGGGGAGGGCGCGGCGCGGAGCCGGCGACCGGCGGGCTGAGGCGGCGCGGCCACCGGGAGTCCGCGGCGGCCGGAGGCGGCGTCGGGCAGGCCCGAGCGGTGGGGCGCGGCGCCCGGGCCCGTGGGGATGCGGGACCGGCTGCCGGACCTGAGGGCGGTGAGCGGCGAGCGGGCGGCGGATAGCGGTTCGGGCCGGGCGGCGCCGGGCGGGGCCGGGCGCGGGGGCCTCCGGGGCGGGGGGCGCCGGGGAGGGCGGGCCTGGTCGGGAGGGGCGGCGGGGGTCGCTGGGTCCGCTGCGTCCTGGACGCATCCGCCGCTCAGAGGCAGGAGCGCTTATTCCCTCGCTGACAGATGGGGAAACTGAGTCTTGGAGAGCGCAGTTTGCCGGGGGCCTCGAAGCCCCTTTCGGAGCCGCTCGCTGCTGGCCCAGGCTGAAGGCGCTCCACGGCGTCGCCCTGTTCGATCCTCTGCGCAGCACTGCGGGCAGCCAGAGCTCACTGAGCTGTGGTCGGTCCCCGGGGGTGTGGACGCCCGAGAGCAGGGGCTCGTGCCCGTGCCCACTGTCTGCCCCCGCCCGTGGGAGGAGGAGGGCTCACGAGGCCGCCGGCCTGGGGGCGCCTGGTGGCCCGGGACGCTGGGGCCGAGGGCAGGGCCGGGTGCGGAGCCGTGCGCGCGTTTCCCCGGCGAGAACCAGGACCGCGTGCGTGCCCTTACCTAGCGGCCAGCGCTCCCTGCCCGGGGAGTGTGGGGCCCGCGGCCAGTGACCTCGGCCAGGGACCCTTTACTGAGCGAGAGGGGAGCTCCCTCAGGAACGGGGCGAGCTTTGATGCACTGCGCGTGTGTTCAGGACGACAGCTCGGGGCTGGGGGTTTATAGAGTGAGGGAGAGTTGAGACATTTTAGGCCCACAGTTAATTACGACGTTTTTCTTTAAAAAGGCAAGTAATTAATGCTGAGTGCTTATGCCCTGTATCCCACCGCGCCGGGAAAGCCTCCGCCCTGTGCAGCCAGGCCGGCTCAGAGCCGGGCGCTGGGCCCGCTGCCCAAGGCATCCGTTGCATGTGGTGACTTAACTGCCTCTCTCCTTTGCCTCTGGAGTGCACCTGGTTATAGGCCATTTTTAGGAAAGTAGAGGGAATAGTCCCTTTAATCATTACTGACGTTCTGTGCATCTGATGAGGCAGCCTGCTTCAGAAAGGCAAAGGATGACTCTCCCTTGGGATCATAGAAATTAGGCTTTACACTCATTCCACAGCCTTTCTCCATAGCGATTTTTTTCTTCCCTTTTCGTTAATGGCCAATATTCTGATCTCTGCAGTTGAACATCATGTTCAACGTAGCAAATCTCACCCCATAGAATGTCTTTCTGTGCCACGAGGAGCTCAAATATTTGTTGAGGGGAAGAAATGCTGAATGCATCTGAACAGGAGGACTGTAACTTAGCAAACAAAAGACCTCCGAATAGATGTAATATTGGGGGATAGTAAGAAAGATCTGTCAGTGGACTATATAAACAGCTTTTCTTGGCTTGATTAGCAAAAAATAAATCAGGTAGTTATTTACTACTGTTGAAGCTTATGTATACTCCAGCTGTCTCTGCTGCAGCGTGAAGGACATGTGACCTGTCTTGATCTAGAATTTCAGAGCTAGAAGTGGCCTTCTCTAGTCCAGTACCATCCTGCTCTAGATAAAGACACTGAGCAATTGTGGAGCAGACTGCTGAAAGTTTCTCCTGGTGGAGCTGTCTAATCTTGGGCAAATTTTTTTTAAAACTCTCAAAACCTTAATTTTCCTGTACATAACTTGGGGATAATAATATCTCTCCTGCTTACTCATAGAAGAAATTGTGAAACATGAAATTATCTCCTGTGTGTGACACTCTGGGAGGAGGTGGGAGGAAATGCCATGTAATTATAAGTGCTATTAATATTTATTAGTTTTTTAATGCTTGCGGGAAGTCATAAAAAGCAATCTTCTATCTAGTGTAAAATATTAATTTAAAATTGAATTTGACATATTTAAAGCTTAGTAAGTTTTAATATTTAAAAGCTCATCTGAAAATTATCCAATATAAAAGTCAAACTTTTATTTTTCCTTAAGGAAATGTATCCTTTCCGGATAGTTCTTGGAGTAGTTGAATATCTATTTATGACCTTGTTTCTAAGCTGGTGTTTTTTTTTCCTAGGTGAATTCTAATTTGGTAGTTAACATGCCTCATCAACAACGTCCAGCCTGGCAAAACAGTTGCTTTTGGAAACCTCCAAAAGGTTTCCTTTATTAGCTGTTAGTGCTTTCTCCTGAGAAGAAGATTATCACTGATAGGGTTCCCCTTGGAAAAGACCTAAATATTAGTGTGTACAATTTGTCAAATTCAGATTTAGCTGCTTCTAACCAATGATTCTCTCTCTCTCTTTTTTTAAAAAATTTTGTTTATTTGAGAGAGAGAGAGAGACAGCGAGAGAGGGAACACAAGCAGGGGGAGCGGGAGAGGGAGAAGCAGGCTTCCCGCGGAGCAAGGAGCCCAATGTGGGACTCGATCCCAGGACTCTGGGACCATGACCTGATCTGAAGGCAGACGCTTAACGACTGAGCCACCCAGGAGCCCCACCAATGATTCTCTTTTTGAGCAGCCAGTTTATTGGGTGCAGAAAGTTTAAGTGACTTGTTCAAGATCTCCTAGACTCTGAACCCAGAAAGATGTTGTTTCTGATTTATAGGAAGTAGAAGAACCACCTGTCCAACAGACACATGAGTGCCTGGTCTCTAGGAGGTGGTGTGCAGGATGCAGAGAAACACAGATCTGACGTGGGTGCACGTGTGGAGGCAAATGGCCAGGGCGGGAAGGAGGGAGGGAAGGTGGAAAACATCTTAGGATGAATAAGTAAATACAAGATGGATACCTGTTCTATGAGAGACAGGGACTCCAGCTGTGTTATGATTGCCTTTTTAAAAAAAGTTTGTGTATGTAAATGGATGTATTTATTATAGTTAAGAGTAGAGAAACTACCATTTCAACTGTGGGTATTGTTTACAGGATCATAAACAAATACACGGTCTTTCCATGTCTTCATTAGCAGACCTAAGGGAAATGAGAAAATTAGTAGTTTTAATCCCTGGATTCAAGGTGATGAATTGCAAATGCAGTTTTTTAAAGGGTAGAAAAATTGCCCAGATATTTTAAAAGTTATTTTTTTGACAGCTCAGCCTGCGCATCTTAGTGTAAAGATTCAGATTCCCATTTATAAAATAAAACATTTTTTTCCTAAATACTTCGCTGAAACTTAAAATGTAAGAATTTTAAAGTATATTTATGATTTCCTAAATGCGTATGTTTATAACTTAAAACTTTATGGTTTATTTAGTCCCACCAACTTTTTATATTTTGTTTGTCATCATAGAAACAGTTCCCCCAGTTGGACTCTATGGGTTCTCTATTCTTAACTATCACAAATATGTTCATATGTATCCATGGTGTGTCTCTTTTTAAGACAACAAAACTTTGACATTTCCACAGATTAATTCTTCTTGTTTTTAACCTCAAGGCTGTTGTGAATTTAAGGAATAGAGAACCTATGAGAACCAGTTCACGAAAAGCCAGTTCATAAAAGGGTTTCCTCTTTGGTGCACACTTCCCGGGGCCGTCTTGGTTGTATCATCGGGTGCTGCCTGCTGTTTCTGAGGCGGCGTCCCTCCTCCGTGCCTTTGTGGTCTCAGCGCATGCAGGCGTCGCCCCTGGGAGATCTTCCTGCCCTGCTTTCCTCTTAGGTCCCCAGAGATGGCCATCTTCCTGTGTCTGAGCACCGACGCCACCCTGTTTTCTTCCAGACTCTTCACCCTTTCCAGGGCCGACTTGTGCGGCCAGTTGTGCTCAGAACGTGCCAGGTGTTGATTGAATTTGTGTGTTTCTGTTTCAAGATCCCATGGTGAGGAAGATGGAGATGACAGTGGAATGTGTTGTCCTCGAGGTTCTTTGGGTCACGAGGGACAGAAACCCCTTAGCTGCACCAGAGAAGGGAGGAGATTTATCCAAAGTTAGACCGATGCCTCAATTGGAGGGCAGAAACGTGCTGCCCGGTCTCCTGCTGCGGAGTGGAGCCAGGGACCAGCGAGTGATGGCTCCGCGCGGCTCACACCGGCTTTGTCTCAGCCCCGTGTGCATCTCTGCTTCTTGTCCTCTGCCCTCCCCACCCTCACCTCGGTCTCCTCCCCCTTCTCTTCGTTTGCTCCCCTGAGCCCTCTGAGTGGGGCCTGGCTCCGTCACAGCCCCGATGCACGAGCTGTGGGAAGGCAGGTGGTGTGCTTGCTGCCGGGACACTTGGGGGGGGGGCAGGAACGAGCCAAGTACATTCTTGCTCTGAGGGAAATAGAGCAGGGTGCGTGGCTGTGGGTGGGCTGGTTGCGGCCTGAAGGAGACGGAGAAGCCCGCCGGGGGCAGGTCGGGGCAGCTGTGCCCCAGCGGAAGCTCCAAGGCTCCAAGGTGGGGACGAGCTGTATATGAAGGACGGAGGGAGGACTAGTGCGTCCGTGAGCGAAAGGGAGAGGTAAGGAGAAACCTTTAAACACGTCACGGGGAGAAAGTCAAATGGCAGAAGCATCTATGCAGTGCCATTCGGTTGATGTCAAGTCTAAGTACCTGTAAGAGGTATTTGTGTGATATTAACAGTGGAGACAAGCGTTCAGTCAAAGTACGAAAATGTGAAACAACATTGGGACGTAAAGCATAATAATATAAAAATATGAAGAAGGCATGTGACATATAAATGCCAGGAGACAGCTATGTATAGGAGACAACCTATATTCAGTTACAGGCACTCTTTTCTTTTACTTAAGCGATTTAAGTTAATGTTTTCTAGCAGCAAAGATACAGCAGCTGTATATATTTCAAAAAAGCGTAGTTTATGTGCCCACAGTTACTATCTGTGCAAGGCCCTCGTGTCTCTGCATGTGGAGAAAGAAGCCAGTGTTTTATCCAGGTTTGGATTCTACTAACTTGTGATAATTCAGCTTCTATTGAAATCTAAACAGTGAGCATTCCAGGGACAAATTTTTCGCGTCTGTGAAACAGTCCCCAAGCATGGACGCTGCTCAGTGTCTGCTCCTGACAATAGTGGTCACACACGGAGGATTTCATTTTTTATACGCTACTTTGAAGGGGGCCTCTTTTAAAATTTAACAGAAACGGAATGTTGATGTTTGAATGTTTATCTTGCACTTTGACACTTTGGAAATCAAACACATCACGTTGGAGAGTGTTCCCACTGCTTTTAGAAACTGCTTTGCCAAGAGTCGTTTTGTTATTCACAGTAAAGCCACGGTCAGGCCTCGATCAGGGCTCGGACTCCACTGTCCCAGCAGGAGGGACTGAAGGAGGTGCTCCTGTGAGTAGCAGTGTTCTGTCTGCCATCTCTCGGTTTCCCTTTCTGAGGAATGGCAAACCTAAGACAGTGATGGAACCTATCTCCAGTTACCTGATAGTTTTGAGAATTCCTGTTAGAAATAAGAAGTAGAGGTAGAGGTTGTAAAATAAGGATGAAGACAGGAGACAGAAGAGAAAATGCATTCCAAGTCCTCTGGCTCTTTGCTGGCTGCAGGCAGAGGGCACTCCCTTGCCTGCAGGGCTGGCTGGAGATCAGGGGTGCCGCGCGGGTCAGAGGGCGGAGGCCGCATTGGGCTTCCTTGGTCTGGTTTGCTGGTGGCCACCGCATGTGGGGTATGGTCAGTGAAAGTGTGGCAGTGACATGACGTGCCCCCCTGGGGGCGCGAGGTCGGGGACCGTCGCCCTGAGAACCGCGGTGGGCCATGTGGTCTCTCCTGCAGTGGCAGCTGGAGTTGTCTGCTGTGTGGGGCCTCGAGCGGGCATCTCCTGTGTGGGATTTGCCTGGGGTGACCTAGTGCGGTGGGGGTGGGGGGCACAGGTGAAGCTGCGGGGAGATGGCGGTTGAACCGCGTGATGGACGCATCCGAGGCTCACTGTAGTATACCTTCTCCTTGTGTGGCTTTGCAGTGTTCCACAGAAAGCAGACCAGAACGGCCATGTGTGAGCCTGCAGTTACTTTCAGACCAGTGTGACGTGAGCAGCCCTGTGAGAGTCCAGTGGGGCAGGTGCCTTTCTCATCTCTCGGTGCTCCGGGCCACAGGGAGAACCGCTGCACTAGCTCCTAAATCGAGTTCACGTCTGTCCACGGGAAGCCATTACTTAGGTGATGCTCCTTCATTCTGTTGTTCTGATTCGAGCTGGACATGACATAACCGTTTCCTTCTGAGACCCCACAGCGGAGAAGGGAAGACGAATACCCACCGGGAAGTAGAGTGATACAGGGCCCAGTTAGGATGAGTGGGGTAAGGTGTACGCTCTCTGGAAGGCGAAGGGTGAGGCTGCCGCCGGGAGTCGGGACGAGGGCCTGGTAGCTGGGCTCTGTCTGCAGTGGAGGACCTGTGGGGAAGCTCTTCCTCTGAGGCGTGGATGGTGAATATTTAAGAGCAAGGGCGTTTGGAGTCAAATTGACAAGGGCAGCCCCTCTGTCCTTGGTGCCTCGGCCTCTTCCTGGCAACATGGGGGTAGTTAATGGGACCGTTGGCTGAGTGTTGGAGCTGGAGGTGAAGGGCAGCTCTTTGTGGTCAGAGTCATCGTGGGGGAGTTGTTGATGGTGAGCTTTGTAAAGTCCAACAGACCTGGATTCGCATCCTGGCCCAGCACTGCTTTGCCCTGAACACTTGAGCACGTCCCTTCACCGTGTGGTTTGTGTTCCAGTGCGTGACGTGGCCATGCGGACACGGGCCGTGGGTGGTGGTTGGCAAGGGTGCTTCCTGCAGTCCTGGCTCTCCGTAGCCGGCAGCAGCACTCTGTGTCCTCGAGTATTGCTTACCTTGATGTCTGTTTCTGCAGCTTGCTTGCCGATGGCCAGTTTAAGTGTGGCTTTGCTCCCAACTGAGACTAGGATGATTTGATGAAAGCCTTTGTCAGTTGACACAGCCCTGTGACAGAGAGACCCCTTCGGTCACACAGGTAGATGGAAGTGCTTACAGCCCGTCTCTGAAGGAGGTGGGGCCGAGGGAGCCCATGTTTCACAGACCCGGAGACAGAAACTTGGAGGTTCAGGCGCTGCCGGGAAGGAGACTGGAACCCACATCTGGACGACACTGTTTTCCTGCTGACAGTAATGGGAAAACCGTCTTGATCAGTGGGGGAGGCCAGTGCATGGAAGGCAGCCCTGACGGGCCGGGTCAGTGTCCTTGGGCTGTCAGAACAAAGTACCACAGACCGGGGGCTGATACACGGCAGGAGGGGTTCTCCCAGCTCTGGAGGCCAGAGGTCTGAGAGGGAGGCATGGCAGGCCCATGCGCCCTCGGCACCGGTGGGGGGCTCCTTCCTTGCCCTTGCAGCTTCCAGTGGGGCTGGCCGTCCTTGGGGGCATCCTGGTGGCCCTCTTCCCCTGGGTGGCTGTCTTCTCTTACGAGGACAGGGGTCATGTTGGGTGAAGGACCCACCCTGCTCCAGGATGACCTCATCGTCACCCGCACAAACCCTTGTTCCCACCGTGGTTCACATGCTGAGGCCTGGGATTAGGCCTTTCACGTCTGCTTTTCTAGGGACACAGTTCAACTCATAATACCTGTCCTGTTAACACAGACAAACCAAGCATTGTCAGTAGCACGCATTCCAGGCGCCTTTCTCAACAACTGGTGTCATGTGAGAGCAAGGTGGTGGCTCAGTGTAACTCAGGACATTACCGGGAAGCCCCCACCCTGGGGAGTCAGGGCAAAGGGAATAAATAGGGTTAACGGAGTGTGCGGCCACGCCTGAGGGGAACCAGGGGGTCCCTCCCCAGCCCAGCGAGCGCGCACGCCAGCAAGAGGGACAGTGCAGGCTCATGCCGTGGGGTGCTCCTGCCTCCCCCTTGTGGACTGTGCTGCTGGTCTGCCCCGCTCGTCTCGTCTGCGCGGCATGCACCGTGTCACCCTGCGACCCTGCGATTAGGGCTTCCTCACACCCTCGTACAAGCCACTCCTCTGAGTGAGCTCTTCCTGTCTATCTCAGAGAAACCTCTCTTTTCCCTTTGCCTCCGCTAACTGACGTGGCTTTTCTTGGCCCAGAAGAGGCCCCAGGCTGAGAGAGGTGACATCTAGAGATCTCCTCAGGGTGGTGAGAGATTGTTGTTGACTCTTAGGCCGAATCTTGCTTTCACGAGGGCCCTGGATGGTGCAGAGGGAAGCCTTCCTGTGCTTTCCTAAACATTTACTAACTGCACACTTTTCTTAGCTAAATTTTAGTAGAATTTTGTTTCCAAGTTTTTTGTAGGCTGTAGATCAGTAAAGCTACAGTCCAGACTTGGAATGGGTAAAGACTTCCATTTTGCTAAGGTTCTGAGAATTCCTGGAACCCACGGCCACCTGAGCTTCCACAGGTTGGCAGTGAGTGGGCTTGGCAGTGAGCGGGCTCATCCGGTGTGTCCTCACGGAGATGGTTCAAAAGCCGTTCCCTCCGCGTCTTTCTGGCAGGTTTTCTTTCCTTTTGTCTTAGTCCCGCTCTCCCCAGTAGGGGATGCTGTATACACGCCTTTGATGCCCACGGTGAGCTCAGGGAGGAGACCCCTGGGCTGGGCGGTCGGTGCTCTGTGCTGAACACAGCCGATGCCGTCTTCCCAGGGCTGGCTTCCACCGGTACAGAGTTTGCCTCCCTGGAATGTGGTTCTTTACGCGGGGTCCAGGCACCAGCAGCCGCACTAGACTGTGTTAGAATGTTCTAGAGTGTTCAGAATGCCCCACCCTGACCTGCTGAGTCAGAGACCCAGCCTTCCCATGATTCTCATGCAACTCAAGTTTGAGAACTGCCCTAGAATATTCTTTGATGGGATTTAAATGTACAGAGCCTGACTGCCGGTGTAGCATCACTGTGGCTCTTTCCAGTTCGGGACAGTCGCTTTCCTTCTTCCTACTGACTGTTTCCTTATTAAAGTGCTTATTGATTATTTGTGGGTGCCCCTGGGAGTTACTCACTTAGGGAAAAATGAAGAACACCAGCTACTACATGTGCAAGTTCCTTGAAAATTGTGTGCTTTAGCAAAGTTAGTCAGTGGTGTGTTTTTTAATCTTTATAGAAAATATGCAGTACGAGGGGTTCAGTTCTTGAGGATAAAACTTGCTGTGTCATGTTGACCTTGGTGGTCACTAAGTTCTTGGAAGTCCCTCCATTGTTTCCAGGAAGCGGCCGTGCTGCCCGCAGGGCTGTCTGCTGTCCCCGTCCTGCCCCAGCTGTGCGCCCGGGGTCCTCCGTGGGCCGGCCCCACAGACAGCGCTGGCTTGTCACAGCCCCGCACTCTAGCCACTTGCCTTTCTCTCCCAGCGTTTGTACCTGTGGGAACATTTCTAAAATCCGAATTTTCCTTTTTATATTTTCCATTTTAGTGTAGAAAAAATGACGATGGGGACACAAGTGTTGTTGTTGAGAAGGACCATTTCATGGATGATTTCTTCCATCAGGTAAGAGCCGTTCGATGAAGCCCAGTAGACTTTCTTCTTTAAACACAGTGTAACTGTGTGTGTGTTATATTTGGAAAATACCAAAAGTAATATTTTAAAAAGTTGTTTTTGATGACATAAGTTCTCTAGAATTTCTCGTGCTCTGAACATATCTGGTAGTATTGAGCCATTCTTCCTGGTGATAGGCCTGGGGAGGGGTTGGTGGGAGTGTGGCTTAGAGCCCCAGCCCCTGCCCTCCCCAGGGAGGGGCCTTCCGCTCCCGGCGTATCCCGGCCTAACGGGGAGCCGGGGCTGGACGCGAGCTCCGAGGGGGAGGGGGAGGGCTGCCTCCAGGAGCCTGGCCACGCCCCAGGGTAGGTCTGTGTCTCACAGGCCCTCGCCCCAGGGCTGGTGGTGGTCTCCAGACTGAGGGCCGCCTGCTCCTTTAGAGAGTGGCACAGATCTGGTTCTTGGTTTCTGGGAGCCACGAGCCGACCCACGTTGGCTGTGGTGCCGTGGAGGCACGGGAATGGTGCCCGTGCTTGGAGGGGGGGTGCTCGGGAGCAGCAGAGTCCAACTGAAGTTCAGGTTTTCACTCGTTAAATAGTTGTTTCATTTTACAGTTAAGCTTTGTGGAATGACTTCTTAGACAAATAGACAACGATGTTAATACAAACTTGTTTTTAGAGTATGGCATTCAGATCTTAAATATCACTTAGAACATCGTAAAAGACAGGATTTTGCACCTGGCCGGTGCCCTACCGGGTGGCCAGGAAGTGTCCCCTTTGTGAAGATGATTTGTAAGGGACAGAAAGAGATCCTGTGCCATGTCCCTCCTCGCCGTCGGTGGGGGTGGGCACCATGCTGATCGCCGGCTGCCCCCTGGCACCGTGTTGGGAGCGCGACAGCCCCCTTTCCTTTCTGGGCCACTGGGGCTGCTGCCAGAGAGACTGCAGAACTCTGCGGGGGGCCAGATGGTGTCTTTTCTACTTGCTGACCGTTGTGTACCACGGAGTTTACTGCAGAAACGGCACTTTCCGGACGGCTGGTGGAGCTGCCGGCCTGTGCACAGAACCCAGAGTATCCCGCGTGTGTTTACGCCTTCATGATGAACTAGCAAACGTTTAAAAGAGTCAGCTTTTATTTTATGCATTGTTTTTACATGAATTAGTAATAATATTACAAGTATGTAAAGTTTATAAAGTCCTACAGAAATTGCGTGTGGATGGAAATCGCCTCCAGGCCTAGCAACACGGCCGTTCGCCCTTCTAGGAAGCCAGAATTCTGTGTTACACTCTCCTCTAAACACTTGGTTTTCCAAATGTGCTTTGGAGCTGGGACTGGGGCCTCTGGGCGGCCAAGACCCCTTCAAGGAGTCCATGTGGTCAGGACCATTTTCATAGTGATACGAAGTTGTCTTTTCCCCCTTCTCTCATGAATAAGTGTGTGGACTTACTCTCTTCGCTGCTGTCACAAAGAAGCACGACCCGAGTGGCTTCCCCCGACAGGCATTCACCATCGTGCAGTTCCAGCCAGACCTGAAATGGGCCTGCTGGCGGGGCTGGCTCCTTTTGGAGGCTCCAGGGAAGAAGACTCCAGAGTGTTGGCTCTGAAAGTGCATCACTCCAGCCTCTGCCGATGTTACCACACCCCCTTCTTCTAGATTTAATCCTCTCGGCTCCTTTTTGTAAGGACTCTTGTGGTTGCTTTGGGGCAACTCAGACAATCCAGGATAATTTCCCATCTTAAGACTCTTAGCCCCATCTGCAAGGTCCCTTTCGCCCTATAAGGGAACACTTGCAGGTTTCGGATGTGGACTTCTACCACAACGTGGAATGATCTTATAATTACTATTTTAAAATGAATCAGTAAACATTTAAACTATTTTTCCAGTGTGGTAATTATGGATACGTGGATCCATTTGGATAAATCACGCTGGTGAGTACCTTACATTTTGAAACAGGTGTTGAATAGTTTAGATCACGAGAGGTAAAAACCATGACTCTGGAGGCTTGGCCCCATCGGCTGCAGACGCCTCCCCACGTGGAGTGTTACTGCCAGGGTAGCCTTGTCTACCTCGACCGCACGGAGCACTGGGTGCGTGGCCTTGTGCTTCCAGTGAATGTCATCTGTGCTAACACTTGGGTCTTGATTGTAAAGGTTTTTTTCTTTTTTTTTTTTAAAGATTTTATTTATTTATTTGACAGAGAGAGACACAGCGAGAGAGGGAACACAAGCAGGGGAAGTGGGAGAGGGAGAAGCAGGCTTCCCGCTGAGTAGGGAGCCCGATGCGGCTTGATCCCAGGACCCCGGGATCATGACCTGAGCCGAAGGCAGACGCCCAATGACTGAGCCACCCAGGCGCCCCTAAAGATTTTATTTATTTATTTGACACAGAGAGGGGGTGGGGGAGAGAGCAAGCACAAGCAGGGGGAGCGGGAGAGGGAGAAGCAGGCTTCCCGCGGAGCAGGGAGCCCGATGCGGGGCTTGATCCCAGGACCCTGAGATCATGACCTGAGCCGAAGGCAGACGCTTAACGACTGAGCCATCCAGGCGCCCCACTTGTAAAGGTTTTTACAACCTGATAGGTTTTGTTGGTGAATGTCAGTTGATACCACCTTAGTCATGGAGGTATGGATCTTAACATGGTACATTTTTTTATCTTTCAATTAAATAATTATCAATGTGAGAATGGAAAAAGGCTGTTCTTTTTTCATGTGGTAATTGTTCATTTATCCTTCCCTTTTTAGGTAATGGGAAGTGGTAGCAGATTTGAATTTGCCACAACAGTGATGGCTGTTTGTGTCTGTCCTAGGTTGAGGAGATCAGAAGCAGCACAGTTAAAACAGCTCAGTATGTTGAAGAAGTAAAGAAAAACCACAGCATCATTCTTTCTGCACCAAACCCAGAGGGAAGTAAGTCACTGGCTTTAAAAATTGTGCCACCCTCTTTCTCTCGCTGCCTAGGAAACAGGCCTCAGCCCTGACTGTGCACAGTCGCGCGGGGAGCTTATCTGAACCCCGGAGGCAGGCAGGCCGCCCCTCTGTTCGGATGCACTTTCTCTCCCTATGCCCCTCTCCCTGCTCACGCTCTCCCTCTCCAAAATAGAGTAAATCTTTAAACAAAATAAATGAAAGTTAATAAGAGACTGAGTTGGAAACAGCATTTTTAGGCAGGTAAGATGAATCTGGATAAACCAGAGATTGTGAATTGGAATCTATACGTCATTTTGGGGAAGAATTGGTGTCTTTAAAATATTGCATCTTTTAATCCATGGAAAGGGTCTGTCCCTCTACAATTTTCATTTTCTTTAATCTCTCTCAGTCATGCTCTGCAGGGTTTGCTGTAGGGACCTCACACATCCTGCACTGTGTTTCTTAAAAGGTGCTGGAGGATTGATATTAATGTAAATAGTATCTGCTATAAGCTTTATTTTCTGTTTGTTTCTATGTCTAGAAGTACAGTGGGCTTTTACACGTTGACCTTGTATCCCTGTTATCTTGCCTAATTACTTTATTAATGCTGTTAATTTCTGTGTAGATTCTGTTGGATTGTCTCTGCACCCAGGAATGTCATCTGTGAATGACACTTTTCCCTTTGCTCCGTGCTTTCTATTTTTAGTGGACTTATTTCAGTGACCTCTGATATGGGGTTAAGTGGAAGTGGTGATGGGGACACTTATTCTCAACTTTGGAGGAAAGTTGAGAGCAACTTTTTTTTTCCATCTTTTTTATTGTTATGTTAATCACCATACATTACATCATTAGTTTTTGATGTAGTGTTCCATGATTGTTTGTGCATAACACCCAGTGCTCCACGCAGAACGTGCCCTCTTTAATACCCATCACCAGGTTAACCCATCCCCCCACCCCCCTCCCCTCTAGAACCCTCAGTTTGTTTTTCAGAGTCCATCGTCTCTCATGGTTCATCTCCCCCTCCGATTTACTCCCCTTCATTCTTCCCCTCTGCTACCTTCTTTTTTTTTTCTTAACATATATTGCATTATTTGTTTCAGAAGTACAGATCTGTGATTCAACAGTCTTGCACAATTCACAGTGCTCACCGTAGCACATACCCTCCCCAATGTCTATCACCCAGCCACCCCATCCCTCCCACCCCCCCCACCACTCCAGCAACCCTCAGTTTGTTTCCTGAAATTAAGAATTCCTCATATCAGTGAGGTCATATGATACGTGTCTTTCTCTGATTGACTTATTTCACTCAGCATAACACCCTCCAGCTCCATCCACGTCGTTGCAAATGGCAAGATCTCATTCCTTTTGATGGCTGCATAATATTCCATTGTGTATATATACCACCTCTTCTTTATCCATTCATCTGTCGATGGACATCTTGGCTCTTTCCACAGTTTGGCTATGGTGGACATTGCTGCTATAAACATTGGGGTGCACGTACCCCTTCGGATCCCTACATTTGTATCTTTGTGGTAAATACCCAGTAGTGCAATTGCTGGATCGTATGGTAGCTCTATTTTCAACTGTTTGAGGAGCCTCCATACTGTTTTCCAGAGGGGTTGCACCAGCTTGCATTCCCACCAACAGTGTAGGAGGGTTCCCCTTTCTCCGCATCCCCGCCAACATCTGTCATTTCCTGACTTGTTAATTTTAGCCATTCTGACCGGTGTGAGGTGGTATCTCATGGAGGTTTTGATTTGGATTTCCCTGATGCCGAGCGATGGTGAGCACTTTTTCATGTGTCTGTTGGCCATTTGGATGTCTTCTTTGGAAAAATGTCTGTTTATGTCTTTTGCCCATTTCTTGATTGGATTATTTGTTCTTTGGGTGTTGAGTTTGATAAGTTCTTTATAGATTTTGCATACTAGCCCTTTATCTGATATGTCATTTGCAAATATTTTCTCCCATTCTGTCGGTTGTCTTTTGGTTTTGTGGACTGTTTCTTTTGCTGTGCAAAAGCTTTTTATCTTGATGAAATCCCAATAGTTCATTTTTGCCCTGGCTTCCCTTGCCTTTGGTGATGTTTCTAGGAAGAAGTTGCTGCAGCTGAGGTCGAAGAGGTTGCTACCTGTGTTCTCCTTTAGGATTTTGATGGACTCCTGTCTCATATTTCAACCATTTGGAGTCTATTTTTGTGTGTGGTGTAAGGAAATGGGAAAGCAACTTTTTGTTAGAGGATTATTTGGTATAGCCTTACATTGAAGAAATAAAGGTACTGCATTGGAAAAGAACATGTTCTTAATTTTAAGATTTTGAATGTCTTGTAAAATAATGCTTTGACTCTCAGTAGATGCCTTATCTTATGGTTTAGAAAAACGTTTCCCAGAATGTGTTCTGGAGCATGAATGCCGTCAGCTAGCTTATGAAACAGGAGGTGTGTCACCTAGTACGTTTGGGAGCCTTCTTATACCATATCCCCTCTTGGGAAGTTACAGTGTCCTCAGTAATAAAGGCCCTGAGCAGTCCTGCTTAAATAAAGAAACCTGTTTAACTTAGTGTAGTGTTTCACACGTTTATTTGCCCACAGAACTTTTTATGTAACACCTATTAACATCTTAATTCTTGGGAAAATTAAATTTGAATAAATATTAGCATGTTTTTTTCTTTTGAATAATTTACCTCCAAAGAATTATGCAGCTAACACTCCTGTTTGAATACATGCAGAACTCTTAAATCTTCACAGTAGTCCCTTCTGGGCTGTAAATAAAATGATTGCTCTGGTCTTCTGTCTGTTTCATGACAGAGTGTGAACCAAAACATGGGAGGCAGTGTCCAAGTGCTCACTTAATTGACCTTTGAAAAGAGAAGTACAGTTTCTCTCCTGCAGAACAGGGCCCTGGGGGGGGGGGGGGTTGGGGCGATGCAGAAGGCAGCGGGTTGCTGGCCCTTGGGAGGGCCAGGGGTGCCTCAGCTCTCTCCCTGCCCTGCTCCTGGGTCCACGATGGGTGGACGGGGGCTGCCCAGCCCTGCCAGCCTCAGGGCCGCGCGGTGCCTGAGCACAGTGGCCACCAGGTGGTGCCCTGCTCCCGGGCCGGTTCCTGCTGGATCAAGGTACTGGTGGCATTAGACTTTGTCTTCAGAGTTTTAGTGTAACATTTTTGGATCGCTGGGAAGGTTGCCGTGATGGTACAGTGGGACTCACCAGCGGTCCACGTTCGCCATGCTGGTCTGTGTGTGCGCATGCGCCCGAATGGACACGCACTGTGCGGGCTCTCGTGTGGGATACGTGTGTTCCCTGTGGGCTCTTATTTTTGCTGACCCCTTTGCGAGAGACTGCTTTGAGATTTATCTCCAAAGAAGGACACTCTTGCACGCTGGCACTGTTCCTCTGATTGGGGAAGATAGCACTGATGAAGTGCTGTTGCCTGATGTGCAGCCCTGTTCTCGTCTGAAGCCCGGTCCCGTGGAGGCCTCCGTATAGCCGTCTGTTGCCCTCCTTCCAGGGTCCGGGCCAGACGCATGTGCGTGGAAAGCTGGGGGGCCAGTGCCTTCACAGCTGTAGAGCCTTGTGCTGCGTTGGGCCTTTCGTCGTGGGGGGAGCATCCCTCCCGCCCCCAATGACGGTCGCTTTGTGCCCTCGAGGCCACTTTGCCTGCGTGAACAGAGCTCCCAGATTTGCCTCGATTAGTGGGTGTGGGATAGGTTTCCCCACTGCTTCCTGTTGATCTTCCCATAGCCGTGTGCCTTATGTGTTTGTCTCATCTTTTATAAATAATTTTTTGGTTTTGTCTTTTTTCCAGTCTGATCATTTTTTTGGTCACTAATTGATTTTAGGCTGTTGGCTAGAATTATTGATACAGTGAGGTGGACATTCATAATCATATTTATTTTCATTTTTCTTGCTTGTTCTCTGTTACTTCTCTCTTTTCAGGCTTTCTTTTGGATTGGGTTTTAAGGATTTTATGCCCTCCACCACTAGCTTATTTATATGTACTACTTTCTTTTGTTACAGTCATCATCCTCTAGAGTGTAGTGTGCATTCTTGATTAAGGTCCAGTAGAAGTCTGTGTTTCTACTACATCCAGGTAACACAAGGACGTTAGGAAACTTTAACCCCACCTATTCTTGTATGTGCGTGTTGTCGTACGTATATAATGGGTAAAAGCAACATAAATGTTTGTACAATGAACGTCCATTTGGATCTCCCCACATGCATACCCATACCAGGGCTCCTTATTTTTCCTTGAGTCTCACAACTTCCATCTGAGGTCATTTCTTTCTAAAAAACACACTTTGTTACTGCTTTTAGTAGGGAATATGCAGTTGTCTGAAATTTTCCATCCATAATCTTTTTTTAATGTTTTATTATTTATTCATGAGAGTCAGAGAGAGAGAGAGAGAGAGAGGCAGAGGCAGAAGCAGGCTCCCCGCCGAGCAGGGAGCCCAATTTGAGACTCAATCCCAGGACCCCGGGATCATGACCTGAGCCGAAGGCAGACGCTTAACCATCTGAGCCACCCAGGCGCCCCCGTAATCTTGTTCTTGAAGGATGTCTTCATGTAGGAGTCTATCAGGAAGTAAATTTCTTTGATCATCTTAAAAATTTTGAAGTAATCTTTCCAGTGGCCCCCCCCCCCCTTTTTTAAGTCAGCTGTTGAATTGTAGCTTTTAAGGTACTTGGTGTTTGGTCTTTGGTTTAGTGATTTTGCCCTGCTATTTCTGGGTGCAGTTTTCTTTCTGTTTGTGCTGCTTTTCCTAAGTTCGCCTCCTGGATCCCAGGTGTGCGCCTCTGGCTGCCTGGGCCCTTTCTCCTCACGAGCCGTCCCTGCTCTGTTTCCTGCCCTCCCTCTTTGGGGGACCTGAAATCTGTGTGTTCAGGCCTTTTCTGTTCTGTTCTCGCCCCCGTCTCGCCGTTCTGATGGGCGGTCCATTTGTGGTTCATCCGCAGACCTCTCTTCACCCATTGAGTTATTTCTGGGTGAGATATTTTCAGTCCTAGAATTTCACTTGGTTCCTTTCTGTACTGTCTTGATTTTCTGACAAAATTGTTCATCTTGTATTTCACCCCTTTGAACATAACGATCTCACTGTCTGTATCTGGTCATCCACTAACTGGTGCCGCTGGGGGTCTGTGCACCTCGACTTGTTCTTTGTTTGCCTGCCTATTTTTGATCGGGCCCTGGGCTTTGTGCATAAAAGCTTGTGGCAGTAATTTGAGTCCTATGATAGTATCTTCTTTTCTAGAAGATGATTTTTAAACATTTCTGACAGATGGCCAGGGGCAGCAGCAGTTCTGGGTCTAGTTTAGGAGGGTTAGATGGACCCCGCCACAGTCCCCTCCTCCGGGGCAGGGCCTTCAGTGTCTGCAGCTGTTCTCTCCTCTCCCCTGCCTCCAGCTTCAAGCCGCTCCAGTCGCTGGCTCCCCTCTGGGTGTCCTTCTCCTTACCTGACATTTTAATTTTTTATTTTTAAAGATTCTATTTATTTATTTGACAGAGAGAGACACAGCGAGAGAGGGAACACAAGCAGGGGGAGTGGGAGAGGGAGAAGCAGGCTTCCCGCTGAGCAGGGAGCCCGATGTGGGGCTCGATCCCAGGACCCCGGGATCATGACCTGAGCCGAAGGCAGACGCTTAACGACTGAGCCACCCAGGCGCCCCCTTACCTGACATTTTAGCTTTAAATGCCTCTAAGCAGATTAAAAACAAATTTTGTCCAGCTTTCCTGGTTCTCAGCAGGAGTGTTGATCACACCACATCCTTTTCTCAGTGGTTCGAAATGCTCCCTTTGCCAAGGATAACCTTATGGCTCTGTTCCGTCACTTGAAGGGATCAGATATGGTAACACCTCTTTCATTTCCCTCACGAACACCTGAGCCCCTGCCTGCCTGTGTGAGCAGGGAGTCCGGGATCTCCTCGTCCTGGAACAGCCCAGGGCTTTCATATCCAGAGCGGGGAGTGCTCCTGGGGAGTGCCAACTGGGGGACGGGGCTCTGATCCACCTCAGGCTCAGTCCTCAGTTACAGAGGGTTCTGTGCCCACCCCATGGCTCATAGCTGTTCCCCAAGTCTGCCGTGCCATGTCCTCAGCTCGGCCGCACACCTTCTCCTGCTGTGTGTGCATTTTCCTGTAGACTCCTGCACTGGCTCTCCCTCTCCAGATGCAGTGACTAGGTCTGGGGGTTAGCCTCAGCCTTCCCAGTGTGGGTACCAGCACTCCTGTGAGGAGCCTGCTTCGAATAGGTCGAGATGAGTACAAAGGAAATCAAACACATGGGAGAATTTCTTTCCAGAATACGATTAAATTTCTGCTTCCTTTCTTAGGTCTAGGTGTTAGCAACAGCTTCAGTGAACTATTTTATCAGTTAATTGCTATAAACCAGCTCTTCTCAAATACAGATGCACATCACAGTCACCTGGAGGCTTGTTAGGTCGGATTGCTGGCCGCAGGTCCCACACTGAGTAGGTCTGCGTGGGGCCCGGGAATGTGCATTTCTCCCAGGACCCCACCTGGTGCTGCGGCTCCTTGGTCTGGGAGCCTCACCTTGAGACCCAAACACTTGAATATTTACCAAGAATATTGTTCCATTTAAGTTTATTGGGTATTACAGCTTAGATGCCTTTTTTTTTTTTTTAATTTTAAAGAAATAAAAGAAGAGCTTGAAGATCTGAACAAAGAGATCAAGAAAACTGCTAACAAAATCCGAGCCAAGTTGAAGTGTGAGTTTACAGCTTTGGCTGTGTGTAATGGGTGATGGTGGCATATGGGTGATCTTGTTTCCCTTCTAATCTCTTATTCTTGACATTTTTACAAATCAGAACTGTGAGCACTATGAATTATTTGTATGAACTTGGAGTAGTGGCCTTTACATTATTCATTGTTCTAGAATTCTTAAACTACTGGCTCTAAGGACTCTGCACACAGGGAGCTAAAGCTAACGGTTGTTAATCCGCAAATTTAGGACAGAAACACAAGTTCATATTCATCAAGGTTAATTAAGCATTTGCTTATAATAAATTGTTAATTTCTCATAGAAGCCTATTTTTATGACATTTTTTGCTAAATTGCAGATACTTGAGAAGGTGAATAGCTTTTCGTACGAATCTCCAGTTCTTCTTAGTTTCTTAAATATGCAGGAGTTTAGCTTCCAGTGCTAGAGGTTCAGCTCCAAGAGGTAGCTTCTGGGAGGTTTGGGCATAGAGGGAGATGCTGAGAAGACACGCTTTATCTGATTGTTTCAAAAGAGCATTCAAATCCAGGAAATCTCTGCAGATCAGAAAGAACTTTTGTCAGGGAGCATTTCAGACAGGTGGGGGCAGGGAGATGACCGCCCGAAGCCTGTGGCCACCCCTTTCAGCTTTTTACCCCCAGGGCTCCCACCTGCCCAGGTGGCTTCATCAGCACATATGTCAGTGTATTGCAGAACAGAAGGATTTTCACCCAAAAATAAAACCACAGTGCCATGATTATATCCAGTTATTTATTAGGAAATAGCCCATCAGAATTTATGCTTCCCCAGTGTTCTTTGAATTTCTTTTTACAGCGTGCTTGAACTGGGTTCCAGATAATTACCATACTCTGTGATTGGTGGCATGTCACTTAAAGTTTTTAAAACTCAGACTCTCCTTCCCTCTTCCCCCACTTTTTTATTTTGGTTGGAAAAACCAGGACATTTGTCCATCAGAATTTTCCGTGCTTCAGGGTTTGAAAGCTCTGTATCTCCTGTAGATGGATAGTTAAGTTCTCCAAACTCCATCAGAGTCAGGTGATTTCTTTTGTTTGTTTTTCTTTTAAATGTTAAGATTGAACATCTGGTTTTATTTTGTGGTATTGCCAACGATGGATATCATTATCGAGATCCATAAATTGATGAGGAATCGATAAGAAAGAAAAGCATTTCGAGGTTTGGCTTGAGAACCTTCTGTTTTTTAGTTTAAAAGGTGACTCTTTTCCTGTCTGTTTCCAGCTATTGAGCAAAGTTTTGACCAGGATGAGAGTGGGAACCGGACTTCAGTGGATCTTCGCATCCGGAGAACCCAGGTTTGGTTGTCTGCCTCATCCAGACTGCAGCGATGTGAAGAATAGGTCTTTTTACTTCTTTCAAATTCAACATAGTTCATCTTTATGTCACATTAATCCTTACATCTCTATAGATGACCTCCTTATTATGAAGAAAAAGTGTATTCAGTCCATCAACAGAGTTCTGCTCTGAAGAGCAATATTATCTGAATTATCTGAATCCCTGGAGGGTGGGGAGGTGAGGTCCACACCTTCTAAAGGTTTGTGGTCCAGGCTGCTCACTTCTGCCTGACAAAGGGGGGCCCCCATGTGCAGGCCAGGCCTCGTCCAGTTAGCCGGGAACCACGGGCGAGCTCGAGTCACAGTGTCTGCGTCTGTAAAGTGGGCGTGCTGGTGGCGCACGTGAAGCTCTCAGCCTGGGTTCTGTCGTAGAGTCGGCCGCTGCTCATCTCACTTTCTGTGTGAGAGACTCCCATAACAGGTGCAGTTTTCCTGATGTCATGTTTTTGTATGTCACTTTCAGCAGAAATGATCATTATGTGTTAATTGCTTCTGTGTTAATAGCATTCTGTACTATCTCGGAAATTTGTGGAAGTTATGACAGAATATAACGAGGCACAGACTCTGTTCCGGGAGCGGAGCAAAGGACGGATACAGCGTCAACTAGAAATAAGTGAGTAAAGGAAAATGCTATTTTTGTAAAAAACATATTTTTCTTAAGGCCTGACATCAAAGTACTGTAACTTCAGAAGAGTTATTCCATCTTTATTTTTTGCCAATATTGTAAAACCTAAAACGTTTTCATGACTTCCTGTTCGTTGAATCACCAGAAATTTTTCTTTATTTACATCTTTTGGAAAATCCTTGGTGAGTGGACTTTAAATTACTTTCTAATCAGCATTACTTTTGGAGGGTTAATCAGATTTGGAAAACGTTCAGCCATTATCTCCTCAAGTACTCTTCTGTTGCCCCCAAACCTCCGTGCCCCATCTGGGGAGACGGTCTCTGAGGGCTCACGGTGCTGTGTGTCTGGCGAGCAAGCGCAGACGGCCCTTTGCTCCAGTCTGCCTTGCAAGGACCCATGTGTAGCCGTCAGCCTGGGACGGTGGGGCTCGGGCCTCCCTCTGGGCAGAAGGCACTTTGCTGACCGCATAAAGGTCAGTCAGGTGTGTCCGCTCCCCGTCAGAGAAGACCAGGGCTCCTCAGCTGTGGCACGAGCTCACGACAGGCACGGTGCGCACCTCCCCAGGGACCTGGGGAGCCCAGAATAGCTGCGAGTGTGAACCTCATCAAATGGTATTTCAACATATTGACAGAGACACAGTTATATACCACACCAGTGACGTGTGAAGTGCACAGGTCAGCAGCTTTAGTGGGTCACACAGCCGATTGTAGATCATTTGTCGCCCCAAAAATGCACACCTACCATCAGTCGCTCCCCGCGCCTCTTCGCTGGAGCCCGTGGCAGCCACCGGCCTCTACCAATTCGCCCGTTTTGGACACTTCACATACATGGAATCATGCAATTTGTGGTCTTTTGTGACTGGCCTCTTTGACTTAACACAGACGTTTCGAGGTGCAGCCATCCCGCGGCCTGCTGACTGAGGCGCCATCGTGCGGACGGGCCGCGCTGTG
Organism: Zalophus californianus; assembly: GCF_009762305.2. Taxonomy (NCBI): domain Eukaryota; kingdom Metazoa; phylum Chordata; class Mammalia; order Carnivora; family Otariidae; genus Zalophus; species Zalophus californianus. Next base: position 1,797,662 of record NC_045608.1, read on the forward strand.
TTTATCTGGGCCTCAGCCGATGGATGTTTGGTCATTTCCACTTTATGACGATATGAATAATGCTGCTGTCAACATTCACTTTAAATGATACTTTAATTATTATGACAGTCATTTTATTTTGTCTTTTGTGGCACAAATTGTAAAAAATAAGAATTATCAATTGAATTTTTCAAAAAACCTGTGAATGTATTTCATAGAGAGCATTAATATATTTAAACTCAAGGAAAAATACCAACAATCAACACATAACGAGTAGTAAAGCCTCTGATTCTAATTATTCAGTCTTTATGACTTCCTAGTCTATGCTGGTAACATAGCCTTTATCCGTAAGCCAGAGTTAAGCTTTTAGGAAAACATGTGGCACAAAATTACCTATGATGTCCTCCTTGTAGTTGTTTCTCATTCATACTCAAGTTAGATTTTATGATTCATTCCAATTATGACGTTCTACATGAGAGTTTCCTGATTTCTCCTGTTTCTTAGTCTCATGTCAGTTTCTGTCAACATTAACGCTCTTCTAAGAAAATACATTTGAAAGGTTAGAAAGATGTTTAAAAATGTAAACTCAGGTTTTAGTTGCTCACTTATGGTTGAAAGAGTTGTTTGTAAATGTTGGCACGTTCTGAGTGGAGTTTGTGTTCGTCTTGCAGCTGGAAGAACCACGACGGATGATGAGCTGGAGGAAATGCTGGAGACCGGGGGCCCTTCTGTCTTCACGGCAGACGTGAGCGCCCGGGAGGCCGCGGCCGCGCGCCCACACGTCCCTGCCTGCGCTTTACTCCCAAAGCGGCCCTGAGTTTATCAGTGTTTCTTTTTTGTGTTTGTTTTTCAAAGATTATATCAGATTCACAAATTACTAGACAAGCGCTCAATGAAATTGAGTCTCGTCACAAGGACATCATGAAGCTGGAGACCAGCATCCGGGAGCTGCATGAAATGTTCACGGACATGGCCATGTTCGTGGAGACCCAGGTAACTGCACACATCTCCCCATCTCCAAATGGACAGCAGGCATTTGTGAAATCTCCTAGGAGATTTCACATTGGATTCCCGCGTAGGCGAGGAAGCCAGCATTTTGGATCCAGTCTCAAAATCCAGAAGTTGATTGCAGTGTACTGTGAGACAGGGGTGCTGGCAACAGCTTCAACTTTCAGCCATGAGGGATCGGCTTCCTTAAATTCTGTGTGTCCACAGGACAGCCGACTAGGCAACCATAGGCAGACTGTTGTTCAGGGAGATTTTTAGTGAGACGTACAAATATTGTGCTGGAACTGTAAGCGAACAGGGAGATACAGAGTCTTATGTGCGTACATCCCCCTCTGTATCACGCACACGTGTGTATGTATATGGCACGAACTCGGCTCTGTAGAACAGTGTTCACAGAAGGAAAGAAATCTACCAAGTAAAATAACAGTGGGACTGTGGGGGATTTTAATATTCTTCTCTAAAATGCATATGTATTTTCAAGTGTTCTACGAGGAGCATGTGTTAGAATGGTAATTGGGAGAAACATTTAAAAGAATAAGCTCTAAATTTAGGGTGCTGTGCGTGACACAGCTAGAAGCCTGTGGTCACTGCGTGGTGGTGTTTCTTGGTTTGTCCAATGACGCAGGCGGGGAGGGTGTGGAGGTTCCCCTGGGAGAGGATGGAAGGAATGTAGACAATTCCTCACAAAATATAAAATCCAGTGTCAAATACAGGCTTGTGTGTTCTGACTCCTGGGACCTGAATCAGGCCGTCCGTGATGTTTCCAGTACGGAGCGAGGCCTGCACGCGGCTGCTCATTGCTTCAGGGGTTAGGATTCTGGTGACGCCCGTGCCGTGGGAGGGTCGGTGTCACACATCTTCGGTAGATTGCGGCCTCACAGCCCTGAAGGCTGGTTTCAGGACCTGCTCTGGCAGGAGCAGTCTGGTGAGAAGTTTCTGGGTTATGTGAGGGATGACAGGAAGTCCGTCCTTGTACGGGGTCGTTCTCCATGTGTATCACTGACCTTTTGAAGAACACTGTTTATTTTGAGGACGTTTATCATAAACTGGAAAGCTCAGGTACTGTGTGATTGGTGGGAGAACCCAACGGCCCCGGGGCAGGGGGCGGGGGCTCACTCTTGTTGGCCTGGGCAGGGCCCTTGCCTTCCCGCACCAGGAGTCTGCCAGCTTTGTATTTTCAGGGAGTGTTCCGAAGGGAGCCGTTTGGCAGTAGGGACTCTACGTTGTTTCTGTAATTATGAAAGATTTTCGAGTACCTTAGACTTTAATCGTAACAGTTCTACACCAGATGTATCGCGTTAAGCTCCATTAGAGAAAGGGCTGTATTCTTAGCTTTGTGTCTAATGCGTTCTGTCGACTCCTCTAACTCAGACCGCGTGCGTAGTCAGAGCCGCTAGTGAGCTTGAGTTTGTGGGGGCGTGAGGTAACGGTGAGTCGTTTTCCACTGCTTCTGTCACTGCTGCAGGGTGTGTATGCCGCGGACGGAGAGCCAGGGACCGTGTCCTCTCCCCTCACACCTCCCTGCACTCGCCTCACGCCACGCTCTTCCCGAGTCTCGTCAGCTCAGCGTCAAACATATGCTGGTCTTGGTTTTCTGGTGTTCGAGAGAAATCACGACCGTTTCCGCCCATTAGAATCGATGTCATTGTACATCGTGTGTATGTGCGCGCCAGGAAGGCGTTGGGCTGCCCTCACCTCCCCCGGGAGCGCACATACGAGAGCACGGCTCGGAAGGTACTTGACACGCCTCTCAGCAGCAGCTTGTCACCCACCCCTCTCATCCCTGTTCATTCTTCATAAAACGTAAACTTTGATACTTTGCATTGGCATGTTTAGAACGTTCTCCTCTGTGTGTAAACGTGAAAAACATTTGGTGTCTGTTGTGTGCACATGACGTCCGCGTGAAGACTTTATCGGTTCTCCACGGCTGTCATAAGATACGCACTCAGGTCTTTCGAAAATGTCCTCTGAGCCTGGAACTTTTCTGTTTTAAGGGCGAAATGATCAACAACATAGAAAAAAACGTGATGAATGCCGCAGACTACGTAGAGCACGCTAAGGAAGAAACGAAGAAAGCTATTAAATATCACAGCAAAGCTAGAAGGGTGAGTTTGGTTTTTAAGAATTAGAGTGCATTCTTCTCTTTGTTTGGCTTTGAGTGTAGTATGCTGATGTAACCCTCCTTATGAGGAGTCCAAGAAATAAGTAATTCCTTAACTTCTTATTTCACTTTGAAACTGAAGTGATTATTTTTGCTGAGCAGTTAAAGGTTGTGTAGGTAAGTGTGGTGATTGTGACCCTTTGTGTTCTGTGACCCCACGTTTCTCCAGAGGCTGCTGCGTCTTGGGCCATTATCTGGAGGGGGTGTAAAGCTAATGGGACTGGAATTCTAGAAGCCGTTGGTCACACATTTCGTGCACTGAACCTTTGGTTCTTCGCTGGGGTTGCTTGCCAGTTCTCTGGTTTGGAGGGAGAAGCGCATCACCGAGAGCGGACGGCGGCTGCTGTGCGGCCGCCGCGTTGAAGCTTTGCGAAGGAGCTGTAATGTCCTTACCCGAACCCCGTGTGCGTGTGAGCGAAGCTCTTCTCAGAACACAGCGACGTGACGGCATTCAGTTCTGACTCAGGGACAAGAAAGCGCTCTCCACGTTTCACGGGTGTCCTTGTCCGGCTGTTTGGGTTTCTTTCTCCCCGGGGTGGAGAAGTCCCGCACAAAGTGCCCGCCGCGGCTTCCCGTCCCGGGAGGAGGCTGCGCGGGCTCGCAGTGCCTTTTTGGCCGGGTGTTTCCACGCGCTGCCCACAGAGGCCTCGTAAAGAGGGGGCTCCAGGGTGCTGGGAAGGGAGGGAGGGTCGGGGCCTGCGCGCGGAGTCCCCGTGCTGGCCGTTCGCGGGCCTCCCATAACAGGTGCGTCTGGGCTCCACTGTCAGCCTGCAGAGCACGGCGCCCTGCTTTCTCCTGGGTGCATCTGAGTGGGTTCGTGGTCTTTGAGACACGACAGTATTCTGTGGCATCACTCTTTAAAATACTCCTACCCTGGGGCGCCTGGGTGGCTCAGTTGGTTAAACCGCTGCCTTCGGCTCAGGTCATGATCCCAGGGTCCCGGGATCGAGCCCCACATCGGGCTCCCTGCTCAGCGGGGAGTCTGCTTCTCCCTCTGCCTGCCGCTCCCCCTTGTGCTCTCTCCCTCTCTCTCTCTCGCTGTCTCTCTCTGTGTGTCAAGTAAATAAATAAAATCTTAAAAAAAAAAATACTCCTACCCGAAGCGAGGTGATAAGGTCCACGCATGAGTTCTCAGCCTACTCCAGGCACACCGAGGACTTGCCTGACAGGGTCATTAGCAAAGGGCCGGTCCCTTTGTTTCCTTAACCAGCGTGTCAATGCAGCGAGAATTTTCCTGAAAAGTTGGTTTTACAAAGACAACAGGCCTCCTGTTAAGCGTGGACTCCACTGCTGAGGAGGCCTCACCCTACGGTGTCAGCTGCTGAGAGGGGTGGTGCCCGTGTCCGGCACTGTCACCATCTGTCCAGTGACACAGCCGAGCCCTGACATCATAGGGCTTGTCCACGCTGCTCACTCTGCTCCCAGACGCCCCGCTGCCACATCTGCTCAGACCTCGGCTGTCCCTCCCGGCGCAGCTGCCTGGGCCCTGGGGGGGCAGCCGGCCTTGGGGTGCTGTGCTTTCTGGGGTGGGGCAGGAGCAGTGGAGGGTCTCACCGCCAATAGCAGAGAAACACGGAACAAAGTTGGGGGGGGGGCTCATCCGTAGGTCTGCCTGCGGGAACATCAGTCATGGGCCGCCTCGCTCCCTCCAGACTCACCATCTCACTGATGGGACCTGATAGCCTGAGTTCTAGGACTGTTTATCTCCAAACAGTCTCACTTCGTTAAACTAAAAATCACCCTTTTTAAGAACTAAAAGCTGTCAAGCAATGAGACGTCCTGTAACTTAGATTTTGAAGCAGCTTCCTGTGGATTGTTTTATTTTCAATGAATGATATCTTCTAATGTGGTGATAGGAAATTACCGTAATGTAAACGGCTTACTTTCCTTTGACAGAAAAAGTGGATAATTGTAGCTGTGTCAGTGGCCCTGGTTGCTGTAATTGCTCTAATTATTGGTTTATCAGTTGGCAAGTGAGGATGTGGATCACGTCAGTGTGCGTGCCCCTGCCAGCACGGCAGTAACAGCTCATCCGCGTACTGACTTCCCAATTAGCTATAGTGGTAACGCGCGCCGTTTTAGCGTACTTAACCGTCCCAGCAGCCCGCCCGCGGCGGGGAGCGGGGGCCCGGCCTGTCGTCCGTGGTGCCCGTGCCCGGCTGCCACGTGCACTGGGCCTTCGCAGGCTGCCGGTGGGGCTGCAGGTGGGGCATCTTTAAAGGGAGGCCTCCTTTTCACGTGGCCGTTAAAACCTCTGCGCGCAGGTGTGGAGGGGCCCACGCCGCCCTGAGGCGCCCGCACTCTGGGTGGCGGGTGGCACAGCCCCGAGGCACTTAATGCTTTCATGTACCTTTCAAGTTTTAGCTTTGGGAGTAACTGCAACAACTGAAGTTTGCTTTGTGAGATCTCCTCCCTGGGGGCCTGGGGTCGGAGCAGAGTTCTCCGGGAAAGCCCATCCTCTCCCTGGCGGCCCTGTGCTGGCTGCAGGTGGTTTTCCCACACCCCCGGCTGAGGAGAGCAGACAGTGATTGAAGTATCTTTATTTTTGTTTACTTTGTTGACCTTTCTCCAACCTTCAGTACATTCTGTGCTTTCCCTCTGGTCTCTTGTGCGTTGGGGAGCCTCCTCCCCGCTGAGCGCTCCGGCTAGAAGGCCGGCTGGTGTGCTGCACCCCTCCTCCCGGGCGAGTCAGCCTGGTCCTTCCGAGGGCCGCCAGGCGGGTGCTGCCGGGTGGTTCCGGGGGAGCCCCCTCTGTGGCCGTGAGAGCAAGCTCAGACACGTGACAGACACGAGTAAGGAGGCCTGTGTGCTGTGGGCCTGCGCTCCGTCTCAGCGGGAGCCGGTGGCCCTGAGCCCGCGCGGCGTGGCAGTCTGGCCGTCGGTGGGGAGAAGCGGACGCGGTCCCTGCAACACTCGATCACTCGGGAGGTTGTTTCAGAATAGGCTCTGGCCGCTGCGTTGGTGCAAGTTCGTTCTTTGGAAGGAAGGAGGCTTAGCACTCTTTTTATTTGGATGTTGATGTGATCTTCACGATGCTGTTCTGTTAGCTCTGCTGGAAAACATGGTGTCTGTGATTTTTCTTCGTTAATGTAATTGCATTTAAAAATATTTTTATAATTGCTTTAAATACACGCATTTTCTTAATTTTTCCTGGTGGTCATAATATGGTTGGTTGAATGTGGTTACACTAAAGATTTTAAAATTAATTTTTAGATTGGACCCAGGGGTGCTGTTTGGTAACGCCATTGAGTCAAAGCAGGTTTCTCAGTGTGATTTTTGGGGGAGCAGTGGGCTTACCGTGGGCTGTGGGCCCAGGTGCCCGGTTTACCCTGATGTCTTTAAAGAAGAACCCAGAATAATCCTCATTGATAAAAACACACCAAAGTGCACACCGACAATTGTTCCTTTTATACAAATGCAGTGGTTGATAATTGTAGCTGTGTCAGTGGACCTGGTTGCTGTAATTTCTGTTTTCAGCAGAGCCCTCCGGTAGGCCAGGCACTGGACTGTAGGCACCTTGCGGAGGAATCCGAGTCCCCACAGCTCTGCAGCCTGGGTGGGCTGCTTAATTTCCTGTCTGAGGAGACAGGCAGAGTGTGCTTTGCCCGTGGTTCTTTATAACTCAGAACAGGATGTTCTGACATAACTCAGAACAGGATTGGTGCCCCGGGGTGTGCTCTGCCCACTGAGAGGAGGGCACACGTTTGGTTTGAGCTGTTAGCAGGGTGTTAGACGAGAACGGTTGTGGCATCTGGGGCGCAAGGGGCCAGCTGTCATGGAATTCAGGGGAGCACCCCTGCAAGCCAGTGGGGAAGGAAGGACACATGTGCGCAGTGCCCGACACCGCAGAGCCAGCCCCGGGGGTGCGGAAAGAGCTCACATGCAGGGTGGCTGCTTCTCCCAGGGACCCCAGGTGGTGGCGCTGGAGCTGAAGGGTGGTGGCCGACGGGAAGGACGAAGGTACCGTACGCCTAAGGGAAAGGCTGTCCTCAGATCAAGGTGCTGAGTGGAGTTCTCAGGGCCACAGTCCTCACGCCACGAGCGTGCTCGAGTCTGATGGGGAGGGGCCCCGAAGGCAGCGCTCCCTACCCTCTGCATGACACAGTTTCCTGAGGGCCTGGCCCGCTGAGCGTCAGGGCCCACGGTGGTGATGGAGCTGCTGCAGGCTGGTGCCGGCTCTGCAGGAGGGTTTCTCTGGCGGCCGTGTGGCCTGTGTGCACTCTGCGGCGGTGCCGGTGAGGAGTCTGCTGTCCGCAAAGAGAACTCAGGGTCACGCGGGTGCCTTTCATCTAGTCCTTCTCGCACGGGCAAGTCCCCAGGACCCGACCAGATGCCTTAAGCCGAAGGTGGTTTAGCTTCCAGCTGGGCAGGGATGCTTGTCAGCTGAAAAACAAACCCCGCTGTGCTCATTGCCCGGCCTCTGGGCTGTGGATGCGGCGGAAGACGGGCCAGCGGCTTATGGTTTCTCACACACGTGCACACACCTCAGTGTAAACACACGGGTAAGTAGGATGTCAGCAAACGAGAGAGTCATTTAAAGCTTTGAGAAGATGTGTAGTACATCCGAGGAATAGCAGCTTCTCATTTCAGTGTGATCAGTAGAGAGCGTTCGTGAAGGACCCACACGGTGCCAAGTGGATGTTGCCTTTCTCTCCAGGAGCAAGTCGTGGTCGTAACAACACCTGTTTTAACTCCATCCCCTTAATTTAATAGACACGTGTGCATAACGCAGAGCTTTGACCGTGGAGCTTTCCTTCCCCACCCCTCCCTTTTCTGCAGCCTGTAAGATTCGTATTTTAAACTCTCAGATTTTTTAAAGAAATGACATTAGTGATTTCTTTCTTTTGATACCTTGCAAATTAATTAGTGTGTTTTTTTTAACTTGCAGAAAATGATGTTCATTGTTATTTGTGTGATTGTTGTGCTTGTGATCCTTGGAATTGTCCTCGCAACAACGCTGTCATAGCGACGATATCCTGAGGGCCACTCTCCTCGCAGCCAGACCACAGCTGCAGCAGGTCCGTGCCTCCAGTTCCACGCCTGAGCCCCAGGCGCCGTGACGTATGGCGCTGGGTGCTGATCTTGTCTTAGTGAAGGCGAGGGGAAAACTTGACAGGACGCATCGTGCAGGGAAGGTCTGTGAGCCGGATGGGCGTGCCCGTTACCCCCAACGTCCCTGGACTCCGAACAGCACATCACCAAAATGTAACGAGGTGAAACTTATTTCCATGGCCTTAAAATAAGGAATTATTGAAAATTTCAATTTTTTTTTTTTATATTTCAGTGTTAAAAACACATGTGAAGTTTAATTAGGAATACTTTATGTTAGGAAGGTACTAGATTTCAGGTCTGAGCTTTCCTTCCCCACCCCCTCAGCTAACATGCTAATTAAGAGACGGTTTTGTACTGTGTTTAAATCGTGTTCGTTTGGTATTTGCAACGAAAATGTTTATCATCAGAGCTATTTTGTAAGATATCTATAATTTTAAATGTTTATAAATTATTTAATATATTAACATCTTAATTTACTCCATTTTTATATATTGAATATTGCCTTTTGAAAGAGTGCTTGTAATATTGGAGCTTTGCATAGTTGTTTACCATTTGCCTCTGGCAGAGCACACGTCGGCTGCAAAGCCCCCGGAAAGCCTTTCAAGTGCCTTGTTGATACTGATTTGTGAGGTTCCAGTGCACCTGACCCCTCCAGGACAGTCCCCGTTCCTCTGCTCATCTCCACGGCCCGAACTCAGACATCAGTTCCTGCGCTGTGAAAGGCCACGGCCTCTTGCTTGTTCATTAGAAATAAGGTCTGTGTGTCCCTGTTTACATTAATGAGGCCTGAGCTTAGGATGGTGAGAAGACCAAGATTTAGTACTTTCTAAACTCATGGAAATTATTTCCAGACGTTAATTCTTCTAAATGTAAACTGTTGTACAGAGTCCTGAAATGCTCTTGTTAAGTACTTACTATTCTGCTGAACTTCAAAAGTGAATTCCCAAAGTTTATAGGAATCTATAGGTAAACATTTTATTGCTCATTCATGTTTTTTAGTATAATATGGTTTATTTTTTGACTTGTAAAATGTATGGGATCTCACTAGTGTGTGGACGTCTTGAAGAAAGCAGCTAGTCAAATTGTAAATGAATGTGAAGGATGTTCAAAATGTCACAAACTGGTTTCCACTGTCCATGATTGTGTAAGCACACGCCTGTGTTCTGACGTTGGTTTGGAAACGGATGGGGACGTTTGATTCCGCACAGTAGGTGTGAATGATATTGAGCAGTTTGGAAACTGTGTTCTGTATGTAATCCAATTATGAATTCCACTCGTTCCTAATTTATGCATCCAGCGGCCTAGCTTAGACTCAGATGTGAACGGATGCATTTCGTTTGCTGGCTGGTCACCTCTGCGTCCTCAGAATTACGAGAGGAGCCTTCTGGCTGTCACGTGTTCTTAAAAATCTTGAAATGGCCTGTCATTGGGGTGTGCTCACTGACGTGTGCCTACGTCGGAGACATGCCGGGAGGGATGTTTAAATACTTAGTGATCATGCTTGTATTTGTGTAGCTTCTGTGCACCTGTCTGTGTCATTATGTCTGTGTGTCCGTCCGGCCCCCGTTCTCCTCCAGCTCCGTCTCCCATCACGGTCCCGGCTGTGTGCTCGTCCAGGTCACTCTCCCTTCGTCTGAAGGCCTCACTGAATGTGTGCTTTTGTCACTGAAGTTACGGAAATGCCTTTTGATTTCTGTTTAGGTAAATATTTAGGTCAGTCATCACATAGCACGTCTGTATGTGTAAGCCTTAAGCACCTGTTTGAGATCAGATTTTTTAAAAATATATTTACAGGTTCACTTGTTACTTTTTGTCATTTCTTCAAATATTTTATGTTTACATTAAAAAAAAAAACTGCCAGAGAACTGAAAACCAATTTACTTTCTGTCTTGTCATTTCTGGAAAGATTTTTGGGGACATACTTTACTGCATATCCATTAATAAATTGTTCTAGGAAAATTACTCTTAACCTGTGGCCGTTTTTTTTTGTGTCCTAATGTGAGTTAATGATGCGGGGTGTTGATAGGTTATTTGTGTTGTTATTACAAGCCTCTGTGGCCCGTGTCTCAGAGCCCATCTGAGTTCCGGCGGCTCACAACAAATGCTAATCCAGGGGACGTGGGTTACGTTCCAGAGTCACCGGCTTCCACTGCGTATGTCCACTCGACAGATTCTCCTTTATTAATGGGGTTGGGGGAGTCGTCCCGCCCCCAGCGCGCTGAGCTGTTTACCCTCTTTCATTGCTTAATCCTTTTTCAGAATTTTTCTTAAGTGGGATTTCCTAAATTCACAACCCTTAAATTCTAACCATATTGGAAAGTGATGTTCAAAAGCCAGAATTCTAAAAAAGGAAGAGAACTCGGTCCTGGGGCGAGCAGGTTGTGGAGCTCGGCTCCCATACATTCATCCCTCTCCCGATGCCCCTTCCACAGCGAGTCTCCCTTCAAACTGCAATCTTGATACACACGTGCAGTAAGTTAGCTCCTTCGTTTGTACTTTTTATATGTAGTTTAGATGATAAAGTCATGAATTTTGTTAGTTTGAACCTTCACGAGCTCCCCGGGTGACGTCTGGAACCCACCTGCTCCAAGGGCAGGGAGAGGCCGAGAAGCAGGCAGGAGGCCCCAGACGGGCGGGCGGCAGGCAGGTGTGACATCGGGGGAGCTCCCATCCAGGCTCGTCTGGGGCAGCAGACGAGCAGGCTTTGGCCCCGCCCACCAGCACCTTGGGGTTCACAGGGAGGCCTCAGTGGGGTCCCTGCACCGTCCACAGGGTCTCAGCACCACATGCCCCTCAAGGTGCAGCCTGGAAACGCGCTCCCACCGTGGGAAACGGCAGCCCCACCCCAAGGACGGGAGTGTGAGGGGCCTTCCCACAGCCCAGAGCCAGCCGCGGGTCAGCCGGGGTGGTGTCCTCTCTGTGACCTCTGCCAGTAGAGTCTGTTCACTTACGTGCACCTCAAGTCATGCCCTCCCACGAGCTTACAACAGGATTCACCTGGGACGGGATTCACACCCGCCAGGCTGCCCAGCAGCTGGAGGCGGGTGGGGGGGGCGGTGCGGGCCGGGGCGGGCGGGGGGGGGGGGGCGGTGCGGGCCGTGGCGGGCGGGGGAGGCGGGCGGGCGGGGGGGGGCGGTGCGGGCCGGGCTCCTGGCCAGTACAGAGGGGAAATGGCGGCCCCCAGGCCACCCTGCGCTTGGCTGGTCCCGCTGCTCCCTTTGTTAGCCTCGGCCGTGTGCATGGTGCAGAGGGGACGAAGCAGGGCTGACCGTCCGTGGCAGAGCCTACCGGGGTGCCCGCCGTGGCAGCCCGTGCATCTGGAGTCAGCAGGCCCAGCCACCCTCCACCTTGACCTCAGGGCTGTGGACAGCCTGGCGGCCTCCGTCTTCCCCCTCGGATTGGGGCCACTGCAGGCGAGGAGGTGCGCTCCTAAACCACAGAAGGCGGCTCAGGCCTTGACTTCCCCACAGGGTAAGTTCCAGAAAAGGCTGCCTGGAGTGCTGGAGAGGTCTGACCCAGGTGTGACCTCGGGCCCCTCAAGACAGAGGAGGGGGGTGGGGCGCTGAGAACCTCCCAGGACCTCAGGCCAGGGTGGGCACAGAAGCTGTGGCCAGAGACGCACACGCACAGCCTCTGTGTGTCCCTCGCTTCCTGCTGGACGCCTGGCGCTGCAAGGCCTGCCCGAGGGCAGAGTGGGGCTCCCGGGGCAGAGTGGGGCTCCGGGCAGAAGTGGGGGGTGGCATGGGGTGGCCTCCGCGCTGCCTGCCCCTGGGTGCTGAGGCTCGCTGTCTCGGGGCTCCGAGCCGGGCTGGTTTGGTCTGGTGGGACCGGGACCCAGCCCAGGCAGCTCCAGCGCCCGCCCACGTCCTCTGGGCTTCATGGGCCGCGAGGGCCCAGACCTGGACATGGGCGCCCCGGCCGCAGCGGCTTGTAGGGCAGGCGGGGGCGGGGCAGCAGAGTGCCCGCCCACCGTCGTGTTTTCTGCAGGTGCTTCCTGAGGTCTAATCTGCGTGAGTTCACCTGTCGCAGCGGTAGAGTTCTGTGGTTTTTAGTAAATTTATAGGCTTGTGTAACCATGCGGCATCCAGTTCCCGGACATTTCACACGCACACGCACGCACGCAGGGCTGGGAACCCTGCAGAATGCCTTCTCTCTGTGATCGGGGTTCTCTGGACATTCTGTGCACACCGAGTCCAGCTGCTTCCCCTCAATGTCCCACTAGCGAGGTCTGTCCGTTCTGTACCAAGAATCCCTACTTTGTTCCTTTCTATTGTTTTTAGTGTAAACCATGCCTCGTGTATCCGCTCACCGCTTCGTGGACATTGGAGCTGACCGCAGGCCCAGCCATCGTGAGCGGTGCTGCCCGAGCTTTGTGGGCGTCCACGTCTGCAGACACATGGTGTCATTTCTCTTGGGGACGCTCCTGGGTCGCATGAACCCGTAACTTTACGAAACTGCCAAGCTGTTTGTCTCACTGTAACACCATTTCCTGGTCCCCCAAGCAACCAACGTGCAGGGACCCCAGACTCTGCGTCCTCGACAACACTCGGCGCCGTCTGTCTTTTTCTTGTAGCTATACGCTCGACAGTGCCATGTGCTGTCTCCCCGCGGTTTTACTCTGCATTTTCCCCACTGGCTCATGGAGAGGGGCACCTTTTCATGGGCTTACTCGTCATTCATAGGCCTCTCTTCGTGAAATAGCCGCTCAAACCTTTGGCACATTTAAAAAAAGCGGATGGCTTCTTATTTTTGAATCATAAGAGCTCTTTGTATAATCTGGACAAAATTACTCTTTGTACGCAACTTGTGTCTTTCAGAGGCATTAAGAAAAGAGGAAGATATACTTACCGTGCCTTTGATATTAGCGCTTGGCTCGACCGTTTCTGGTGCTCTGATTCTTCCTACAGGCCCTCATCACTACCGAGTCTCTTGCTTTCAGCTCACAGGACCTCCTTTGGTGTTTCTGGGAAGACAGGTCTGGTAGCAGCATGTTCTCGGTCTTTAAGCGGGAATGTCTCCATTTCATCCTCAGTTTTGGAGGGTACTGTGTGGACTGTGAGCTCCTGGTTCACAGTCTTGCGCCCTTTGAGGTCACCCCTCCATGGCCTCCTGCCCCCACCATGCCCCGCAGCTGTTATCCTGTGGCCCCTAACGGTCCCTACGGTACATCCCTTCTTTCTTGCTACTGTCACGATTCTCCTTGTCTTTTGAGAGCTCGACCAGCATGTGCCTAGGTATAGATAGACCTCTATATATTTTGTTTTTCATCAAATTTGGGAAGTTTTTGGCTATCCATTAGGTCTTCAAATATCTCCTCCAGCCCCTGCCCTTCTCTCCTTCTGGGACTCCCCTTACAGGTATCTTGATAAGCTTCTTGGTCTCCCCCCCGTCTCTGAGGTTCTGTTCATTCTCTTCCGTATTTTTTCTTCCTGTTCTTTGTATTGGATAATGTCTACTGATCTCACTTCGGTGCTTGGATTCTTTACTCCCTGAAATCCACCATGGAGCAAATCTGTTCATCGCTGTAGCTGCACTTTTCAACTCTGGAATTTTCATTTGATCTTTTTTAAAAAATATGTATTTCCATCTACTTGAGAATCTCTTGATTCATTACTAAGGATGGTTTCCTTTAGTTCTTTGGTTACATACATAACAGCTGCCTCGAGTCTTTGCACACTGAACGTCTGAACACAGAGTCTCTATCCACTGCTTTTTTCCTGAGTAGGGACCTGTTGACATAAAATGAATGAACCTTTAAAAAATTTTTAAAGAGAAAGGAAAGGAGTTGTATTCAAGCCCCAGTTAGGATAGCTGCCCAGGATATACAATCTTCATAAAGGAGAAAGTGCTCTGGGGAAGGAGCATTTGGAGCAGGGTTATGTATGTTTTGTTTTTAACATAAAGTTACAAATCATCATGGTGAAGGACATTCCAGAGAGTTACAGACCGTCTTGTGTGTTTAGTATGTGAGGCCGCATGGCTCCATCTTTTGGAAACTTATGGTGGCTTTACACTTCTCTTTTATGTTTGAGTTTTTTTTTTTTTTTTTTAAGGTTATTTGCTAATGAAGCAGATGTTCAGTGTGTGCTCAGGGCAGAACTAGAGCCCCTGCTTTGAAGTGTGGTGCAGTCCTTCTGACTTCAGTAGACGTTAACGTACCACTTCCCCGGGACCCAGGAGGAGGGCCCACAAACCTAAAGTTGAAAATTTCCTTTGGGGACGCCCAGCTGGCTCAGTCCGAGGAGCGTGCGACTCTTGATCTCGGGGTTGTGAGTTCGAGCCTCATGTTGGGTGTAGAGATGACTTAAAAATAAAATCTTTAGGGGCACCTGGGTGGCTCAGATGGTTAAGCGTCTGCCTTTGGCTCAGGTCATGATCCCAGGGTCACGGGATCAAGCCCCACATCGGGCTCCTGGCTCAGCGAGGAGCCTGTTTCTCCCTCTGCCTCTCTCCCTGCTCATGCTTTCTCTCTCTGTATCACTGTGTCTCAAATGAATAAATAAAATCTTAAAAAAAATCTCAATATTAAAAAAAAATCTTTAAAAAAAAAAGGAAAATTTCCTTTATCAGAATGCACCTTAAGGTTGCTTCACACCCCTTACAGTGTGTTGTTCAAGACCAGAGGTTTTAGATAACGTGTTATCCGTGAATCACAGGTATAGTGGCAGTACTTAGCTCTGCGTGCCGGCCCTCCCCGAGGCTGATTCTGCTCGGTCGGTTCCTTCCTTGCTTTGTCTCTTTGCGGCCTGACTTGCATCTAGACCTGGGCAAACTCCAGGTGTGCTGTGCCCGTCCTGGTATTGCTGGTCGGTTCTGTTTCTTTACTTCCTGTTTGCGTTTCAAGCCTGCCTTCCTACGGGTCGTCCCTTTGTCCGCGTGGGTGAGCGCTCAGCCAGTGATTTCACGGAGGCGGCCGGACCACCCCCAGCCAGGAGAGCGTCCCTTGTCCGCTGATGAATCTGAACGGAGTGGGGATGTTTTCAGAGCTTAGGCTGTTCTCAGGCCCCCCTGGGCCCCCCGTGGTAGGTTCCGTGGCGGGTGAGGTGCCGCGTTAGGCAGGGTCTGCATGCATGCGTGTGGTCCCCGTGCCGCCCCTCCCCTACTCTGCCCTCTTGCCCCATGCCCCGGAGGCTGACCCCTTGGACCACATCACCCAGGTGCTCGCCCTCTGATTCTGGCCTGGTTGACCGATGGGGAGCGTGAGGAGGAGGAGACAGGTGGGGTGTGTTCGCCCTCCCGACGCTTCTTCAGGACCACGTCTCTGTTAGCGGAGCTTGTTAGTAACAGAGGACCACAGACATACACGGCCGACGTGTTGTCCCAGCCCTGGAGGTTGGACGGCCGGGATCAGGCTGCCGGCACCGGAGGGTGAGGGCCCTCCTCCCGGGGGCAGACTTCCCCGTGTCCTCATGTGGCAGCAGGACCGGGAGCTCTGTGGGTCTCACGTGAGGGCACGAATCCCATTCATGGGGGCTCCACGCTCATGACCCCGTCACCTCCCAAAGGCTCACCTCCTAACATGGTCACACCAGGCGTTAGGATTTCAAGATGAGAGTTTGGGGAACACACACGTTCAAACCGCAGCGGCGGGGTCGTCACATCCTCATCGCAGTTCCCACCACGCAGGGACCCCAGCTTCCCCGGCCTCCAAGAACTCCGTGATTCCCCGCCGGTCTCTGTGCCCCTCGGCCCACAGCGTCTGTGTGCGTCCTGCCCTTACCTCTGAGAGGGGCCCTTTCTGAAACATCTCCTCGTGTGAACTGTTATAAGTTCTGTTTCTTGCGGGGGCCCTGGCTGGGACAGAGAGTGGTGCCTGCCAGGTGCTTGGCCCAAGCAGACGGCTGAGTGCGGGAGCCTTCTGCTCTGAGGGGGAGCGGGGAAGGGATGCTCGGTGGCCAGTAACCGAGAGCCATGCTTTGTCAGCAGTGAGTCTGAGGTCCCTGTTAGACCCAAAGTCAAGAAACTAAGCTGGCCCAGAGACCGGAGCTCGGGAGAGCGCGGGTGGCCTAAATCGGGAAGCCATCAACACACAGAGGGTACTCAGGCCGAGGGGACGGGAGGGGTCTGTTTATGGCTTCTGCGGTCTGTTCTGCAAACCCCGTGCCTGCAATCTGTCACCCGCCACTTCCAGCCCAACAGGTGTTGGGAGGCAGGACTTTAGGGCTCACTCACTGTTTCCACTGGCCTTCACTTTTGTCACGCACGCCAGTGACCTTGTTGGTAGCCCGACACTTTGCACATCCAAAACTGGGATGTCCGGTGGGGGCTCCACACCAGGCCCTTGCCACTTACCCGCTAGGTGATTATGGGTACGTTCAAACCCGTAGGTCCAGCTTCCTCCTCTGAAAATGTGGGGATTGGAAGAGTTGACCTCCAACCCCCCACTCTCTTAGTTCATGGAGGCGCCAGCAGGTGAGGCTCAGGAAGGCCCTGGAAGGCTCCTTGTGGAAGGAGGCAGAACCAGTATATTGTTCAGAATGCTCGTGGCGGCAGGAATAGAAAACCCAGTTGAAATGGCTTGAAGAAGGAACATTTAGGATTCCATAGAATAAGAAATTTGGAGACAGGACTGTTCCAGACGTGGTTAATTCTCTGAGTCCATATCTCAGGCTGGTTCTCCTCATGGTCACAAGATGGCTGCCAGGGATCCAGGCACAGACTGTTACACAGTGTCCACCGAACAGAGAAGAATGGGGAGGATTTTCCTCGATGTCCCATTTTACTAAATGTCCGTGCCTCCCCAGCCCTGCCCCTGGAGACTTTCCCTAATGTCTCAGTGGCAGAATTGGACACAGGCCCGCTCCTACGTGGGCTAACAGGAGAAACAGTCCGCGTTGGTCAAGCACGACTGAGCTGGGGGTCGGCTGCTGGCTCCCTGTACCAGGTCGTGTTCTGACGGGTGAGATGGCAGGGGAGCCAGCGGGGGCCTCTGTCCCACGGGGATTGCGGAAGTGAGACTATAGGAAGGACATGAAGCAGGACCCTCTGCGTCGCAGCCACACGCGAGCAAGGAATAGGCCCCAACAGCGCAGCCTCCTTAGTGACTTGTTTTCCCGGTTAAAATCCAATTTCTTTAATTTGTTGAGATATTCTTTTTTTTTTTAAAGATTTTTTTTATTTATTGATTTGAGAGAGAGAATGAGATAGAGAGAGAGAGCATGAGAGGGGGGAGGGTCCGAGGGAGAAGCAGACTCCCCGCTGAGCAGGGAGCCCAATGCGGGACTCGATCCCGGGACTCCAGGATCATGACCTGAGCCGAAGGCAGTTGCTTAACCAACTGAGCCACCCAGGCGCCCTTGTTGAGATATTCTTGATGAGTTTTGTCAGAGTCCGTGTTTAGATTTTTTAAAAAGATGATCTCTAACGCTTGCAAATTGGTAGATTTTCACGTGGCCAGATTCCTGCTTCTCTCCTTGTGAGCTAAAGGATGATGCGGCGTCGTCATCAATGTCTCAGACTTTGGAGCCAGACTCTCTGAGTTTGAATCCAGACTCTGCCGCTCACTTGCTATGTGATCTTGAGCAAGTTACTCCCCCACTCTGTGCCTCTGCTTTCCCGTCTCTTAAATGGGATCGCTAGGAGGTTTAATGAGTCATAAGGGTGCCATGCTTGGATTTGTACGTGACACGTAGTGAGCATGTGTGCTGAATATTATTATGTGGTTTTGCTCTGGTTAGTTGAACTTTCTCATTGTGGAACAGGAATTTGGCTTTACCTTTGTATTTAAACAAAAGGCCTATTAAAGTCATTTCCCCCAGATGGGGGAAAAATAAACCCTTCCCTCCAACGATGAATTCCTAAACAGGACTGTCCGTAACTAGAAAAGATGACCGAGTGTGTAAGTGTGCAAACATAACAGTTAATCCCTGGTTCTGGTGACCACGTACCCAGGAGCAGGTATCCTGTCACGTCGGCAGCAAGGGACCACGACCCCCCCACCGGCAGCAGTCGGGGCCGCTGGGCGGGGACCCAGCAGGTGGCAGACGTGCTGCAGCCAGGGCAGGATCAGGCGCCCTCCCTCCTTCTGCGGGGGGCTGTCCTGTCCTCAGGGGCGAGCCCTCTGCTGTCCGGGCACCGCATCCAGGACAGGGACGGGGCCCTGAAGGCAGAGGGGAGGTGCTGCTGAGCGCAGCCTCTGCCCTGGGATGGCGAGCCTACAGGTGCGAGCCGGGAGCAGAGCCGGGGGCAGAGGGGCCGCAGCCCGTCCCCGTGGGTCGGTGGACACGTGTGGCTCCTCCTGGGGTGGTCCCTGCTGGAGGAGACTTTTGGGCTTGGTTTCCATTTGTAGATAAGAGTGAGGGTTTGCTTGCCTGCCCCCACCCCGCCCCGTCTGTGACATCACAGCTGGTCAGCGGGAGGACGTGGCAACAGACTCTTCCCGTATCTTGGCCGAGAGGGGTTGTCACAGGGCCGTGGACGCGTGTGTCCACTGGACCGGGACCCCAGGCGTGTGCCATGTGACGCCGAGACATGCCGGGGGGCGCAGAGCTGGGGGCTGGGGGTGTGCAGCGGGATCCGTGCACGTGGGCAGATGGGGGCATCCTCCTCTGCAGCCCTTGCTTCATGGGTTCTTGGGAGACGCTTCTCTGGAGAAGAGTCGGGGACATCTGTGCTTCTGAGCTGTGCAGGGGGTGTCCGGACAGCGATCTATGGGGGGAAGGGAGGGCGGGCTGCAAGCAGGCTGCAGGGGAGGGGTGGGCAGGGCCCCTGCTCTCCCCGCTCCCCCGCCCCAGCTCACTCCTGGTGCTTTGCAGACGGAGTTCTGGGTCCTTCCATGTGAGCTTCGGGTGAGGAAGCACAGCCCCCGATCCTCCGTCTGAACGCTCGTGTGGTTCGCTTCCCCTGCTTCTTAGCTTGTGTTCTTCTGGCGGGAAACAGGGATATTCTGCCTCCTCCCCACCAACAAAGACGTAGGCATGCTCCCCCTTCCTTGTTTTCACGAAACAAGCAGCTCATTGGCTCCACAGGTATGTAGAGGACCCCTGCGTGTGGGCCGCGTTCTGTGTGCTGGGCGCAGAGTGGTGAGCCATCCGGGGAACGGGTCTGCGCCCACAGGGTCACCCTCTTGAGGAGTGGAGAGGTAGACGATGTAGGGTGCTGGGTGTGGCGGATGCCTCAGAAGCGGACAAGGGGCCTGAGTGTGGGCACCGTGTGCTGGCATGTAGGGTGGTCTGGGAGATCGGACTGAAAGGTGATACCCAGGTGGTGGCATGGAATAGGGGAGTGTGGGATCCATTTGGATGCTGGGGGAGGAGTTTCCAGGCTGCGGAGGCAGCACATGCAAAGGCCCTGTGGCAGGAGGTGAATCAGAGACAATAGTGTGTGCACTGGGGGTGGGGGTGGGGAGCCCATCACTCAGCACCTTGTGGGCCTTCGCAGGGACTCTGGCTCTCACTCCGACAGAAATGGGAGCGTGGAGGATCGTGTGTAAATGGTTGGTCCGGCTTTCATGTGCTGAAGGCATGGTGCCGACTCCGGTGTTGAGGAGGTTACGGCAGTGCCCCTTACAGATGACAGAAGGTCTGCGAGATCTCGATGCCATGTGGGGAGATCCTCAGATGCGCAGTGCTGGCCACGGGCCCGGGGTTCAGGGGCTCTGGTCCAGGGCACTTGCTAAGGCCGGGGCCCCCGCTGGGCAGCTCCTGGCAGTCACAGTGGCTGGCTGGAGCAGGACGTGTGGCCCGCGCCCTCCCACCTGCTGCCCGTCTCACTGGGAAGCAGGATCCCAGCTGGGTACAGAAGCTGTGTGGACGTCCCCCCCTGCTGGGGGCAGTGACCCGTGGGACCGACTGCGCCTCGGAGCTCCGTGGTCTGGCTCCCGGGAACACACATGACAGCACAGAATCGGACAGTCCCCGGTCCCCGGGGTTAGCAGCTGGGCCCTCTCCACGGACAGGCCGACGGCCCTTGGCCCTGTGCACTGCCCCACGCCTGGGTTAGAGAGAGCCTGGTTCCCATACTGCACCTGCGGAAGGGATTGGAGGGAGGGAGGTCCCCGCCCGTGGAGGAAAACACGGGGACTGAGGCTCAGGAGATCAAGAGCCAGGGAAGGGGGACTCCAGGGGGCGGGGGGGCATGTCGTTGGGGCCGCGGGCTGGGTGGGCCCTAGTGAGGTTTCCAAGGGCCCGGGACCTGGGGTGTTAGGAAAGACCCAGAAAGTGGTTGCCACGACTTCTCCGTAGATCTACAGTTTCTCCAAAATAAAAAGGAGATAATGAGTCAGATGCCCCAAAGCTTTTGTAAGAAGCCAGCCTGGAGGTGGTGGCCAAGTGCACCCCTGGGTGGCCGGCCCCAAGGGGCCGATTAATGTGTTTCTTCTTGAGGATTTTCCACGTTCTGTTCTGTAGAATTTCCTTTCAGAGGAAAGTTTGAGCAGCTCCTACCAAATGAGCACGACCCAAACCACCAGTGACACACCAGGGTCCCTGGCCTCTGCCACCTCGCTGGGGCGCATGGACTCATCTCTACCCCATGCAATGCCCGCGAGGCCCGAGAGTGGTCTGGACCCCTGGTCCGGCGTCCGGGCAGAGTGATGGACTACGGCCGTTCACCTGAACAGGGTGCACCGAGGGCCTTGTGACCTTCCCGGGGGCAGGATGCACGTCTGCCAACAGCAAGGGGATGACGTGCGGTGCCCCCAGGTCCCTGCCCAATATGCTCCTTTGTTTAACATCCTGTTCACTTGCTCTTTTCATATTTTCCTGATTAATTAAGGTAAATGCATCTGTAGGAGAAAGAGAAAGAGACACAGACCTAAGAGAAATCCGAGCCAGATGCAATGTGTGGATGGTGTTGGGATCCTGGTTTGAACCAAACCCACTGGAGTATTTCTGAGATAACCAGACGAACTTGAATGCGGACTGGGTATTATTGGCTGATAGTAAGGAATTGCATGCTCTCATGTTCATAAAAGTCTGTGTCCGTTTTCAAAAAAGCATCCTGAATATTGTCTCCATCACGTTTTCAAAGAGCCCGAAGCAGAACAACTAGCAAGGGAGTATTTCGTCTTGTTGGCGTCAGAAGGAGGGGGAGACTCTCAGCATTGGTCCGAGTGACACCCCCAGTGGTGCATTTGTGTTTGGGGTGAAGGAGGCCAGCAGGGGCTCGTGGGATGGGTGGTGGCTGAGTTGGGGAGGGGAGGGGTGAAGGTCAGAGCGTGGCGGGGGACAGGTGTGCAGGTGGGCCCTGGTGAGGGTACTGGGGGGTTGTGGGGGATCCTCGTTAGGTTTGGGGGGAAGGCATCCTAGACCAGGGAGGCAGGAAGGGCTGAGAAAGAAGGAGGCATCGTCTGGGAATTCGGGAGCGTGGAGGAAGAGGCTGGGTCGCCAGAGTCAAGGCCGGAGGTTAGGAATCAACTTTTACCTCCTGAAAAGTAGAGAAAGGAAGGGGACCATCATCTGAAGGGAGCAGAAGGGTTTTGGCAGCCAAACGTTTAAAAAAAAAAAAGTGGTAAAAGGGGGGCCTGGGTGGCTCAGTTGTTAAGTGTCTGCCTTCGGCTCAGGTCATGATCCCAGGGTCCTGAGATCGAGCCCGACATCAGGCTCCCTGCTCCATGGGAAGCCTGCTTCTCCCTCTGCCCCTCCCCCTGCTTGTGTTCCCTCTCAAATAAATAAAATCTCTAAAAAATAATAAAAATAATAATTGTGGTAAGATGAACACAAGATAAAACTCACCATTTTGATCATTTTTCAGTGCATGGTTCAGGGGCATTGAGCACATTCCGTTCCCCCATTGTCTTTGGGATTTCGCAGCAGCCCAAGCTGAGTCTGTCCCCCCCGAGCGGCCCCCAGGCCCCGCACCTCCAGGCGGGACCCCGACACAGGCCCCGCAGCCCCCACGGTGAGGAGGTGCTGTCCGGCAGGGACCGCGTAGGCCTGGGGGACCCTCCGTTGACTCCAGACACAGGGGCCCCGGGAAAAACTCATACTTAGGTTCTGGCAGATTCATCAGGAAGAAATCGTAGACTTCCTTGCTTTGCGCAGTGGCACAGTTTTTAAAATATTCATCTCACATTAACTCCTGTTTACTTGTGATTTAAGAAAACAGACCCATCGTGGGCATTGTGTGTTCTCTGACTCCCCGCCACAGACCCTTTCATATCCAGCTATACCGCAAAACGAGGTTTCTGGGAGCCCCCGAGACGGCCGTCCAGTGGGACAGACACGGCCCGCTGTTTTAAGGGAGAGGCTCGCGTCCACAGCTCGACTCCCCTGGCTGGAGTGTGAGCGCGTGAAGGGGAGCCACGTTCTCCCTCCGCACCACACCCCTGCGGCCCATGTGGCGCACCCGCCAAATGCCCAGCGGTGTCCCTGAGGGGCTGGGGGCCTCAGGCTTCATTCCCGCGGTGCCCGGGGCGGGGGCGGCGGCTCTCCGGGGGTTGGCTAGTGTGCGTGAGGAGCCAGCGGGGGGAGAGCCCCACTCTGGGTCTCGGCGCATGCACGTGTTCTGAGGCAGGTGGGGGCCTTGCCTGGGACCCCTTCGCGGAATATCAAAAACCTGTAGGAAGCGACACATTTATCTAAGAAAACCAGCAAGGATTCATGCCTTTATTCTTTTAAGCTAAGAATCTACATGTTTGGGTCTCAGATGTGTAGAGAGGATTGTCTTCTGTCACCTGGATGCTCACCCTTGCTCATTTCTAGATAGTATTTTCAGTTTTGATGTCCGGCTAACACAAGGGTCAGTAAGAGGGGTCCTTCCACATACGCAGGAGGGGTTTGGTTTGCTTGTTTGGAGAAAACCCAGATCCAACAGGGGGTTAAGAGGACTTTTGAGTGGATGGAGATAAACACCATCATTCTGGTAGAAAGACAAATATCTTAGGAGCAATTTTTTTCCTCCCAGTTTTTGAAAATGTCAGCCATTGGTTCTCAAATTCATCTAGGTAGAATGAAAAGGAGGTTTCTGACGAAAAAAGGCTAATAAGGAAAGACCTCCCATAAATAACATTGAAATGCTTTGTGACGTAGTAATAAAAACGGTTCAGCGTGGTGTCAAATCCGTGAAGACCAATGGCAGAGAATAGGAAGCGGTGAGGAAATCATTGGAACTTTCTAGCAGCGGTGTGATGACCTGTGGCCCGACCGCCCCGCGGCCGTCCCCTGTCCTGGGGCGCATCTGCTGGTCTGCGCAGGACCATCTGGTTCGCATCCTCGCTGCCCGAGTGCAGCCCTGTGCCTCAGTTTCCTTATCCGTGGGTCGGAGCTGATCGTGACGGCGGCACGCGCCTCGCGGAGTGCGGTTGAATGCGCTCGTGGTAAGCGTTTGGGAGAGTCCTGCTGTAGTCATAGAAACAGTAAGCACCCGGCAAGGACTGTTTTCCACTCTACTTTGGGATTCTATCTGAGTTCCACAGACTTATTATTATTCTATATTTGTGTTTGTTGAGGGGAGACTCACATAAATTAGACATTTTATTCACCGTTTACAAGTGAGTTAGTCATTGGCACTCTGGGGTGACGGAGCTGTGCGGGGACCACGGCCGGGCTCTCCAGTTGCCCCCGGGGGAACCCCGCGCCCCTCAGCCGTCATCGTGCCCCCGGCTGCCACTAACCTACTGTCTCCGCGGGCTTGCCTGCTGCCGTGTGTCTTTCTGCACCGGCTTCCTTCACGGCCCATCCATGGGGAGTGTGTGTTGGTGCTCCACCCCCTCTGTGGCCGAATATTCCCGTCGTAGGGATGGACCAGCACGGAGGGATCCCCAACCTCCCCAGGGGTGCCTCATTCCAGCCGGGAGTGAAAACTCTTTCCGTGGAGTTGGTTGCACGGTCGCTTGCTGGGGTAGGAGCCTCAGTACCCGCCACAGCCTTCGGCCCTCCACCTGACGTCCTCTGGGCCTGCTGGCAGCTTTCTGCCCACCCGCCGGGGGCACCGCGTGGGCTTGGGCTGCCCTTGAGGGAGAGCCGTGACCGAGCGTTGGCTGGCTCCCCGCCCCAACCACGCCCGCGGCCACTCCTCCGGCCGTTCGATCAGGGCCTCCCCGGACTCCACACCTGCTGCCCTCCGAGCCTGGGGGTCTGGAGCGGTCGCGGCTGGTTCTTCCTCAGCCTTCGGGGCTTGCTTAAATGTCGCGCCCTCCGACCACCCTCTTCCCTCCTGCCGATCACCAGCGCCCGCGTCCCTGTCGGAAGTCCGTGGCCTCCCCTCCGGAACGGAAGTCCACGAGCGAGGTAGGCGCTGCTTCTGCCCGGTTTGCCGGGCTGCCCCCAGGCCCGAGTGAGGGACTTGCCGGGACCTGTCCAGGGCTGTGCTCCCGAAGGTCTGCGGCGGATGGGCAGAAATAGTACCAAGGCTTCTCTTTGCCTTTCCTAGTTTTCCTGTCCGCGTCCGGGGACGCTGCGTCCTCTAGACCTGCGCTTGGCCAGTGGGAAGCATCGTGCCACGTGTGGCTAGTCAAGTAAAACAAATTAAAATGAAGTAAAAAGCCCGGCTTCTGTGGCTGCCCACCGGCCGCGGAACTCGACCCCCACCACGGCAGGTGCGGGGGCAGCACGGGGACCCCCAAGACAGGACGGACGCGGCCTCTGTTCACCTTCCTGTCCTCAGGCCACCCCGCTGCCCCGCGCGGCAGGTTCGCCGTGGCGGGTCCTGGGGCGCAACGAGGCGCCGAGACTGCGCAAAGGCGGGGTTGCTGAGGCAGGTCCCCCGCCGCCCCCGCGCCTGGGAGACAGCGCCACCTGGTGGACCCTACTTGTGTCTGCAGTCGGCGCGGAGCGTCCGTTCTGTCCGGCCACCCGGCAGGCGGAGGGTGTTCAGCGGCCACCGCCCAGGCGCCGCGTGGATGGGCGGGGCAGGACATTCTTGCTCAGACGCACTTGCTTGCAGACGGACTCTGGACGGTCCAGGGGTGTCTCTGTCTTGCAGGGGAGGCGGGCAGGGAGGTGCACTGACCGCTCCAGAGCCCGCAGACCATCCGCTCACTCGTTCATTCACCAGATAATGACCGGACCCAGCTGGGGATGTGCCCCTGGCCCCACTGGCCCCTTGACGGGCTGCTCTCTGCACAGACCCGGGAAGCACACTGTTCTCCTGGGGGTCAGAGCCGGGGGTTTCTGGGCCGGCAGGCAGAGTCAGGGTTTGCCCAGTCCACTTTCTGGGGCGGGACCAGCCCTTTAAATCAAGGCGGCGCTCTGTGCGGGCAAGGGCAGCTGCTGGTGGCAGGACGGGTGAGGACAGTGAGCTCAGAGCCACCGATGACGGTCGTCTTCTTGGAGGCGAGTGGGCCTGGCATGGTTGGCGGGGACGGGCGGTGTCCTGCCCTCCTTCCTGCCAGGGTCAGGCAGGTGACGTTCCCAGCCGGCGAGAGGCGAGCAGGAGATGCCGGGCGGGCTGAGCTCCCAGTTTCCGGCCTGCAGGAAGCGAGGCAGCTTTCTTGGAGCCACAGAAATGGGGCCACGTGCTGGGGATGGTGGGGCCGGGAGACGGGGCCCCAGGGCCTTGGTGAGTCCCCACGCCTGGCGCTGAGCACGGGGCCCATTTCACAAGGGGAGAGTGGTGAGCCTGCTGGTTTCAATCCCAGTTCATACGACCAGGCACCGTCCGAACCGACGCTTCCTCTCTGAGAGGATGAGGAGGGAGAGGTCGGGGCAGCAGGTCATTTCTGGAAGGGCAGGTGGGGTAGGAGAAGCGAACGGGCCGGTATTTTGCAGCCAGTCGGTGTTGTGGGCTCACCTGTCCCCTAAAATGTGAAGTTCAAGGTCTAGCCCCTGTAGCTGCACTTGAGACCTAGTTTGGGGGTGGCGCCTTTGCAGGGGAAGTTAAGGCTAGGTCACTGGGGTGAGCGGGTCCCGATCCAGTGACTCGTGTCTTCATGCGAGAAAGGACTCAGACCTGTCCATGCAGAGGACACACATGGGGAGCGGCCCCTGAGGCCGACGCAGAGACAGGAATGATGCGTCCATACGCCCTGGGTCCACGGGCACCAGCAGCTGGAGAGGAGCCGGGGGTGGGCCCCATGTCGGAGCCTCTGGAGGAACAGGCCGGCCTACCCCTGACACGGGGCCGTGGGGGACGCTTCTCCGCTGTGTTCACTCTCCAGTTTGCACTGCGGCTCCGTGGACCGGAGGCGCCTGGGGATGCCAACGGGCAGCTGCAGTCCCCTCTGTTGTCTGGGGATCAAGCTACCCCGGGGCCTGCCCCCCAGGGCCTCCCTCATTTGCTCCATGTCACTCAGGGCTCGGGGTTCTGTAGGCTAAACTCTGGGGTCAAAGGGCATGAGCCGAAGGAGGGAGTTTTTGGCTAGCATGACTGAGAGGTCAAAAGGTTAGCCCCGGCTTCGGCCTGGCTGGACCATAAGGCCCAGCTCCGTGCGGGGTCCAGGCCCCCAGTGCCCACCCTGAGCCCTCCATGTTCTCCTGGGTCTCCTCCTGCTCAGCAGCTTCTCTGGGGCCCTGCCGCTTGGGGCTTGTGTCGCCATCTGTGTAGACGCTCACAGAGACCCCTCCTTTCCCAGACAGCACGAGCAAATTCTGGGGCCGACTCTCACGGGGAGACTTTGGGGGCACACGGGGTCCTGTGCTTGGTCTGGAGCTGGGGAGTGGGGTCAGCACACCCTGGTTCACGGATGGAGCGGGGCAGAAGCTGCTTCCCAAAGGAAAGAGGGACAGTGTATCCTGAAGACAGTTGGATGGATACTGGGTGCAAGTCTGTGCACCCAGGTTCATGTGCTGAACCCCAACCCCACGTGTGATGGTGTTGGGAGGTGGGGGCTGGAGGAAGGGATGAGGTCATGAAGGTGGGGGATTAGTGCCCTCCTAAAACAGACCCCAGAGAGTTCCCTGCCCCAGGGCCACGCCAGGACCCAGTGAGCATGCAACCACAGCAACGCTATGCTCACCCCTTGTGACTCGGGGGCCGACCTCGCTCAGGGACGGCTGGGGCAGGGGCCACCTGGAGGCCTCGTCCCCCCCTGTTGGGAGGTTCCTGGTGGCCGTCGCTGGGACCTGGCTGGACTACATGTGCGTGGCCTCTCTGTGTGGCCTGGCTTCCACGGAGTGAGGGGGGGGGTGGACCCCAACGTGAGTGTCTCGGGAGGACCGGGCAGGAGCTGTTCTCCTCGCTGACCAGGACAGTGTCACTTCTGCGTGGTCATCAGCCTGCCCGCGTTCGAGTGCCCGGAGCAGAGACCCACCTCGGATGGCAGCCGTGGGGACGTCCTTGTAAGGAGACCCCAGGGGGCGCAGCCAGTGGTGTAGACAGGATCTGTCTGGAGTGCTGGGTGCTGGTGGTGCCCAGGACCCCACGTGGCCAGCTCTCTCCAGCAGCATCCATGACCCTTGCTGGGAAATGCCCGTGGGGGTAAATGGTGCCCCGGCCGCGAAAACTTATGTCCAAGTACTAAGCCGCTGGACCCGTGAGTGTGACCTTCTTTGGGGGTAGAGTCTTTGCAGACATGATCACGTCAAGATGAGGTGCTAACCAGTGGCTGGTGGCCTCCTAGGAAGGGGCTTTGCCGAGATCGTCACATTGGGACGAAGGCTCTGTGAGGGGGGGAGGCAGAAAGGACAGTGGTTCTGCACGGGCCACGGAGCCCAGGGGCCCCCAGGGGTGGCGGGAGCAGGGGAGGGTTCCCTCCCCCTCCCTCCCGGGTTTTGGACTTCCAGCCTCCTGAACCTTGGGAGAACACGCTCCGTCTTGAGCCGCCTGCTCCGTGGTGCTTCGTCAGTTAGCCCGGCGAACAAGGGCAGCGCCTACGCTTTTCCGGACGCTGCAGTCCTCTGAAGAGCTTTCCATAGCGCCTCCTTGCTCCCAGGGCTCTGAATCCCTCGTGGGGTGTCGGGGCCCCCCCAAGGACGCCGGGCCACGTCCCACTCCCTGACACCGTTGCTGTCCCCGCACACACGGGGGCCCTGCAGCTGTCCAGCCCCCCGTCTCCTGACTTCAGATCCCGCCGCCTGGGGGGCCCTTGGTGCTCGCACCGTGCGCGAATCCCGTCGTCCCGTCAGCACTCAGCATTGTGGTTATGTCTCCCTGAGATGCACTGGTCCTGTTTTTTCCAACATCGAGAAGACCAACTAATACGTATTCATTGTGGAGAAGTCCCTGTACGTAAGCAGCCGTAGGTCTAAAACCCTTCTGCCCTGAGTCAGGGATTGTTGACTATCTTCGCAGACCTTTTAGAAAAGTAATTGGATCACGTTGTATGCAGTACGTGTAACTTCAACGCGCATCTACTGTGAAACCGATCTACAAAATCTACAAAACAGGAGGTTACAGTATCGCAGGGCATGGGTTCGCGGAGTGTCCTCAGGCTGCTCCTTCCTCCCTCCCTCCCTCCCTCCCTCCCTCCCTCCTTCCCTTCTTGGAAATAGTACTGCAAAAACAAACAAAGAAAAAAAAACCCACCATTTTTTCTTCAGGACATCGTGAAGATGTTTGGCGTGCTGCCAGGTGCTGTTAAGAAACTTGTAAAATCCTGTATCCCCTCCTCGAGGCTCTGGCCCCGTTGATGCCTGTTTGTATGTCTTTCTTTCTTTTTTTGCCTTTCTTAATTGTTGATGTATGTCCTTTGTTTCTGTTGGGTGTTTTTGTTGTTGTTAGGGACTCCTTGTATGTTAAGGATCTCTGTTCTCAACTCCTCTGTTTGATCCCAGCACCTGAAATGATGGGCTAAGCACAGCTCTAAGAACTTAGGAATTCTGTATGCTGGACACACCCTAATGGCTTCGTCCCCCTGAGAGCCACGGGAGGCAGGTGCTGTCTTCCTCCTTCCCATCCTACAGGCGGCAACTTGGGGACAGTGAGGCCTAGCTCCTCGCCTCGTGTTTCTGGGTTTGGAGGTGGCAGAGCTGGGACCCCAAGCCCAAGCCCTTGGCGTGCACACCTGCGTTCTCGAGCACAGCACACCCCCGCCATGCCGAGCTGTTCTCAGACATGTCTCCTGTGCACAATGAACGCGTGTGTTTGTCTGTGCCCTCCAGCCGGCAGCAGCCTCACGGCCGGCCTCCGTGAGGACACCTTTGCCGGAGCGTCCCCTTCCGAGTGGGCAAAGCCGGGCCCTGGCCCCTCCCGGCTCTGCTGGGAAAACCCAGGTACAGTTTCCTTTTATGTTGATGGTTCTCAACGTGTGGTTCCTGGACCAACGGCATCAGCGTCACCCTGGGAGTGCATCAGAAATGCAGATCCCGGGGCGCCTGGCGGCTCAGTCGATTGAGCGTCTGACTCTTGATTTTGGCTCAGGTCGTGATACGGGGTTGCAGGATCGAGCCCTGTGTTGGGCTCCGTGCTGGGCGTGGAGTCTGCTTGAGATTCTGTTTTCCCTGGTACTCCTCCCTCCATGCGTTCTCTCTTTCTCAAAATAAATAAATAAATCTTAAAAAAAAAAAAAAAGAAATGCAGATCCCTGGTCCCACTCCGGACCCACTGACCCAGAGAGGGGACAGGTCAGCAACACGTGTCCCGTCCAGAATGCAGGTGATTCTGACGTGGGTCGGAGTTCAAGAGCTCCTGGTCTGTGTCAGCTCTGTCTTGGCCAGGCCGTCACTGAGTTCACTGTCCCCAGATCAAGCAAAACTCGCAGACGGGCACACATGGCCCAGGTTGCTCACCTTTGTGTCCCTGTGTCTACTAAGAAATGAGATGGGGTAACCACCCACCCAGAAAGTGCACACTGTGAGTTGGGGGGAGGCTCCCCGGAAGACGAGCTGTTACGGGGTGGGGGGCATGTGTGCTCTGGAGGGGATGTCGAGAGGGGTCCAGTAGCAGGAGCTCGGAGCCCGGCAGGGGGCAGCTTCCCGAGCAAGGCCCCACCTCGGAGGGGCCCACGCTGGTCCTTCCGAGCCCTGCTGTCACTCCGCCGTGTCCTGGCCCGGCCGTGACCACGTGACCACGCCCCACGGACACGTCCCTGGAGACTTGGCCAAAGGTGCTGAGGCCACGGTCCTACCTGATTTGGGGCTGGGTTACTGTACACGTCAGTAGCGTGGGACCTACTTTTGTCCACGGAAATGAGTGCTGTTACTGGAGAATGAGGCAGGAATAATTAAACAAAAAGCTTTCAGAGTCACTGTATATGGTATTTAAATAACCTTTGGCTGAAGCCAACTTTTAAAACCAGTTTCCTTGAAGGATGAGGTGGAGCGTTAAGTGGGGGGAGCAGAGCCTAGAGCAGGCGCTGGAAGGAAGCCGGGCAAGGCTCACGTCCGAGTGGGCAGGAGCCTTCGGAGGCTGAGATCTGGCTACATGTAACAAGCCACTGTTGGTGGATTTCTTGCGCCGTATATTGGACTTTTTTAAACTCAATATATATCTGTTAGAAGAACTAAAGGGATGTTGTGTTTTCTCTTTTTTTTTCTTCAAATATATGGTGCTCTAGGGTTGTTCTGCCTCCCAATTTTGATAGACATGTGAGTATGGGAAACGTTTCATTTTATTCCAACCTGATGATAAATAAAACAGGCAGGCAATGGTTAGTGCCCAACCTCAGTGATCGGGAGGCAGCAGGGAGCGGTGTAGATTCGAGGGGGGGCAAATGCAAGCCCCATCTGAAGATGCAGCTGCTTCCCAACCCCAGCTCCAGCTCGCACTGCCAACCAGCAACGTGGGGTCAGATCCCAGCACCTCTGAGTCTTCAGAAGCTGGACATCTGGATCTCAACGTGAGCTTTCCTTGTTGCAACCGATTTAAGTTTTCAGAAAACTGTGGGTCACAGGTGGGGCAGACTGGGGGGTAACCTCTGAATGGTGCCCAGGACAGGGAGAGTCCAGACAGGAGCATCTGTCCATGGGAGTCAGGAGGCAGGGCTGCTGGTGGGAATGTGAAATGGGGTGGCCACTTTGGAGGACAGTTTGGCCCATTTCTTAAAAAGGTAAACATGGTCTTATCTGTAGTAAATCAGAATTTACTCCTAGATATTTACCCAAGGGGAGTGAAAATGTACATCCACAGAAAGACCTGGATACGAATCTTTGTGGCAGCATTTTCCATAGGAGCCCCAGACCGGAGACAACCCACATGCCCATGGAAGGGGAAGGGGCTACAGGAGACGGGGTCCCTCCACACAATGAGACACCACCCACCAGCGGCGGGGGGAATGGACCCCCGGGCCACGCTCAGCAAGTGAAGGGAGCTGCTGACCGCAGGATTTTGTTCACACCAGGTTTCTAAGACAGGCAAAGCGACCGAGGCCCCACGCAGATCAGTGGTTGCCTGAGGCTGGGGGTGGGGACTGGCTGCAGGTGGGATGGGGCTTTCAGGGCTGAGGCAGGGGCTGCGGAGCTGGGCTCTACCTTTACAGCAGGTGAATTGCATGGTGTGTAGATCACACCTCCATGGAATTGTGTTCAAGCAGCCACGGTCGTCCCTTCATGCAGGACTTCGGAGTATGCATGGTCCTGAGGCCACCTTCCAGACTTTTCTCGGCATTTCCTTGTGGCCTGCAGAGCACCAGATGGGCAGCAGAGGGCGCTGCGCCACAGCCCCTGGGTCCAGGCTTAACGCCCAGCAGTGGAATGTCCTTGGCGTTTTTGTCCTTGGCAACTGTTTTCTTAAAAAACATGGGGGTCAATAGAATCTGTGTCAATCAAATCCCATTTTCTCGCTGACCTGTGTGACCCTTTAAGAGCTGTTTATCACTGTTTCTGAAGGCGGGGCCCCTCGGAACTTTCGGAGTCTGAGCCAGCAGTACATGAATAATTCACAAACAATGGTTACCTGTAGGGCGGCCCTGCGTGAAGCATCCCTACTGGGAACGCTTTTGTCAACCGGAGACCATTCAGGCCCTGAAAAGGATCCCCAACAGCGGGGACTCGGGTCAATAGGTGGGATAAAAGGCTGGGTCTGGGCTCTACTAAGCAAGGCCTCCTGAGAAGGTGGCTTTGGGGAGTTTCCCACAATGCTTAGTGGAGTCCAGTAATCCCGCTGGAGATGGGGAGGGCGGGGCCTGGAGGAGAGGCGTATATAGGTGACCGCAGCAGGAGCAGATGATATAGAAGCCCAGTGGGAGTCTGAGCCACTCTGGAATTCCCGAGATTAAAAACACAAAAACAAACCACCTGTGCCACATAAATTTACTCGACGCCCCCGACAGCCGCCCGGTTAATAATCCTCGCTCCATAAGCGGCCCGCCACATGGTGAAGAGCATGAACTTGCTTCTTCCGAGGTGCCGGCGGGATGGGGCTGGTGCCGGCTGTGTGGAAGGAAGATGGGCTCGTCTCCTTGCGGGCCCCCGGGGCTGCGGCAGCGTGAACGGCACAGCGCAGGGTCCTAGTGGATCCCTGCAGACCGTGGCGGGCCGTGGTGTGGCCCTTGTCAGGGCGGCAGGATGCAGCTGTCAGGGGAGCGGCGTGGCTGGATCACCCTGACAGGCTGTCCTGCTGGAAGAAGCCAATTTATAAAGGGCCAGGCCCCCTGACGTTCGGAATCAGCAAAGAAATGAAATACAGGGCATCAAAGCGGCTTCCCCCTCAACCGTCTTGATGGCAATTTTGAAACATAAGAAACACCTGAAAGAATCATAAGGCACAGATACGCCGCCCTTTAGGTGTTGCAGTGAGTATATTTGCTATATTTGTTTTCGCATAGATTTACCCACCTGGCCATCCCACTGTCTGAATTCTTCATCTTATTACTATTATTTTTAGTCAAAAGCAGCTTCTCAGACTCTAAAATGCCCCACAGTTGAAAGCTGCTGGCTCGTGTTAGCATCCTAAAATCTTTCCGCTCCACTGGGTCAAGTTTGGATCCCATTTTCCTCGCGTGGGTGGGCGGGTGTGCGAGAGCCGCAGAAGGGAGCAGTCCCAGGTCCCCGTGATGCAGGAGACCCGGTGGTGGGGCCGGCACAGGGAAATGTCCTGTGACCCGAAGTTGCTCGCAAATAAACGACATGGTTTCCGCATTGCCAGCGTGGGGCAGGCAGACAAAACCAGCCCCGCTGAGCCGGCTGTCGAGAGCGCACGGCCCTCGCTCACTCCTGGGGGACACTGGGAGGGCGAACGTTCTCCCAGCACTCCGTGAGGCCCTGACCTCAGGGCTTTGCACGCACAGACCCCTCTCAGGCTCACGCACAGCCGTGAGGCACCCATTCTCCCGTTTTACAGATGAGGAGACTGAGGCACGGATTGTTCCGGTGGCTTGCCCGAGGCTGCATGCCTGGTCAGTGGCTGGTTTGCACAAGGCACCTGCACAGATGGAAGCAAACAGCTACGAGTTTTAAAGCTGGCGATGCCAAATGTCGGTGTGGATGTGAGGCGGAGGCTCCGCTCTCGGGATGCAAGTCGATGCGCCCTGAAAGGCAGTTTGGCCACAAGAGCCACAGAAATGCCGGTGTCAGTTGGCTCAGTGTGGCCAACTTCACATCCAAGGATGTTCACTGTGGACTTAGTGATGTTCCGGAATGTTTCTGTAAGGACCGTGTTCAAACACTGGGATTCAAAAGAAAACTTGTGGGCGCCTGGGTGGCTCAGATGGTTGAGCGTCTGCCTTCGGCTCAGGTCATGATCCCAGGGTCCTGGGATTGAGTCCCGCATCGGGCTCCTTGCTCAGCGGGGAGTCTGCTTCTCCCTCTCCCTCTGCCGCTCCCCCTGCTTGTGCTCTCTGTCTCTCTCGCAAATGAATAAATAAAATCTTAAAAAAAAAAAAAAAGAAAAGAAAAGCTTGTATCCTGGGGAAGTGTTGAGTAGCACAGATCTGGTTACAAACCAGACTCCAGGAGAAACAAAGTAACGATAGTCTTCCTCTAATGTTATATGTGTATAGAAAATGCGTATAATGAATTGAGTATGCGTAGACTACACAAAATAATCATGTACATAATAGAATAAACTGGAAAGGTATGTACCAAGAATATGAACAGTAATTATTTCCAAGTGGGGCTCTCTGGGGGGAGGAGGTTATAGTTGCTGTTTCTCTTTGGGCTTGTTGGTATTTCCCACAGTGGGTGTGTGTTAATGGACCAGCTTAGGAATCAGACACTGTCCCTCCGCTCCCATAATTGAGGTAAAAGGGAATGCAAACAGATCAGTCTAAACTTTTTTTCTTATTTCTGAGTGCAAGGAGGCTTTGCGGGGGGGAGGGAATCAGCAGGTGGCACCAGAGGGTAGTGATCCTCTCAAGCTGTGGGCCTCGTGGGGGCGGCTGGGTGGGTGGGCGGGTATGCGAGAGCCACAGAAGGGAGCAGTCCCAGGTCCCCGGGATGCAGGAGACTCGGTGGTGGGGCCCGCACAGGGAAATGCCGAGCTAGGCAAGGACAAAGTGCTACCGTCAAGCGCAACTGGGTGCACCTAAGGCTTTGTAAACCCCTGCCCTTAAAAATGGGATAATCTCAGACCCGTGTGACCCAGTGAAGAGGGAAATCCAGATGAGACGGAGAAGTGGTGGGTGGAGATAAACAGTGGACAGCTTTTTTTTTTTTTTTTTAAGATTTTATTCATTTATTTGAGAGAGAGAGAGAAAGTGCATGAGAGGGGGTAGGGGGTAGGGTCAGAGGGAGAAGCAGACTCCCCACTGAGCAGGGAGTCCGATATGCGACTCGATCCCGGGACTCCAGGATCATGACCTGAGCCGAAGGCAGTCGGCCCAACCAACTAAGCCACCCAGGCGCCCATTTCTCAGACATGTATTTAATAAGAAAATGTAAATTTTGGATCCCCAAATAACATGTTAAGCAAAATAAGCGTACATAGTCTCAAAATACACTCACAATGCCATTGGCAGAACCTCAAAATTGTGTGTTGGTGTTTTGGAAAGGCCGCCTTGTGTCAGCAAAAGGGCTGAGCACCTCAGATACCCCAGAGATACTGCTTCCAAACCAACAGTTACAATGATGACGGGAAGCATCTGATCGTCAGGAGGGACGTTTTATGACTTTCTAGCTACGAACATGACAGTCTGTTGCACGTATGTGGGAGTTCTGTTGATTCTTAGTTATGTTGTGGGAACTTGGTTGGGGCATCTGGGTTGGCATGGAGCATATCCTGGCTTTTCCCATGTAGAATAATGGGAACGAGGTCTTGGCGGGGGGCAATTTCACACAGAGCTTCCGACTTCCAGGAAGGGATTGTTGAGACACTGAGTGAAACCCACCTGTGCAGAGAAGTGGCCCATATGATCGAGTTGAAAAACTTCACAAATTCGTGAGTCCCTGACCCCAAATAAAGGACACGAGACAAGAGGGCCGTGAGTGTTTTGGAGGTGGTCCATCCAAGTTTAGGGAAGGACCAGACCACCCGTGAGGCTGAGGCGTCACTGCGGACCCGTGACGTGCGTGTGCGGCAAATCGGCGAACAGCACGTTGCCATGTCAGCTCCCATGTGTGGACACATGTCGGTGATACACACCGATATTTAGCTTATGAAAGTATAATGGTCAGGCCTTGGGGAAATCACTATGTGGAGCTCACAATCTCTAGCATTACCATATAATGACCTTCTGCTTCTCACAGGCAGAAGGAAGCAGGAAGCACCGAGTAGGGCAGCTGTTCGAGCACAGATTGAGAGCTTCTTCGCCCCCTTCCCTGAACGGGCAGTGCATCTTCGGGAGGGGAAGGGGCCAGTTCGGGGCTGCCGCATGGCCAACAGTCACAGATTGGATCAGCTTTCAGATCAGGGGTGTGGAGGTCGGCCGAAGGTCAGAGGTGCAGGCGGGCTGCCCAGGGTTGGCTCTGCCTCACGCTCGGGGCCCAGGGAGGGTGTCAGTCCCCTGTCTCACTCTGGAGTATGGGCTGAAGGCAAGGCTGCTATCAAGGGCATGGTTCTGTGATGATGGCACAGAGGATGCAGAAGAGGAAGCTCAGCTGTGTGAACACCTTTCACGCATCTGATCCAGTTTACCCCTGAAGCTGCAAGGATGACCATCAGGGAAGCCCGCTGCCCCGGGGTCCCCAGGATCTCTCGGCGAGGTCTGTGCCCATAGCCCCACCCAGCCTCCAGCCCTCTGCTGGCGATGCCTGTCCCTCTGATGTTATAGGAGCCTCTGTGCAATGATCCCTCCTCCACCTGATAACACCAGTCGTTTTTCTACTTTTACCAAAATTTAGCCGTTCTGTGTACCATTCCTCCATGGTCAGCTCTGTGCCTTATTTGATAAAAGCACTGGATAGTTCCTGAGATCTTTCTCCTATATCTAGAGAAATTTCCAATTATTTGGATTTGGGGGATCATAATAACTTGACCCAGATGAATACCCTTCAGCGGTAGAATTTTTGACCTGCAAGAAATCAGTTGTTGAATGAGACACATCTGCACCAACGTTTCATTGTGGGGCTTTCCCCAGTGCCCCACTGCACTTGGCTGTTTCTGCTCCAAGGAGACCGTGGGCTTCTGCCCCAGTCTCGTGTGTTTTGGTCACTCTTGTTCCCAGATCACGCACAAGGCTCTAGCATGAGCAGCAAGCACTGCTTTGACCCTTTTCAGTGCCCCATATTGAGTTAGGCTGGAGAGACTCTGCTTCTGGAAGTCGTCTTCCTTTTTTGGACGCGTGTTGACAGGTGAACCTCATGCACAGCTTCTTGGTTGATAGTAATGTTGACTATTCCCCACAGAGCCCTGGGCTCATGGCTTTCCTGAGTGTGATCCTTGTTACAACCTATCAGCTGGCTGGACAAACAGACCAGGCGGTGAGCCGCCAGCAAAGTGAGAAGGGTGTGGGTGAGCAGCTGAGCAGTCAAGGGAAGGTGGGCTGGAGCAGCTCCTCCTTTATTTATCAACGTAATGGGAATCCTTGCCAGAGTTTTAAATATACGTTATGCTAGGGTTGCATCTTAAATATATCTGCAGCATATTAATAATTAAACAGAAGTGGGAAATGTTTGGGTTGGGGACAGAAAGTAGGAATCATCAGCTTTATGCAGAGAACCCACCCAATGGGAGTTCTGCCTGAATGAAGACTTAAGAATTACTCCATAGTTTAACTGAAAGTTACCTCCTTGTGAGAGGGAGAGCGGGACAGGAAATAGGGGAAAGAGGGATAATGCCAACTTCATCTGCTCCCCTCATCAGGAAAGCAAAAAGACTTCCCAGAACTCCTCCTTCCCGACACCCATCAGGTGTCTGCTTACAGCTCATTGGCCAGGAGAGTAGAACTCAGCTTCCTCTAGCTCCAACAGAGTCTTGATACATTGCCACCCTCAATCAGTAACCTGCTTATGTAGAAAAAAGGGATGAATGCACATCAGAAAGGATTAGCAGCATATGCCACACTAGCCAAATTTTGCACACCACTCAGCATCTCCCTTTGTTTATTTTAAGAGAGCTACTTACCCTGCGATCCCTGAACAGCACACTCCTCAAGGCTACTTCCCGCCAAACCCAAGGTCCCATGTCCCACCGAGAAGCCCAGCCCTGCAGCAGGTGCCCAGGGATGCTGGGCTGGATGGGCACCCAGGAATCAGCACTGGGGATGGAGTGAGAGCCCAAGGGCACACTCGTGTGTCTCGGGGTGAGTCCTCTTTTGCATGATTGTCCTCCTTGGGGGTGATTTGGGGATTTTTCTACTTTTTTCTAAAATTTTCTACTCTTCTACTTTGGCATTTAAAAAAAGTTTTATTTTGGGGGCATCTGGGTGGCTCAGTGAGTTGAGCGTCCGACTCTGGAGATCGAGCCCTGGGTCGGGCTCCATGCTGAGCACAGAGTCTGCTTGAAATGCTCTCTCTCCCTCTGCCCCTCGTGCCACTCACGCTCTCTCTCTCTCTCTCAATAAAAAAAAAATCTTTAAAAAACTTTTATTATCATATGACTTAACACGCGCAGCAAGAACAGCATAAAGAACTCCTTTGTGGTCTTTAACCAGGTTCATCTAGTGTTCTAAATTGCCCCGATTTCTTTATCATTTTACCGACCCACCGAGTCTATCGTGGATCTGTCCACGCCCAGGGAGAGGGGAGGAGGGACACACTTGCCCCTAGCAACCATCTATTGGGAAGTAAATTGCAGCTAGGTTGCCCTTTTATCCCTAAATATTTCTTTTTTTTAGAACAAAGACATCTTCTTACAGAATCCCAGTACAGTGATCAAAATCTGAAAATTTAACACTGATGAAAAGAATCTTACCTAATCTGCAGGCCCCATCCCAAATTTACTGATGGCCCAACAACGTCCTGCTTAGCTACTTTTCTCCTGGTCCAGCGCCGACCCCGGTTTCCGTATCTCTTCACTCTTCCATCCTGAACGGACCCCAGCCCCTCCTTGTCTTGTGGGACCTTGACGTGTGCGAGGAGTACACACGTCAGTCATTTTGCAGGCTGTCCCTTGGTTTGGGTTTTGCCCGATATCTCCTCAGAGTGGATTGGGTTATGCATTTTTGGTGTGGTTACTGCAGTGGTGATGTGAATTCTCTTCAGGGCATCACGCCAGGAGGCACGTGGTTTTGGTCAATCCTGCTTCTGGGGATGTTTGGCTTCCTGGTGAAGGTAGTGCCTGCCAGAGGTTTTCCACTCTCAGGTTACTATTTTGCCCTTGGTGAGTAGGAAGTGACTTGTGGGGAGAAAACTTTGAAGCTATGTAAATATCTTGTGTCTCATCCATCTCTCAGGAGCACATGGGTAGGGATAGCTGATCAAAACATTTGGAAACTTTTGACCAGGGAATGGCAAACTTTTCCTTTTTCTTTTTTTTCTTTTTTCTTTTCTTGAGTAGGCTCCATGCCCAAGATGGGGCTTGAACTCACCACCCTGAGATCAAGAGTCATGCACTCTACCTACTGAGCCACCCAGGTGCCCCAAACTTTTTCTGTAAAGGGTCAAAGAGCAAATATTTTAGTCTGTGTTGGCTATATAGTCTCTGTTGAGACTCTAAAGCTTTGCCATTAGAGCATGGAAGCAACCGCGGACATATGTAAACAAATGGGTGTGGTAACGTTCCAATAAAACTTTATTGACAAAAACAAGTGGTGGGCCAGATTTAGCCCATGGGCCATGGTTTGTCGACCTGCCCCTTATACCACTGTCAGCTGGTCTACCTCTAAAAGCCAGGAATTTCCCCTTGTGGGTGATTTTCAGACTCTTATAGGGTCTGACTTAGAAGTTTTAGGGTCTTAATTCTCCACGCGTAGATTTTTTTCAAAGGATGAATCAAATTATGCCGCAGGTTGTTGTATAATTTTGAAGGTGATGTGACAGCAACTGAGGCCAGAATGGCCCACTCCCATTGAGCTCTGTCTAGAGGTTTCCCCTAGAGACTGTCAAGAAGGACCCCAAAAAGGGACCAAACATGGATTTTGTTTGGGTTGCACAGTCTGGGATTAATCTGAGTTATTTGGGCTGGGGCTTGAACTCTGCCGGTTGCTACAGGCCACTCTCTTCCTTCCCCTTTACACTGCCCTCCTTCCCTCGTTGACGAGTTCTGCCTGACCCTGAAAGCATGTGTATTTTCCACCCTTTTGTGAGATCTTGACGAGTAGGGGGTCACTTTCTAGAATTCCTCCCATCTCTTGTAGTCATAGAATGCTAAATCCCAGATGGAAAATTAACCCAACCAGGATGTTTATATTTGGTGCCCCAATTAGCCACATTCCAAGAAAAGAACCTTTGTCACTCTCTGGGGAATCTGCTGGCTTGGGAAGGATGTAGTTATGAACTTAATCTGTTTAGCTCTGTTTGGTTCTGCAAAGTGGGTGGTATGACCTGCAGCGCAGGCCGGCTCTGGATCCCAGTGCTGTGCTGGTAGCGGGTCTGGGGGGTTCAAGAGCCCAGCCTTCCAATTCTAGCTTGTTTGGGGACGGGCACCAGAAAGAAGGCAGCTGACGGGAAGGAGTGTGATCAACCTTCTGTTGGTTTATTTCCCAGGGAGGCAGGTTTGGGGGGCACTTTGGCACCATGGAACTGGCCTGAGGTTACCCTCCATCTGTGGTGATGTCCGCCAGACAGGTTCTGCTAAGAGTGGTGTTCTACTCCCGGGTCTCCAGGGGAAGAAGCGGGTGCCGCCCTGGGCCAGTGAGTGAAGGGATTCAGTACCACGTCCTGGGAGCTGCATTAGGACTCCCTTGGATCCACCTAACAGGGAGCTTCTATGGAGGGAAAGCGGAGACTCACATCTGTAACCACCTCTTGTTGAAACTCATTGTTAACCATTGAAACGGATGCTTCACCTTCACATTCTGCGGCTTTGAAGTTTGAGTTATTGGAATCATCCAGGAAAGGTTGAGTTGATTCCATTAAAAACCCCACCGCAGAAGACTCTCCTCTCAAGGGAATGTGCCTTTCTGGGCACATCCAGGAAGTGAAGGGCGCCCTCTTAGGAAGAAGGGTCACACCGGAACCCAGGTGAGGGCGGGCTGGTGGCAGGTGGGGCCAAGTTTCACCAAGAGTCCTTTCCTGGGCTTTCCGCCGGGGTGTCTTCTCTGAGCAGCGGGGCCCCGGAGCTTGTCCTCGCCGTGTGGACACACCTCTTGTTGCTCTCCCTCTGCCGTATCCACTGTCTGCCCCTGCATTTGGCCGGCGTCATGTGACTCAGAGCTCACAAACTCACACGGTCCCAGGGACCAGGCAGGTGGTGCACCTGAGTTAAGCCCGCCAGGTGGGATTGAGGGAGCAGCGGTAGGACGTGGCGTCCACGGCTCCACTGGCCACTGGCAACCCGAGGCCGTGGGGCCCAGTGTCGGCACACCTGGTTTTTACTCAAGTCAGAAGTCTACGTGTGCACATGCCATCGTGAGGTTTTAAAATCTTGTCAGCAAATTCAACTTAAAAATTGTGTAGACCAAACACAGATAACTTAGACCTGTGTCCAGGTGCAGGTATCTGTGGGGGGGATTCTGCTGTCATTTCTCCCATAAGAGCTTGGCCAGGGGCCTCGCCGTGGGCTGGACAGCAAACGCGGCTCGCGTGTCTGCATCCTAGGTCCTTCCACTGTGTTTGTCACGTCCTGTTGGGTCATGGGGCTGGGAGGCGGCTCTGTGGGGTCCTGTCTGCTGGATCCTCTACTTTAGGAGTTTTGGAATTCCCTCCAGGCAGGACACTGACTCGCCCCTGGTGTCGCCCGTGGGCCCTCCCCCTCCTGCTTCATCCAGGACCCCAGGCGGGCTGGGAGCGCCGTGGCTTGCCCGGGTCAGTGCCGCCAGGCCTGGAGTGTAGCACCGTGACTGAGGTCCTGGGCATTTTAGGCATTTGTCTGGACAAACTCCTGTCAAACATCTTTGTCACCTTAAGGATTTATTTATTTATTTGAGAGAGAGAGTGAGCAAGCACAAGCAGGGGGAGAGGCAGAGGGAGAAGGAGACTCCCCAAGCAGACTCTGCACTCAGGGCAGAGCCTGACGCCGGACTCGAGCCCAAGACCCTGGGATCGCGACCTGAGCCGTAACCAGGAGTCAGACTCTCCACCAATGAGACCCCAAGCGCCCCGAGCACCTTTGTCACTTTATACCAAGTGTTGCACCTTGGAGACCTGCATGGAGTTAATCGGAAGAGGTCAGATAAAAACACAAGTCCCAGTTTGTTTGGAAGAACCAGAAGACCACATCCCCCACGGGGTGACCGGGGTGGGAGGCCCCATGTGGGGGGCCCCCTGAGCAGGTCCTTTGCCGGCCTCCCGTCGGGCCTGGGCCCCTCCTTTCCTGTTCTGTTAGCAGCAGGTCTGGCCGCTGGAGTTACAGGCCCGGGGTCCTTGCTAAGTGGCTCCAGGGAGGCTTGGCTGGGGAGGCATCTGTCAGAGCCTGGGGAGCAGGAGAGAGAGAGGAATGTGTGTTTCTCCCACTCCCCAGTGTCGCTGTGGCTCAGCCCCCCCGGAACCCATCTTGCCGTGTGGTCCCTGCCGCTGGGGAGCAGCTGTGTCCTCGGCAGGGTGAGCCCCCACTGCCCACTCCCCCCATCGAGGTGCAGCAGTGCCCTCCTGCTCTGGCTGAGTGTTGGTGTGCCTACTGTGACGGGCTGAACAGTGTGCCCCCCAGAAGCCTCATGCTGAAGTCCCGACCCCCCGTTTCTCAGGACCCTGACCCAATCTGCTGGTGTGATCCTAAGAAGAGATCTGGGCACAGACACGCACCAGGGGAAAACCACATGATGTCGCGGGGAGAGGGGCATCTGCACACCAAGGAGAGGGGTCTCAGGACGGGCAGCCCTGCCGACACCCTGCTCGCCGACTGCCAGCCTCCAGAACTGGGAGGAGATGAATCTCCATCGGTGAAGCCCCCAGCCTGGGGTCCTTTGTTCCGGCGGCCCCAGCATAGGCTGCACACACCTGTGCTTGGGATCTAGCAACACCATACCTAGTACCTCTTCCATCTCTATTGTAGTAGAATCAAGTGGAAATGGGATGTTTTTAGCACCCACGTCCCTATTAAAAGTCAGAAGGTAAGAGATCCCCGGAGGGACATAGGATTTTCACCCTCAGTCCATTCCGCTCATTTATTAACCCGGTGGGTCCCCGTAGGCAGCTGACTTTGCAAACCCCGATTTAAATTTTAAGCTGTCCTACCAAAGCCATGTCTGAGAGAAATGAGCCCATTTTGTCTTTGATTGCTGGGTTTCCTGGGTTGCTGGGTACGTGGATGTTGGTCTCTCCACTGGGACCTTGTCTGCACTTGGCAAAACACGCACAGTTTTGAAATTCCGGATAGGAGTTTCCCAACCAACGGAAAGCTCCTGTCACAAAGTGTCTCCTCCTGCCCATGAGCTGCTGGGGGAAACAGTGTCAATGTGTTTTTTTATTCATGGGAGCCAACGAGGAGCTGAAATGATTCATCGCTGCCCAAGACAGCCAGGAACACCCCCAGTCCCCTCCCGCGCAGGGGTCATAGTGCTTCATTTTGTTGGGCATCAAGCCACTCTTCCTACAAACTTCTGGAGAAATTCCAAATGTGGTAAGCAACTCTCAGCTTGCTCCTGAAGGGACTCAAGAAAAACACACACTCTGAGCTGAGGGGAGATAAAGCGAGAGAAAGCGCTTTTCTGGGACCCTCGGGTCAGAGCTGCACGTCTCAGTGGGTGCGGGCGGGGGTCCCAGAGCGGTTCTGCTCCAGACACCTGCCCCTGCCCCCGCCCCAGGGACATCCCAGCGTCCCCTCCACCAGCGCTCCCCCTGCGACCCCCGCCTCCCCCAGACTATGGCCGTGACCCCGCAACAGCAGAAGGCACGAGGTCACGCCCCTCGGCAACGAGCTGGTTCCGCTCGCTCAGAGTGAGCTCAGCCTGCCTGGGCCGCATCCTGCTCCCCGTCGGATCCTCAGGGCCGGCCTCAGAGCCGCGGGGGCCCATTCTCTGCACCCCCGACTGCCTCCCTGCCCGTGGCACAGTGCCGGGAAAGCAGGGGTCTGTTTGCCACGGTGGCCTCGACACCCAGGGCAGGCGGTGTGGTGAGCGCTGGAAACGGCTTCTTGATTGTGCGATTCCTCCGGCGAACCCAGAAGTGGAGAGACCAGCGTGGTCCGAAGGCAGGTGCCGAGGGCTCCGAGATACCCTTTCTGGCTGGCCGTTCTGTCCATGGCTCGGAGCAGGTGTGCTGGCACCTGGGACCTGGGGGAGTTTCAGTGCCGTGGGGTCCACCCTGTGGTCACTGGCCCCCACTGTGGCCCGGGGGGGCCGTGGTTTCCCTAACGCAGGAGCGGCTGCTGAGATGGGCCCGTTGTCTGTCTCTCGTTGCCGAGACAACAGGCCGCCCACCTGCCCACCCTCCCTACACCGCTGCAAGCTGGGAGGGGGCCATCTGTGGTCCCAGACCCCCCGCGGCGGGTTTCAAACTGAACATGGGTATCAGCCTGCCATTATCAAATGTGACATATTATCTTGGTGGATTTTCAAGGGTCATTTTTGTCTTAGGCTGGTTTTCTGTGTATTTTTCTATTGCATCTAGTTGGATGTGTTCAAACCAAGTTTATACAGGATTATGGGGTAGACTCGATGCAGATAGTAACAGTGACGCACATCAGATCTGGTACAAATGTTTCCGACTTTTCTACTACTCTGCATCACCCATCCCCACTCAGTCCCACAGCCAGAGTAAAACAAATGTTAAATAACGGGCATGTTTCAGTATGTCCTCTGTGTGCGCGCACACACACACACACACACACACACACGATATTAATTTAACATATATTATGTATTTAATATGTGTATATATATTAGATATCATATATTATATAATACTCAATAATTGCTTAAAATATCTATGATTTTTTATTTTAATTACAGTAAAATTTACCCCTTTTAGGTTTATAGTTCACTGGCTTCTGGTAAATAATAGTGCTTTGAGTAAAAAAAAAAAAAATATATATATATATAGTAATACCTGCACTTGGAAAAAATTCACACTGTGCCGAAGAAGATGGGATCTTGAGCACTCAAACTCTTAGTCTCTCGTTCCTTGTGCATAAGCTTCCTGAAATATCAAGCATTCCTGTTTTATATGCAAACAAAGGGATAGAGACACACAGTGTTTTTCTTTTTTTCACTTAATATTTGTTGGACATTGTGTTGCAGCCACACCTCATTTTATTGGGGGGTGCTGAACTGTGCATCTACATCCTTTGTCAATTTTTCTATTGGATTATTCATCTTATTGATTTGCAAGAGCTCTTTGCATATGAAGCAATTTAGTCCTTAGCTTGTCAAGAGGCAGATTTATTGTGAAGCCGATGATGTTTAATTTTCAGAGACTTTCACTTGTATGAACCCTCACAGGACACTGGAAATGACCTAGCAATGTGTTCATAAAATCCACCCAACTAAGTTATTTTCACTGCAATAAGGATTGTATCTTTCAGTTGAGACTTTCCCTCATGCTGGTGTTCTCAGACAGGCTGTGGGCATTTTTGAGATCTGGCTAAGAGGCAGTTCTGTTCAGGTTGCATTTAATTTGGATTAAATAGGATACATATAGGGAGTTTTCTGTCACTTATGGGTATAAATCATCACTAGCCATCATGG
The DNA here is from genome assembly GCF_009762305.2 of Zalophus californianus. Classification (NCBI taxonomy): domain Eukaryota; kingdom Metazoa; phylum Chordata; class Mammalia; order Carnivora; family Otariidae; genus Zalophus; species Zalophus californianus. The sequence goes on from NC_045608.1 coordinate 1,842,655, forward strand.
TATGGGAAAGCTTCCTGTAAGACTGCCTCTTTTTTTATGGTGAAAGAATTTATATTTAGATTTAGCCAGTTGGACTTAGTTTAGATGACCCCAATTTTGTTGGCAACATCCAAAGCATCATAGTCAGGAGCCAGTCGGATATATGGCTTCTTCTCTCCATCGGGCCTGGTCAGGGTGTTGACCTTGGCCTCGTCAATGTCGCAGAACGTCTTCACAGCCTGTTTGATCTGGTGCTCATTGGCCTTGGCATCCATGGCTAACACAAGTGTGTTGTTGTCTTCTTTGTTTGTCATGTCAGGGGAGCTTGATGATGGCATTGTGGTCAAGCTTGTTTCTCCTGGGGGCTCTCTTTTGAGGATATTTGGGCTGCTTTTGGAGATGCAGTATCTTGGGATGTAGGTGACATGAGGATCTTTTTTTTTGACGGTGGACGCCTTTCAGTACCCCTTTCTTGGGATTCAAAGCCTTTGCTTTGGATTTGGGAGGGATGGGAGCTTCCTTCTTTGTGAAAGGGGAGAGTTCTGCTCTTTGTACCAAATTAACCTTCATGGTCCTGTGCGGCCAAAGACCGTGTCATGATATGGACCATGGAGTTCAGCGCTAGAAGCACGTGGTGGTGAGGAAAGAGGTCTGACATGGTTGGAGGCAGAAGCCAGTCCATGGAAACCCCTTCCAGCCCTCGAAAGTAAAAGTTTTGGATGATGCCATTCTTACCAACACACGACCAACCAGTAAGTGCTCCTGCCTGAGATATCCCTGAAATCCAGCAAACACAAACATAATCCATCAGAGATCCAATCGACTATTTTGTCAGTAATCAAATCAAATAGAATTTCTCAGAATTCAGTTGTACTCCCCGGAACTTGTGTTCAAACACCCAAGTACATTTATTATAATTTTATGTGAAAGAAATGTATTAAAGAAAACTTTTATTCTACCAGTAAAACTTTAAAAGAACAAAATTTGATCAATTAGGCTCGGTGAAAGAGTTTTTCTGTCTATTCTCTCAAGAGAGAAAAACACTACAATCTCATTGTACAGAGGTAATCAAAGATTATGCAGCTAAAATTTTTTAAAAGTATTATGGAGATGTGTTAGATGGTTAATTAAAAAAAACACAAAATGCCATTTTTTGTGGATTTTGTGATGTCTGCGGGATTTGTCAGCTTTTTAAAGTGTGGGATTTGTTGCGATTTATTTTCTCATTCTTTATAAGTAATCATATTTGTACCAGTTTGTACTGCTGGGTTTTTGTTTTTGTTTTTCTTAAACAGGGCTCCCCATATGGAGTGATCTCCAGGCCCCACAAAACCTGGACCCATACCCGAGTCTAAGACTTGTGTCATGGATATTTTGTCCTGGTTTGTAACTTATCTTTCGATGTGTTTATGGAAGGTTTTCACTGTGCACGAGTTTCAGATTTTCACACAGTCAGATGTGCTGGGTGTTCCTTTTCACCCTCTCTGGTTTTCTGCTTTGCTTAAAAAGTCCTTCTTCGTGATTTCTTCTGGAAGGTCTTCTTTTTTTTTTTTTTCTTTTTCTTTTTATGTTTAAATGCTTGATTCATCTGAAGTTGATTTTTGTGTAAGGATATTTTTTAAAATTTTTAATTATTTTATTTTATTTTCTTAAGATTTTATTTGAGAGAGAGCGAGAGAGAGAGCACAAGTATGGGGGGGAGGCACAGAGGGAGAAACAGTTTCCCTGCGGAGCAGGGAGCCCAACGCAGGACTCGATCCCAGGACCCCGAGATCATAACCTGAGCCGAAATCAAGAGTCGGACGCATACCTGAGTGAGCCACTCAGGTGCCCCTGTACGAATATTTTTAAAAATTATCCAGGGGCACCTGGGTGGCTCAGTCGTTGAGCATCTGCCTTCGGCTCAGGTCATGATCCCGGGGTCCTCAGATCGAGCCCCGCATCGGGCTCCCTGCTTGGCGGGGAGCCTGCTTCTCCCTCTCCCACTCCCCCTTGCTTCTCCCTCTGCCCCTCCCCCCTGCTTCTCCCTCTGCCCCTCCCCCCTGCTTCTCCTTCACCTACTCCCCCTGCTTGTGTTCCCTCTCTCGCTGTGTCTCTCTCTGTCAAATAATAAAATCTTTAAAAAAAACTATCCAGTTTTCTGAGTATCATTTATGGGATAATCAACCTTTTCTTATTGATTAGGAGTGCTCCTTTATCGCATATTAAGCTCTCCTACGTAATTGGGTGTGTTTATCCAAGTCTGTTCCAATGCATCTGTTCACGCAGCAAGACCAAACACATTTATTTATCTCCTGATAATGTATTTTAAGGGCTGGTGTGGCTGGTAACCCTTCATTACTCTTTTTTATCCTAAAAAAATGTTCAGGCTGTACTTCTTTGCTTGTATTTTCATACAAAGTTTAGAATCAGCTCCGAGAGGTCCAAAAAAATCCTGCTCTTTATTGTAATCACATTAAATTTTATGGCTGATTTAGGGAGAATTTATGAAATGTAAGTATTCCCTCCAAGTCTAATGTGTGCTTTTCTCCTTATGCAATTTTCTTTTCTCTATTTATTCAAATATATATTATACATTTCTGGTTCAAATCATGTGTAGGGATGTTTTTCTTTTTGTATGCCATTTTTAATGGGATTTTTCTCCTTTCCATTATATTTCCTGACTGGCTGTTCTTTTTATATAGGAAAGCTATTGGTTTTTACATATTAGTATATGCAGTAATATATAAATTATTTTGCTGATAACAAAAATAGAAATAGTCTTCTATTACAGAATGTACACGGGGGGCGCCTGGGTGGCTCAGTCGGTTGAGTGTCTGACTCTTGATTTCGGCTCAGGTCTTGCTCTCAGGGTCCTGGGATTGAGCCCCACATCAGGCTGCAGACTCAGCACGGCATCTGCTTAAGATTCTCTCTCCCTCCCCCTGCTCCTCCCCGCTGACACACTGTCTAAAGAAATAAAATCTTAAAAAAAAAGAATATACATGAATTCTGTTCTAGTTTATTCCATTCTATGCTATGCTGTGCTGTCCTGTCCATTTCCAGCAGTTTCCTGGGTCAAGGGGCTTTCCCCGTGGACCATGATATCGTCTCCAAGTACTCCTGCCTCTAGCCTTTTGACGCTCCTTCCGCTTGTGGACAGGGTGATGCGCGGTCTGTCCCAGAGCGTGCTCCTAGCCCAGCGCTGAGCTCACAGTGCACACCAGCCTTCCAAATACAGCTTGCAAAGACCTCGGTGGACACACTCCGTCCTGGCCTTGGAGCTGACCTCATGGAAAACTCACTGTGCTTGGTGGAAGCTCGGGGCACTGATGCTCAGCGTCCGCACAGACCTATTATTAGCCGGAGGACGGCAGTGGGTTCTGCTGCTTTAGTGCTGAGCCCTCAGAACCAGGCAGAAACCAAATGACTGACATTTGCTCTGACAGCCGTTCCAAGTGGAAACTTCCTGGTTGTGCTCTCTCCGTACGCACAGCTGGAGAGGCCTCAGCAACACCGCTTTGCATCTGGGGCGGCTCTGACATCTGGCAACACTCGTTGCAATCATGATCAGATCAGCAAACGTGCATTATTTATAGCAGCCTCCAATAGCCTCACGGGCCCGTTAACAGCCGGTCTGTTTTCCAGCCTGAGGCTAGGGGCTGCCTGCCCGTGACAGTCATGCAAGGGGTGGGCTTCTCCGACGTGGTCCAGGGAGCCGGTCCCAGAGCCAGGGGCCCACCTCTCAGACTGGGCAGCTCCTCGTTCTTCATGGGGGCGGGGGCTTCCTTTGTATCAATGGCTCCCTAAGGCCATCCCTGCAAAACTCCCTGGTTTGTTACATTTCCCAGCATCTCACGCACAAAATTTGTCTGATATTTGTGAAATTGGAACGTGGCACCCAGAGATGGAATCCCGGCCTTCCCTTTCTGATCTGACAGTGTGACTTGGGGCAGAGGGGGTTTCCTCCCCTGGCCTCAGCTTGCCCAGCCCACTAAAGGGGCTCACACGGAGACCCCTGCAGGAGCCGGGGCCACGGACATGAAATCCTCAGAGAAAAATTCTGTGGTCTTAACAGAGCCGGTGTGACAGCGGTAGCCTGGCGCGGGGAGGATTCAGTGTCTTGAAAAGGAAGCCGTCCTGATCCATGGGATTGCTTTCAACATTGGTGCCCCTGCTGAGAAATCACGGCCATTTCTGTGTCATCGTGTCATTTCACAGAATGGGCCTTTCTAAGGGGGGCAGCTTTATTTTCTCCTGTCAACTACCTTATTTGCTTCCCTGAAACATCCCCGAGCAGCGGCTGCTCTATTAGAAGCAGGTATGATGCTACTGGAGGGGATGCCCGGGTGCGCCTGCTCGCAGCCTGAGGCCGGACTGCGGCCTCCGCCACCATGAGCCCCAGGCATGTGCTTCTTCCCTGGTCTTCTTTTTCTTCTGTTTGTACTGAGATGAGGTTTGCATAACGAATCATAGACCATTTTAAAGTGAATAATTCCATGGCATTTAGTATGTTTGTAGCGTTGTGCTAACACCACCTCTGTCTAGCTCCTACAAGGTTTTGTCCCCGAGAGGACACCCTGTGCCCATCAGCTGTCACCCTCATTTCTGCTTCCTCCCGTGCCCTGCCAGCCACACCACCACCTGCTTTCCGTCACCACAGTTCCTCCTGTTCTGGATGTTTCCTGCTGATGGAACCATATGCTACGTAGCCTTTTGTGTCCGGCTTCTTTCCCATGGCATCATGTTTTCAAGGCTCATCCACGTGGTAGCAGGTGTCCAGGCTTCACTCCTTTTGAGGGCTGAGTAGTATTCCACTGCGTGGACCACGTTTTGTGGATCTGTCCGTCCACTGTGGCCCTTGGGCTGTGTCCACCTTCTGGCCGTGGTGACTTGTGCTGTGAGCACAGGTGCGTGGGGTCATCTGAGCGACGCTCTTCTGCGGCCTGATGCGGCCCCTCCCTCTCCCTGTCACAGTTATGGGGTCCTGACGACTTGCTGGCAGGGGGGCGGGGGAGACAGAAGGGCCTACTCCTGAATCTGCAGGTGAATTCAGATGCCCTCCATATTCGGGAAGCAGAGAGGAGTTCTGACAAGGAAAACTTCTGCTCAGCCCATTGACCGTGGTGCCGGAGAAGGTATCTGGGAAGGAGTTTCCCTGTGGCCACGTAGCCTTTAGATCATTGTGGTTCATTTAAAACAAACAAAACCACGTTGGGGGAGGGGCCTGCTGGGTTTCACGGATGAGCCTGTTCTGTTATTTTGAGACCCATGAAGTGAGTCTGTGGATCTGAGGAGCAGCAGGGGGTCCCTCCGGAGAAGTCTTCCTGTTTGTACAGGGGACCTGCCGGTCACCAAGCGACCCTGGATGGGCGGGCATTGGCAGCATCCCTCTGAGCTGCAATTAGGGTCCGTGGGGCCCAACACCGGGGCTTTCCTGTTACTGTGAGAAACGACTTAGCATCTCTAAATAGCAAACGGGGGGCTTTTCTCCTGGGGGAGCGCGTGTGTGTGCGCACGTGAAGTCCAACACGCCCCTCGCCTCGTACTCTCCCGCATGCCCACGTTGCTAGGGAGCTGGTACATCTGTGCTGCAGCCCCCAGTTCTGGGAGGAGGGACGCAGTGTTTTATTCTCTTTCTACACTGGAGGCTCGGGGGCCAGGAGCCGAACCAGAGGGTAAACACCCCACATCTCCGGCGGTTCTCACAGTCCCTTCATTCTGGGCGGCGTCTGGGTGTCTCAGCTACGTGCGGCCGCGCGGAGGGCGGCTGTTACCTTGCTTCACGGCAGCCCTGGGCCCTGGCTGGGGAGACCCCGGGTCGCCAGCAGGGGAGAGGTCTCACTGTGGATCCATCCAGGGAACACTACTGGCCCCCAGCCCCACCTGGCTCTTCTGTCCTGGTTCTTGACCGCAGCTCCATGAGAAAGAAACTGGCGGGGAGGGAGAGACATCTTGGGGGGTGTGCGCGTGTGTGCGTGTGTGTGCGCGTGCTGAAACACGGACGTTTCATAGGCTCTGGGTTCTGCTGCATGGCGGCTGGTTCTCTCTCTCCGTCTCCTCTCGACCTGCCTGCTGGCCTGCAGAAACTCGTGAATCATTTCTAGCTGGATCCAAGCAGTGCTGACACCCCGAGCCCTCCTCCCTCTCCCCGCCTCCCCCTCCCGCTCTCCCCACCTCTCCCCTCCCTCCCCCTGGCCTCCCCTCTCCGCCTCCCTCCCGCTCACCCCCTGTCTGTAATCTGACACAGTAGACTGCAGTTGTCTGCGCGCTGCGAACCTCCCCGAGTCTTGGCACAGCTTGTTTCTAAGGTAGGCTGAGATTTATTTTTTCTCCTAAAAATAGCTTCCCTTTCCCCTTCACCTTCCCACACCTCGAGCTGCGGCGCAGTGATGGTAGGGCGGAAGCCGGAAACTCTTTGCCCTGACAAAGTTTATTTTCCAGCGGTTAGAGGATGCCCTTCAGAATGGGGTCCAGGGAGCCGGCTGCCGGCGAGATGCCTGGCGCAGGGGAGCTGCGGGGAAGGGAGAGAGGTTTCCAGACGATTCTGTCTGCCGATGGATGATTTTGCCGCTTGATCCCCACTGATCTGTTTCCCAAGGGCAAGGCTGGCCGCGTTCTCTCTCAGTGTGCAGCTCCCTCACCCCCTCTGCGCCCCCCCCGCCCCCCGCGTCATCGGAAAGCCCCTCTGGGGGAAGTTGGACGTCACCTGGCAGTGCCTTTCCAGCCCGGCTAGAGGGGGTGTGATGAGGGGTGCTTTCGGATGAAGCCTCCAGGGGCTCTGGAAGCCGTCTTCTTGGGGGCTGGGGTTGGAGTGGGGAAGGGGGGTGTGGGCTATGGAAAATGAGAGTTGGTTGTATCATTCACAGCTCGGCTCAGATTTGAAATGCTTCGAGTGAGGAACCTGCAGGTTAAGGATTTGTCAATTCACGTCCCATAGATTGACTTGAATAATTTGTTTGTCAAAACAGATGTTCCCAGCAGAATGTGCATGGTGCGTGTGTGCCTGTGTGTGCGTGTGTGCCTGTGTGCACGCAGCAGGCTGCTGGCTGGGGTAGGCTCTCCCTAGAAAGCTGTATTTTCACCTGGAAATGCAGTGTTTACATGGCAGGAAGACCTGCCAGCAGGGAAGTTGGGTTTGGGAGAGCCGGGGGTTGGGGGCAGGGGTGAAGCTTGCTCTCCGGCGGCTCAGGCCTTTGGTAGAAGCAGGTTTGCTCCTGTCCCCAGCGAGAGCCCATGCTGGCTGTTCCCAGTGTGTGGGGCTCGCCACCCAGTTATGGGGCCATGGGGAGGGGGGCCACTGGGGGTTCCTACAGGGACTGGGGGGGGGACAGGGGCTCCCCAGACCCCTGGGCTGGGTCTCATCCCTGCAGGTTCTTCGGGCAGTGGGGTGAGTAAGGAGGGAGGGCCTGGGGGAGAGCTCCCATTCTCCTGAGTCTGTCCCTTCCCGGGAGAGACCCCGCCTCATGAAGGGAGGGTGGATGACACAGTCGGGAGAGGCCCAGTGAGAGGGGCCGGGCTCTGAGAACTGGAGAGGAGGCTGGCGGGGCGGGAGCACCTCTCCTCACAGAAAATACCCCTCCGGCCCTGATGCCTGGCCCCTCTGCTTTCTCCAGCCCCTGCGGGACCCGCCCAGCATGGGCTTCTGTCCGCCGGCTTCCTAGCTCAGAGTGTTGTGTGGGCGCCGGTGAGTTTGGGGCCTCCAGGCAGGACGGTTGCGTGAGATCCAGCGTGAACGGTGGTGTGGGAGGCGGGAGGCGATGGCCGCGTCCACGGGGTGGGGTGACAGGGCTGCGCCCCACGGCCTGGGCACCGGACCCCGCACGGAGCCGGCATTTCCAGCCGACTGCAGGCAGCTGCTGGTATCACCGTCCCTTCTGAGAAGGCGACAAACCGGGTCAGGGGGAGGTTGACATCGGCCATGTGCCTGGGGCAGGCGTTCGGATGGCAGGGGCTGCTGCCGTCCCCCGCCCCTGGCGCCTGGGTCCGGTTTCCCGTGGAGCTTGTCTGCAGAGACGGGGACCCAGCCACATCCGAGTGACATGTGTGCGCGTGTGGGCAGTTTCCAAAGCTTCCCCAGGTGAGGCCAAGTGCAGGCTGTGCCGTGAGGTCCCAGCAACGAGGGAGGAAGTCAGGAAGCCGCTCAGCTGAGCAGCTGCACCGTGACTTCCAGGTTCCTCCATCCTGCTCTGCGCGTGGCTGGCGTGTGGGAGGGGACACAGCATGGACAGCATGTGCTTACCGGGCCGGGAGGGACGGAGCAGGAGGCTCTCCCCGAGCCTCCTTGGCTTTCATGTCAGAGCCCCTCCTTGGCGTTTTTGGAATGAAGGTTGAAATCAAATGAGAGCCGTCGTCCTCAGACGTTGTGAGCATCAGAGTCGCCGGGTGAAAACACGGAGTCTCTGGCTGAGCAGGCCTGGGGAGCATCCAGTTTGCATTTCTCACTTGCCTGGGTGCCAGGGCTGTGGTCCAGGCACCTACCAGTGGGTTCGAGCACGGCCGCGGGTGCTCCAAGCCTCTCTGGGAGGCGAGCTCTGTTTTCTCAGGCTTGGCTTGAGGGTTAGGAGTAAGGCGTGACCCTAACAGAGCCCCTGCCTCCCACGGGGTTCTAGACTCCAAAGTGTTCAAACTTCTCTTGGGCCACGGAGGCTTCTTTGTGGAGCGATGGTGAACAAGGACTTGACCACTGAGTTTCCCCGGCCTTTCCCGGGTCTGTCTGCGGGAAGGTGGAAACCGTGTGGCTCTGGGGCCCTGAGCAGGGCTGCACTGGCTGTCCTGGTCTGTGATGGCTGAAGCCAGTGGCTCACACCAGCTCCTAGAAAATTCTTCATTTCTCTGCCTTCTTTTGAAGCAGATAGTCCTACCCTGTGACCCGTGCCCGACTTCCCTCTGTGCTTCTGCCCATTTGGAAAGCTATCTGGTCTTGTTCTGGCACCTGCTGCAGGTGCTGGGGAAGCAACTGCCGGGCTTGTTGGGGTTGGTGGCCCCTGGGGTACAGGTGGTTGGCCTGACCATGCTCCTGGGTCCCCAACATGCTGTCACTGTTGGCTCCTCACTCTTCCTTCCCCAGGTCTTCCTGTCCCTCCCTCTGGCCCGCCCACCTTCCTCCCTCCCTCCCTCTCGTCTCCCTCCGTCGCACCCCTACTCCTTCTCCGTCACAGGCCAGACCCTTCATCATGCTTGGTACAGAACCGTGGATTTGCATGTATGTGAACTACGTTGCGCTGTTGTATTTGGAGGCTCTCTGATGGGCATGAATCCCAAGTGCCTGCCCGAGCCCTTGCTCCGATCCCCGTCTTCCTCCGTCCGCGTCGCTGCGTGTGTCTCTGGTTGCTGACTGCTAGGTCCTGCGCGAATCCCGTAGTGTGCACGGGCCACCGTGCTCCTGCCGTGTCCCCGTGAGGGCACCGGGTTGGCTGGGAAGCCGTGCGTCACAACCCACGCTGCCACGCACGTCCTTGCCTCTGTGTCCCCGGCCGCCCTGTGTGGGAACCGTCCTGGGATGCGGCTCAGAAGCAGATGGCGGGGTCGAGGGGCACGTCTGCTTCATCTGGGCGCGTCCTTCCCGGCCCGCCAACTGTGCGGAGCGGTCCTCTTCCCCCCGTTCTGCCAACGGCCGGGATCGCCCGGCGCTCTGCAGTGTGCCCCAGGCCGCGGACACCCGTCTTCGTCCGCGTCCCTGAAGATGGTTGAGGACAGGGTTTAGGAGATGTGACCACTCCAAACCCCCGGCTGTGTGGGAGGCAGCGTGAGGACCAGTGAGTCTCCAGGTGACGGGCTCTTCTCAGGTGTTACAAGGCCTCACGGTCTGGGGGCCGCCTGGCCAGCCTCACAGCGACAAGACTCAAATTAACCCTCGCCTTTGGAGGCCACATTCACCCCTGAGAAGATTGAAGAAGTCAATTCTCTGCAACTTTGTATCTGCGCCCCGTAACTAGACCCCCTGCCTCCGTGGGGTCATCTTTCCTTTACAAAAATCTGTGTTTACCTCTGAATAGGCCACTCACATTGCCCTCGGGGCTGCTGGCTTACAAGTATTCCTGCATGAAACAGAAACCTGAAGAGTAACCCGTTTCAACGCTGCCTTTCGGCATTTCCTAATTTTTTACTGGACTGGGAGCCCCATGACATGGAAGAAACCAGGACCGCTCTGGACTTCCGAGGGGCCAGATCATCTGTTCTTGTTCAGCCGCACGGGCAAGGGGTGGGTCAGGACCCCAGGGCCTCACGGTCTACGCAGAGTCTGGGCAGCTGGGAGGGGTGTGGCCTGTGGAGAAATGGACAGAACAGGGAGGTCCAGACGTTCATCTGAAGTTGTCTTGTTTGCTGACACTGCTGCTGTCTGTCCTTCCACATAGATGAACACTTTGCACATAGTAGGTGGTCAGTAAATATTGTTTTGAAAGAACAAATGCAGGAAACACAGCAGTCTGGCCTGCACACCATCCAGGCTGGGCTGGGCTCCCCGCCTGCTGGTTCGGATCCCTTGCCTGTGCTCTGTCTCCTCCCCCTTCAGCAAACGTGTGTGGTTGTCTGTTACCATGACTGTCCTCCCACTAGAATTAAGCTCCCAGAAGGCTGCGGTTGTAACTTATTCATCTGTGTGCCCAGTGACCAAGGCAGCGCATTGACTTACTCAGTCAACAAACATTTAAGTAACTATTAAATACTAAGTAGCATTTTAGGGCTGAGGCACAGAGCAGGGAATGAGGTAGATGAGGTCCTTGCTGTCATGGAGATGACATTTGTGTGTGTGTGTTGGGGGGGTGAGAGGACCACAAGTAGGTGAATAAATAACATAATGAAGACATGGCCAAACTGAAGCAGTAGAGTCAGGCAGAGGATTACAATAGCCTGTTGAGAGAGTGTGACCGGCTGATCCTGGAAGGCCTCATGGAGGAGGTGACATTTAGGCTGAGCCATGAATGATGAGAAGGATCCAGCTGTGCAGACTCCAGGGCAAACGTCCTGAATATTTGAAAGAAGGAGGTTGCAGGGGGCTTTGGTTCTTGTCAAACGGTGTACTGACAGTTGCCGATGGGATGATTTGGGGGCAGGTGGGATGACAAGGGACTGGTGCCCAACCGTCACCCGTGGACCTGCAGCATCAGTGGCTGGGAACCAGTGAGCAGCTGCACTTTGTCAGCTCTGTCTTCAGGGAATTGGCTGTGGGGGTCCCCTGGTCTGAGGTGCAAAGGTCCCCTCCCCCCAGCTACCCACCCTGCCCTGCTTCAGCCCGCATCCAGCCCGGTGCTTCCACAAGGAAAACCTGGTGATGCTGCTTTTGGACTAAAGGCCTTTCGAGGGGATCTGGTAGATGTTGCTAATCTAGCAGATCTGGCGGTGAGACTTTGGTGAGATTCCCTCTCATTAGATGCTCTTGGTGCCAAAACCCGGCATGTTCTCTGTGATGACAATATTTAGATTTGGCGGCTGCAGTTGGTTCAACAGAGTTGGTTTGCATTGTGCTGTTATTCCTGGTTACTGTTGACTTCCTGCCTCTGAGGGGGAGAAACACTCCCCATCACATTGCTACATTGTTGCCTCAGTAGAGAAAATATGGCAACAGGTTTATTTGCTTGTTTCTGACCTTTCCCGGCAAAACCCAGTCCTCAGAAGCTGTCTTTGGGCTGCTTTCTGGGGCTCAGGGTCTGTCTGTTCTGGATGCCTGCCTAGTCAGCAGGCACCTGCTCCGGGTGGGAACTGGGCCCCCAGCCCTGCATTGGTGCCTCCAGCTCATAGCGCTGGTTCCCTGTCTCGAGTCTGTTGCTCTGCTCTGTTTTGTTCTGTTCCTGAACGCTGGCATTGCCTCTTTGCTGTGGAAGGTAGTGAGCCTTCGCTGTGGGCAAGCTAGGAAGGATGAGAAAAGCATGAATAACCAAACAATATGCTCATAATCCTGTCCCCCACGGGCACCATCATTGGATACCAGCATTTTATTCCAGATTCTTCTTATGTTCTTAACTAGTCGGAATTGTGTTACAAATTTAACTTTTAACACGATAACATTGCTATTTCCTGAGGCTTGCGTGGAAACTGCCGACACCTGCTTCAGGGAGGCTGTCCCACAGTGGACTTGCCCTTCACGACCGTTTAGGTGGGCTGTTTCATTTTTCCTCCATTGTTTCAAATAATGCACGCTCACCATAGCCAATCTGCTGTTCTTCTGTGTCAGACACGGGGCTGGCCTTGGGGAGGGTCTTAGGCTGCATTTTGCTGCAAGGTTTCCTATGGTGCAGAGCTGCCACAGGGGAGAGGCTCGAGCGAAATTATGATGTGCTGTCAACCAGCCTCATTTCCCTTCTGACCCCTCCCGTCCCTCCTGAATTCTCTGGACACTGAGTGCAAAGTGCTGCCCTCCCCGCAGACACCCCGGCTTGAGAACTGGGAGTCCCTTTGCCAAATGAACCGAACCTGCTTGAATGTGTTGAGTGGCCGGCAAGTGGCTGGCACATAGTGGACACTCCACAGTGATGCATGGAGTGGATAGGCATACCCAACACGCTCCAGGATGGGCTGGGTCACTTGGCAGACTTGGGACAATCCCCCCGCCCCCCAGCCCGGGGCACGGTCCCTCCTCTCCTGTTCTGGACCATTCCTCAGGCAAGAATTAACTAAGAGAACATCCGTAAACTAATCTTCAAGCCCTGAGTGCAGTGGTAGAGTCTGCTGTTGGCTGGGCATTTCTGTAGGACCTTGCTTTTTGCATGCATGACACTGAGGCTTTGAGACGTGGGCATTGCTCCTAGTGCAGACCCATTTCACAGATGAGACAATGGTGTAAAAGAGAGGAAATGGCTCCTCCCAGGTCACACAGCTAGGATGGGCCGAGTTTCCAACCTGGCTGGGCCTAGCCTGGAAGTCCGCGTGTACCCATGGGAGGAGGCTTGTGGCAGACGAGGAAGAGCACACAGGCCTGTGTGTCCAGACGGTGGTGACAGCGGTGGGGTTGCAGTGAGGTGGAGGCGAAGCAGGACCAGGTCTAAGTAAGAGTAAGAGCCATCAGGAGGTTCCCAGGGAGAGGCAGGCCTGCAGGGTGAAGCCGGGGCCCCCTGGTAGGGCGGAAGTGGACCCAGGAGCACGGGCATGTAGCTAAAGGGTGCAGGTGTCCGTCTGAGGTGCTGGAAACCTTCTGACCTTGACGGTGGTGATGGCGGTCTGTACCTGGGAATATGCTAAAAACCGTCCAATTGTCCACTTCCAATGGATGAATTTGCTGATATGTGGATTCCATCTCAATAAAGTCATTTAAAGAATACTGCTCCCCACTCCCCATCCCAGAGCACCTACTCTAAGAGGCTGGAGTGGGCCCCGAACTCAGGAACTTTTCAATGGCTCCCAGGGGTTGTGGCGGCGTATCTCCACCTGCAGGAGGTCTGTTTCTTCCTCTCTCCCGCTGGGTAGGGCTGGGCACCCATTGTTCTCAAGGTAGTCCTTTTTCAGGGGGTGTGTGAATCCTTCAGGATGCTCAGGCCGGCATCCCCTGACAGGTGTGCGGAAGGCAGGTGCAGGGCTGGGAGACGTGAGCGAGGCCAGGGCACTGATGGGGGCTATATGTGATCCCTGCCAGGTTTCTGGCTGCTTCATTGTCTGCAACTCAGCTCTTCTAGCTCTAGGCTTTTTCTCAAGAGCAGAAAATTTTATCTTGTCGCTTGAGGACTAGTTCAGTTACTTGGTGTTTTCTTGGTCATTTCAGGATTTCACACAGTTAATTTCTACTCCGTGGGGGGAGCAGGAGGGTGGGGTGTGCAGCGGGGCCCCGGTGGCTGGGATCAGCTTGGCCGTCGGAGGCAAAGCGGAGCATAAGCAAGCTGATCCAGAACATTCCCTCTTCCTCTGTTCACACGTCCGAAGATGGTCCTGCCACCCTGGGGACCATTGGGATTTTTTGAATAAATCCATTGTGGATTAGTAATAACCTATCATTGATTAATAATTCCATTAATGATTAGTCTGTTTGGAGTCCAGTAATAACAGTGGTACCAATGATGGCTAACGTTGATGGAAGCCCCCCCAATCTGAGTGTGTCACGGGGGTCAACTCCTTTGACTGCAGAATGACACCACAGGGCAGGTGCTGTCCTTCTCCACGTCTTGCAGGTGGGGACTGAGACCCGGGGAGGTGAAGGCCCACGATCAGGCAGCCGCCGAGTGTCACAGCTGAGGTGGGCTACGACGCTGTGTGCAGAGCCCACGCCCCTAACGACGGGGCCACCCCGCCACCGAGGATGTGGGCATGCTTCTTCTCTCCCTGCAGCGTCTATCTGCAGGAGGACTCGGCTCCGGGAGCCGGCCTCGCTCCCTGGCCTTTGGGACGCAGTACTGGCCAGCGTGGGGGCAGTGTTGAGAGCCAGACTGGCTGTTCTGATCTTGGCTTGGCAATTTCCTGGCTGTGTGACCAGGGGTGCATTTCTCAACCTCTCAGTGCCTCCATTTTCTTACCGATGAAATGGGAAAACAATGGTTATCTGTCTGCTGCTCCGAGGACTGTTCTGAATGAGCTGATGCAGGAAGGGCGCTCGGCACACAGCGGCTCTACCACTGTTCTCGGTCAGGTGGGGAGGCTGCAGAGGGCATCTCGTCGGGGGATGAACGAACTGATGGGGAGCCTTCGGCACCGGGCCTGGCACATCGTGAGGGTCAATAAATGTTCACTCTCTTTACTGCTCTTGTTATCGGACTCCAAACAGACGAGCTGTTGAGATGATAATGGAGTTAGGAGGATAATACCAACAGTCCCAAATAGGCCGGGCTGCCGCCCTCACGCGGACGGAGAGAGACCCCTCTGCTCCCTCCCTGCCTGGCAGGGTGTTTTCTATGCGCTCTGGTCCTGCTCGGCTGGCAGCCAGCCCTGCTGACCCGCTGCACGCTCCCCAGCCTGCTCCCAGGGCCCTAGTCCAGGCCACGTTAGAATGTCTCCCCGTCCCCGATCTCCACGCCCTGCAGGTCCGAGCGGCCACGTTGTATCCTTGTGACAGGGCATCTGCAGAGGGAGCTGGGGGAGCCGTGGCCGGCTCACGCGTGGCTTCTTTATTAAATGCCCACCTTCGCGTTGACCTGAGCAGCGGCTCCTTTAAAGGCCTAGGACTCCCTGGCTCAGCTTGGGTCAAAATCAGGCTTTATATTGCGGAGGCCCCGCTTCCAATCTGTCTCAACAGCCCTGAGCGCGGCTGCCAACTGCACAGGCCCTTTGAAGTTTGTTTTCTGTGTGTCTCCTGGGCAGCACAGCCTAAAATGTGTAGGAAGAGTGCCGGCCGGCAGCGGGAAGGAGGGGGACCTCTGCCCGGAGTGACCTAGTGCTGGGTGATAAGCCCCGGGGAGGCTGGCTTAGGCTTCCCTTTGTGTGGGCCGTGTGGCCCTAGCAGATCCGCCCGGGAAGACGGGACATTTCTGCAGGATGAGGGAGCTGGAGCTCTGCAGCTCTTAGCTTCCACCCTTCCACGCTACCTACCTACCTACCTACCTACCTACCTACCTACCTACCGCCTGCCTGCCGAGAGCTAGAGGCATTCCTGGAGGACAGGGAGGGGGAGGCAGCAGACAGGTGCTAAGAGCGCAGGCACGGGAACGTGCCCCAGATGCCTGTGTTGATCTTCATCAGCGAGGAGCAGTCAGCACGGTGACTTTGGGGAAGCCGGCCGGTTGATGTGGGGTCAGGGTCTGCGGTGTCCCCGCCCTGCCACCCCCACGATGGCTCTGTGGCTCCCCATCCCGGAAACACCAGTGGGAGAACATAACCCCTTTCTCCCCAGAAGACGCCCTGGGAAGTGCAGATCAGCCGCAGGGTTCTAGTCTTTGTTTGGAATTAAGTGTGGGCTCTGGGCAGGTCACTTCACACTTCTCAAGTGCAGACATTTAGGGTCACGTCAGCATTTCCCGGACTTGTGGGCGCCGAGTGGGAGGGGCCGCACGGTTTGTGGCACACCCCGCTCCGCTCCCCGCTCCGCTCCCCGCTCCGATCCCAGGTTGGGTGGACGCACACCCTCCCTTTCCGTGGGTAACAGCAGGGTCAGGAGGCCTTTCTGCCCTGGTCGTCTGGCCGAGGTGACTACTGACTTAATATCTTTCCTCAATGGGCCCATTTTCCTTTTAGAAGACATTTATGGAGGCTAAACATAAAAGTTTATAAGATGACCATAAATGACATCTTACCATCTTAGGTGAAGGAACAGAGTGAAGGCCAGGGAACCTCCCTGTTTCCAGCCTCCCTGCCTCCTGCTCGTACCTGCCCCGCTCTGACTCCAGTCTTGTCCTGGGGCCCATCTTCTTCTGATGAGAAGGGAGGCTGGCGAGGGAGCGCCAGGAAGGCGTGGGGACACCCTGGCGCCCGCCTGCCTGAGCTTCCTCCTGGAGAAGCTTTTGGAGGAGAATGGAAATGAGAGTCATTTTCCCAGTCTCTGCATTAATGCTCTTTAACCCAGCCCTGAACACTGATAAAGCCGCCAGTCGAGATGACAGTGGCAGCCCACGCAGTACCCGCGGCTGGCAGCCCTCGCTCTCACGCTGCACGCGCTTTGTGGGGACTGGCAGGCTGCATCCCTATAGCAGCCCCATAGGGTGGGCGGAGGCAGGCTGCAGGAGGCCCCCGAGGTGCGTCCCGTCCAAGCCCTGGCGCTGGGACTGTTACCTTATCTGACCCAACAGTGAGTGTCCCCTGTGCAGCAGGGCGGGTGGTAGAGGTAAGTATCTTGGGAAGGGGATCATGATCCCGGGTCGTCTGGGGGGGGCCTCCGAACTGCTGCCACAAGAGAGGGGCAGACAGAGCTTTGAGATGCACAGAGGCACAGTGGGGGAGGCCGCGTGACCCCAAGGACAGATTGCAGTGACGAGCCCGTGAGCCAAGGAGCGCCTGGGGGACCTGACTGTGCCAGAAGCAGGGAGGATCCCCTCCTCATGCCTCCAGACACCTTGGTTCCAGACCAGGAGAGGATGCATTTCTGTGGGTTTAAGCCCCTGAGTTGCTGTAGTTGATGGAGGCCCCGGGAAGCTCACACAGTAGGTGTTTCTGTGATCGCTGCCCTGCAGACCGAGGCCTGGGGCATGGAGAGAAGGGACCAGCCTGAGGGCACGCAGCCAGAAAGTGGCCACGCTGGGGTCAAGGGCCCGGGAAGCTTTGTGCTCCCCTGGACTGCACCCTCAGACCCATCTGGCGGGCAGCCCCCACTCTGGGAAACCGAGCTAGGGAGCTGTGTGGGTGGGGGCAGGTGGGCGGATGCCTGAGGCTTCCCCTGGGAATTCTTTCTGAAGGAACATTGGAAAATGGAAAGCACCACAGGGCAGATTTCTTCTGGGTTTAAAAACTGCCATTTGTGGGTGCATTTGTTTGTTTTTTCAAGCAGGAGGCTGGGGCTCAGCCTTTCTGAAAGCCCGTGGGAAGGGGCTGGTGTGATCAGGAGCCTGGAGGGGCCGGTGCCCCTCACCTCTGCCTCCCGGTCCCCCCGGGTCCCCTCGGGTGGTCCTGCTGTGGGGGAGTGTCCATGTGGCCACAGGCTGCGTCCCCCTGACTTGCAGCTCAATGCAGATGCAGGAGCTCCGGCCCCGGGGAATTTTGGGTGGGGAAAGGGAGACATTACTGAGGACTCGGAGCTGGTGACCTCCCCAGTGTGTGACACAGGGTCACCTCCCTCCTCCAGAGGGTGGGAGGTCGAGGGGGGCCCAGGCCTCTGCCCTGGGTGAGGAGTCCCTGTGGGATTTGGGCTGATTTCCCTCCTTCACCCAGATCTCTCTCCCTACCCGCCCCCCTCCCTGCAGGTCCCAGGCTGCCCGTCACGGGGTGCTCTTTTATTTTTCTTTCTCCTCCCCTGGGAATCCACTTAAAAACACACATTGAAGTGGCTGAGCCTTATTCAGGATGTGAGCAAACACAGTGAGCCCTGAGCAGACAGCAGGAGGTGGCTTGTTTGTGGACGCCACGGGAGGGAGCGGGTCACGTGGGGGCTAATCCTCCTCAGATCCCGATCACACGGGGATCTGCTCCAGCCCTGGGCGGAGCGAGGCTGCAGACCCCAGGCCGGCTCAGCGGCTCGGAGTCCACCCTCCCTACGCCACAGGGACCACGGGGCAGGGAGTGGCTCCAGAAGGGGATGCCACATGGCAACGGGACCGTCCACTCCATGCTTTAAAAACAACGATCCTTTAGAAATGCCTCTCCTTCCTGAATTCTAAAGGCAATTTTCGAGCCCCAATGTTATAATAATTTTCTCATTAGTGAATTAAGGGTTCTTGAGTGGGCTGTGTAGTAA
This sequence comes from Zalophus californianus, assembly GCF_009762305.2. Taxonomy (NCBI): domain Eukaryota; kingdom Metazoa; phylum Chordata; class Mammalia; order Carnivora; family Otariidae; genus Zalophus; species Zalophus californianus. Next base: position 1,860,854 of record NC_045608.1, read on the forward strand.
GTGAATAGTGACCCGAACACGTCTGGGGCAGCGAGCCCACAGCGAGCACCTGTGTGATGATGATGGTCATTGCAGACAGCAGGTGGAGGGGGCGTGACAGGCGAGCGTCGTACTCCTTGTTGGTGGCTCGGAGTCGGACACTCTGGTATCTGTGACCACAGTTTTAGGCTTCTGAGCGGATGATGCAGCCTGCGCCCACCATGGTGACCCAGTGACCTACAAGCATTACGGAAGATCCTATTAGAGTGGACTCCTCTGGGCATCGGAAATGCAACAGCTTTTTACCGACATGAGTGCATTGCAGGAAACCCAGTCTCATTGTCCCGGCCCAGGGAAAAGGGGAAGCAGGTGATCATGATGCTCTCCACCAGGAAGGAGCCCGTTCCTGTCCTAAGCTCTTTAAATTCTTTACTTTATTGAATTTATTTGACAACAAACCCTGTTGTTAATTCTGATTGTATGGGTGGGGGAAATGGAGGTGCCAAGAAATCAAGTAACTTGTCCGAGCTTGTAACTGGGGGGTGAGGGGAGTCCAAGTTCTAATCTAGACCACCTGATTCCAGAGCCTTTCCTGTTAACCAGTGGTCCTTACAGGAGGAGAGTAATAGCTGAAGAGAAATTCTGTGCATTCCAGTAGAAGGAAGGGAATACACGCGTTCTCTGTCTCTCTCTGACACACACACACACACACACACACACACACACACACACCATTCCTACACATTTTTTTGCTCCAGCTCTTTGATCCTATACCTACTTATTTCATTATTGGTTGTGCTGGTGGCGATAATTTTGGAATTTACCCAAAAGCATTCAAAGAGCTCCACTTGCTATAGATTCTGCTTGGCTGCACGCTATCATACAAATTGTCACCCATCCTATTCTCTGGTTATGAAGAGCAGCTGTTTTGGGACCTGGGATCATGGACCTTCGTTGTACTGGATTGTTGGCTGAAATCAGCTGGTACCCGAGCTCTGTCTCTGGACCTCTTGTAGGCTGCATGATTTTTTGTGGGGGCCTTTGGCCTGCAATACCATATCTGGGAGTTTCCGACCCCCTTCAAGTATGCGTGTGAGGGTCGAAGGTGCATCTAGCAGGGCTGAGGGGTGTGCGTGGCAGGAAATGCCTCTGGCTGGGAAAGGAGATGTGGCAGGACAGGGGGCATGCGGTGACAGCTCTGTTCCCCTTCTTTGATTATAAGGTCACACACTCAGTTGGAACCTGTCCTGCCCACTGAGCTCAAGGATCCATTATTGAAAGATGTGCTATTATTTGGCCCAAAGGTCTTGAAAAAACAAATGGATTCTGCAGCTGCCCAAGTAGAACTGATTTGGATCCTGTTGCTTTAAGGGGCTGGACTTGGCCTCCAAATGCTATAATGCAGAACCTCATGCTGCCCTCCCCCTGCTGTCCCCTCCTTGGGTTTTAGGGCACTGAGGGTCGTTGCTTTTAAAGAACAGCACCTATGTGATAAACAGCCACCCAGCTTGTGGCTGACCTAATTTCCCTGGGTGACTCTGCCAGGATTAGTGCATGTGTGGGCACATGTGTGCATGTGCATGCCTGTGCATATCTGTGTGCCATGCATGTGTGCCCACGCACGTGTGAACATACGTGCGCCCATGCATGTGTGCCTGTGCATGTGCGCACATGTGTGCCCATGTGTGCGCCCGTGAGCGTGTGCACACACGTGTGCCCATGTATGTGTGTGCCTGTGTGTGCCAATGTGTGTGTGTGTGTGAGTGCACGTGTATGTGCTCATGTGTATGTATGTGCGCACACATGCTCACTCAGACTTTTCCCAGTTGTCTAAATTATCTTTAAAAAGAAAGTTCCAGGAAATGCATTAAAAAAAGCTGTGATTCCCATGTGACTTCATCTGTAAGCTGCCCTCTTGGGGGGGCGGATAAAAAGGCATTATTATGTGAGTCCCCTCAGGACCTGAGCTTCTGTGATTGCTGATTGTTTCAGGATTGAAGCTGCAAGAAAAAGCGGAAATGGAATTTTGAGATAACTTTGCACTTTTCTTCACATTTTATTCATTCGTTCCTTCTGTCAGTCATTCAGTCAAATGGCTACGTGACCACTGTTGCCAGAGTATGATGTCCTGTCACATGGAGTGTCTGGGCCGGAAGGGGAGGCAGAGAAGTGTGTTCTGAGAAGTGCTGTGATAAAAATATGGGGGTGGGTGAGTTTGGGCGTCTGGGTGGCTCAGTCAGTTTAGCGGCCGACTCTCGGTTGGGGCTCAGGTCGTGATCTCAGGGTCATGGGATTGAGCCCCGCATCGGGCTCCACACTCAGTGGGGAGTCTGCGAGAGATGTCTTCTCTCTTTACCCCAATCCCCACTTGCACACTCTCCCCCTCTCTCTCAAATAAAAAAATACATCTCTAAAAAATATCGGGGCCAGCTTGAGGGTCATGGGAAGACGGCTCTGGGTTCAATCATGTCTTAGGCACCTGCCCATGGAGTGACCTTTGCTCTCTGTGTCCTTGTCTATCAAATGGAGACGAGAATAGCCCCTCGTTTATTCTACGTCGTTCCATGACGCCCGGTCCGTTCCATCCTAACCCGCTCTGTTTTATTTAGACACGGGCATGGAGACCTAACTGAATCGCACCGACCCGGCTGTGGAGTTTGGACAAGTCTTGGCTGGAACCCCCCACGTAGCGGCACTGGGGGCGAGGTGGGGAGAGCCTGGGTGGGCGTCACCGAGGGGAGGGGAGGCCGCCCGGCTGAGGAGTGGGGAAGCGGGAGAACCCTCACCTGGAAGGAGACCCCTAGGGTCTTGGTGAGATTTATTTCTGGGCATCAGGGCCAGGTGCATTTAACGGTTTTTAATTACAGTTTAATAAATAAAAGGGAGGACAAACTACTCATCAAATCACCCTTCATTCGTTGTTGTTCAACACCAGGCGGTTGAGAGGCTGGGTTACCAACATGCAGCGGGAGGGGAGGGAAGCAGGGGCGGGGGGCTCGGAGACGGCACCATGAGGAGGGGGCTGGGCGGCACCTGCGAGCCGGGCTTGGGGGGACACCTGCACCTGACTGTCCGCCTTCCCACCTGCCGCACGAGGCCATCAACTTAGGGCTTCCTGCCGTGGACGCTCCTGGTCTCCTCTCCCCACGCGCGTAGGGTCTTCTCACTGCTGGCTGTCTGCGGGGCGACGTGGCAGGCTTCCTCCTTTCGGCACCGTCAGCAGCAGTGCATTCCTATCCTCACTTGGCGGTGTCCCACCCGCCCAGGCCTCTCCAAGCCCCCGACCACATCTTCCGGATAGTTCAGAGCTTCCACGTGTGCGGGGGGCTTCACGGGCCCCTGCAGGGCTCCTGACATGGCTGTCCCCACCTGCAGGGGGGCGGGGCACGGAGGATAACGCACCGTTCGCGCCGTTAGGGAGCCTTTATTTTCCAGCTCATGTTTACCTAAAAATAATTTCCGGCCACGTCTGAACAGGGTGTGCGGCACACTGTATGCTTGCTGAGTTGCTTTTCTCCCCTGAGAGCTGGGTGGGCCTGACTGAGGAGCAGCTTCTCGGGCAAAGCAGGCCTGCTGGCCATTCCCCTCTCCTGGCCTCTTAGGAAGGGTGCCGATGCCCCACTTGTTGGCACGCAGCCGGCACCGTGAAGGCTCCAGCCCAGTTCCCTTGACACCGTCGCCATCTCCCTGGAAAGCCTGCTCCGGTCCGCACACCGGCGGGTGGGAGAGGTCACAGGCTCCTGCTGGTCCTGTGGAATTACTGCAGGAAAACAAGTCTACGGAGGACACGTTAACCCCAATGCTGGAGGCCTGGAGGTCTCTCTCCTACACCAAATCTGACCTGTGGAGAGGGGCCGGCAGCCCGAGGGAAGAGCTGACCTCTGAGGAGGGGGACAGGCCCAATGGATGACAACAGACACACGCCCATAGGCCTCTTCCCTTTCACTGGGGACACTGGGGGCCACGTGTGACTCATAGAGCATCCCATCTGGGGTCAGAGACCTCCCTGGGGCCGCTTCCTGTGGGCCGTGGGGTTCTCCCCGCATTGCAGACCTGCTCTGGGAGTCCTGGTGGGGACGTCCGGCCTGTGTGCCCGACGTGTAAGCCACAACCTGCCCGAAGCAAGCGCTCAGCCCTGGAGGCTTCCTCGGCACTGGAGCACCCACCGATGGTGGGGCCCCCAGCCCCAGCCTGGGACACGGTACTGGTCCAGTTATCTCATTCTGGGGGCAGGTGGCCTGGCGGCAAAGGATGAGAGCCCTTCCCAGACTGGAGTGAGCAGTAAGGGGGATGGGGGGCTGCAGCGAGTTTGGGGCGGAGAGGACATCAGGCTTGGCTCCACTCACCCAAGGCATCACCAAAAGGAAGAGTCTGCCTGTCCACCCTCTTCTTCCCGCATTCTGAAATGGGCCCCCCGCCCCTGCGGGCAGAACGGCCACAAACCCTGGAGCCATGGCCTCTCAGGGTCCTGGTCGGCAGAGTTCTAAACGTGTCCTGACGAGACCCCCCCCTGCTCCGCAGAACGTGGACATGGATGACATGGCGTCCGAGGTGGTGTCCCCGAGGACCTGGGGGCAGAGCGTCCGGCAGGAAAGTCTGGTCTGGTCTGATAGGGTCGGACCAGCGGGCGGAGGAGGCCGGGTGGGCGAGAGTCAGGTGCCAGAGGGTTGCACATGCGGCCGCGGATGGTGGAGGCGAGGAACGGCGTGTGAGGACAGGAAGGCCCCTCGGGCTGCTCAGGGAGCCCCGCCGGCAGCCAGCCAGGAAACGGGGTCCCGGCCTGGCCGTCCTCAGGAGCCGAATTCTGCCAACAGCCTGGATGGGACTGGACGCAGATTGTCCCGCATGGCCTCCCGGGAAGAGCCTGCCGGGCCAGTGAGCCCGGCTGAGCTGAGCAGAGAGCCCGGCTGAGCTGCCCACACGTCTGGCCTCCAGAAATGCACACGGGCTGCGCGTGTGTCTGTGGTCCCTCGTCCCGAAGCATGGAAAACTCACACGACCCACCTGTGGGCACGGGATGCAGGGATGTGGGCGGAGGGGTTTGGCCGCCAAATCAGGAGCAGCGGTTGTGAAGGCTCTTCACACCGCAGGTCACAGCCCATTACGGAGCCATGAACTCAGTTTCACGGTCATAACCCGCAGGCTTCATACGGTGGGAGAGGGGAGCGTGTCCGTGTCGGCGTGCCCTGTGCACGCTCTGGTCCACGAAACCTTTGCTGGGTTCCGCGGCTGCGTACGGAGTGGGCTGAGCTTCCACTAGGTCCAAGAAGTTGAGATGGTTCCACTGAGCACTGGAATTGGGGTTTGGGGGGAGGACTGATGTCTGCAGGCCGCGGTGTGGTTCTGTGCTCGTCCTAGCGCCCCGAGGGAGGCCTTCACCCTGTTACGGGATCTTTCTTCAGAATGTGGGGCGCTCAGTGACCCGCCTTTGTGGGACACCTGCCTGTGGCTGCGTTTCCTGGGCGTTCACAGCCTCCTGTTACAGTGTCCAGCTCAGGGTCCCCGAGGGGTGGTCGACGGGAGGGGAGCACAACTGTCCTTTGGATGCGCGCTCCCCAAGTCACATGGCTGCTCTCGGGGACACGTGCATTCGTGCGTTCACTGGGTCTGTTCCGAGGGTCCGTGCGGGGGGCCGCGGTGAACGGGACAGACGAGCTTCCAGCGCAAGGAGCGTGCGGACGGGGAACCAGGCTGGCTCACTCCAGATAGTGACAGGTGCTGTGAACACAGGCATGTTGGGGGGGGGGACCGCAGCGGCTTGGCGGGGCCCCGTACACAGGAGGTCTGGGGAATGGCATCTGGACAGTGGGAGGGAGCGGCTGGGAGAGCTCCTGGGTGTTCTGGAATGTTCCGTCTGCTCCCTGCTCTCAGGAGCGAGTGGTGTGCTAGAAAGAGGGCTGGGAGGTGCGGTGGAGAGAGGCGTGTGGGAGGAGGCAGGTGGAGGCCGGCCTTGTGGATCGCCACAGCTCAGAACGAAGGCTGCGGTGTGATCTGGAAGGACCATGTGCCATTGCGGGAGGACTCGCCAGGCGGGGGCAGGGGCCTGCCGTTGGAGACCTGGCGGGAGTAACATCGCGGCCCGGGGTTGGGAGCTGGGAACGGTGTCTGGAACAGAAGGAAAGCCTCATGGAAACGAGCTTGGCTTCTTCTAATGTCTAATTCCTTCTGCAGCGCGTGCATCCTTCCCTCAGCATGAATTATGTCAGACAGCTGACCGAGCCCGGGGGCTGTGGTTGTTTGGGTCTTTGGACTCAGTCTGCTGCATCTCACGATGATGTTCTAGCATCACAATTTCTTTGGGGTGCTGTTTTAATTCATCCACGGATGCGTGCCTGGGGCCTGAGCCCCACAGACCTGATGCTTACTGGATGTTCGTGGAAGGCTCGGATCGGTGAATCGCAGTCCGGTGGTTCACACACCCCAGAGGGAAGGTGCACAGGGTGTGCATGAGTGAATGTGGGCAGAGAACGGCCAGAACCCTATGCTCTGGATGATGGGACTTCCTTAGCTTTCAGATGTTTCCCTCTGCATGCCTGAACTGTCCCATGTTTCCGGAGCTTTCCCTTCCTTCCTGGTGACTCCTCAGCCCAATGTCCAGTCACCTGGGAGTGTTAGTAAGCAAAGCAGACATCAAGTAAATGAACAGAATAGAACAGTGTGGAACAAGGACATGATAATCACCTTTCACACACATTCTCTGTTCCCTTAATTTTCCCTTAGTTTATGAGAAGCATTGCGAACTGAAATGTGCAGAGACGATGCACGTGTTATTTTATAACCTGAGAAAGACCCTAAGGACATTTTCGCTTCAAGAGCATTCAGGGATCCACCGAGGGGTGAGTGTGTCCTCTCTTTCTCCACGAGGAGGATCTCATCTGGAAGCTGGTCTCCAGTCGTGACAACGTCCAGGTTACAAAGCCCACATTATTCACCTGCCAGTGGGCTGGTGGGGGCTCCTTGCGCCCCTCTCCCTGTCAGGGTCCCGCCCGCCCCCCGCCCTCTGTGCCTGGAGCCCGTGCCGCCATCTGGTCCCCGGCCCCCGGGTGGCGTCGGGCCAGCGGCAGGTGGTGCTCCGGCGGGCGGGTGGTGTCGGAAGCCGTGGCCCGGCTCCCACGGCGCCAGGCCGCCCCCACTGCTGAGCCAGCCCGCTGGTTAAATGCCTGGCCGCGGGCGCCCGTGGGCCCGTGCCCAGCGCGGCCGTGCCAGCGATCTGCTTCATCATCAAATCCTCATCTTGGCAGACAGAGCCCCTCTCTTGGCACGGTCATCACATTTAATCTCAGCCGTGATTTAAATGTCTCATCGTCGGCAGCCCTGCCTGCCACCGCGGGTCTGGCAGAGCGGTGTAGCTCCCATGACCCGAGCCTCGGTTTGCATTTTCTTCCCGCGTGGGGGGAAGGTGATGGTGGTCGCTCGGGTTCTGTGGGCGCTGAGTGACCATGAGAGAGGGGTAGGGTGTGTGCCGTCCACTCAGACGAGGACCATGAGAGGCAGAGACGTTTCCTAAGAACTCTCTTGATGCGGGTGACACGACGAATTTGCGATGAGTGTCAAATAGGAAACAAAGCTGGTCCTGAAAGGAGGGCGTTCACTGGACCGGACTCTGGCCGGCGCAGCAGCGGGGCCTCGGCAGCAGGGAGGGCGCTGAGCCGGTGGGCAGGTGTCCCAGAGGTGGGCAGAGTGGGTTTCTCTTTTCTAGGGAGGGAAAGGAGCCAGGTATGGGGACGTGGGCTGGAGGGTCAGATAGGAAACCAGGTTTGTTGGCAGCCGGCTCTTCCCAGGCGGGGCTGTCTGCCGGCCAGTAAGGGTGGAGCGAGCAGGCCCCCTGCGCGGCCGAGCGGCGGTCTGCTCTGACCCATCAGCGGGCCTAGCAGCTCCGTTAGCATCGGGGAGGCCCGGCTGTCTGTGGTCTGCAGCCGACATCCGTCCAACGGGTCCCACCCTCAAAGGGGGCTTCGGGGGCAGGATTGTGAGGGTCTGATGTAGGCGTCCCGAGCTCAGTGAGGGACAGAGGAGCAGGGGCAGGAGGGCACTGAGTCGGCCCACGCCCGGTGAGCACAGGGGCGTCCTGGTCAGGGCCGGGCACCAGGGGCTTGGTGGGCAGCATGGCGCTGGGGAAGGAGCCGCTGATGTGGTCTGAGCTGGGGACAGGCAGGCTGGGAGAGGTCAGCTCGGCCTCTGTCCCCAGAGGCTGGCCTGACCAAGGCTACCGCAGGTGATCAGGCAGCCGTCCAGCTGAGGACAGGGCGGGACCGCTGTCCCAGCGATGCCTGGGTGGAGTTTGGGAGGCCTGCGCTCCAACCCTGGCTCTGCCCCCCACAGTCTGTGTCTTCAGACCAACGTCCTATCTTCTTGGAACTTCGCTCCGTATCTGTAACGTCTGGAAAATGACTGTAAGAATCTCAACCCACTGAACTGATTGAACGGGAACAAAAAATCTGCTGCGTGAACTGTCCAGAGATGCAGATCCTTGGAGGCAGGAGGTGGGTTAGTGGCTGGGGGGCTGGGCGGGGACGGGGGTGATGGCTGCGGGGTCTGTCGGGCTGATGGAAACGGGACCGGAGCACGCTGATCTCTGCCCAGCAGTGACGAGCGCACCTAACCTCGCCACATCGCGCACGTTAAAATGGTCACTTTGATGCTGGGCATATTTTATCCTCATATAAAAGTAGCCCCTGGACTGATACCACCAGACGTGCCACCCTCATCTGCCTACTGGCCTCGCAGGTCAGACCGCGGTGCTCAGGCCTGCAGGGGGTCGCCCTGCCCTCCCGCTCTGTCCCGTGTGGCCGCCACGCTTTGCACGGCAGTATCCTTGTCCTGCACAGAGGCCTCTGCGGTTCTCGGCCCCCGCCCCCCAGTTGCGCTGAGTGGCTGGTCAGCAGGTGGGCGAACCGTCCGGGAATGTAGCACCACTCATGCCGTGGCGCACGTCCTCACGGCCCCAGCATATCCTCGACTCCAGCCTGACGTTTGGTTCTGAGGCGCTGACCACCTGTTTAGGGTTTTCCCCAAGTGGGCTTTTGGCCAGTTTGTGCCTACAACAGGAGGAGGGGTGCCTGCTCCAGGTCAATGGGGCGGTGCCTTCCAGAGGGTTGGACGGCCAGCCCCGACACAGGGCTGGGGAGGCAGATGGCGCCCAGATGGGTCTGCTGGGTCGATACCCACCTCCTCCGCTAGGAACAGTCCCTGCACGTACTGGGAATCTGAACAGGGCGTAGTTTTGTGGATGATCTAACAATTTAGCCCAAACTGTGTTCCCCTATCAAGATCAGGAGCAGCCGCTCTGATTCTTAGAGTGTCCCAACTGGGGCCTGTTCCTTGGAGGACTCTCGTGTTCCTTTTCTGATACAGTCTGTCCTTTCCTTGGGGACTTCCTTCTTTTTCCCGAGGGCAGAACAAATCCCTAAATGAGAAGCAGGCAGTCACTCGAAGCTGCTCTTGAGGAATAAGGAGCGCGAGGAGAAACAGGGTGAAGGTCATCAGTGTTGGTCTCAATGCCCTGATAAGGTCTGCAAACATGTTGCATTTTCAGTTCCAAGTTCATTGCCAATGTTTAAAACCAAATGTACACAAATTTCCCATAATATTCCAGATGTCTGACAGTTTTCTTGAAAGAAACCAGAGGCTCTGGCACCACTGTCTCTGCGTCTGTGTGGCTACAATCACCTTGCAGGGACGGGTAGCCGTTCAGTTTTACCCAGCCTCCCCTGCCTGCTTTGTTCTTCCTTGTTCCTGGCCCACCATGCGGGCCTCTGTGTGTTTGACCCAGCATAGGATTTGCTGTTAAACTCTCAAGTTTTTGTTTTTGCTCAGTTGGCAACATAGCCACGGCATGGAGCCCCTTTATGCTTCCCTTCCGGACCTGAAAAGGAGGTACGGCAAGACCATGAGTGAGACACCGGATGGATCTGAGAGCGCCGGCCAAAGTGAGAGACGCTTCGCGGAATTCAAGACCTGGTCCACCCAGACTGTGGGACTGTGAGCTCAGCTCACCCGCCGGTTTGAAGACGCTGTTTAGCTGATGGAACATGACATCCCATTTCCATAAATAATCCTGCCAAGCAAGTGACTTAATTGATTTAATGAGTCGTGCTGCGGGAATCAGGCCTGGCCAAGGGTGCGTGTTTCTTCCCCGTTCCATCTGTGGAAATTTCCTGGGGATTGGAGCAGTGCCGTGTTAGTGCAGGGTTTCGGGCTTTAACCGGAGTTGTCTCTGCCCTGGGAGGAGAGACGGAGAGTCAGAGACATGTTCTGAGCCGAGCAGCCGTGGCGACCCCATCAGAGATGGGGGCCCTGAGAATGAGGCCCTTTTCCAGCCTGAGGCCACATCACGTCACATCTCAAATTATGCCCAAGAGCAAGTGAGCAAAGATGCTGGCGTGATGTCCATTTTCCACTGGATCTGATGATAAATGGCTGTGTCTCCAAAGTGGCACTTCCCCCAGAGATCGTGGGTCCGCATCTCTCAGCATGGTGCCATGTCAGTGTGCACTTAGGGAGGGCCATTCCTTCATCCATTCTCTCACTCACTCATTCAGTGAGCCGGCGGGTCTTGAGCAGGTGGTTCATACAGGGGACATCGGTTGTCGCAGGGAAGGGCGTGCTCCTGGGATCTGGTTGACAGAGGCCAGGGAGGCTGACAAGCGTCCTGCCACGCTCAGGTGAAGGCTGAGCAACAGGTGACGATCCAGCCTCAAATTTCGGTAGTGCTAAGGTGGAAGACTAACCATATCCTCCCGGAGTGTGTTCTTTGTCGCGGGCATCATTTGGGCATCGGGGACAAGGTGGTGCATAGGATGGAGGATGTCCTTGTCCTCATGGAACCTACATTCTAGGGGATTGGGAGAGGACGACAGGTGGTCGCTAAGTTAACAAGGTAGCTTGAGTTCGTGCGCCAGTGGGAATGAGTCAGGGTAATGCGGTAGAGATGTCCGGGGAGCACCGTGTCCGTTGGAGTAGCTTTGGAAGTCTTCTTTGGTGAGGAAATGTATCCGTTGGGGATTACATCATCGACCTACAAATGGGGGGTTTCCTTTTCACCACGAAGCCTGAAAGTAGGGAACTACTGATGGAGACTCAGGGCCAGGGTCTCCTGTAATTCTCTTAGGTTTTTTCCCTCGAGGTCACAAAATGGCTGTGGTAGCTCCAGCCACCACATCTGTGCTCATGGTGGGGAAAAATGGCACCAGCCCCATCTAGCTCTCCTATCAGGACAGTAGGGGCCGTCATAAAAGCTCCCTCATGAGCCAGTGGGCACATCCATGTTGCCTGGCAGGCACAGCTGCAAGGGAGGTTGGATAGGCTCGTATTTATCCTTCCTAGCCTCTCTGGGGGGGGGGGGGCAGGTGTGGAAGAAAGGCCCCCAGGGGGTCAGGCCAGCTGGCTTTCGGGGGCTGGCCACCTGTGACATTGAGCTGAGCCGGTAATGACGAGAAAGCACTGGCCATCTGAAACCCCGGGGACGGTATATGGGGTGGAGGGGACCGTGCTTGCAGAGGCCTGGCGACTCGTCCGGAAGAGGGGCGAGCGCTGGGTCCTGGCAGACGGCGCTCACGCGGCCGGGAGGGTCTGCTTCTGCGAGCATGGCAGGGGGCGTCCTAGCTTCCCCGTGGCTTCTTTTACCAGTGTCCACAGCCCGGGTGGTCAGCCGTCCGCGGCCCGAGACCGAGGTCCGATCCCAAGGCTCTTGGGAGGCTGTTCCTGCCGCTTCCGCTCCTGGACTTGCGTCCATGTCCCTGCAACCACCTCCTCCCCTCCCCTGTCTGTGTGTCTGTCCCCCCCTCCCCGTGTGTCTCTTATAGGGACCCACGTCATTAGACATAGGGCACACCTGCGTGCTTGGAGGTGATCTCATCTCAAGGACCTTCGCTGAGTGTCCTCCAAGACCCTTTTCCCAAATAACATGATGTTCACAGTTATTCCACGGATTAGGGTGTGGATACGTCTTTTTGAGGGCCAGCTCTGACCGCCGACGGACCCCGAGAGCAGGTATTTGAAGGGATGCTTGCTATTTCTCGGACGGCTGGACGGCTGATATGGTCCACGTGTGCTCTGCTCACAGCGAGGCATCTTGTGACCCTTTGGGAGGTTACTCTGACCACACGGTGGTGGGGACACTCTGCTAGTATTCGCGGTATGTCTTCCCTTGGATCTCATCCTTTTATGTCCAGCCATGTGCTCTGGTTTTGAAACTAACTTATAACCTGTCTCCGGAGCACTTGCTGTGTGTGAGTTCTGTAGTGAACACGCCGCACCAGCCCAAACCCTGTGCTTCCCACTTGCTGTGCAGCTTCTCAGCTCTGTGCCTTGGTCTGGGCTGTTCCCCACGTGGAATGCTGTTCCGTGTTCTTGTGGTCGACTCACGTGGTGCCATGCTCTCAGACTGGCCACCATGCAGAAGGGCCACAGAGCCGGTCTCGGGTGTGTGCGCTCTTGGGCGGCGCTGTGTGGGTTCACGTGCCCTGTGTCCCTCTGAGACACAGTTCCTTACCTGGGAGGTCAGGTGCCGGGGCCCACGTAGCCGCAGGCTGTTTGTGGGAGGGTGACTATGGAGGCAGGCCTCCCATGGCACCCGCTGTGCCGGAAGCTTCGCATGGTCGCTGCGGTGGTCACCGCCCCCTCGCACTCAGGGCATGGCTGGATAGCTGCAGGGCCCCTCCTGTGGAGGACTGGGCGTTAGGTCACAGGTCACACAGCCCCCAGGGCCCTCGCCTCCTCGGGGTTCGGCGGGTGTCTCGTGGATGAGACCTCAGCCCGCTGAGCACGCGGTTCTTCCAGCAGGACCAGGGCCCTAGTGAGCTGCTCGCTAGCCACCGTGGGCGGCCAGGACGCTCCTATTGCTCGGGAGATCCCGAGCATCCAGGGGCTCCCTTCCAGAACGGGGGGCCACCGCCAGCCTGTTGCTTTGTGGTAAGCCACCCGTGGCTTCCCACCTGCTACCCCCACAGAGTGGTCCTGCCCCATGCTGGCCCCAGGGGGCTGGCCGCCTGGACTCACACAGCCGGGTGCCGGGGCTGGGAGGGCCGCCCCTCCCCCCTCCCCCCTCCCCCCTCCCCTCTGTCCCTCCCCCTCCCCCCACATTGGTCTCCCTCTCCCGCTGCTGCCCTGCCTTCTTTGGGTCATGGTGATTCCTCTATGTCTTCCCTCTTCCGCGTCGGGGTGGGCTTCCCGATGCTGCTGGCCCAGGGAGACCCCCCCCACCTTTGGATTCCTGTGTCCTGCCCACAACTCTGTAAACAATTTCTCCACCCAGCTCTTTTCAAATTACCCAGTTTAAGTGAGCCATCTGCTTCCGGCCAGGATTGGATACAGTCTGTCACGTCCCTTTTGTCCCTAAAAGACGGGGCCTCGCCTCCCTCCCCCTCTCTTCCTACCTCCTGCCCTCGCCTCCCTCCCGCCCTTCGTTTGATAAACATTATGTGTGCCAGGCTCTGTACCAGGTTGCTTCTTTCTTGCAGAGCTCAGGCTGAACCCGAGTGGGCAGCCGTGAAATAGGGGTGTGGGTTGATGGGATGTGATCAATATTCTGGGAGCTTAGACCAAAACTGTTCTTACAAAAATGGTCCTGCCTTTCTATCTATTCATAAGTAGGCTCCATGCTGGGCGTGGAGGCCAACGTGGTGCTGGAACTCACGACCCTAAGATCGAATGGTGCTGTCTTTGAAAGTAACTTTGGAAACATTAGGGTAAAGAAAGAGCACCCTGCTTGGTGCCCAGGCGCGCTGTGTGGTGGGTGGGGGAGGGCCCGAGTGAGAGCTGCTGGGGACGTGGGCACGGGCGAGCCCCATTTCACAGCCTCTTGTCCAGATGGCTCTGCCCTCACGTTCCCGCTTCTGTGTTTGTTTAAAAACCTTTAGTGTGGACTTTAGAAGGAAGGGGGCATTTAGGTGAAACCTGCAGAAAAGCAGCAAGAACAGATTCCATGGATCCTGGTGGGGGCGGCCGCCGCTTGCACGCCATCCCGATGCTGTACCCGTGTCCCCGTCTCTGGGACGCTGGGGAGGTTGCTGCGGATAGCCCTCTTTCAAAACCACGGGGACCGCAAGGCCGAAAATCTAGCACTGATACAATACTATGATTTAATCAATCTAGGCCAACATTCACCTTGTTTCCCTTGTCCTGTAAGATCCTTTAGAGCTGCTGCTTTTTCTTTGCTCTCCCACCAGGACCCAACCCAGGGTCATGGAGTGGCACTGACTTGGGATGCTCCCAAATCTCCCCGAATCTCCCGGGAGCAGTGTCTCAGCCTTTCTGTCTCTTTGCTCACTAGACCATCTTTGAGGGACACGGGCCAGCGATGTCACAGAGCGCTTCCCCACGTGGAGTTTGGGGCCCCCTGTCATTGCACTCAGGTTTTGTGTTTTGGCAGGAGCACCGTTCAGGAGATGCTCCCTCCTTCTGGCGTGCGTGGGTGCTAACCCCTGCCATGGCTTTGGGCCATTTTGGAGGATGAGCTCTTGGGTTGCTGGGCTGAGGGGCCAGCCACCAAGATCCTTTGCTGTAAAATTACCACGGTCCCCTTTGTGGTCGGCAGGTAGTTTGTGCGGAGGTACAGTGACACCAGGTAACGCGAAATCCGTTTTTCACCAAACGTGCCCCACATTAGCATCCATGGCTGTTACCCAGATCGATGACTCTTACTTAGGACACTTCCAATATGGCGGTTTTGTGTGATTCCTTCCATAGTTATTTGTTGGCCTTCCTCTGTAAGGAAAAGCTTTCCTTGGGTTGCCTGGGTGGCTCAGTCGGTGAAGTGTCCGCCTTCGGCTCAGGTCATGATCCCGGGCCCGTGTTGGGCTCCCTGCTGAGTGGGGAGTTTGCTTCTCCCTCTCCCTCTGTTGCTTCCCCTGCTTCTGCTCTCTCTCTTTCTCTGACAAATAAATAAATAAAATCTTAAAAAAAAAATAAATAAGGAAAAGCTTTCCTCTTTCTCCCCATTTATATATTTTTATTTATTTATGTTTTTTGTTTATATATTTATTTATTTACGGACTAATGGATCATTGTTTTGTTCACTGGTTAGACTTATTATCATCATGTATGTTAATGTGCAGAGGAAGGGGCCAGGGGAGCTCCCTCCAGGCCCCTGCGCTCTGTGTGGCCCTCATTTCTGAGTTCTGGTGTAATACATGCTCCCGGCTCATCAGCTCATCGGGCACTTGCCCCGCTCCAGTCCCAGAACTAGCCCACTTTTCCAAGGACCCTGGTCTCTTTTGGCGGAGAATGGTATTTAGCAACCAAGATCTGGGTGCTGGGTGTGAGCATGGCAGCTGGGGCCACCCTGCTTCCGGCATCCCAGCAGACAGAGCTGGGCCGAGAGTGTGCATCCGGGGCCGCGGTGCTCCCGTCTGGTGCCCGGCTGCTTCCAAGCCCAGTGGCCGCTAGCCCGTGGCAGGGATGGAATGCCCCAAGGAGGAAAGCCGGCCTCTCCCTGCGCCAAGCCTCCCTGGGAACGGAACTGGCTTATTTCTCTCTTGCACAGCTGTCCCAGCCTGTCTCTCGCCGTACTCCGGCCGACCCTACGCTGCAGTTACACCTCTCTCCTATAAATATTTAAATGGCGGTTCAGCTTTCAGACAAAGCACATCCGTGGTAAAGATCAAGCTTTTTGACCTTTTGTCAATTTACTCAGTGAAGTATAATCCTCCTGGTCTGTTTTTTCCAAAATGTTGTCGACTCTCTTTTTCATAGTTGAAATGGCCGCATTTTCTCCAAATGCAGAATAGAGAAGATGCAAGAGTTTTTGTGTGTCTCATAAATATATAAATGCAAACAAGAAAATTCCCTTTCCTGCGGCAGAAGCCAGGCTTGGGGACGGTGGGTGTGGCATTTCAGAATCAGAGGAATCTGGCTAGCACCTGGTGCGGCCACAGAAGGTGGTTGTGGAATTGGTGGAAGTGGGGTTGGGCGCGGCAGGGGGGTACACAAGCCTGTGCCGAGCTGGGTCTCCCTGGGCCCAGGCTGGCCTCGCCCTGTTGCAAGCCCATCCCTTGAGCTAGCTGTTAGTTAGTGTGGTCTTTTCAAGTGCTCCGTGGGGTGGGAGGCGAGGACAGGGAAATAAATCAAGCACCTTGCATTTCAGCCTCACATGGCAAAGCTCTCTGCTCCTAAATATGTCCACATTGAAATGTGGTCTGGCTCCTGTCCAGCTATTCATTCTCTGATTTTGAATATTCTCAGCATGGGCATATTTTAAAGCAAGTTAAAATATACACTTAAAGGGAAATATAAAAAGAAACACATTGGTAGCTCCTTCAAAGGAGCATCAGAGATTGGAGATCACAGACTTTGTCGAAGACAGTGAGAGAGGCCCGCACCGGCCCGGTGCACCCATGCCCTCTCCTGTGGGCTCCTTCTTCTCTGTCCCTGGGAGTGGTCACAGGTCGATGTGGGGGATTTTTCTGAGGCCTGGGGCCTGGTTTGGGTGGGGCGCCTGCAGGGCTTGTCACACACCCCGGCCCCAGATGGTCTTTAACAGGGAGAGACTCAGCTCAGGGCCATTCCCAGAGGACGGCCGTGTGGCCCGCGCCCTGTGGCCACCATCACACCGGTGGCCTGTCCTGTGCTTTGTTCGAGCAATGCCTTCATTTAGTCCTGCCTTTCTGAGCGCCCGGGATCCCCTCGGGCCGCCGGCCTGGTGCACCCCTTCCCACCCACGCAGAGTGACATGGAAAAGCACCCATCTTTGTGGACGCACAATGATCCCCTCCAAAAAGCCCACTGAACCACCTTCCTCCGGAGGCCGAGACCCTCTTGGGGAAACCCGGAGCTGGAGCCGCAGGCCCGGCCTGGGGGGAGGCTCGTCTCTGCTCTCAGACACAGCCCGGGTCCCCCTGAGCCTTCCCGACCTGCGCTTAGCATCCTTCCTGTGACATTTACGAAGCGGGCGGTTTCTTTTTTTGTTTTGTTTTGTTTTGTTTTTCAAACAAGACTGTATAAATTTTTGTTCAAGAAAACACTGCTTGCAATCCCTTTGATATTTTCCCACAAGGTCAGGAGGCTCATTGATTCATGGCATTTTCCTTTCAGGGCACAGGCCTAAATGATAAATTACAGGAGGAGTTGTTTCTTTGGGAGGGGACTCTCCTTGCCACCCCTCTGCCCCCAGAAAGCCATGATGGGTTAGGAGAGCCATTGCTTCCTCAGCCCCTGGGCTGGAGAAAAGGGGTCCTCACGCAATGGGGCGAACTCTGTGCTCTCCTGGGCAAAGGTGGCCACCAGCACTTGTGTTTGAGAGAGTGATGCTCCCCTTTGGACTTCACACGCCAGGAATGGGCGGCAGGCTGTGGGCACACGGGCCTGTGTGTGCAGGTTCGAGGCCCCCACCCGGGTGGGTCTCTGTGGGAGGCGAGCCCACAGATAAAGGAGATGAGGCGCTCGGATGCTCACACTTATTGGAAGCCTGCGTCCGGGAGGCGAGGCCCAGACGCGGCGTTCCAGGCAGCTCTGGGTTGCACACTGCTGCAGGAGGCTCCCGTGTTCCCCGGGGCTGGGGGCGGGGGGACTAAGAAGGGAATCGCACCTGTCGGGGCAGCGGGTGCCAGACAGCCCCCAGAGCACAGTGCCCGCCGAGCACACCCCAGGACAGCTTGCCAGGAAATGCCCCTCGCTTTGGTGCCGAAGGAGCAGATGCAGTTTTCTGCCTCCCCTCCCCGCCCCCCGCCAGCCCCCAGCGGGTCTCCCCAAGCCGCGATCACACCGTCTAGGGTTTGCCCACATGTGCCGGCGTGTCTTCACGTTTCTTCAGCTATGATTCCACACTCTGTGCAGCCCGTCTCCCCACACAGCTTTGGAATGTCTCACTCGACTGTGGGTTTTCCCGAGCCCGTGGGCAGAAGCAGTGGGTGGTGGGCTTGTGCACCTGCTCCCACGACCCTGTTCCCCTTCTGGGGAGGCAGCTGGGCCTCAGACCCTCCCTGTCAAGGTGGTTGTCTCGGTCATGCGGCTCCGGACGGGAGGACCATCCACTCTCCTGAGGGTCCCCGGATGGGAGGGACTCCCTGCGCTAAACTGGGCGAGCCCAGGACAAGGCAGGAGGGTGTCCACGACTGGGGGCCCCCTTGGCACCCACACTATCTCCCTGGGGATGGAAGAGCCCGCTGTTCACCCGAGGTGTTTTCTCTGGCAGCATGAAGTACGGTGGGAAGCTGCTTCTGAGCTAGGAGCACATTTCCCGGCAGCCCAGATCCGGGCTGGCTGCAGGAGGAGGAGGGGATGGGTGCACCTCGGTGCCCAGGAGATGGGGATGCTGGGGCCTGTGGGGTCCTGGGGGATGGGGAGCCGCAGACGGCAGGGGCCTGGGCGTCTGGGTTGGGGGGAATCGGCCACCAACGGGGACCACCTGCATCCATGGATTTTGTAAGAAATGAACGTACATTGTATCAAACCGCACACTCAGTGCCTGACATGACACAGAAGCGGGTGGGTTGCTGACTAACACACTTAGCACTATTCTGTCTTCTTGTACTTCCTTGTCCATCCGCTCCCACCCCCCAACTCCTCCACCTTACCGCTGTTGTGTAGGCGGGAAACCAGGAGGCCCGGGAGTGGGGCCTCCAAGCGCACGTGCATTGAGAGCCACGGGACCCACACGGCTGTGCATCAGCATTAAAGCTGGTGCGTAGGGTCCTTGCCATTCCACCGTTTTTGCAGCAAAAATTACCTGCATGTTCTGTGTCTTTTTATAATTACAGTAATTTCAGGTTGTTTTTACTTGATTAGTAGAGTAACATAAATTCATTGTAGAAATTTTCTTCAAATTGTAGAAAATAATTCGGAAGAAATTTGAATCACCTGTAGAGACATCCCACCGAAATCATGGCGGGTACCATTCGATGTTTACAGCTTGAATCTGATTTTGCTAAGATATTTGGGAAATACCATCTGAGGGTCAAGTGTGTTTTGAAGGGATACCATGGCGCGTCTGTTTTCTTGTAAACGATGACTGTTATTTTGCCATTCTAAAAGATAATGCCGATGCCATCGGATCCCTTATTATCCTTCAGGATCGACTTCTAGAAGTGGATTTCTGCGTCGAACATCATTGTTGAGGCGCTGGTGACAAATGGGGCCAGGTCGCCCCGCACAGAGCCACACCATTCTCTCTCCCGTTAGCAGAGGGCATAGATGGTGCTTTCTCCCTTCTCTCAAGAGCCCCGAGGACGCTTGTTTCATTTTTTATTTATTATAAAAAAGTCAGCAGAGAAAGATGCGTTGGGATTAAGGAGACACTAACCAGTGTTGTGTGCACCCCGTGATCAGCCGTGTTGGGACGTGGGTGTGCCCTTCTGTCCAGAGTACAGGGCACGAAGTGTGTCTGTGAGCTCTGACTCACGCTGGAAGGAGCCTCAAGGACGGGGTGGGAACAAAGTCATTAAGAGCAGCCCGAATACAAATTAATCGCCTCTGCCATGTGGACGGGCTTCGGCGTTCACAGATCCCGATGCCTGGAAGGAGCACGAAGCGTCGTTCACTGGGGGTTTGTTTTTCTTTAAAAACTTGGGAGAACAAGCAAAGCTCTTAAGTGATTGAGTCATTAGAAAGGGCTTTAATGAATCCGTTCAGTTAGGCGAGGGAGGACCAAAATGGAAAGGCTTGGTTTTAGATTTCTGTTGGTTGGGAATCTTTCCTTTAAGAGAAAAACGCATTGCAACGTGGGTTAAACATTAAGAGGGAGTGGATGGGCTCAGATAACTTGCTGGCCCAGCTCAGGAAAGCGTCGGGCATGGTTTGACCCAGAGACTCAATGTCACAAACCAGGACTTGGTTTCTTTTCAGCCTCACCTGTGCTGTTTTGGAGTTGAAGCTGGCTTCCCTTGTCGTGATCAAGTGGCTTCTGACAGCACCAGGCCATGCACCTGTTCCCTTCATTCCTGTAGGAAAGACCGTGACTTTCTGCAGTCTTACAGACCGCTCTGGACTAGTGTAGGTTTCAGGCTCACCCCTGTCGTTGCTCTGGTCCAGGGGATGGAGTGCGTTGACTGGTTTCTAAGCCCATCCAGACTGTTGTAATGGAATCGCACGGACCGAGACTTACGGGACAACAGACATTCGTGTAGCGCGGGCCGGGGTCTGGAAGCCACGGGGGGTTGCGGGTATGGGCAGGTTCTGCTGAGACCCTTTCCTGTGTTGCAGCCGGCTGATCTCCCTCTGGGTCTTCACGTGGTGGGAGGACCAGGGAGCTGTCTGGGACATCTTTTTTGGGGGGGCGTCTTTTATAAAAGCACAATCCCATTCATGGAGGCCCCACCCTCATGTCCGTCACCTCCCAAAGGCCTCGGCTCCTGACACCACCACGTTGGGGGTTAAGACTTCAACACATGGATTTTGGAGGGATGCGACATTGGATCCACAACACCTCACCAAGCGGTGCTGGAGGGGAGGGAACAGTGAGCTCGGCGGCATGGAGCCAGTGACTGGGATGTGCGTGCTGTAGGATCTCTAATGCTTGCGTATTTTCTTGTCCACGTAACAGAAGTGGGGTTGCGAGGGTGGGGTGCTTGCTGGTGAACTAGCTAGCATGCAGTCTTTGCCTAATTCCATGGGGTAAATACTCCCATCAGGGCAGATTTCAGGCCCCCTCGGGTCCAGCGACGGGCTCTCTGCATTCCTGCGTGTTTCACAACCGAGGTTGTGCAGGCTGGCTCCAGCACACTCCGAGGAGCATCTTCATGGCACGGACTGGTGGTAGCTCACTAACCTGCAATCCCACTGAGTCCCAGCTCCCAGCCGTCAGTCCAGACGTGAAGGGAGCGTCCCCCAGCTGCGGTGGGAGCTTTCCTTGCGAGAGGGTTATTCCAGGATGAGCGGAAGCAGGGCAGGGATCGAGGTCGCACACACTCCACTGTCTGGGGCTGTCCATGTGCCGGCCACGCGGGCCCTGGAGTCCCTTCCGTGAGTCCTGTGCACCACATGCCGTGGCTGCGTGTGGATGAAGGTGTGGCGCCTTGCACAGATTGACCTGTGCTTGGTGTTTGGGCTCCTGGGAATAACGATACTCTTCACCTTCCCACCCCAGGTACCTAAGATTCTTTTTATGGGCTCATCTTCCTGGACGGGTTAATAAATAAGGCCCTGGTGGAGTCTGGGTCTCCATGCCGTTGTGTTTTAAATGCAGCCTGCGTCTCAGGGCTGGGTTTTGCTGCTCTCTTAGTCAAGCTTTCACGTCTGCCCAGATGGATTAAAGGCTGACAACTGGGAAAGCTGATTTATCTCTGCTGCACTGGGGGGACAAGGCATCTTCTTACCACTTTCTTGGGCTCTCCAAGGATTTGCTTGAGCAAATCAGAGACCTCTCTACCTCTCTACTTCCTTCCCTTTGTGTCAAAGGAGGAGGCAGCAGTCTAGCTTCTCTGGCAGTGAGAGGCAGACTCTTTAGTGAGAGATCCTGCCTCAGGACCTTTGCATGTGCTGTGCCCTCTGCTGAGACTCTCTGTTGCTCTGTTGCTCTCTCTTTCTTCCTGTCTCAGCACGCCAACCGTTCCCCCTGTTTGTGTGTTTTCTCTCTCTGTCAAATAAATAAATGAAATCTTTAAAACAAAGAAACAAACAAAAGAACACTGAACATGGGCTCTACTGTCTTAAGAAAATTTCAAGCTCACGGTACAGGCTTGCTCACCAGGGGCACGGTGTGGTACAGCAGACCCCTGACTCAATCATCCTGCACGGCTGACATGGAATAGAGTCCAGAATAAAGCCACGCACATACGGCCGGCTGGTCTTCGACCAGGAGGCCAGGGCCACGCGATGGGGGAAGGGCAGCCCTGCCACAGATGTGGGGAAAACCGCATCCCACATGCACAAGAATGCGGCTGGATCCTAGACTTACAGCAGGCACCAAGACCAACTTACAATGGACGGAAGACTTCAATGTAAGGCCGTGAGCTGGAGAAGACAGGGAAGTGATGGCCATCAGCCTCTACTGCCCTGTCTCGGTGCCCCAAGCCCTTGTACCAAAGCCACGATGGTCTGGGCCCCGAGGCCGGGGCTGTGGGGTGGGGTGGTTAGACATGGCGTTGACTGTGGGCTCTGCTCTGTTCAAGAGCCTTGTTGTGAGGGCAGGAACAAAGGAGGGAGTGGGGGCCGGCCAAGGCATGGCCTGAGGGCAGTGTCCCCACGTAATGCTGGCTGCCGGCACACGGTCGGCCGCGGCCGGAGGGCCCGAGGCAGGGGCAGCCGCACTGAGCAACCTTCGCCGTGTGGACCCTGGAGCCATCACGGGGAGTGCGTGTTCTCACGCGTGACTCGTCTTCCAGTGCCCCCCCAGTGGGGTCACCCGCTTTGTTCCCCATGACTCCAGGACCAACAGAGCCCCAGTGTGCTTTTCTGCTTTCTGCTCCAGTTAATTCCCAGGCCCTAATGAGCCCCTCCCAGCCCACGAAGCTGATTAAGGGAAAGGGCCGGCTGCGACAATTATGATGCGGGAGGAAGGGGCGCAGCTGGAGCCGGAGTCCAAACACAAGGTGGCGGGAGGTCAGGCTTCACGTCGAGCCAGTCATCCGTCGGGAGGGAGCCTTCTCCAGCACTGGGAGGCCTGTCTCCAAGGCGCCGGTCGGGTGGCGTGATCTGGCTGATTATTTAGCTTTCTCTCTTGGAGACGGCAAACAACAGAATGGGGATGAGGACTGTTGGACGCTCCCGTGGTCTTGTAACGATGACGTGGCATCTTTAGTGGCTCGGAACAAACCATTAGGGACACGCTGCAGTTGGATAAAACCGTGGGTCTTTCCCCGTTCGCAGAAATGGGTCTGAGACCCGGGGAAGGCTGCCATGGTGACTTCATTTGGCCTCACGTAGGCGTCTCCCCGTCTCTGCTTCATGTCGTTCCTGGTCGTTGGCTAGTATTGAAGTTTTCAAGGTAATGTTTCCAAAGGCCCATGTTAGATATTTCTTGTATATCAGAAAAGAAAATTTTTTTTCCTTTGGAAACACCGGCAGTGGGGAGTAATACCCTTTTCCTCGGTCTCTGCTGACCCGCCGGCGTCTGGGGCCGCTCATTACTGGGTGGTGGTGAGGCCCGAGCCCAGACCCCTCGCCTCCCAGGTGAATGACTCCTCCACGCTCTGTGTCCTCCTGTGCCCTGTGCGCAGGCACCTGCCGCACGAGTTCCTGCGGAATCAAGCAGACGCTCTGTGTAACATGCTGGGAACAGGTCTCGGTCCAAAACGGGTGCCCGAATGTGAGCGGCTGGTTTTAACACTAATAATGAACAGCTAACATTAAAAGAGAAAATCGATTTCCTGAAATTATTTTATTTTAGAAAGTAACACCATACTTTAACTTGAGTTTGGAAATGAAGACGACATTAGGCTGAGGGAAGGCTTCATCGTGATGGAGGCTTCCACGTGTGGCTGTCCAAGGGCCTCCAGTGAGAGCAAAATCAATTTTCATGGGAGATGATTATGCCGATGAAATTGCTTGTGAGCAGTAAACGTGTTTAATTAAATGCAAGGCGTTGCTCCTGGGCCCCGAGCACAGGTACACAGTGTCCCTGGGGGTGGCCCTGCCCTCTTGCTCTCAGCATCTTTTCCTCTGGGTGACGGTGAGGTTTTCCCAACAGCTGGTTCCTTCCCCCTCATCCCACATGGCCGAGTTGATTAGGATCAGTGAGAAACCAGGAGAAAACCCGCAGGACTGTGGACAGCCCGCGGGTGCCTCGTGCCATCCGGACAAATGGCACGCGGCTCAAGGTTCATCATTCAGACCAACAAGGACAGAGGCCATAGCAGGGGGGCACGCACACCCTGGGCGGAGACGCCGGACGCGGAGGCCCCCTTGTACCCGGCTGATTTATGGAGCCATCCAAGTGTCTTTGGCTCTCTACAATGATTTTATTGACTTGCGTCTCTGGAGAATGTAGCAGCCTGACTACTTTTCCTGGGGGAGTTTTTTTATCTAGGCTTTCAATTTTCACTTGATAATGTTCTGACTGTCATTCAGGGCCAAGCGGAAACACAAGAAAATGAAATCTTTTATTGCACCACTAGTTACGAAGCCCTGTCTGAGAGCCAGGCGCCACTCCAAGGGCCGCAGGTGTAGCGGTGGGCACAGCCGTCCCGAACTCTTGCCCCCAGACAGCAGGCGTCCCACTCGGCATGTCCGGATGAGCCCAACGCGGTAAAGAGGAAGAAATCCACGGACCCTGGCTGGTGTAGACGCTTGTTGTCTACAGAAGAACAGCAGTTAAGGCGGTGGGGTGCTTTTTGGGTCAGTTTTGAAAAAAAATTAATAAATGTTTTCAAAAAGATGAGTTTTCAGTTTATGGAAAGGTTGATCAGAAAGTGAGGTCCCCATGGACCCCCGACCCTCCAGCCCAGAATCTTCCCATGGCTCACAGCGGGTGTGGGTGGGGTGCATTTGCTACAATTGATGAGCCAATATTGATACACTGTTACTAACCAGAGGCCATGGTTTACCTTAGGGCTCACTCCACGTTGTCCATTCTGCAGGTTCAGACAAATGTATGATGACACAGATCCTCCATTATAGGATCAACAGCATAGCTTCACTGCCCCCAAATCCTTGGTGTTCAACCCTCGCTCCTCTCCCCCCAGCAAATAATTATCCTTCACTGTCTTTACTCTGTCCATAGTTGTGCCTTTTCCAGAACGTCCTAGAGTTGGAATCATATTTAGTATTTAGCCTCTTCAGATTGGCTTCTTTCGCTTAGTGACGTGTATTTAGGGTTTCAGGGCTCGACGGGTCCTCTCACCTTGGTGCTGAGTAACATTCCACTGTCTGCCAGACCGCAGGTTGTTCATCTGTCCACCTGCTGGAAGACACCTTGGTTGCTTGTGAAGATTCTTTCCAGGAGATCCCAACCGGTGGGATATTCCAAAATGGGCAGCTTTAACATGTATTGATCCAGGGAGACCCTGGAGAAATCAGGAGGGTGAGACATTGAGATGTCTGTGCTTTTGGACATGAAGTGAATAGCTCACAAGTTATTCCAAGTTATTCACCAGATGCCATCTTGTAGTGAATAGATACTGGTTATGTCATTATACTAAGGAAAGCGGGGGACGGGGGGTAAATTCCAGGGGTCGTTATAATCTGTGGTCATTTTGCTTACTGCAAAACCCGACTTCCTCAACCCATCTATCCAGTGCTAACACATTCACCAAGTTCACCAAATAATCAGAACACCTTAAGAAAATATGAATGGGCAATGTCAGAAGAGCTCATGTGATACAGGGCACTGGTAACGTGCACTTTCTTTCTCCCCATTCTCATGAACTGTGTGTGGACAGATCCTCGTCTAGAAGTGAGGAGTTTGCTGGATAAACAGTGACTAGGAGAACAGACACAGATCACTGCAGAAGATTTACTCCAAGCTGCCAAAGCCCCAGCTCATTCTGTTATTTCTTAGGAATGGTTCTGATCAAGTGTTAGAAATAATTTCTCCCAGCAAATAGTGCCAAGAATACTTTGACGAATCTTCCACCTTCATTAATTTCAGGATTCCATATATGTGCCCTGAAACTTCTGTTGTTATGTTACTCGTATTACATGATCCCAGAGTCGGGTTTATATTACACTACCTTCACTTTAGTGGGACTGCTTCTTGAATTCACTAATTTTACAATTAATCACACCAAAATATTGTGGTTTCTCCAGCGTAATATGCTATTTTATCCATTCATTCTTTGATTCAACAAATGTTTATGGAGCATTTTACTCTGTGTCTGGGGGTGTGCTGGGCCGCAAAATGAGATCATGGGAGCCCTGCTCTCAGAGAACTCACTTTCTAATGGGGCACTGACGGTAAGCATTGCAGAGTGGGGAGGGTGGGGGCGGACGCCGTGTGCATCACCTGGACGGTTGGGCACAGCCTCCTCCTTGGGGTGGTGTCTGTGTCAGACCTGATGACAGGAAGGGGGAGCAGCGTGGGCAAAATGCAAAGATTCATTCAGCAGAACGTGTCCGTGCAGAGCTCCAGGGGCCGTGTAGTGTGGATGTCTTATTTCACCACTACAAACATTGTCCTATTTTCTATTTCTGGCTCCACCAGTCTGGGTCCCAGAGGGAGGACAGTGTGATCAGAGCACCAGCTGGTGCCCCACGGACACCGAGTATGTGTGGGAAATAAACCTCCATCGTTTCAGGCTGTGGGTATTTGAGGGTTGTTTGTTACTACAGAGTAGCCTCGCCCATCCTGACTGGTGCATATTCCAAGGCCCATTGGCAGCAAAGGCTTCATTCATTTGTATTTCTGCAAACGTCTGAGTAGCTGCTTTGGCTTGACACCACGCAGGGGGCTTAGAACGCAACACAGAATGTAAGGGGCGTGGTCCCTGCCCTCTCAGAGCTGGCGGTCTGCTGGGGGGGACCGTGGTAAGTCGAGGCACTGGCCTGCCTGAACTGTGGTTCCGGAGCAGCCGTGCGGGGGGTGGAGGGGAAGTGGACTGTTGGCCAACTGAGGGGTGGGGTTTCTCTGGGCTGCTAAGGCCTGAGAATAAGGACGGAGTCCAAGCCGCGTGGGTGAGGGAGTGGAGAGAGGAAGGGGCTTGTCGCAGGGGCCTGGGGATGGGGAGGAGAAGGTGTGGATGCTTAGTAGAGAGACTTCCTGTGGCTGAAACAAGGACGGCAGATGAAACGCAGTTCTTACAATCTTGAGAAACTGTTGCAGGAGGCAGGAGCTCGCGCGCAGCAAGGAGACCTGGGGGAGGCGCTCTGGGAGCCTGGGCGGCTGGGCCCCCTCCCGACTTGGCTCTTCTTAGCTGTGCGTGTGGGGCTGTTCTTTGGACTCCCTGAGTTCTTAATGCCAGGGTTTCTAGAGACCTCGCTGTTATTGTGATCATGCATATAAAGCCCCAAACCACAGTCAACCCTGGGGACAGCTGGACGCTTTCCTCTGCCTTCACTGTCCCTTCATTTTTCTTGCTGATTCCCGAGCGTTTCTACCTTCTGTCTCTCCAAATGTACATACTTCTGTCAAGGGAGTGGGGAGCCTATTCTGCAATCTCCGCTTTTTCTCCCAAGCATACGACCCCACTGGTAACTCCCTCTCTGTCATGCATCTCACGGGGACTGTTTGGTGGGGGGAGACTCAGACATCGAGGCAAAGAAGGCTGTGTCCTATAACACTACCCATTGTCAAAACACAACTTTTACCAGTGGCTCTGAAAGCCGTATTCTTTTCATCTGCGTGACTCATTATGACAGATATGCCCTGTGCCGAACAGTTCCCATTTGGAGATTGAATTGCCATCCTATTCAGCTGACACAAAGCAGTTCCTGGCCGGCTCGGGCAGCCCATGAATAAGTAAATAGTCTTCCAGCTTGATGCCGAGCGCAAGGCTGGGAGGCGGCAGAGAGCCTGGCATGCAGGGGAGAGGAAGCTGGTGCCGTCCAGGTGGCCCCAGCTCCTGCATCTGCCCCGCTAGGGCGTCGACCCCCGGCATCGTGTAAGTACCACCGCTGGGTGTGAGGAAGAGTCTCATGGGTTCACGAGGTACGGCTTAGACCCTGAAGCAGAAAGCCAGCCTCCTGGAGGCACCGGGCTGGGGACGAAGTGCCCTCATGGATTGAGAGATGGAGGGGGGCAGGGTATTTGGCAACCTCGAAGTTGGTCGTAAGTCCTGATCCTAAAGCTGCTGGGTCTTAACTGTGACTTAGATGACTGTGGCATTTCATTCGGAACCTGTCCCCAGGCCAGTTTCAGGTTAGGAAGGATCCTCTGGCCCAGGGGTCAGTTCACTGGGTGAACTGAGTAGGATGCTCCCAACACGATGCCTCTCAGCACGGAAGGCAGAGGAGTCTCACCCGCTGCGGGGCTGGGCGCCTCACGGCGCGTCCACGCAACCTCACTCCCGTGGGAAATGTGTTCCCCTTGAAACTGAGTCTGCTTCCGCTGGGTTAGCCATCCCATAACTCGCATCAAAAACAGTACATTTTCAAAGTTATGATGTCTCCAGTGGAAATTTTCACTCTTGATTTGTATTTGGTTTTTGGGAAGCATTTTCCAGTTCCCTCAGCCCGGCTAATGAGACCAGGTTTAGCATCGTGAAGCCTTTAGATAATGAATGTAATTAGATAATAAACATAATTGTGGCATTTTCAGTCTATAGACGTCAAATATTCATTGAAATAATAAATGTGAAAATGTCACAAGCTCATGCTGGTTGTAAGACCAGTGGATTTCTTTTCATCTTTTCTATGTTAGGGAGAGCCTTGTAGTGAATAGTTGGTTGAAGTGAACTGAGTTTATTCCTAACATTAAATAGCAAGAACTGGGTCTTGCCTCGTGGTGGAAGGATTTATTCTGGATCCATGATGAAGATGCTCCTTGGGTAGAGGCTGGTGGGCAGTGTTTTATGTTGTTTGGCATTTGAGGAGCCAGCAGTAAAATGCGCATGCATAAACCCTTACTTCTCCGTCTCTATCCGCCCAAACAGCCCTCAATTAAAACTTGGTATGAAGTGATAGTGGAGCTCCTCATTCCATTTCACTTCAGAGTTGTTACAGTTGGTTATACGCAATCCCTCAAAGGCATTATCTTGCTGGACCACTTCTGAATTAATAATAATCATACTTCACATGTAACCAGACAGGGCAGTTCTTCATGCTGTATAACCAGGAACACATCCTCCAGCCAGCCTGCTGAGATGGAGACACAGTGGGACCACTTAGTCCCTTTGAGGAGAGGGCAGGAGAAGGGCCAGAGAGCAAAGGGTGGAGCGTGGTTGAAGAAGTGGGGTCCCAGAGCCCAGGAACACAAACGGAGAAAAAGAGGTGCATTTATTTATTCCCTTCTGAGAGAACCAAAATTTACTAAATGCAGAGAGGCTAGGGATTATGGTCCTACCTGAAATTTTTTTTCTTTTTTAATAGAATTAGGAAATATTTTCATAACTCGCAAGTTATCACACTGTTCCATATCCTTATTATTATTATTTTTTTATGTCATCCTCGACTATTTCTCTGAGAGAACACAATTCCTTAGAGGGACAAAACAGGGTGTAGGTTGGTGACTGTAAGGCCTCTGGTGATTTGTATCAAAAGGAGGTAGTTCTTCTGCTGGGCAGGGCTCTCACTGGACATCTCTGTACTTGGACTCACTTTCCATTTGGCCCACTTGATTGTGCGGCAAGACCTCCCCATGCCTCTCGTCGCTTATTGCAGTCATTCCCACAATGTAGTAGGTGGACCAAAAATGTTGCACCAGATGATTTTGGGAAGCATATAGATATTTTATAAAAAGACGTTACTCAATAACTATTTGTTTCATGTAACTTTGAGAAAAGACATAAGCATATCAAGTGAGTTAATATAATAGTGTAAGATTTCCTTTGAAACAAAATTCATACATGAAGACTTGAGTGAGTTCCCAGAGTAGATGTGAGTATGCCTTTTTTTTTTTTTTTTTTTGAGCTCCCACTGCATGTTAAAATTTGAAGTGTATGCACGCAATTTAAAAAGTGATTAATGGCTACAGGTATATGACACCAGCCATTTCCTACCTTGTCAACTTTTCACTGCCCAGTTCCTTCACTCTACTTTTAATGCTTCTATTAATTTCTTCTTTAAATTACCTCAACAACCCTAAATAATATGCCTACACTGTTGTTTTTGACTTGTCAATTTTTGTAAGTCAGAAATAGAACTTTCTCTTATGGTAGATAAGTGGTTCTCAAGCAGGGGTAATTTTGCTCCCAGTGGTCATGTCTGAGATATTTTGATTTGTCAGAACTTGGGGATGGGGTTTATGCTACTGGCTTTTGGTTGCTACTATCAGGGATGCTGCTAAACAACCTATAATGCATAGGACAGCTCCCACACTAAAGAATTATCTAGCCCTGGGGCGCCTGTGTGGCTCAGTCATTAAGCATCTGCCTTCGGCTCAGGTCATGATCCCAGGGTCCTGGGATCGAGCCCCGCATCGGGCTCCCTGCTCTGTGGGAAGCCTGCTTCTCCCTCTCCCACTCCCCCTGCTTGTGTTCCCTCTCTCACTGTCTCCTCTCTCTGTCAAAAAATAAATGAAATCTTTAAATTAAAAAAAAAGAAATATCTAGCCCCAAATATCTATAGGCTGAGGTTCAGAAGTCCTGTGGTAGATGGAGATTTGATTCTTTTCGACCCCACCCCCAACCTAACACATACAGTTAAATTGCTACTTTAGTTAAGATAGTAATGAGTGTTTGCACTGTTATTATGTATATATTGTTAATTAGAACTAATTAGTGACCATAATTACATTTCTTTCCTTGCATGGCTTTTTACTTTTCCTGGAGTTATTAATTGCCTCATTTTTAATTGTGCCATTTACAATCCACACCATACTGAAAATTTTTTCCCAGTTCTTTGACATATCAAAAACTTTTCTCAAGTCTCCTTTTCACATGATACTTTACTTGTAAAACCCTCTGTCTTCTTGCTCCAAACTGATACTCAAGATCTGAGGCTCAGCTGTCACCCTGGAGTTTCTCTTTGTCACTGTGTAGTAGGATCTACTGTTTCTGAGAGTCTATGGCTTTTCTTTTAGGTTTCCCCCACTTGTCTTACTGCAGCATATCCTACAGTAATTTCCTAAGAAAGAATACACTGGAAGCAAATTTTATGATCCTTTACATGTATGGTAATATCTCTCCTTTGTCCTCCCACTTGATCAACTGCTTTTTGGGTATAGAATCTTAAATTGGAAATAATATTCAAACAGATTTTTAAAGGCGTTCTGCTGGCTTCCCAGATTGCTGCTGAGAAATTTGATGCCCTAACCTACTCTTGTTCCTTTTAAAAATTCCATTTTTTTTTAACTAGAAGTGTTTAAGATCGTCTCTTTATCATTTATCTCCTCAAATTTCATGATGCTCTTTGGTGTGGTTTCTTTTCATCCATTTCGTAGCCCACTCATGAAATCCTTTAATAGAGACATTTTTCTTATATATTTCCTACAATTTCTGTACATTTTCTCTTTCTGGAAATCTTATTAGTAAAAATTGGACCTGTAGTGAGTAATCTTCGGTTGGTATTTGGTTTTGAAGGGAGGTCTAGACGGCTTGGTGGATGCCAGTGGAGTTTGTTCATGGTGGGTTCACTCCAGGGTAATTGCAGGGAACTGAACATTTTGGGGTTTAAGTTCCTAATGTCATTATATGAATGTCTTTGTTTGTGATTATTATTTTCTACCAAAATGAAATTTCCAGTCTCTTGCCTCATTTGAGAGTCATGGGGGGAAATGCCCAACTACCTACATTATGCATGTGGTCTGGGGAGGCGTCTACACAGGCAGGTACTCATTATGGTGCTTCACTGCTCTGAGCTCCACCTGCTGCTCTGGGTCCTGACTCTCTCATTAACTGCCTCAGGAAATAAGACTTCAATCTCCTGTCTGGACATCCTCCCCTCGTATCTTGTCTGCACATCATTCTAAATCTTATTAAGGTCTAGCTTGAATAAAGTTATACTCGCATGTTCTGGCTTCCCCTGTCAGACTCTGGGTCCTGGAAAGACTCACTCTTATTTATGTTTGGTTCTAACAACTGCCAGGAACTTGGTAGGTACTCAGAAAATGCTTGCTATATTGCAATAAATTGAATTTTGCTCATACAGACTGTTTTCCAGTTCCAAATTTCAGGTTGAAGCCCAAATTGCTTCAAAGTGTTCTTCCCCCACCCACGTAGTTACTCTGGACACGGGACACTTGCAAATTTTTGGATAAGACCTAAGAAAATTCAACTTATCTTATTCTGTGATTCTACAAAGTTTAAAAACATCTTATTAAGAAAATAAGAGAGAAGTAAAAGAACTTCTGATACTTTGATTGTTTATGTCAATTGAAGGTCTACTGAAATATAGAAATTTCTAGTTCTTAAATATTTGGTGGTAAGATGGGAATCCCCTGAGAGTTTGCTACAAGCAGCTCATTAGTTTTTATCTTGCTTTTTATTCATTAATTTGACTTACGGTAACACTTCTTGTAATCCATGGAGCATCAGTCATATTTATCTAATTAAGGATATGTTTAGAGTATGCCTGGATGATTTGTGGTCTCCTTTGTGTCCCTTGTTGCCATCAGCAATGGCATGTCACACTTACACAAGGAGGGATAATTAACCTTACACACAATTTCTCTTGGCACATTCGGGAGCTTGGAATTTTACTCAAAGCATCATGAAAGCTTTGTGGTGTGTATATATTTTTGCCTTGCTCTACACCAGGAAATTTGGTTGAAGGGAAAGAAAAGTGTCAGGCTGGGAAGGCCATGTATTAGGTCTCAGCTCTGTCATTTACTTAGCTCTCTCAGTGCTACGAACTGGAAAGTGATAGCATGTTCCCTGACTTTCTCTGCATCTGAGGCGTAGAGGAAGCTGAAAGAGGCAGAAAAGCCAACTTATGAGCCATTCTTTTATGATATAAGAGCATACACTTTTTTTTTTTTTTTTTTACAGTTTAGAAATGACTCATCATACCTGAAGCCTGTGAGTTCAGAAGACCCATCTGATAAGACCCAACCTTTGGAAGACCCACTCAGCAATTTCCCACGTTGTGTCCTGAGACTAGGAACCCAGCGGTAGAACTCTGTGGTGAGTTGTCCTTCCTTCCTTCTGAGGTTCTACCCCCTGTGCCAGCTGGGGTTTCTATCCATCCCTTCTTTGTTTAATGGTCTCTCCAAGACATGTTTATCATTGCCAGCTATGTGTCAGTTAGCGGGGGAGGGCTGAATGGTGAATAAAACAGCTGTGTGTACTCTTGTGGAGACAGCAGCGTCCTGAGGGAATGGCAGTGCAAAGGTCCAGGGGCAAGAAAGAGCTGAATGCATGAGAAGGGGTTGTCTGGATGCCGGTGGGGGAGAGGAGGTCCTTCACAACCTTAGAGGCTATGGATAAGAATTTTAAATCTTATGAGCAGAGCAGATTTTAGGTAAGAGAGTGACATGATCAGATTTGCCTTCTAAATTGATTGCACCAAATTCTGTGTGGGGATGTGGGCAGTATGGTAGCGAGGAGTGCTCGGAGGCCGCCGTGTAGCCTGGATGAGTGGTAGTAGTGCCTTGGACCACGGTGTTAGCGGTGGAGGTGAGGGACACCGGAAAGCTTCTAGATGCATTGGGGCAGGAGGATCTGCCAGTCGTTGTGATGAGCTGGACAGGAAGAGGGGTCAGAAGGGATGACAAGCATGGCTTTCAGATCGTGGGCAGAGAAAACATAGTGAAGGTGGAAGCAGCATTTCCTCAGATGAGAAAGATTGGAAAAGAATCAGGTTTATGGGTAAGATTCAGATTCAGTTTTGCACTGAAGCTCAGTTTGGAGGTTGAGTTACACCTAAACACAGGGGAAAATTAGCAGATGGCCAAGGCCAGTGTTCAGGAGAGAAATCTGGGCTGGCTTGCTCATTCTTTTATTCATCATTTGGTTTGAGGGTTCTTGGGTGGAGGCATGCTCTAAACACAGAGCAGTGATCACATCGTGTGATCATGAGATGACTTTACGGGTAGGAATAGTAGCTGCTTGCTTCTTTCTGCAAAAGCCTTTCATGTGGTAAGTGGCTGCCCAGGCAGTGGTTGCCATGGTTGTTAGTCAAGCATTTTGAGCATGAAGCAGAAGGGGAACAAGCTGAACCTTTAGTGCCTCTGCCTCGGCTTGCTTTTGGGGTTGATCCTGATAAAATAACAGGTCCGAGTCTCATATTCCAATCAACAGGATGGTAGGGGTGGTGGTGATGGTGGACATGGTGAAGATGGGGTGATGGTGGTGGTGATGGTGATGATGGTGATGATGATGGTGGTGATGGTGATGGTGATGGTGATGATGATGACGATGATGATGGTGATAGTGATGATGATGATGGTGGTGATGATGATGGTGATGATGGTGGTGATGATGGTGGTGATGATGGTGATGATGATAGTGTTGATGGTGATGGTGATGATGGTGATGATGATGGTGGTGATGGTGGTGGTGATGGTGTTGATGGTGATGATGATGATGATGGTGATGATGGTGATGGTGGTGGAAATCATAGTGATCATGGTTGGGTTTGTGATGATGGTGGTAGGAATGGACTCAGCCAGTATGTGTTCAGTAGACTTAAGTTCACACCCAATCCCCTGATTTTATGTGTTCATTTTTCTGGCAGGAGGCAGAAAGAGTCTGTGTGTGAAACTCAGCTCTTTCAGATATAGGATATGTACTTGGTAACCATTTGTTCTCATTACTACAGAGCCAAAAACATTTTGTCATTCAGTTAGTAAATGCAGGGCTCTTGGAGATGGGAATATGCCTAGAAAATATTCCCAAACCTTTTTTCTCTTTCATCATTATCAATATAACAGTGTCTTTTCTTCAGTGGATGTCATTTATCAGCATGCCCTCCACATACAATTTGTGTCATTAGGAATACTTTCAAAGAGGATGTATCTGAGCTGAGTGATGTGGATTATTACTGGTGTATAATTCTTTCAAGTTCATTTATTCTATATGGCCTATAGTGCCCAGAAGTTACTCTTTTCTCTTAGGGGTAACAGGCAGGTTATTTCAAGAGCTTAATACTTTTTTGGATGTTTTTTATTTTGGTCGTTCAGGGGTTGAAAGCTACAGAGAGGAGTGATATGCATGTGTGTGAATCTTTCCTATATTTGGAATGGGCTGATCTTTTTTATTTTTTTCTGATAGATTGTTGGCTGCTCGGGATTGCAGATGCATCATTAAGTTATTGCATTTAAATTTAGCTCTTGTTCTCACTTTGGAAGGGAATGGAATGTTTGAATTATTTCACCATGAAGGGAGAGCAATTAGAAAATAGAGTCCTCATGACTTTTTGAAACAGGAGGTCTAGCCAGTGAGTCTCAGTGGGGGCTGCATGTTTGACTCAGAGGAGGAGGTTCGCTGAGAGGTCCCTCGGTCTGAAGGTAGTTAAAACGACCTCAAACATGCCTTAACGATTGCCAGGGTTGAGACTCTCTGAGGGCAGCATTTTACCTATAAATCTGTGGTGATCTTTATTCTCAACACCACTACATCCATCCCTCCAAACGGGGGTCAGGGCCCCTTGGTGTAAATAAATCGTTAAAGTGTTTATTTATGCCCTGAATTGGGGAAGTTATGTCACCAACAATGCTTTCACCGAAGCTTGGGTCTGTGACAGCATCTTGAAAATCATGTTCCTTTGTCAGATTTTAAGGGCCGTAGATACTCATTGGAGTCACGTGTCACAGAGGTGTGTCAAGGTGAGAAGCTCAAACCCATGCAGACCCATGGGCAATCACTGTGCACTTCCCGAATTTTCAGACCTCCTCCCATCCCCCATGTGTACACACGTACACGCACAGACACAATGTCTAAGTATGTGGACGCATCTGCGCACACAGTGTGGGCATCTGTATGGATGTGTGTACATGTGTTTATGCGTGTGTGTGTCCAAGTACATGCATACTCTCTGCCCTGAGACTCTTACAATGGATTTTTCATTGCTCAAGCAGTAAATTGATACATTTGATTTTTAAAACCCAAGTGTCTTTTGACTCTCTCCCTTTCACTGAGCTAACCACTGTCAACAATTTGGTCCTTCTGGACCCTGTTCTAGATATTAATGTGTGTGTGTGTGTGTGTGTGTGTGTGTGTGTGTGTGTGTGCACGTGCGTGCGTGCAGCCACATAAAGTCTATCATAATTTTATATGAGCTTCAAAGAAAACCATATGGATTTTTCTGCAGATTAGTATTTTTCTTTTTTTTTAAGATTTTATTTATTTTTTGACAGAGAGAGAGAGAGACAGCGAGAAAGGGAACACAAGCAGGGGGAGTGGGAGAGGGAGAAGCAGGCTTCCTGCCGAGCAGGGAGCTTGATGTGGGGCTCAATCCCAGGACCCTGAGACCATGACCTGAGCCGAAAGGCGGACGCTTAATGACTGAGCCACCCAGGCGCCCCAGATTAGTATTTTTCTGGTTTTAGAATATTTCTCAGGGCGCCTGGGTGGCTCAGATGGTTAGGTGTCTGCCTTCGGCTCAGGTCATGATCCCAGGGTCCTGGGATCGAGTCCCGCGTCGGGCTCCCTGCTCAGCGGGGAGCCTGCTTCTCCCTCTGCCTCTCTCTCTCTCTCTCTCTCTGTCTTTCATGAATAAATAAATAAAATCTTTAAAAAATATTTCTCAGAGATCTTTCCATGTTAGTATATTATTAGTACACTACCTCATTCTTTAAAGATTTCTGCATATTACCCAGTGGTATCCCTATACCATAATGTCTTGGCTTGGTCCTTCCAGAGCAAACCTGACACAGGGATTCACGTCGAGCTGGCTTAGTTGCAAGGCCATGCTGGGAGACTTTGGGAGGGTGATGGGGAAGCCAGACAGGGAGGGTATGAAGTCAGTGCAGGGCATGCCATCCGGCTGTGTCCACTGTGGGCAGTGGGGCTCCTCTGTTTTGGGGGGAATCCTGGAGACAGGACACACCATGGACTCACCCCACTTGAGGGGGGCGGGTCTGGGGTGTTTAGCCCCCGCCAACACCCTGATGCTCTTGGCTGGGGCGGTCTTCCAGGTGCGTGCCCACTCTCAGGTCTTGCTTGCCCACAGGTGTCAGTGGTAAACAGTTTTACTGTGTGTGCAGTCGAGCAGCAAGGGGCTCTGGGTGGTCTGCCCTGCTGCTGAGTGCCTTACCGTGCTAGCTAGCCTTTATTAACATGCCTATGTTTAACTAACTACTTATGGCCAGCTAACCAGCCATGAACCTAACCACGTTTAACTATCACCAACATTGCTGCCACGGCATCTTCATCTGTGCTTACCTATATACACATGACTCTAGAACTTCTGCAAATGTGCATATATTTGTACACACATGGAAATACATAGAAAAGTTAAAATTTGAAAAGGGGGAATATGTGTGTGTGTTTTCATTATAATCTGCTTTTTATTTTTTATTTTATTTTTTTTTAAGATTTATTTATTTATTTGAGAGAGAGAGAGAGAGAGGGCCAGCCCGTGGAGGGGCGTGGGGAGAGAGAATCTCCAGCAGATGCCCTGCTGTATGCAGAGCCCCATTCGGGGCTTGATCTCATGACCCCGAGATCACAACCTCAGCTCAAATCAAGTGTCAGTCACTTCACTGATGGCGCCATGGAGGCGCCCCATAATCTGCTTTTTAAATTCAGTCGTGCATCATGAATCCGCTCAGTTGCAGGGACTGCTCCATATTCGTGTGTGTGCAAGTGGTCTAACCTCCTGACTTTGCACATTGTAGGCGTTCAGTCAATATTTGTAGAGGCCAGGAGTCACTGACGCGGGAAGGAAATGACCTACCCGTATCTTGGAAGTTTGGCCCAAACCATCTGTTCTTTCACTGCGTCTCAGATAAGTTGTGTTGCTCCTTCCTCCTGGGGTTGGTAGGCAAGAACTGTTTGCTCAGAGCTGGGAGCTCTTGGAACAGCCAGTGGGGTTGGAGAGTGTGGAGAATTGTGTCTGGACGGGCTTGGGACGGACTGCCGGGCCATGATTGTTGGGTTGGTGATGGCAATACCAAAATCCAGCGGTATTTCTAGAATGTTCTACAGGTTACAGAATAGACAAAAGCAGCCGATGAGACCCAGATACAGTCATATATTTACAGGGAAAAAAATAGAATTACTTATTAGAAAAAATTTATCACATAACCAGTGGTTTCGTGGTGGCAATTTAAAGTTTCCTTTTTCGGTATCTTTCTGTCCATAAAATACAGGTTCTTGTTTACGGAAAGAGAGTAAGTTAATAGTTGGGACACAGAAATGGCAAGACGCGTGATGTTTGGGGAAACTGAGGCGGCCACAGCCTTGTGAGCTGCGAGCGGCCCCTGTGCCCAGGACCGCGGCCGAGACAGCCCCCAGACATCACCACCCCCTCAGGTTCCAGGGCCTCGCCTACGGTCAGGGTTTCGGGACAGACTGTCTCGGCGTAATGTTGTTTGTGTGGAAATGTCTAGTTAAAACGGCTCTTAATGTCATTACTCTTCATGACTAAGGCAATTATGTATTTTAAATTCCATTTTCCTTCGTTCTTTCTTTTTTAAATAGACAACACAAAATGGAACAGGCTCTGTTGATATCGAAATCTTGGTGCCAATTACAGTCGAACAATCACCGGTGCTGCCCCGGGCCTGTCAGGGCAAGCAGGTGATGCTGGAGGGCCATCTGCACATGCGGTCCGTGCGGTAACAGCCCTTGGCTCGCCCGCAAGGGCAAGAGAGAGCAAAAGGGAGTGCAAATGTGCTTGGCAGGGGTTTCGGGAGCTGCTGTGAAGCTCGCACTTCCAGCTCTGGCATTTGGGTCTTGATAGCAGCTGTTTCACTCTGGGCTCTTGGCAAACCCAGACCCTGCAGTGAAGTTTACTTGGCTCCTTTTGTCTTTTTCTTACAGAGTAGGGAAAGGAGGCTATAATGGATGTAGCTAAGAAAGGTCTTCAGGGCGCTATGCTCTATGCTATCGTATTTGTCAGGAAGAGTTAATGGACTGGTACAATTGAAGAGAGAGTAGGGTTAACTTCAGGAATGGCTTGATCCAGGAGCTCAATGTTTTGGGAATGTCAGTTTCCTCTGTGTTGGTTTCAGTTTTAATCAGAGCCTCCCAATCACGGATTTAGAGTTCACAGGCCTGGTGCTATTTCCCCACTGTCTTGACAGTAACTATAGTTAGGCTCAGAAAGGCAGGCGGAATTTTGTACCATCATCACGGCTTGGGCTCTCTGCTGTGTGGTCATGGAGGGGATCTACCCAAAGTCTATCACCTTAACACTCATCTTTCAGAAGACCCATTTCCTGAAGCCCTGTGATCAAGCTCAAGAGTTTCCAAGTTCCTCCAGGGTAATCACTCCCTCTAGAAGAATGACCACGCTCCGTCTTTACTGCCAGGCTACCTCTTCCTCCTGTAGAGGTGTCTCTGTCCTTGCACGCCTCTCCAGCCAGCCAGCCAGCGTCCTTAGGTTCCTGTGTGCTCAGCGGGCTGTCTGGGGTGGTCACTCTGCGGTGGGTTGAACTGTTTTCTCACAAAGATGTTGGCGTCCTAACGCCCAAGACTTCAGATCTTTTCAGAGGTAATCAAGTTAAAAGGAGATCATTTGCATGGAACCTGATCCAGTGGGACTGGTATCCTTATAAAAGGCGAAACTTGGCCACACAGACAGACGTGTGCAGGGAGAACGCCATGGAAACGGGAAGGCAGAGACTTCATGGTGATGCTTCTGCAAGCCAAGGAGTGGCCATGGACCACTGACCACCACTAGAGGCTGGGAGAGAGGCCGGGACTGGATCCCAGACTTCGGGCCTCCAGAGCTGGGACACAATAGATTTCTGTTTGTGGAACTCTGTTATAGCAGCCCTTGTACCCCAATGCAGGGTCTCTGGGTGCTAGCAGCATGATCTAATTCTAGCTTGAGAGAAGGAAATTTCTAGCAGGAACAACAGGAAGGTGAAGGCTCTAGGAATCTAGGGGGTAGGCGTCAAGGGATGGTCCCTCTGCGTGATCCTGCTAGGGGGAGTCTGTTGGTCTTTGGGTCCCTCTGCTCAAGGCCTAAGTTCAAGGGGCTGATGTTCGGGTGGCCGGGCTGGGCTGGAGAAATAAGGGCAGGGCACCTCGCTTGCCATTCTCAGCAGACTCTTCAAGGCATGGCCGCCGTGCATGGCCGGAAGGAAGGTGAGCGAGGCCCACGGTCCTCTACGCCCTGTTGTCACAGGGACCGGGGAGCCTCCTGTTCTCCTGCAGTGAATCGCCGGGGTGGGGGGGCAGATCCCAGAGAAATGCTGCCAGGCCGTGTGTTGCCGCGAGCGGCCCAGGAGGCCTCCAAGAGCCTGGTGGCCGTGAGAGTTCTATCCCACGTGGCCCTTTGTTTGCTCCCGGGAACAAGGACAGTGCGCCACCCTCAGGCCACCTCCTTAGAGACCCCGTCTGGTTGCTGTGTCTAGTCTTCGGGCGTTTTGGATCTGCTGTCCAGCCCGGGCTTGTCCCTGTCACCAATTAGTAACCAGGCAACTGGGCATTTCACTGCAGACGTTCTCAGCGGGGCCCAGCCAGCAGCCTGGGACGTTGGATTCCAAGAGGAGACCGATGAGGGAGCATTACCACAGGTGCAGCTTAATGTTTAACCCGTGGCCGTGACTACGTCTGGTTCCCATGACGACATGGCTTTGTTAGATTAAGGATCCTTCCTTAATCAGTCACTCTAGAAAGAAGTGCCCATGCATTTCCTGCTTCCCATGAAAACATCCCGGGCCCCTTAATCCAGAACGATGGCTTTCTAAAATCTCTC
Organism: Zalophus californianus; assembly: GCF_009762305.2. Taxonomy (NCBI): domain Eukaryota; kingdom Metazoa; phylum Chordata; class Mammalia; order Carnivora; family Otariidae; genus Zalophus; species Zalophus californianus. The sequence goes on from NC_045608.1 coordinate 1,901,045, forward strand.
CTTGATTTTGTCCCCCACTGGGTCGGTGCGGGTTAACTCCAGCAAAAGCTCCACTCTGCAAACCGGGGAGGTGTAGGTTTCTCAGGGCGTGGAGGGTGTGTTTCCGAAGGAACTAAGGAACCAGGGGGGACGTGGTCAGTGAAGGGCATCATTATCTCAGTCCTAGAAGAGACAGACGAACACAGGCCCCCGATCATGAGCTGCAGTGACTGGTTTTGTGGGGCAGGTAGCTCATTCCATGGTTTTCTGTGCTACCTGAAACCATGTCTGTCCATCTGTCTGCCTGTGGTTTGTGGGACCTGTGGGATGTACACCTCATGAGGGCAGGGGTTCTGCCTTGTTCCTCGGTATTTCCGGCAACTGGAATGTTTCTCTGACACATCATGAGCACAGAAGCTTGCTGAGTACTTGGATGATTGATTGGATGCAAAATAACCCATTGGAGGACATACTTCTTTTTCCAGTTTTGCCAATTTGATGCTATAGTTTGCAGGTAGCTTCCTACAAGGTAAATTTTTTTTTTTTTTTAAATAGCAGCAGCATCAGCAAGAAGCCTGTGAACTTGTGGCTTTTAGACAGACTCCTCTCTGATGAAAGTCTGGGGTAGAAGTTCATACTCCCTGCCTCCCCCACCTCCAGATGGGCTGTGTCGCCCTGACAGTGGGTGTGAGTGAAGGATCTCCTCTGCCCGTTTCATGTACAGCCTTCCACGTGCCTCGTGTGGCTGGGATTCTGACTTCAGGGTTATTTACGTTATGAACCTGTAAAAAATATTTCTGCCTCCACACTCTTGAAGAAGGCTTTTAACCTGCGCTGCTCCGTGACATCCCATCACCTTCAGGATGTGTGTTCAGATGTGGCCGAGCAATGTGAAAAGCTGCGAAGCCCCCCGGGGGTGGGCAGGGAGCTGGGGGCAGAAGGGGGTCGGCTCACGCCCCCTGGGGTGAGGGACGGGAGCCTGAACAGACCCCACACGAAGCCTGTCTAGGACAGAAAAGCTAAGCGTGGAGAGGAGCCCATCTGTGTGTCTTCACAGAGCGGAGAGGGCAGATGGACCCTGAGTCCCTGGTTACCGTGCCCAGGAACCGTCCTGCTTCGGGGAGACCATCCCACCCTCATGAGATCTGTAACTTGGGAAACGGCCCATTTTAGTTAGAGTGAGTCTTGCTAAAAACAGTAGAAAACCCATTCCATTTGGCTTAAACAAGAAAGAATACTCAGCGGCGGAGGGCAAAAGGTGGGAAGTCCAGGTGTGGCGTGGGCCTCAGGTGAGCTCCGTTACGTCATGTGCAGCTTCTTTGTCTCTCTGCTTCCTGCCTCCAGAGCTGCTGCCTCTGTCGTGACATCTACGTTCCCAGGAACGGCAAGACGGTAGCTGTGACGGGTTGTCTTCTGTACCCCACGCCCCCCAAATAAAGTTAGAGCCAAATCTTAACCCCTGGCACCCGTGAATATAACCTTATTCGGAAATAGAGTCCTTGCCGACATAATGAAGATGTAAGTTAAGAGGAGGGTGGTTCCCAAATCCCACGGCTGGTATCCTTATAAAAAGGTGGGGTGAAGTCACAGAGACACAGTATCTTTCTCTGTTCAAACGGGTAAATACAGATAAGATGGACTTTTGGGGTTCAAATGATGGTTAGCCACAACCGTTTTGGTTTCCAAGGAAGGAACGGTCAACTCAGTCTGGCTTAAGCAAAACAGGGTGTTTATTGAAGGAAGGATTTCAGGCATGGTTGCATCCAGGGGCTGAAGTGACATCATCAGGGTTTATAGTCTTTTTCCATTTCCTGCCCCACCTTTCTTCTGTATCAGCTTCCTCTCAGCAGGCTCTTTCCACGTGGTGGCCACCAGCAGCTCTAGGCTGACCTCTTCTCCTATAGCAAACTTAAGTGGGAAGAAGAAAAGAAGCTGCTTCTTACCGATGGTTCGACAGAAGTCCCCAGATCGTCTCTGAAGGGACAAGCGGGGCAATCAACCCGAGACATGGTCTGTTCCTTGAACAATGATTTGGCTGAGGACAGGTGGCACTTTGGCCAGGCTGGGGTCATATGCCCACTGAGCAGCAATTTTGGGGTATTAGAACCAGAAGGATGGGGAATGCATGCAGAGCAAGCCAAGACAGATTCTTCATAGAGATAAAGACGCTCTGGGTCAGGGCGACCAAGGAGGGCTTCCTGGAGGAGGAGGACCAGAGGCTCTGGAGAAGAGGTTGAATTCATAAAGGTGGAGGGAACAGTTCAATTATCAGACTTTATCCAGCGCTCCTGCTCTGTGTAGTGTGGAAGATTTAGGAACGACCAAGGCACGACTAGCAGCTGAATGAATCTGATATCGCAAGTTGGCCATGTGGGTTCAGAAAAGTGGTAACCGTGCAGCCAGCTCAGGAAGAAGGTGGGAAGCCAGCATGATCGTTATGGACCTTTAGAGCAGGGGGCTGAAAACCTATGGGTTTGGAAGATAGAGAACGAGCTCATTTGTTTCACAAATATTTATCTGTGAGAATCACCACCTCCTTGACCTTTGCCCTCTAGGCAACTTCACTACCACTTCCGATACTATTCTATCTTCTTTACCATTAGTGTATTGTTTGAATCTATGAAAAAGAAACTGTATATCACCAGATTAAGTGGGACATCCTGCTAGAAATACAAGGTAAAAAAAATAGTGGTTAAAGTCAACATAAGGAAAGCAACACTTGTACTCAGATCCAGTTGGTTTCTGGGTACCAGCCAGGCTTCCACCCAAATGTTACAGAGAGTCAAACACATTTTGGCACCAAAACAGCCCTCCTCGTTGAAAAAAATAAATAGGAGAGAGAATATTAAGTTGATGATGATCATATGATCCGTAAATCAATGATTATTCAAGTGTTTGCCGGGTGTGTACCTGAAAATACCGTGGGTGCCATGAAGGACTTATTCCGTGCCCGCCATACGCCTTCCCTTCAGCGAAGGTGGGACGGCTCTTGTCTCAGCTGGAGGTTTGGTAAAGTAGACAGCGAGGGCTCTTGGCCATATCAAGCATTTAGGCTAGATGTGTACGCTCTGATGTTCACAGCAGGTGCCTTGAGTCCTCACAGGTTTACACACAGACCCAAGTCCTGAATTAATAGGAAGTACACAAATACCGTTATTTTGGCAGAGTGGGCACAGCTCAGTTGTCTGTGCATCTTGGAGATGTTGTCCAGTGGTTAGAAAAATATGGACTTATCAACTGATTTGCAGATCTCTGGGTCATTTTAGAAATCTAAGAAGCTCACAGATCCCTAAAGCAATTTTGCAAATGAAGAATTAATGATGTTCTCGGGGCCCTGAGTTAGCCGTTTGTTTGCCCACTGCTGTATCGGTGATGGGGCTTAATCTATTGTCCACATAATCATTCACGCCTCTTTTGTAGTCAGCACCCCGTCCTTCCCCTTAATTACATCTCCTGCTTCTTTAATCAGGTCAACACAAAAAGTCCTTCTCAGAGAAAATCGGGTTAAATGTTAGCCTGTTAATTACCCCTTAGAAAAGAACGGGTATATCATAGGGTGTTTCATCTCCCGCCATGGGCTGGGCCCTGCGCCAGTGAGTAATGTGGAGACCAACTATCGTAGGGACATTAGGAGGTCCTTCCTGGCATTGGCCCCCTCTGTCTGCAGGGGTGGAGACGTGGAGTAAGGGAGCATCGGACCGGAGAGGGAGAGTCTCCTCGATTCTGCCTCCACCAGCAGCATCTCACGCAAAGGGGGAGAGCCACACGGTGGCTCATGCCCACATTCTTCTGGGATGGATGAATGAGCCTCCAGGGGAGTGGTATCACAGGCAGGGTGTGCTGGAGGTCTGCAAGGGCCAGTCCAGGACTCGCTGTAGTTTCTTGATTCATGAGGCTCGCAGGAGGTGGACTCTACCCTGACTCTGGGGATGGAGCATGTGACCTGGGCCGACTGTCAGGTGCTTTCTGCCCCTCTAGATGCTGTCAGAACCATACCTGTGGCCTGAGTCAGTCCAATCAGAGCAGCTTTTGGGATTGTTGCCACTCTGCCATAGAGGTATTCTCCACTCCTGCTGGGTGTGCGTAAGAAGCTGAAAATGCCCGGATCTATCAGCAGCTAGCCTGGAATCATGTGCACAGTGAGGTGTTGAAGCCAACTCTGAGGAAGGCAGCCCAGACCCATGGAAAGACACTGAGCATTGTTATCTGACCACTTGATCTAGCCCTACCTGAAGCCCTTTTCATTGCTCTTAGCAACCTAAGATGTCCTAACCAACACACACGACACTACCTGACCTCTCGCCCTTCACAGAATCTCCAGGTGCTCTTTCCTGCCAACCCTGGTCTCCGCCTCTGAATCCTTAATGCCGTGCTCTAGGCAGCCTCTAGCATTAAGTGAAGCTGACGCAGGATGAGACCCGTCACTTCTGCCCACAGGTGGAACCGGCAGGTCTTTATTTATTTATTTATTTATTTATTTATTAAAGTGTATAGGACACTATTTTTTTTTAAAGATTTTATTTATTTATTTGAGAGAGAGAGAATGAGAGATAGAGAGCATGAGAGGGAAGAGGGTCAGAGGGAGAAGCAGACTCCCCGCTGAGCAGGGAGCCCGATGTGGGACTCGATCCCAGGACTCCAGGATCATGACCTGAGCCGAAGGCAGTCGCTTAACAACTGAGCCACGCAGGCGCCCCCAGAACCGGCATGTCTTTAGACGAGAGCTCTTACTGAACTCCCAGCTTACCCTCCAGGGCAGTGTTTGCTAGGAAAACACAGTGTAGTCTGCTGAAGGGAGACATGCCATCTGGGCGTGGACAGACCTGGGTTCAAATCCTGGCCACATCTCTTACCAGCTACAGGACGTGGGCTTATGCTTCGGTGTCCCCGAACCTCACATCACTGCATGTTTAAGGACAGTTTCGTGCTTCTCTCGGAGGAACTAAATGCGGCAGAGCCAAGAAAGGCCTCGGGCCAGCCTTGGGCCCCGACTCTGTGAGGAGCGGTGGGGTCCTAGCACCCCAGCTTCGGGCAGGCAGCTGACACCAGGTCTGGGGGACCAGTGTCCCTACGAGCTGGTGCCACAGTCCTTCCCTACTGGACGTCAGGCTGTCTGTGGCTTCCACGCTGGCGAAAAAAGCTGCCCCTTCCTTGCTTTGCATCTTCTGGTCCTGTTTCCTGCCCAGCTCTTTGCTTGCTGCTTCCTGGAGACCCGTAGAGAGAGCGACCTTGTCTTCCCCCGGCGCAGGCCCTGCCCTGTATGAACCGGGCGGGGCGGGTCCTGGGCCTCTCCGCCTGTCTTACTTGCTGCTGCCTGCGTGCATGGCACATAGTAGGTGCTTCCCAGGCCTTGACCGACTGGTGAATGGATTTGCTGTACTTGTTTCCTCGGATGTTAACAGCTGAGGTTTAATGGATTTAAGGAGAGTGCTCATCTTAGAAGGCTCGAGAACAAGAGTGAGGCTCAGTAGATGCTGTTGCGGTGGTTATTCTGGTGATTCTGCCGTGAGCCCCACTGAGGATGGCAGAACCAGAGATGGGGCCGATGGAGAGGGGAGGGGGGGGGATGGACGAGGGAGAAGGGGCAGCCAGCGAGGGAGACCGAGTGTGTGCGTGTGTGCACGTGTCTGGTCCTCTTCAGGCGGCTGGTATAGAACAGACCTCCCTGCATGGCTCCCCACCCGTCCTGTGGGACACGTGCAGAGCATCTGGCCTCTAACAGGAGACATCCTCTGCTCACGCTTGTGTGTGTGCATGGGAGTGCTTCCCTCACCCGCCAGGCGGTAAGAGTCACACCTACCGAAGGGGAGACAGCTGATGCCTTTGTCCAGAGCAGAAGGTCAGGGCAGCAGGGGGGCCGGGATGCTCCCCTGAGGGGCTTCCCCGCCTCGCCGGTCTGGACGGAGCCCTGGGGTCTTGCCGGCAGGTGGGCAGAGGTTGGAAACCTCTGCCCCTCACCGTGGGGAGAGGCCCGTTGCTGTCCATGAAAAGTGTGCTCCTTGTATTGGTTAGGCGTGTTTGCTCAGTGCCCCATCCAGGATTCCTATGCCGGACTCCACGCGCTCCGGCAACCCACGCGTCTCCCTCCCCACTTCCTCCCCGTCGTGCGATCACACTCAAGCCCCTGTGGCTCACCTTCAGGCCCTTCCACGGTTGTTGCGCTGTGTATTACAAGGAGGAGCTTGCTATGTTTCCTCACGGAATATGGAACCCGTAGTGGGGTGGGGTTTACGGCTGCCCCACCGGCCCTCGAGCCTGTGGTCTCCCGTCCCGGGGGCTGCGTCCCTCCTTGTGGGTCCCCGAGCCCCCGCCCCACGCCGCTGTGACTTCCCCCCACCCGTTCTCCTCGGTCACCCCTGAGGTGCAGCCTGTTTGCCCCTGGGTGCTGACGGAGCCTTCAGAAGGACTTTACCCGCCCCTGTCAGAAACTGGGGGCCCTGCTTGCCCGCAGGGAGCTGGGCCTTCCTGCCAGAGGCGGGCGGGGGGCCTGCTGTGAGCCCCTTCGGGGTCCACCAAGGCAGGACCGGAGCGAGAGGCTTTTGTAATCCTCGGGGTGGGGGTTAGCGCTAGGTTCTGGACTTGGGGTGGCGGAGAAGGGGCCCATCCCACATTAACCCCGGCCCACTCGGGTGGCCCTCCCGCCCTCCCCTACCGTCCCCCCACACTCCTTCCTCCGTCTTTCCCTCACCGTCCAAACTGTCCTGTCAACACGGGGACTTAGGTGCACCCGGGGTAGCTGCCGCCGCCCCTGCTTCCTAAACAACGAGCTTACGTTCTGGGGAGGAAGGGACAGGGAAGACCTGCATGTCACCTGTGCTGTTGCCCTGGGGCGGGGGGCCAGAGGCTGAACAAGCCTCTGGGAATGAGCCGGCAGAGGTGGGGTCTGAAGCAAACTGCTGGGCACGTTATTCTCCCTGGAGGCGTTTGGTGCCTCATTATTGTAGAAAACAAGGTGACAGTCAGAGTGTAAAATAATCATGTGTTGTTTATTAAAAACTGCAAAGCAGAGAGGGACACAGGAAGGGTCCTTGCGCGGCCGAGCCCATGATGCTGTCGGGGAGCAGGGCGCAAGCTGCGAGGCTTCCTGGCTGGCTCACAGGCGGGCTCGGCGGGCAGGGAAGTGCGTCTCCCGTCTGGGAGCCCGGGCTGCCTGGGGGTGGGGTGGGGTGGGTGGGCTCTCTCTCCCAGGCGGAGGCTGCCATTCCCACAGGCCTGCTGGCGACTGGGCCCTCTGGCAACTGGGCCCTCGGACTTTGGGAGGGTGCCCACCATTCCCTAGGTGAGAAGAGGGGCTCGCGGTGTCCAGACTACAAACCATGGGGCTCACGCGGACCACCCGCTCCCCTTCGGGTGGTCTGGACATCGGCAGGGGCCTGGCGGGGGTGTCTCAGTGAACGCCCTGGGGCAGGGTCTCCGATGGGCCTCCTGGTGACAGCTCCTCACACGTGTTATCACAGTCTAATGTGACGCCATCAGGAGGAGACTCTGTAACTTGCTCCGGTTTCCCTCAGGCTGGGCCCCGTGCACCTTCGCCTTTTGCTGAGTTTGCTCTGTGTCCCTTTGCTGTGATAAGTCACAGCCATGAGCCCAGCTGTATGCTGAGTTCCAGGAGTCCTGCTGGGGTCCCCTGGACCCCAGGGTGGTCCAAGGGACCCCAACACACGGCTGCTTTTCATTTGTGGAGGAGCCGGCTCACATTATTTCTGGATTGGGGGCTTACTTGCCAACACCCAGCAGATAAAGAAACGGGAGTAAAAGGTGGCACCTTATTAAAGATCCAAAATAATTTTTTTTAAAGTTATTTAAGTGCAGGGGCTTCTGGGTGGCTCAGTCGTTAAGCGTCTGCCTTCGGCTCAGGTCATGATCCCAGGGTCCTGGGATGGAGCCCCGTATCGGGCTCCCTGCTCGGCGGGAAGGCTGCTTCTCCCTCTCCCACTCCCCCTGCTCGTGCTCTCTCTCTTACTGTGTCTCTTCTGTCAAATAAATAAAATCTTAAAAAAAAAAAAGTTATTTAAGTGCAGATGAAAAAAAAAGCCTCCCCCGGCCGACCGAAATACTCCTGGGGCCACATTCCGACATTGGATGACCCGAAGGTGAGGCCGACGGCCCCACCAGGTGACGGCCTGTCCCCAAGTTGGGACAGAGCCACAGGTGATCCCAGGCAGGTGCTCTACCCGCCCGTCTTCTCTGGTGCAGAGATGGGAGTGCGCTGCGCCCAGCGGTGCGGTGTGACCCGCCCCAGCCCCCTGGCCTGCTGAGCTGTGTCTGGAAGACCCCCTAGTCAACTGGATTGCTGTGGATCCCACAGGGACCTCCCTGAACTCTGCAGGGGAAGGCTTCTCAGGACACGTGGCCTTGTTGTGGGTATCAGACGGCAGCCCATCGGTCTCCCCGACTCCCTCCTCCCTCTGGTCTGGAGAGAGCAAATGAAATGAGAGAGCCTTGAGAAGTGAGCAAGCTCCAAAACACTCATCAGTTGGCCGAGATTTCTACCCAGTGCGCGGTCCCGCAGCATCACGGGCTTTCTGCCGGAGGTGGGCTGTTGACGCAATTTAGAGGGGGAGCATTTTACTTTATTTCCTACAAACCTAAAAAAAAAATAATTTTCTATTGTGGTATAATTGACGTATAACATTATGTTAGTGTCAGGGTGCAACATCATGATTTGATATTTGTCTATATTGCGAAACGATCCCCCGCAGTAAGCCTGGTCGACATCTGTCATCACAGTTACAGAATTCTTCCTTGTGATGAGGACAGTGAAGATCTACTTTCTCAGCGACTTTTGAACACATGGTACAATGTTACTAACTATAGTGAATCATGATATTGCTTATGGTCACAAAGTGTCCATCATTGATCTACGGAAGATTGTGTCCATCGTTGATCTACGGAAGATTGCCAGGAGATAGACAGAGTGTCCGTCGTTGATCTACGGAAGATTGCCAGGAGGTAGACACAGTGTACATCACTGATCTATGGAAGATTGCCAGGAGATAGACACAGTGTCCGTCGTTGATCTACGGAAGATTGCCAGGAGATAGACAGAGTGTCCGTCGTTGATCTACGGAAGATTGCCAGGAGATAGAGTGTCCATCGTTGATCTACGGAAGATTGCCAGGAGATAGACAGAGTGTCCGTCGTTGATCTACGGAAGATTGCCAGGAGGTAGACAGAGTGTCCGTCGTTGATCTACGGAAGATTGCCAGGAGGTAGACACAGTGTCCGTCGCTGATCTACGGAAGATTGCCAGGAGATAGACAGAGTGTCCGTCGTTGATCTACAGAAGATTGCCAGGAGATAGAGTGTCCATCGTTGATCTACGGAAGATTGCCAGGAGGTAGACACAGTGTCCATCACTGATCTACGGAAGATTGCCAGGAGGTAGACAGAGTGTCCGTCATTGATCTACGGAAGATTGCCAGGAGGTAGACACAGTGTCCACCGTTGATCTACGGAAGATTGCCAGGAGGTAGACACAGTGTCCACCGTTGATCTACGGAAGATTGCCAGGAGGCAGACACAGTGTCCACCGTTGATCTACGGAAGATTGCCAGGAGATAGACACAGTGTCCATTGTTGATCTACGGAAGATTGCCAGGAGGTAGTACTTTGTTTCGGCCCTTCTGTCTTTGCCTATCGAAGAGGCAGGTGGTCACTGATTTAAAAAAATCTATTAGTATCGACACGCATGAGAGGTGGAGGAGGAAGGGGGGCTGGTTGGGGCCCCAGGACCGGAGGGACAAAATAGCAACAGGGCATTTCATGCCCCCCCCCCACCCAATGGAAGAAGGGGACCCAGATCGGGTGTTTCTGTCTCTCCTCCTGCTAGCAGCAGAAGGCAGCCAGGGCAGGCCCCCTCTCCGTCTGGATGGGATGGGGTCCCTCCAACGGTACCAGCCGAGCCCCACACCACAAGCCAGGGGCCTGGAGAAGTCCTGCAGCAGTGAGTGGCTGGGGGCCAGCTCTCCATCCCGCAGGGCCTGACTCCCCTCCCCTCCCCTAGCGGGGGTCCCCACCCAACCAGCACCTAGGCTCAGAGGAGCCTCTTCATCCCTGTGGAGCTGGGACTGCCCTCCCCCACCCCAAGGGGACCCAGCCTCACCAAGGGGCTTTCTGGAAAGTCTCTCTGACCCTGCAGGGTTATTGAAACTTCCCCCAAATGCCCAGAGACGCCGGTGTAGCCAGGAGGCTGCTTATACGTGGCCGGGCAAGCTTGGACTGCATGGGTCCAGGTGGAGCAGGCTGATGTAGGGTGCTGTAAATGGGGTCCACAGCTGGTGGCCCTGCCCGCCCCCCGGCCTCTCCCCCCATGTGTGCCTCGGTTCTCACTGTGGCCTCTGGCCTGCGGTATGTAGTTTTAGTCAATATTAGTCCAGGTACCTCGTCCACTCACTGGTGAAACCAAGGAGTTTCCACAGGTTCTTTCTGCCATAGCTCTCTCCCCATTCCTGCCCTGAGGTGAGGGGAGGGTGGGCCCGGGAGCTGGAGCTGGGCGTGCTCTAGAATTCTGTCTTGGTGGAGTGAAGCAAGGAGAAAGTCGAGAGTTGGAGTGTGCATTTCCAGCAGCAAGTCCCCGTGCCGGGGGACAGACTTCCTAGCCCCTTCCTCCCTCCCCTTGAGCCGGCTTCAGCACACCGCCACTTACCTGCTGCGCGCTCCCGCGGTGGTGGGGTCAGCCACGGTCTCTCGTGCTGCTTGCTCCCTGCACAGTCCATGAGGGGCGACCCTGCTTCGCCTGCTGCATTGTGCTCTGAGCTCCAGCAGTCATCCAGGGCCCCTTTCCGCCGGAGGGGCCGCATCAGACACTCCATCGGGGTTTTGGACGCTCAAGTTCACGGCTGAGGGCTGTGCACGTGCTAACCACAGGATTTACCCTGCACCTACACACAGAAATTAAACTTCCACCGTCTTAGGCTCCTGAATCAGGACAAGCTGATTACGTTCGGGAACATCCGTGCTTCGTCATGGTTCCGCCTGTCCCTCCTCACGGCCCCCAACCCTGGGGTCACTGCAGCCAATCCTCCGCGCGGTAGGGAAACGAAACAGGTGTCCATCCCACGCCCCATGCTTCTGCATCTCTGGGAACCCAGGGCTTCCCTTCTGCACACTATTCTGGGCAGTTAGTGGTGGGAAAATAGTGAGGTGGTGGTCATCACAGGAGTGCAATGTTCTCAGTGCTAATTTTAATTTGGGAGATTTTTTTTTTTTTTTAAAGAAAAGTATAGGGAAGAAAATAACACACGTGTATTTCTCACCATGCAGAATCACAGGGCCACTCTTTTACTGTATTTGCTTCCAGTTATTTTGATTGTTTATATTTTCAAAGTTACACATTGCCCTTTACCTTTTAACTTTTTCTTATGAAAAATGCCAAACATATAGAGAAATTAAAACAATAGTACAACAAACCTTCACATACACTCCTCTCAGACTCATTTAAAAATCTGTCCTATTTGCTAGTTTATCTGTCAATCACCCGTCTTTTTCTGAACGATTTCACAGATACAGGCATTGTGCTACCTGATGACTTCATCAGGCATCATTTAGAAATAAGGTTATTTCTTGGGACACCTGGTGGCTCAGCCAGTTAAATGTCTGCCTTCGGCTCAGGTCATGATTCTAAGGTCCTGGGATCGAGTCCCGCATCGGGCTCCCTCCTTAGCAGGGACTCTGCTTCTTCCTCTGCCGGCTGATCCCCCTGCTTGCGCTCATGCTCTCTCTCTCTCTCTGATTAAAAAAAAATTAAAAAATAAAAATAAGGTTATTTCCTACAGAAACCATAGTATCATTATCATACCAAAGAATCCTCATTAATTTCCCAATATCCTCTACTATCCAGCCCATAGTCAACACTTTCCAGTTGTCCCCAGGACATTTTGTGTCCTTTATTTTTATTGGATCAGGATCCAGTCAAGTTTCATGGGTTATATCAGCTTCCATGTTGTTTTAGTCTTTTACTTGAAAACACCTTTTTCTCCACATCATTGATTTACTGGAGACCAGGTCAATGGTACATGTCGCTCTTTAAAAATAAATCAAGCATTATATATATATATATATATATATATATATATATATATATATATATATATATATAAAAGCTAAATTCTTACTCCAATACCCACCTCATACCCCAGAAACATCCATTGTATTATTAGGATTTGTGTATCCTTCCAAGTTTTTTAAATATGTGTTCACATCTACCTATAAACCTAGAAGCCTGAGTGCCTCTGTCTATCTCCTTAGGAAATACGTGGTATTTTTATGTAGATTGTTTGTAACTATAACATTCTGGGCACAGGATTCCATAGCTTGCTATCCTCACTCTCATTAGGTCTTTGAGATGTATCTGGGCTGACGAGCGGGTCCTCATCCACTGCTGTACTGGGGTTTTCCCATTTCTCTGTGATCGACATGCTTACACTCGCCTCCCTGAGCACACATGCGCGCGAGTCCAGCTGAAACCACTGGGGATCGTCGTAGGGCATACACACATTTACTTTAGCAGATTCTGTCTGCCGGCCCTCTAGCAGGTAGACCCGTCTACACTCCTGCCAACACCATGTGAGCGGACGAGCTCCCCACCTTGTCGGGACTCGATAGAGTCAGATTGGTATATTTTTGCACATCTGATGGAAACGGAATTTGCATATCCTTGATTACAAGCGAGGTTGAATGTTCTCATGCATTTATTAGCAATTTGAATTTGACTTGTGTCTATTTATTTCCTTTTCTATATGTAAGATTCTTTAACATATTCTGAATATGAATCATGGTGTCAATTTTGGCTTTAAAATAATGACAAGATGAGGATGGCTGGCTGGCTCAGTTGGAAGAGCATGTGACTCTTGATCTCGGGGTTGTGAGTTCGAGCCCCACGTTAGGTGTAAAGATTACTAAAAAAAAAAAAAGAACTTAAAAAAAGGGTAGTCTCAAAAACTGAATAGAATAATGACAAGATAGACAATTGGATATTGTATCAATTTGCTGAATAATGCCACAATTGAAGCCTCAGTGGTGTAAATGAGAACCATGTCCTTCTTTTTAGGGAGGTAAGTTGCCCCTGACAAACCACTTTTAGGATGGATTCTCATATTCTCATGGATAAAAAATATATATAATTACAATAATTCCATTTTTTGAGCTGCCAAAATGATACTTCCCCATTTGTGCTAAAAGAACACCAGATCCACCCAAAAAGGAAAGGGGAGTCAGGGGCTGTCCTGCCAGTGCTCTATGAGACGGGGGCACACCGCCCCTGGAGGGGGCCCTGAGGAAGCACAGGGGCGACTGGCCTCCGACACGTGCACGCCATCCACACCAGCCCTAGGAAGTGCAAGGAGACTCAGGATGGAGGGAGGGCATGAGGGACGCTCCTCACGACTCCAGAGGTGTGCCCAAGACACGACCGACCCAACTCACAGTGCAGAATGCACCTTGCAACATTGGGGCTAAAGTGATTAAGGTAGGTTGAGCTGTGGAGGGAGATGGAGAAGATGATCCCTATTTCGTCATGTGCAAAATGGGAACGATGGGACACCCATTTTAGGATTGCTGTGATGGTAGCAGGGGTTACTCTTTGCCATGTGGCTGTTAGCACTATACAAAACATGCTGTAAATAAAGAAAGAAATCTCTGGAGACCTTTCTTGGCCAGAGGCTACTGGGGCGTAATAAGGAGGGGCCTCTTGAACCTGTCTCATCGACGTGCCCCTTAGCTTGAAGGATCACAGCTAGCTCTGCAGGGATGATGCCGCGCTCATTTGCAACTGAACATATAGTAGCTGCTCAGTTAAATGTTTAACTCAGTTACAGTGTTTCTCCAAAGACTGGCTTTCCCATAATAGGACTGAGTTCTGTCTCTCCCTTTGGAGGCTCGCATCGATTGAGCATGTCTTTGAAGAAGTAGATCAGTAACCGTATTCTAGTTACACGTGCATGAGAACTCAGGGCGAATTCAGAGTGACTTTGGAGATAAGCATTCTGTGCATGCTGGAAGATAATTGCATTACGGAGCTCATCAACCTCTCCCCCGATGCTGGGGCCTCTAGACTGGACTAAAGCTGTGCCTTGAAGCTCAGCTCCACTGTCATAAAAAATTCAATTAAGGCATCAAGCTGGAAGCTAGGCTGGACAGTAAATTAATTTTTAACCCATGGACATAGCTTGCTTTTCAGCTTGATGGATGTGCCACAACCCAGTGGCTGCCAATCCAATAATAAATAAAAGAGAGAATCACATCTGCCAGTGAGCTTGCTTCCTTCCCCTCACCCACCCCTCCCCACGTTGATGCAGTTTGTCTGGTTTTACCGGAGGTCAAGAGTCCTGGCGACCTGGACTAACTCTGTTTAGCTAGTGACCCTAATGTTGCTGGTGGCTCTTCTTCTAGTTGGTTAAATCCATAGTAAATTAGCCTCGACAAGGAGGGCTGACCAAGCCAGAGCCCCAGACTTGCCTGCCCCGTCAGCCAGCGCATCGAGCCCCTCCCACGAGTCGAGTTTGGCAATGGCAGCGATGTGTGGGTCAGGGTCCTGGCAGGAGACGGTGAGCACTCTCAGCCGGGATGTCCCAAAGGACAAAGGGACTGTTAACAGATGTGTGGGCTGGGTTAGGAGAACCGGTGGGGGGTGGGGTGCCACCGGGGTCTGGCAGCTGGAGGCTGAAGGGGAAGCAGGGCTGATGTGGTGGCTTGGTGGACCCTGGTGCCAAGGAGAGGGCAGCCACGAGACAGAGCCGTGGCCGCACATGCGAGAAGCCATCGTCAGGACTGTGCCAAAGCAAAGCAGGCTCAGGGAATGCATGCTGGGCCCTGTCCCCGTCCAGCCTCTGATCTGCTGGAGCCTGTGAGGCTGGACCCAGTCGGATGTGTGCGGGGTGAGGAAACAAGCCTGTGTCCCTGTGGGTCCCCTCTTTGGAGGTCCCCTACTGCGGGAGCGGCTGCCACAGAACCGTGAACATCAGTCGGGGAGCCTGAAGCCTGGGTTTGCGTCCCAGTCCTGCAGTGTGTGGCGTTGGGCAAGGTTCCCTGAGCCTGGTACCCTCACCTACGAGATGGGGGCTGAATAGGGCCCCTACTGGGTTTGGTGAGTAATAGTTGAGGCAATGCACCAGGTGGCATGACGACCAGCACACAGTAAGTGCTCAGTAAATGTGGTTGTTGGCATTAACGTCCCTGACTTCTTCATGAACAGATTTCCGCCTATCTGTTTACTCTTGCCTCCTCCCTGCCTGCCTGCAGTCAGCTATGAATTGGAAACAAAATCAGCGGACTAGTGAGAACCGTGTGCAAATTAGGAGTGAGTGGGTCCCGAGCGAGGGTCTGAAACAGTCTTCTGGAAAGCCAGCCGCACAAAGTCGGGACACACCTGCTTTGGTGACTCAGAGGCCTTTCCAGCCTCCTTGGCCAAAGCGCCACGTTCAGCATAGGTAATGGCGCTCTGAGGCAGGTTTTCAGAAACAGGAGGTGTCACGGTGCGAGTGTCAGGTTTCCGTCTGGGTTGGTAAATGCCACCAACGTCCACACTTGCGTGTCAGTCCTTCTGTTCCAAAGCCTCTCGTGCACTTTATTTCTAGAACTTGAGCCTCTCGTGCCTTAGCTGGCCGCAGGGGTGTCCGCCCTCTTCGGTACCAGCCAGTGCTGTGCTGGAGTCAAAATCTTGAAGGTGGCATTTTCGTTTCCTTCGTTTGGTGTGTGAACGCGTACACCTGTCTCTAACACAGAGTCTCTGCCAGTTCTGGAGCTAGTGCAGTCGTGGGATCAGGCTCTGGCGTTGGACTTCCTGGGGTCAAGCCCAGGCTCTGACCCCAGCTAGCCGCAGGCTGTGGATGCGTTTTTGAACTGGGCTATGTTTGCAGTGGCTCACGGGTGATACCTGCTAGCACCTACCTTATGAGCTAGTTACAGGCGCGAGAACCCTAGTAAGACCTGTGAGGCACGGCAGCATGTGGACGTGACCAGCGGCGGGCTGCCCTGATTCCCGCGATCACTGCGGCTGCATAACCGAGTCGGGTTCCTCCTGGGGATTAGTAGCTTTCCTGGGACATTCTGTTCCCACCCAAACGAGAGGGAAGATGTTTCTAGTTAAAAGTGAATCCCCAAAGTATCGCTGGGAAGCTGTAACTTTAGAACAGTGATTTTTTTTGGACATTTTTAACCCTGAACCATGGAGGAAACATGCAAGGAGATACGGTATTCACAGGGACGCACACTCACCTTGGAAGACAGGTTCCATATCTGCCTTTTTCGGTGCGGCCCTATTCCATTCTGTTCTGTGTTTATTCTCTTCTCGTCGGTTTGCAAAATACTGGTCATGGCCCCCTCAACTGATGTGACCCAATGAGCTGTGAGCCATATTTTGCAGGACACTTCTCGTGGAAAGAGCCCACCAGTGATATGGCTCGCATGGTGAGAAATTAGGCTGGAGGGTCAGGCCCCTTAGCCACAGCCGGAGGGCTGCAGGGCCCCTCCCTGCACTGGCGCTCAGTCCACCGTGGTGTGGTGAGGAGGGAAACACAGACCACACGTAGCTGAGGGTCTACGCGGACACCTGATACTTTCTCTGCTGACCCGCCAAAATGTGACAGGGATAAACGGGAACTGTTGCTTCAGGGGCTTTATGGATTGCAGACACGGGCTTCAGGGGTTCCAAATCGTTACAACTCCAGTGCCGTGAGGACAGCGTGTGGACCTGGGGACGTCCACGTCAGCCACGCCGGGACAACCCCCACCACATCCTCAAAAATACTGTGGTTGGGGGAACTCTGATGTTCTCTTCGCTCTGCTTTTCAACACTTGCAGAAGAGTGGTCCACATCCCGCCAGCCCACGATTGCTTGGGGTGAGAATCTGCTCCTCGCGTGGGGGGTCTCACACAGCTCGTGCCCAGCGCTACCCCTGAGTGGGGTGGGGAATGGGTTGCTTGTAAAATGGAAGGTGGAACCTTTGCACACGCAGTTTTTCTGGATGATGTGTTAAAACTGCTTTGCTTACAAAGTATCAGAGACAAACTGGAAGGTGAAACTTAGTGGTTGTTCCCAGCAAGAGAATCACAGACCTGTTTTGTGTTCCGGAGAAACGTGAGCACCTCCGTGCATAAAATTTGTGCAGATAAGAACCTTTTATTTTTTATTTTTCTAACGTCACCTGAAATCCTTACCTGCAGGATGTTTGGCTTCGTCTCTGGCCCAAAGCTGCGTGTTTTCCCTTGATGAGCACGGGCTGCAGGAAGCCCTGAAGTAGATTGGACGTCTTGATGGTGCTTCACGGGGGGTGATTTTTCCGGCAGGGGTCCTGACGGTGAAGCAGAGAGAATGAGGCCCGAGTGTGCACTTGTTGTTCTGAGGCTGTCTGCTCCAGGGGAGGACAGCAGCTGCTAATGAGCAATTATGTCTGTTGTCCATCAGCGGTGGACGTAGCTTCAGCCGAGGTTGCCGGGATGATGCTCTGCAGGGTGGGTTTCCGTCTCCTGGGTGCTCAGGGTCATGCTGAGAAGGCTCATCACAGACACAGGTTTTCACTGGGCTCCTCGATGATGAATGCCCTGTTTTCGGGTGTGGGGATTACCCTCCTGGCACCGGTGCTTCTACCTGGAAGATCTTTCCATGAGTTTCCTGAGAAGATCTAAGGAACGCTCAGTGGCATGTATCAGGGTGTCCAGTCCTTCCCAGAAACTGATTTGGGAACAATGTTCCTGAGCATGTCCGCCCCTCCCCTGAAGCCCGGCTGAGCTGGTCTGGGGTGTGGCCCGCGTCCCCTGTGACTTCAACGTTCAGATAAGTCTGGGATTTTCATGGGGGTACCTTTCTTCCTGGGGACAGTGGAGCCTCGTGGGGCTCAGACTGGCCTCACCCTCCCTTTGGAGCACCAGTCAGCCCCCACCCTAGCTTCCTCTCCCCGAGAACTTTCCCATCCTTCCCAGAGAGCCAGGTCCTGGGGGTGCACAGGCCAGGTGGGCAGCCCGTGTGAACACCCCATGTGCATTTTCTCCTCTGAACTGAGGAGCGAGCACTGGACCCACCTGGGAGGGCTCTGCATGCATGGTGGGCTCTCAGCCAGCATTAGCTGTTTTTATTGCTATTATTTTATAATTATTAGTTCTTATTATCACTATTATCAGCCTCTCAGCTTTGCGTGTTGTTAGGTGCAGGAAATAATGGCATTTGGAAATCTTTGTCATGAGGTAAAGGGCTGGGCTACGGGATTTTTGGAGATTTTAAAGCATCAGTGAACACGAAGTTTCTCCTGTTAGAGAAAACACAGCCCTCCAGGGGACAAGCATGCCTTTCTGAGGCACGATGCTCATGGCAGCTACCCACGTGGATCCTGGAATAAGCCTGCTTGGGTCAGGTTCCCCTCCTCTACCTACCGGCTGGGTGGGACTTGGCAAATCCCTACCCCAGTGGCTCTCAGGACTGGGCAGGGGGTTCAGGATCACCCGGAGGCTGGGTCTGCTGCAGACCACTGGGGTCCCCAGGCTCTGTCTCTGCAGGTCTGGGGTGGGGCCGAGAATTTGCATTTCTGACAAGTTCAGGACCCCAGTTTGAGAACTGCTGCTTTATGCTCTCTTCGCTTCGGTGTCCTGCCGATAAGACGGGGGAACGATAGTATTGGCCTTGTCCAAAGTGCCCTGCACGGTGCCTGGCAGACCGTACGTGTTCGGTAAAGGTTTATTATTATTATTGTTACTGTGGAGAAGAACTTGGTATCTGAAACGGTTTTCAGTTCAAACCAGTGGGAAGGCAGGACTGTTCCCCACGCGGAGCTGGGCTTGAGCACCTGTCTCACTGATCTGAATAACACATGCTGTCAGATTCCTTCTCCAGACCTCGCACCAACACAAGCTCCAGATGGACTAAAGGTCTGATGGTACAAAATACATCCCTAAACCGATAAAAATGCTAGATGAATTTACAGGGGCTTTTTTCAGAGAGGAGAGTGGGTGCTGCTGACATGTTTTGTAACAGGAGGAAAGATGCGGGGTGGGGGGTGTTCAGCGCCATTTGTGGACCCTCTGCCGTCTGCAGGCAGAACTGGGAACCCACAGGTCTGACTTCGCAAAGCCCCTGGGAGGTGGATTGTAGAGCCACCAGAGAATAGGCTGCAGGGCAGAGCAGAGCAGGGGTACCTGCTGAGGAGTCCGTACGAGGGCCAGTTCGTGGCCTGGGCATCTTAAAGAGGGTTGGTGAGGTTCCGGTAAATGCAGAAGGTATTTCAGGGGGAAGCAGCCCCTGTGAAGGCAGGAACGCCAGGGGTGTTTGCCTCTCTCAGCCCAGTTTGCCCGGGGCTTTGCTAGCTTTAGCACCAGAAGTTTCCCATCGGGGAACACCTCAGTCCCAAGCAAACCAGGACGGGTGGTCCCCCTGGTTCCTGGGCAGGAGCGGCTGGAGTGCAAGGTGGTCATGGAGGAGCTGGGCGGGCAATGCATACTCAGTCGGGTCCTGGGCCATTGGGAATTGCTGGCCTGTGTTCAAGGAGCAGAAAGGCCCAGGCTCCCCCTGGTCTTGGGGCCGACCCTTCCCAACAGCTGATTCCCCAGGACCCTAGGTGGGGAAGTGAGGATCTTTGTTTGCAGAAAGAGAACTGATTTCTTGGGTGCATAATGAGTGCTTTTCACTGAGAGCTTTTTAAACAATGAGTCTGTTTCTACTCATTTCAGCAGAAAGCAACATGGAACAGGACAGAGAAGTGTATGGGTGCTTGCGGATGTGTGTGTGAATCCTTCCATTAAGGAGGACGCATGAGGTTGCCAGTCCTGATGGGGTTGGCAGCCCCTGCCAGGGTCTTCCTGAGAGGGACCTTGTGTTTCACGGCTTCTGTCACTGACTGCAACTGGACGTGAAGGTGCAGGCGTTGGAGGGGAGAGCAAGGCTTGTTGCATTAGTGGTTAGCAAGTCTGAGCTACGTACAGTCACCGACGTTCTTTGCGGGGGGCACTCAGACTCAAGACCAGTCTCCAAAGTGTCTAATCCAGGATGCACTGCACAAACGTTAGATAAGATTCATTTCAGAAGGAATCCCTGATTCTATTGTTGCAAATTCGCCCCCCACCCCCGGGCCTTGCAGGTGCCAGGAAGAATGTTAATCATGTTTGGGACACCAGTGTCATGAACGTGCGCACTGTGGTGAGTACCGTCTGAGTGCACATCTGGGCAGCAGCCTTGGTGGACCCCGAGGGGAGGCCGTTTTTCCTGCTGTTGCCGTGTCATTCGGGAATGAAACAAGAGATTGGTATGGTAAGCAGGTGACAGAACAAAACTGTATATCAGGTGAGAAAGTAAGCTATGGAGTGATGTGTCCCCAGATGCCCTAGGTAGCATTCGGTCACCTGGGGTTTGGACAGTTGTCCCTCTCATGTCCCACAATCTTTCTGATTCTGGAAATGGGAGCATCTCAGGTGGGTGCTGATGCGTCTGTACCTTCTGGGCACCAGGGTCCCTCTCCCTTCTGCTCTTGTGTGAAGGCAGGCTTCCTGGAGGAGGTGGGGCTTATGCTGGGGTTTGAAGATTGGAGGGGAGTTGGAATGGTGAGCAAGAATGGAGGAGAGACAGGTCAGACAGGCTGGGGGCGGAGCAGGTGCAAAGGATGGGGAGTAGGGCTGAGGAGCCGGCCCTTCTGAACAGGACGCCCTTGCGGGGTGTGCGAGATCACACATGCCTCTGGGTGCTGAGTGTGTGCCCTCAGCAGCTGCCCCCCAACTGGGGGGGGGTGAGACACAGCACAGGGCATCCCTCCCCCCTGAGTCTTCCTCATCTTAATTTACAAATTCCCCACAGGGCCAGACAGAGCTATGAAATATAATGATTTTGTAAGAGACAGTCTAATTGCATATTCCCTGGTTGATCACTGAAAGTGCTTGTGGTCATTTTAATAACTACTTTTAAAATACTTTTAAGCTACTGAAATGCATTTCAGAGAGATTGAGGAAATCGATAATAGAAAAACAATTAGCCGTGCTAACACTTTTTACTTTGGTCCATTTCCTTTTAGTCTTTTCTTATTGACACTTTTTCCCCCCTTATCTTGGAGCCTGCAAACTCACAGGCCTGGGGGGCCTGGGTCATAATGACGGAATCAGCCAGGCGGCAGAGAGCGGCTCAGGGGACCCGAGGCGGGTGGTGGGGACAGCAGCTGCCAAAGGCCCCTTCCCTGCAGGACTCGGTCGGCTTTGTGTTGCTGTATCTCTTTGAACCCAAGCCTGGGGCCCAAGCTCAGGGCGGCAGCTACAGGACGGGCAGTTCTCCCAGGTCAGAGAAGCAAAATGGGACCTGGTGTGTCCCGACCAGGTGGACCCAGAGAGGCCAAACGCAGAGCTGGAGCCAGCTGACACATGCCCTCAGCTTTCCATGCAAAGATGCAGCAAGGGTCTGGGCCAGCCTTCACTTCCTTCTGCGCTCTTCCTTATCCAGAAGCTCCTACTTTGCCCAGCCAGCCGTAGCCATGTTTTCAGGCTTTTTTTTTTTTTTTTTTGACATGAGGCTCTTTGCTTCCAGGCACGGCACCTTCCCTGATTGCAATGGAAACACGCCATTTTGCAATCTCTTTCCCGGTGTGACTCATTTAGGACTCGGGGCTTCCAGTTATGGCATGTGGTGCGTGCATATGCCTCTTGGCTCCCGGGCAGGGCCCCTCTGAGCTGCTCCGGCAGCTTGTGCTGAAGAGCTCCAAAGCATCATGCCCGCCCTGCCAACATCGTCTTAATCCCCAGAGCGCGCTGGTTTCCAGGCCCAGCGAGATGAGTGTTTGCCCACCACTTGGCAAGGGAGCAAGAACAGTTTGGTTTGATTCTCTTTTTTGGGTGATTGCTTTGGTCCTGGGTATGAGCAAGCACACACGCATGTGCACACACAGGGACCCATCTGCAGCTCCCCGGAGGACGCATGTCCCCAGTGCACAGTTCAGGACTGAGACCCCCGCCAGCTGAGCCGCCCTTGGGGGTGGGCTGCTAGAGGCGCTGGGGGTTGGGGGCCAACCTGCTGAGCCCTCTACACATGGGGGTGGGAGCCGCAGATCCCCACCTCTCAGATAGTATGGAGCCAGGGAAAACGCTCGTGTCCCTGGACACAAAGTTATGTGTTTTCTCCTATTTCCTTGCCTTTCTTTTCTTTTCTTTGTTTACCTCCTGACTGTTGCAGACATCCAATTGAAGGCATTCAAGGAAAGATAAATAACTATTAAATATAAATATGTACAATGTAGCATTGTTTGTAACAGTAAAAAAAAAAAACAGCAAAGAAACCTGGAAACATTTTGCGTTTTTATTGATAGAGGATTTGGCTATACCTTGATTGAAATTTCACACGTATGTTGTTTTGAGTTTTGGGGAGTTGAAATCTATTCCTGTCTGGAAAGTTTAGATCATGCTGCAGGAACAAACATTCCCCAATCTCAGCCACCTATTTCCTGCTCGAGCTGCATGCCTGTGCTGGGTTCTCACAGGGCTCTCTGTTCGCTGTTGAACCTCAGGGACCCACACAGGTGCAGCACCCACCATCTGAGGCATCGCTGGCCGCCCTGCGGGGGTTGTAGGTGTTAGGAACATTTGTCGTCAGGCATTAAGTCCTCAGGCCCAGAAGATAGTACCTCCTGCCTCTGCTCACGGCTCATTGGCCAGAGCTGGTCACATGATCCCACCCGGAGGGCAGGTCCCAGGGAGCTGGGTCTTCCCTGTGAGCACAAGCAGCGGGGAGAGAGCCAGCCCCTGTGGGTGGTGTGGCTGAGAGAGGAGAGTGTGCGTGTGACAGGACGTGGCATCAGAACAATGCAGGAGGCCGGGGGTGTTGGGTGCGGCTGCCCACGCCTTCCAGGTGTCCACCCTAGTGTCTGGTAGGGAAGCCACAGACCGCTTGTCCACACCTTCCTCGGGCCCGGGCGTTTCAATACCCGTGCACTGTAGATGGTGCAGCCCGAGCACCTTTCCCACCAGAAAGCCGGAAATGCAGAGCCGCCCGTGGGCGCAGCTCCCAGACCCTCAGTCTGGCCTTCGAGGGACGCACCTGCCAGGTTCATCCTAGTGGAGCGGCACAGACGTGCCTCCCGCACACACACTCAGGGTCGTGTCCACATCAAAAATACAGTGAGAGCTAGAGCAGAAATTCTTTAAAAGGAAATAATTTGCCCCAGAATTCCCTTTTCTCTGGGAGCAGAACAGGGTGAGCATTGGACTCTGTTGTGTGAGGATTTTCTGACATCGACTAAGGACGAGGAGTCCTCCCTCCCGGTCTATGTTTTGGGGCTTTGGTGGCTCGCCCACTGAGCATGTTCCCTTGGGTGATGAGGGTCAGAGGGGTGTGTGATTGGCCCCCCAGGGGAGCCCGTTCTTGCTGCACCTTGCACTTAATTTATCTCTGACCTAAAACAATGTGGCGTGTATGACGGGATTTTTATCTTAAGTCTTTTGATGGATTTTTTTTTTTACCTCATTTTGGTGATTTCCTTGTTTGCTACTTATGTTTAACTAGAAATCCTTTGAAGGGAGGGAAATGAAAGCTTGACCGTATTACGAGGGCATCACCTCAGGGCGGGGATAATCCATGTAGAAGAAAATTCACAAGGAGGCGGCAGCCCCGGCTGCGTGGATCTCTGCTTGCCATTTTAATTCACTTCAGAAACAGCAAGTCTTTTTTCTCTGTGATTTCTGCACCCTGTCCCGTCCCTGCAGAAGCGTGGGCATGGCTGGAAAGAGAGCCAAGAGGGAGGCGTGCGAGGGGGCGACTTGAGAAGAAAGGGGGGTCTCTGCATGGAGCAAGCAGTTGGCTCTGAGTCCTGGAACGTCCCCAGGAGCTTTCAAAACTACCCACATCTCAGCATTTGGCAGGCTCCCAGGGCCGCCTGGACCGTGCTGCCCGTTCTCCCTGTCACGTGGGCCCATCCTGCTCCCTGCCCCTGCCGTGGCCAGGGTCTCCGGGAGCAGGGAGGGCCTCTGTGCCGAGCCCCGGGTCCTGCGGGTCATGCCCTGGGCAGGGGCTCGTTCTCTGTGCCCACCAGGGTCTCCTATAGACATCGCACATGCATACACCGACCTCTGGAACGATTGTACCGATGATCTCGGCTCAGGTCTTGATCTCAGGGGTGTGAGTTCAAGCCTGGCATTGGGCTCCACGCTGGGCATGGAGCCTAGTTAAAAAAAAAAAAAAAAAAAAACATTTTTAAAGATGTTATTTATTTATTTGAGACAGAGAAGGTATGAGCGAGCAAGGGGAGCAACAGAGGGAGAGGGAGAAGCAGACTCTGTGCTGAGTGGGGAGCCTGACGTGGGCCTCGATCCCAGGACCCCAAGATCATGACCTGAGCCAAAATCAAGAGTTGGATACTTAACCGACCGAGCCACCCAGATGCCCCAAAAAGAACATTTTTAACTAAAGGAACAGTTGCCTGTGACCCTACCCCAATCAACAACCAGTCCTGCTTTGTTGTCTTCTCTGACTGCTGTGAGTGTTTTTCATTTTGCATATTTATATATTATGTATTATATTTATAAATGTATATGTTATAAATCCTAAAAGAAATAATATATTTACATATCTATACCTATCTATATCTATTTTTTAAAATTTCTCTTTTCCTGACAAAGCCGGGGCCCTGAACACCCCCTCCCTGCCCCCCGCCACCCCCGCCACCCCGCCAAGGTCAGGTGCTGACCGCTGTGTCCACGTGGGCTGTCTGGGAGGCTGGCCGGGCTGCGCTGTGCAGCGGCGTCTGGAAGCGTCTGGCTTCCGCACCCTCCTCCGTGCCCTGCCCGATACTGCCTCCCTCCCGGTGGCCCCCCGGTGGACAGACGAGGGCCGCTTCCCCCGCCTGTGGAAAGGAGCACCGTGGATTTTTACTTCAAATGGCAGTTTTTTTCTCAGTCTCTGCTATATTTCAACCCTGAGCTCCATGAAGGCAGGGTTTTTGCCTGTTTCCCCCCATATTTGGGTTCCCAGCCGGTAGGACAGTGCCCAACACGCAGTAGGCACTCCGTAGTGTTTGCTGAATTCAGGATCAGTTGTTCTACTGCCTTAAACCCTTGGCTACACTCAAGCATGACAGCATCCATGTAACTGCTGTGGCCGTTCTCATGTGGCGGCCACAGACCGGCCATGGCCATTGCTGTCCCCGTGAGGATGCACCGGGCATTCCTGGGGCTAGCTGCCCCTCCAAGCGCCATCCCTCAGCTCGTGGGGTCCCGTGTCGGGCAGAGATGAGGACAGCATTCTGAGGCCACCCCTGGACGAGGCTCTGAGCTGGAGGTTCTCAAATATTCCGGGGTCCTGCCCCTCACTCACGATGTGGTGCTGCTTCCTGGCTCATGCTACTCTCCTCCAGGGATGGACACACCAACCCTTCCTTCCCTTCAGTGTCCATCCGATGGGGGGTTAGTGAGTTGCATGTGGGGGACAGACGAGAGGGTGTCCTTCCGTGGGGCACACCCAGGCGTCCCCTCCCACAACATCTGTATTGCGGAAGCTATTGGGAGACGTCATTTTGAGGCAAACGTGCTATTCTTTTCCTGTACAGTTGTGTGTAAAGCGGATTTATATGGCAAAACTCAGGACCTGGAGGCTCCCAGGCACATCTGCACGAGCTGCTCAGTGGGGTTGCCGATGAGTAGAGAGCAGACAGATGTTCTCATCATTAATAAATGGCTCAGATGTTCGGGCTGGTTGTGCAAGGAGCATATACGCACTTTAAAAATCTACTCTTGGAATTTCTATGTTTTTTCTCATTGGAGAACACCCTCTTGTCCCAAAGTAGTTGTTATACCTCTGTCAACGCCTGTCTGATATTCAGGAAATTCTGCCCACCTCGTAGGGTCTGGAAGAAAGAGCTTGCAAAATGGTTTGTATCAAATTGTTTCTATGAGATTTGAGTCTGGGGCTGGTGAATAGGAAGTGCTTCCCACAGACGTTTCAAGGCAAAGGGTTTCGCCATAAGCACGTAGGGAGAAGCGTGCATACCAAGTTCGCGAGAGGGTCTGTTAGCGGGATAGGTAGCCTAGGGGCCACTGGAGTCTTGGGAGCTGCACGGTGGTCTCTCCATACAGGGGTGTGTCGTCGTGAGAAATCAGGACCAAACGGCCGAGTATCTGGCTTGAAACAGTTTCTGTTCTCTGGCGTGGGCTCCAGGGTCCATGCGGTTACCGCGCACCCCTGCCTGCTTGCAGGGGTGGCCTGAGCAAAGAGGCCCAGATCCAAGCCTGGCCATCCGATTTGGGCTCCTGCGAATTTACTGTTGGGGACTGAAGGTGTTCAGGAGCAGAAGTACAAGAATGGCAGCCTTCTGGAAACTTCTCAAACCCTTCACCGAGTCCCCTGAGACATCCCGGGTTTCCCCTCTTGCCAGGCTGTGGCTGGGGAGCTCTGTTTCGAGTGTTAGGGGAGCCCCCAGCAGCCTGCCCAGAGCCCAGCGCTCTGTCTGTTGCTTACAACCCCAGAACCTTGCCTAACGCTCAAGGGAGGGAGAGCCTGGTGTTCGATTTCAGGCCAATCAGGAAATCTGGAGGGAACATGACACATGAGGGCTCTGTGACAGAAGTCCCCGTGTTTCCTCCTTGATGTGTGGCAGACCATGTTGACAAGACGGCTCTGAGACACAGGGAGGAGACAGAGGCTTGAGAGACACAGGTGCATCCCTGGGGTCGGGTCAGGAGACGGAGACCACACCGGTCCTTTGGCAGAGAATTTCACATGTCTGTGCTGAAATGCTAATCACACAGCACCCCGAGGGCTGGGGTAGTGACGCCCAGAGCCAGGGTGGATGGGGCGCCAGGCAGGGTGTGGCCAGCTGCCGTTGGCATAACGGGGGGGCGGGCGCAGGTAGGAGTGAGTGAGCTGTTGCTACCGGACAGTCTGCCCTGCAGGGACCCGGGTGACAGGAAACCTCGGGCACGGCCCCTCCCTCCATCCTTCCTGGGCCCCCAGCGCCCACCGGCAGAGGCGGACGGGGGGCTGAGCACAGACTGGGGACTTGAGCAAGAGGCGACATTCCCCTCACAGGGGACATCAGAAGGCAAATGAGGGGCAGTCATGATGTACTGACGCTATAGAACCCAATTTATAAGAAACAATTTAATAAACGTTAGCCCACTTAATCAGTAGTAACGGAGCTGTGGGGATGGTGACCCTTCTCGTCACGGCACACTCGTGATTCAGAGCCCACGTCTGAACACCTCACAACTTAAACCTGTTTTTGTGTTTTTTAAATCACTACTGTTTTTTTTTTATGAATCTGCAGGGAATAATTATACAAATATAATCTTTTTTTTTAAAGATCATTTATTTATTAGAGAGAGAGAGAGAGTGAGTTCGGGGAAGAGCAGAGTGGGAGGCCGAGGGAAAGGAAGAGAATCCCAAGCAGACTCCACGCCCAGCACGGAGCCCAACACGGGGCTCGATCTCTTGACCCTGAGATCATGACCTGAGCCGAAATCAAGAGTCACCCAGGCACCCCTATTCAAATACGTTCTTATGAAATTTTCAATAGCTTAGATATTTCAAAAGTTCCATTTATTATAGAGAATTTCAGTTTTCCTGAACTCTGTGTTTCGGACTTCCCCAGAGAGAACCCCTGCTCACACAAGCAACTTCGATCTGGCCTCGGTCGTGAACACCAGCTTTCTCACCTCCTCCGGTGTCTCTACACGCCCCTCTCTTCCTTCTGTTCTCTGTATCCTATACTCTTAACCCTCTCCAGTTGCCCCATCGTAGGTGTGGCTGCAGGTCAGCGGGCACAGATTTAACCCTTTTATGGATGACAAATTCCATTGCACGGCTCTCACTGAGAGCCGAGACCTCACGAGCCTGCGGGATAGAAACGTCATGATCTCCAACATGGATTTTCAGATTTTTATCCCTTCTTGTTCAGAGTAAACGCAATATCGTCTAAAAGATGATTGAATATCCGCACTTTTCCAGCAAAATCGGAACGTTGTGTGGCTACAACCTGGAAATAAATGGTTTTGATTTATTGACTGTAATTTGCACATTAGCTTTTGTGCTGTTGTGTGAACAAACATGTTTCCAATACGTCAAAAGATCCACAAAGTAAGGCTGCATACATGTTTCAGAGTCAAAAAAATTCAGAGAGAGAAGAAAGTGAGTGTGCCTGGGAGTTGGGACATTAGCAGAAATCACTGCGTTAAGGGAACTCCTGATTATCATGCTGCTTTCAGGACCAAGGGGGACAGTGTGACCCTTTTCTAAGACAAGAGTGACACACTCTCCACACACTTCCCTTCATAATTCACACATATGCACAGAGCTCTCTTCTGGGCACTGCTGGGGTGTGGGACCCTGCAGAAAGCCGGACAGAACCACGCACGCCCCTCGCAGAACTCACGCTCCGGTGGGCAGACAGATAATAACATGTGATGAAGAAGCAAACGCATCAGTTCCTGGGTCTTATGATGATTCTGTTTCTGAACCTGAACCCCACAGTTTCCAGGCGGCGGCACCGTGTCCCACGCCCACAGTGTGGTGAGGGTTCTGGTTTCTCCACGTCCCTACTGCACTTGGCCTTGTCCTTTTGTCATTGTCATAATAACCTTATCCCCGTGCACATGATGCACTGTCTCGTGGTTTCAAGTTGCATTTCACTGATGACTAAGGACATTGAGCATCTTCTCATATGCTTGTTGGCCATTTGTTTGCTGAATGCCCCTGAATCGTTCACTTGGGAGTGATTACTTTTATTTTATGTGCATCTCATCTCAATTTTTATTTTTATGTTATTTTAAAAAATATTCTCTTTAAAGTAGGTTCCATGCCCAACGTGGGGTTCAAACTCACAACCCCAAGATCAATAGTCACATGCTCTACTGACTGAACCAGCCAGGTGCCCCCCATCTCAATTTTTGAAAAATGTTTAAAAAGCAAAATGTTGCGTATTTTCATGGGAAATGTTTTGGGGAAAAATATATATAGTGTTAAGAAGACCAGGGTTATGAGATGGGAAGGGTGTGGCTGGGAGAAGGTTAAAATTTTGTAAAAGGTGGTCAGGTTGCCTTCAGTGAAGAATGAAATGCCAACAGTCTTGAAGGGCAGGCAAGTGCACCAGTAGATGTCTGGGAGAAGAGCTTCCCAGGCGGAGTGGACAGCAAGTGCAAAGGTCCTGAGATAGGGACCACCCGCCCATTTGGAGAACAGTGGGAAGCCTGTGCAGCCGATGCCAGTGAGCAAGGAGAGGAGTAGCAGAGAGCGAGAAGTCAGATCACAGAGCGCCATAGAGGCTGAGGAAGGACTTTGGCTTTTTTTTTTTTTTTTTTTTGTATAATTGAATGAAAAAGCATCGCAGGGTTATAAATGGAAGAAGGACGTAAGCTGATTTCTGTCTTACAAGATGCTTCTGGTGACTGAGCTGTGGAGGGAAAGCAGGTGGGGCATAGGCTGGGCAGCCGGTCAGCTCACATATGGGACGACTTAACCATGGGTCTGACACAGCTGAGCTGGTTTAAGAAACCATCACGGAGAAAAAATAATTGCACATCAATAAAGCCCTTGTTGAATAAGGTGTATTTGTTTATCCTTCCCAAGGATGCTAACATCAAACATGCAAGCTCCAGTGGGCTCTCAATTACGAGTCATCATTTCGTGTCTTATTCCCTGTTGTTGGATGGCTCGTTCCTTTGAACAACTTCATCAATAATTAGAGACCAAGCCCAAACGTTTCCCCCATTAACTTTTGATCTGGAAATCCCCCTCACTGATATTCAGACACGCATTTGGTCTTGTCTTCCATTTTGTATTTGAATCAATTTAGCTTCTTCATGTTCAAGCTAATTACAGGACTTGGAGCCTGAGACGCCACCCAAACATCTTGTGAAGGAAAAAGGCCCAGCAGGACACAGGAAAGTGTTTCAAGTGTCTGGCGATTCATTTATTTGTGGAAGAAAAATGTAGACGGGTTTAAAGGACGAGGGAAATAGGAAATTGATGGGGTGAGGCCTTCAGTGTCATTTGCACTGAAGACTTTTAAATTGTTTTTGAGAAGCCCCCTTTGATTTCGAACCGGATGCAGGATAACAATTTCTCAGCAGATACATGCGCTCTCTGCAGCGCACATGGGCTTCCAGTGTCTGCTCTGGTCCTCAGCTGGAGAGAAAGATGAGCTCCATCAAGTCAAAAACCATCTCCAGCAAACATCAGTCACACCGAGGGACGCTGTCAGAGATTTCTGTTTAGATTTTATTAAATGCACAGTGAGTTACTCCTGCTCAGTGATTCTCCTCTGCCTCTCACAGCCCCATCACTCTCAAAGGCGCCCAGTGGAATTCTGACAAGCTGTCAGACACAGACAAGTCCTACAGAATTGAGAGGACACTTGGCTGCCTATTAACATCCATCTTCCCTTAGTCCTGCCAAACACGAGCCCAGTGTTTTTTCAAGTGCCCACTGTTTTCCCCAGAGGCCCACATGCCTCCAGGTCCACGGACCCACCCCGTAGCCAGGGTGCAGCTCCACCTTAGAGGTGCCCTCGGCCCTTGGAGCAGTTGGTCCTAGACAGCGGATGGGATGTCAGTCACTCTAACTGACATCCACTCTGTTTGCTGGTTAGGAGTGAGGAGACACTTGCAGGGGATGTCTAGAAAAGATTTTCCTTTCTCCTGAGAGAGCTTCAAGAGGTCCCGCCTCTCCGGCTTCCCTTGGATGCTGTCATGCAAAGTCGACTAGACG
This sequence comes from Zalophus californianus, assembly GCF_009762305.2. Taxonomy (NCBI): domain Eukaryota; kingdom Metazoa; phylum Chordata; class Mammalia; order Carnivora; family Otariidae; genus Zalophus; species Zalophus californianus. The sequence goes on from NC_045608.1 coordinate 1,931,673, forward strand.
GAGCCCCTCTTGATTCCAGCTCAGCGCGGATGAGGGATGCAGGAGAGCAGAGACAGAGCAAAGCCTTCATGGGGTGTGGCCCTGGATCAAGTCTGCCCTGAAGCCTGCTCCATCTCAGACTGCCTATTAGGTGAGCTCATGAGTTTCCCGTTTGATGAAGCTGGTTTAAATGGGTGTTCTCTTTCTTGCGGACATGACCACACTCTCTCAAGGATCTTGGAGAATTATTTGTTCCTTGTGCATAAAGCACTCCATGCTTCCTGGAGGGTGGCTTTGAAGTAATTTAATAAAATCCGATGTTAGGTCAGACCTGAATACTCCATTTGTGGAGCGTGAGGGAGGGTCTGGGCTCCAAGGGCAGGTATGTGACCTTGAACGAGGTTTAGTGCTGAGGACGTGTGTGCCTTGCTTTCTTTCATGCTTTGTTTTGTGGATCACAGGGACTACCCCGTCGGCAGACCCGGGCTGTTTTCAGTCATCGTTTGCACTTTTCTCTGTTTAAAAACTTTTCTATATTGAATATATATCACTATACCAGTCAGAAAATGTTAGTACTGAAGGATAAATTCAGACACATTGAAGACGCTTTCGAAACTGGGGAGAATGGAAGTTTGTGTTCGAAAGTCTGTTTAACAGACAAGTAGGTGAAGGGATTGTGTGGGTACATTTTAGATACAAAATTAAAATGGGATCAAAACCTTACTAGTATTGCTTCAGCTGCTTTGTAAAAGTGCTTTTTATTATATTTGGTGAATGTTCACCCTTTAACTGAAAAATGAGGTTTGGGATGTGTTTCGGAGCTACCCACTTTCCACGTATATTTAATGGTCAGGTGGGAATTGTAAAAAGCTGTTTTCTGCATTCAGTTTGGTAGAAAAATCACAGCTGGCAAGGCCCAGCTCTGGGCTCTGGGCACCAAGAGCAAAGGCTTAAAATGCACAGGTTGCAAAGAACTGTCCTTGACCACCCTGACGTAGGCCTGGCTGGCCTCCCTAATTATGCTCAGGCAAGCCCTGGTTTGAGGCAGGAGAGACATCAAAGGCCTGAGATATCACAGGCTCCGGGGGAAGAAGTGTTTCAGTGTGCCGGTTTGCCACTCTCTGTAAGCCATGTGTGTTCAGGAACAGCAGATCTTGTCACCGTTCTGGAGGCCAGAAGGTTTGGTTGGGTTCCCTCTGAGGCCATGGAGGAGAAGCCATCCCTCGATTCTCTCTGCTGCCTGCCCTTAATGTTCCGTGTCTTGTAGAAGCAGCACCCTGAAATCGGCCTTGTTTCCCCCCGGCACCCTCCCTGCATGTGTCTGCATCTGCATTTCCCCTTTTATAAGACACCAGTCACACTGGATTAGGGCTCACCAACACGAGTATGACCTCACTGTAACAATCACATCTGCCATCGCACCATTTCCAAGTGAGGTCCATTCCGAGGCTCTGCCAGTTAATAAGGATCTCAATGTAGGCATTTTGGTGGGGACACCATTCAACCCAGAACACTTGGTTCCAAGGAAATTTCAGTATGTGCTCTTAAACACAGGGTGGGAAAGTGATGACATTTCTGGGCTGTCTAAAGGACCCACTTCTGGCGGACAGAGGTTGGCACTTGGTTTAGACCAATGTGATTTGTGGGTTGCTCTCATAACTCGTTAAAAAGGATCACAGAAAAGTGAAGTCTGGTGATGAAAGGAGTGACCTTGGCTGGAGATGAGTCCCGTGGCTCTCAAGGAAGGGGCAGGGGCCAATTCTGACCCCAGGGACATGTGGTGGTGTCTACGGACAGTTTTGGTCACCACTGCTGGCGTGGGGAGGGGTGGGGTACTGTGCACCTAGTGGATGAAGGCCAGGGATGGCATGGAAGGTCCTGCACTGCACCCCACATCGCTCCCAGCAAAAACTCATCCAGCCCAAATGCCAATAACACTGAGGTCAGGAAAACCAGGATTAGATGCTCCCCTCAGAAAAATTAAATCTGCAATGAAATTAGAGAGGGAGATGAAGTTTAAGTCGGGGGGGGGATGGTTTGCTAAAGATAATACAGCCTGGAATCTGGACCATACGAGGTTTTGCATGTGAACTGAGCATAGTGGGGAAAGTGGAAATTCTACCCGCAACAGTGCTTGGCACCTTTCCTGCTCTGTCTATAAGAGATGTAAATCCCACCTCTTGTATTAAACAAGACCCCAGGCTTTGGCATTAGGTCGTATTTGAACTCACCTCTTCTGTGCAGCTATTTGCTCTCAGGCAAATTATTCCCTCTCCGTGTCAACATCCCGCTCCATAACGTGGGTGCGATGATAGTAATAAGCCAGCATTTCATGCATACTCACTGCGTTCTAAGTGCTCTGCATAGACGAGCCGTACATGGATGGTCTGTAGACAACCCCCTCAGGTAAGTATGATCTTCCCTCACTTTACAGTTGGAAAATCTGACGGCACAGAGCTGTCAGGTAACTCACTCAAGGTCATCTAGTTAGAAAGCCATGGAGCTGGTGAGCGTGCATCCACAGATGAATGGGTAAAGAAGATGCGGTGTACGTACATGATGGTGTATTATCCAGCCGTGAGAAGGAAGGGCATCCTGCGGTTTGCAACAACACGGGTGGGCCTCGAGGACACTACACTGAGTGAGATAAGTCAGAGAGAGAAAGACAAACACCCAGGATCTCACTCATACATGTGTGGGATCTAAAAAAGCAGAATTCATAGAAACAGAGAGAAAAATGGGGGTGGCCAGGGTCTGGGGGATGGGGGTAATGGGAGCTGTTGGTCCAAGGGCACAAACATCAGCTATAAGTGAAGAAGTTCTGGGAATCTAATGCTCAGCCTGGTGACCACAGTTAACAATACTGTAGTGTGTCCTTGCAAGTTGCTTAGAGAGTAGATCTTAAATGTTCTCATCACCAAAAACATGGTAACTATGTGACAGTACGGAGGGGTTCGCTCCCCTCACCGTGGTAATCATATTGCAATATCTACATGTATCTCATGATCACACTGTACACCCTAAGCTGACATAGTGTTTCGTGTTAACTGTATCTCAAGGGAGATGCAGGGGAAGACAGCAGAGTTGGCATTTAAATCCTTGCTGACTTCTAAGCCAGAATCCGGGGTTGCCATGACCTGCAGACTGGCAGCCATGAGGCCTGGGAGGTCCCGGGACACGGGCACTCACTGCCGGCCCCGCACGTAGTCTGTCCTCCACCAACGGGAGTTGAGCTTAAGGGAACCCCCGGTTCTGGCTTACCAGACGATTTCAATTTTGTGACCAGGTAAATGCATTATTTGAAAAAAACAGCGTGTTAACAGTAAAATGGAATTTCACATCATTTCAGCAAGGACGGATATTCACCTGGAAGCCTGCTGGAGATGCAGAATCACAGGCTCCTTGCAGGACCCGGTTGAGAAGCTTTCTTTACACAAAGCGATTTAGGGGCCCATTGAATTCTGAAGAGCTCTGGTCAAGCTCTTCCGAAAGAGGCCACCTGACCTTTGAGGGCTGAACCTCTCTGGACCTCCCTGGCCCCCTCGGCTGCCCCCTGGCACGGCGTGGCACCCGCGCCCGTCCGGGGCTGGCTCTGAGCTGGGTCACCGCCCATGCGCTCATGAGCGGGGCCCACCTTAGATGAAGGGGCCAGTGGCTGATGTCTCTGCCACGGACTCTGGGAGGAGAGTGCGCGCCTCTAATCTCAGGAAGTGGGAAAGCGCAACCCCACCCCGGCAGCTGTGTTTGTTTGCAGGGAGAGGTGTGTTTGCTAGTGATCACAAAATATTATGATCCCATATGTCCAAACTGATCATAGCTGCAGAAACATTTATTTTCAGATTTATCTCTGGTGCTCATGGCGCCCCTGTCATTAGGGATCTGTTCTCCCAAGACAGTGACAGAGCGTCCGGATGGGCGGGGCCACTGAGAGCCGCTGGGAGCGCCTGGAACACTGGACTGTCCTTGAGAAGTTGGGTTTGTTTCATCCTGGTTGGTCAACAGAGTCAACTGCTCATCACCATGGCAGTGCTAACAGGGGTGACCACTGGGCAGGTGAGTGAGCATGGGGTGGCCTCCTGACCTGCTCACAGCAGGCCCCTTCTCCAGGCCAGGCCCTATTCTGAGCCCTGTCTCCAGCACCCATGGACACCTGTTTGCTTCCTTATTTGCCACAGCAACCCGATGAGACAGATGCTGTTGTCACCCCCACTTTTCAGACGAGGAGACTGAGTCACGGGCGCCAAGTGGCTGGAAGCCAGCTGCTGAGGGGGCAGAGGCAGGAATGGGGGATGCAGTTTGACACCAGTGTCTGTGGCTTTTTGTTCCCACATGAAGGTGGGTGTTGACCCATAGCTCCAGGGTCAAAACATGACTGAAATGTATTTTTTATCAACCTCTCGAGGTAGCTCTATTAGTCACCTGTTGCCTAAAACAATGGCATAAAACAGCACACATTTACTGTCTCATAGTTTCTTAGGATCAGGCATCCAGGCACAGTGTAGCTCAGAGTCTACTGTGAGTTGGGCGTCACGGGGTCTGCTGGGGCTGCAGCATCTACAGGGGGCCATCTGCTTCCCAGCTCGCTCCCCTGCCTGTGGGAGGGTCAGGAGGTCGCCCCTAGCTCACTCCCCTGGCTGTGGGAGGGTCGGGAGGTCACCCTCAGCTCACTGCCCTGGCTGTGGGAAGGTCAGGAGGTTGCCCCCAACTCACTCCCCTGGCTATGGGTGTGGGTCGGGAGGTCATCCCCAGCTCACTGCCCTGGCTGTGGGTGTGGGTCGGGAGATCACCCCCAGCTCACTCCCCTGGCTGTGGGTGCTTCCAGAAATCTTGAGTCTCTGCGGGGGAGGCAGCTGCGCGGTGGCCCCTAAGAAGCTCAGGCTGTGGGGTTTACATCTCCCCCAGCACCCGCTAGTGTGTGGTGTTGGGTAAGTGTTCTCTCCGTGCCTGGGTTTCTCTGTTGCTGGGATTCGGATAATGATAGTACCCTCCTTGTCGTGCTTTGTAGATTAAGACAGGTATGAGTGAAAGCTGAGGACAGTTCTACTTACGGACTCAGTGCCTGCCAGCTATTATTCCATTTCTCTAGGGGGACAGAGGGCAGACAGAAGGGGGTGTATGTGGGCTCGCCATGTCTTCCGCCGTTAGAGAGAGAGGGACTGCTGAAAATATTCTCTGTGTCATTTGGGGGATGGGCAGGATTTTATGTCTCGGAAGGAGGCATTTTAGTGCTTTGAGGAGATCTAAGTACATTCCATGTTGTGCTCTCTAATCCGGGCGTTCCTCTAGTTGATGTGGCTTCGCCCGCAGGGCGCACAAATACACTTTGCGTTCCCTGGGGCTTTCCTCCGGTGCCTCGTACCCTGATCCACGGAGACGGGCTTGTCCCGACAGGCTGATGGGACATGCGTTAGGGCGCTAGGGCTGCCGAAACAAAGTCCCAGGTCGGGGGCTTAAACAACAGACGTTCGCTGTCTCACAATTTCTACTCTCCTCCAGTATGACCTCATCTTAACTCATCACATCTTCAAGGACCCCATTTAAAAAGAGTCACCTTCTGAGTTTCTGGGGATCAGGACTTGAGCGTACGGATTCTGAGGACACGATTCCCCCCACAGTAGGCTTGGGCCATTTCATGTGGACCGGGGCACTGAGCCTCCAAGAGCAGATACAACTTCGGCGTCTGTCCCTTGAGTCCTCGAGTGAGAGCTGGCTCACACTCTGCACCCTTCTCCCTCCAGCCCGTTTCCCCGGTGTGGGGCTGACCCCAGAGGCTGGGTTCTTCCCGCTCCCTTTCCTTCCTAGGGGTGGGTGTTCCTGGCAGGGCTGCACCCCCACCCGTGTCCCCAGGGCTCCACCATGTCCCCTCATCTCACCAGGTGGGCTCCCCCCAGTGCCCGAGCTGCACCCAGCCCACCCTCTTCCAAACACTTCCCTCCCTAACTGTTCAGACTCCAAGCTGGAGGAGCCATCTGCTCCCAGACAGCACCCTGATTGATGCTGCTCCCTAGGCTCCGGTCGTTTGTCTTAGACAAAGGGTAAGGAAAACGATGTGGAGAGCTGGAATGGATTCGGGTCTCTGGTGGCTTCCTAGAAGCCACCTTGAATCATCGGCAATGAATTCATCCTGTATGAGCAAAGTAAAGGTCTTCATTCTGCTGCTTCTTAACCCTTAGCCTGTTCATGATGATCCAGGGACAGAGCGCGTATCTTTGGCACCAGGGCAGTAATGCTATGGTGTGATTAAAACACACACACCAAAACTCCTTACTTTTTAAAAATAGAATCTCTGGGGGCCAGGCACCAAAGTACAGCAGGCCTTGAACCCTTGTCAGAATCAAACACAATGCTGTTGATTCCGTTCATTTTTTTCCTCTTTTCCAAAGTACAAGGGGGCAGAGAAACTCACCTGCGGTGCCATGCGGTTGCCATGACAACCCCCGATGTTCCTGTTGGTGCTGCTTCCTCTTTGTGTGTGGCAGTGAGCCTGGCTCCTTGAAATGTATTTCTGTGAGCTGCCCTGCACAGTTACCTTTTATGATTATCGCTCAGAATGGAACCAGATGATTATTAAGTTTTGCCAGACATGGAACATTATTTTCAAGGTCTCAAACAACCTCCGTCCTCAGGTTTATGTGACTGGATTTTGCATGAGCAGCTTCATGTCTTTGCTGTTTTATATAGAAATCCTTCCAAGGTCAAAGTCATAAAAACATAAGAATGCCTCTCGTGAATCCGAGGTGAGCCTGCTGGTTGAGTAGCTCACTCCCTGCCCCCTTAGATAGTTCCCTTGTTAAATTTTAAGACATTTAAACGTTTCCCCCCCCTGGGAAATAGATATATTTACAGTTTCATTAATTGCCACTTCATGTATTTTTCAGTAATATAATCATCCCTCTGCCCTCAAATGAAATGCAATGTGCTCCGAGCTGCATTTATGATCCCGGAGTTCATTAAGCAGAGTAAACTTCAGAGGCTCGAATAGATATATTGAGGGTCATTCGTGTCCAAGACGACCAGTGGGGCATCATGTGAAACCCATACTGTCCCTTAGTTCAGCGAACAGCTCCATAACCAGAAGCTGCCACGGGCTTTTTGGAAATATATATATATTTTCCTGCTAACCCTTTATGCTGAATCTGTGCTCGACAGAAGCTGTTTCCTGATTTATCTCCACAGAGACAGGGTTAGTAGAGGGCAGCTCAACACAGGGCAGTGGTGACGTGTCCACGCTCTGCAGCCAGGTGCCTACGTTCAAGTCTCGGTTCAAGTGGACTCTGGCAAGCTATCCAACCTGTCCTGTCTCATTTTTCTCTCCATAAAATGGAGGTAATGATGGCACCTACTTCACTGTCATATGAACCTTGAATAAGCCAGTGGCTATCAAATGCCTTATTCTTGAGCTTAAGTAACTGTCATTGAACCACGAGAGTGACGTTAATAGGGTCACGTGAGGAGGACTGTATATTCCACCCATTTTCAACAAAACTCATCCACAAACATGAGATTTCACATCTAGTTTATAACCTTTCTCTACTTTTTTTTTTTTTTTTTTGATCTCAGGAGAGTCACGAAATATACCTAAATGATGGGATAGAATGGCAATAACTTGTAGCATTTTCCTGAGCACTTGGCATGTGCGAGGCATTGTAGCAACTGTTTGATCTGAATGAGGCCAACGGGGCTCCTGAAAAGGCCTATGAGGTGGGTAAGAACTGAGGGAAACCAGGTTCACAGGGAATGTGACTGATCTAGGCTTGCCCAGCTAGTAAGTGGTACACGGGGGTGTGAAATCGAGATTGCTGTATCTGCGGCCAGAGTCCCTGTTCTTTATTATTACATATATTTTTCTGTTTTGGGGTCAACTCTCTGCTGTCCCAAATCAATGGATTAACCATCACCTGTTCATACTTGGAACTGGCTTTTGCATGAGCAGCTTCATGTCTTTGCTGTTTTATATAGAAAACGTTCCAAGGTCAAAGTCATAAAAACGTCATAAGAATGCCTCTCATGGGGATGCCTGGGTGGCTCAGTTGGTTAAGCGACTGCCTTCGGCTCAGGTCATGATCCTGGAGTTCCGGGATCGAGTTCCGCATCGGGCTCCCTGCTCAGTGGGGAGTCTGCTTCTCCCTCTGCCCCTCCCCCCTCTCATTCTCTCTCTCTCAAAAGTAAACAAAATTAAAAAAAAAAAATGCCTCTCATGAAGCTGGCCCACAATAACGGCTGGATGTATGAATGATTATTGATCCCCGCTTTCTTCTTGAAACTTTTACTGTGACCTCATAAATCTGGAGTCCATATACCCATATATTGTCAATATTCTTAGATCTACCACCAACCAAGTGAATTTAAGTATAGTTTTCTCATAGCTTCTCCATCCTGGTGTTTGGGGAGAGAGAGATTTTAGCTGGGGTCCCAGAACTACCACTTGGTAGCTCCATGACCTGGATCAAGTTATTTAACCCCTAGTGCTCAAGTTGGGATAATGATATTACCCGTATTACAAGATTGTTGTAAATGTTAAAGAAAAAATGTAGGTGAAGCATTCGACACGGCAGCTGGTACAAAGAGTAAGCATTAATTATTATAAAATTAGTGTTAGTTGGATTTTATCAAAAGCCTCTTTGGTGTGGAGATAGCTAAATATATGTTGTCCCGTATTTATATCTGTGTTTTGTATGAATCCAAGATGATCTCTACCATTTACTCTGAGATAACTCTTGTTGTGGAAAGCAATGGCTTTGGTGATTGTCTGATCAGCACCTCAGACAGTGAACAAGGCTCCGTCATGCTTGGGGTGCACAATCTCACATTCAGGCAAAACTAACATGATACTTTTTAATCACTGATTTGCCCACTGATTTTTATATTAAACTGGCAGAGTCAACAAGTTGATCTATTATGAAAATATGACTTTGCTCTATTAATTCCTAGTGTCAGAATTAATGATGCCCACTTCTTTATCAGCTCCCCAAAAGCCTTCAAGATGTCATATTTTAGCAGAGTACTGTTTTGGAAAAGAACACGCTCATTATTGTTCTAGTCATTATCTTCATTGACATTATTATTCCCCATTACATTTTAGACACAAGTCTTGTCCTAACTTACTGCAGTTGTGTAGTTGTCTTGGAAAATATATTAATATGGTAATTTTAATTCATGAATTTATTTACTTATCAAGTTACTTTTGGAAAGAAGAGATAATTTGTGTCAAAGGTAGCTCTGTGTAATTGCTGCATCAAAGAAAAAGTTATTTTCTTTTTTTTAAACTGAGACTGTATAGACTACCCACCCCCCATCCCCAACTAACCAAAATTATTCCAGAGAATGTGAACATATGAGTTCTCCACTAAACACATGAACCAGTTGTTATTCATTCATTTACCAGAAGCTCTCTTATTGATTTTTACTTTACTGCATGCCTTAGCATCATGGCAGTGAACATATCTTATAAGTGTTGAAGCAATTAATAGCACAAGCAGCTCATTGCCCAGTTTAACCCATGCTTTGGAACCTACTTTAACAGCAGTTTAATGATTCATGTAATTAATGTGAGATCTGAAATTACTGGATGCACTTCTGTCAGTTGGAACCTTTTCTTTTAAGCTTGTGATTCATACTTAATTCTAACATTAAGTGAAACTGCCAGACTGGTATTTTGCAGGGGGTGGGGGTTAATGTTTGAATTAAATGCTGTAGGTTAACTGGAATAACCCTTTGTGGAAAAGAATTGACTTTACTTGGAAATCTCACTTGAAGCATGCTCTGCATCTTTGCAACCCTGAAGAGACCCATTGGAACGTTTACATATTGAGTCCCTGCTCTGTTTTCTCTGGTTCCCATCTCCCCTTACTATATGTATGAATTTCCTTCTGTCAAGAATACATACTTCTATGAATTGGGCAGTGATAACTCATCACTAGCCTATCACCCTTACAACTCACTATTGCACTAGCAACCCTTGCCAAAGCAATAAAAGAAGAAAACCAATTAAGAAATATAAAAATTGGTAAGAAAGAGAATTATCACTATTTGCTTTCTATTATTTTTTTTAAATAACAAGCTAAGCAAAAAATTGTTTATGTTTTAAATTCACATTTCTTATCCTTGCAACAGCTGAGTGCCTCTGGACATGGACACGTGAACACAGGAGAGAAGTGAGAAATATTTCATATGAATCAAACCCTGGGAAACATCTTGTGGGGCTCTGGGGAGAAGGCACAATTATACAATTTTCTTCCTAGCATTCAAGCCCCTCTCTGCTCTGATTCCAGCCTACTCCCACTCACCTCTGCAAACGTGACTTGGCAGGCACATTGGCAGAGACTCTTATTTCCTGAGTGTGGCTTGAGCGTCCACACCTGGAGCCACCACTCAGGTCACCCCTTTTTGTAATTCCTGCTCCACAATTCCATGTAAACCTTGAAGACTTAGATCAGGTTGCGTCTTCATTCATTCATATCCAGTCACTCAATAAAAATGGGCTCAGTGATTTTTGTGTGTCAGGCAAGGTGAGGATCAGAAATGAACAGCATGTGTATACCACCTCTGGGAGGTCACTTCAGTGAGACATCCTTTTTAGTGTGTGCACAACTGCTTTCTTTCCATTGAATGTGCTGCACCCACTTTTCATCTCAGTAATTACTCATGTGCAACCTAATGGTGTCACTTACATCCCATACATATCATTTTAAATATTATCCATATTTGAGGACTCTGTTCTTCCAACTAGACCATAAGCTCCTTGAGGACACAGGCTACCCCTCATATCTTTTAGAATCTCCCACAGAACTTAATATCTTACCTTAGGAGCAATAAGAGAACCATGTTTATTTGTTAAGTCATGGACTAATTGGCAGAGAACAGCCCATGTTCTGTCTAGCATTTTATGTTTGGTTTTTAAAGACATACTTTGGAATAAGCTTAGACTCACATAGACATTACAAAAATAGTAGAGAGTTCCTGTGTCCCCTTTGCCAAATTTACCCCAGTGACTACCCCATTCGTAACCACAGTACACTTCTCAAAGCCAGGAGGTTGATATTAGCGACTAGAGCACAGATGTTATTCAGAATTATTTTAATCTGAGTTTTACATTTTTAGCCTATCCTCATCTTTTCTGTGGGATCATTTTTACTGTTATCCAAACACAAATGTTCCTGGGTTTTTGTTTTTTGTTTTGAGGAGGAAAGCCTCTTGACCACCTTTACTTTGCTCTCTGCATGCCTTTCGCACTGACACTTGCCAGGGGAGTGAGTTGGAGGTCCATAGGGGTTGGAGCCAGAGAAGCAGAGCATACAAGTGTGTTGACACAGACATTCCATCCCACTTGGGATAAATATGCATACTTATCTTCTTTCTCTTACTTTTGTCCAAACATAAGTTATAGGCACACTTTGTTTTAAGAAGTACTTGAATGGCTTTGCTGTCATTGTGTGCTGTGTTATCTCATCACTGTAGCTGTAGGTCGGTAATAAGTCCATGTTCTCACACTAATTGAGAATAAAGTCATTCAGCAGGATGACGGAGATATAAAGGAGGGACTCGGTCTTTCTCAGTAGACAGCTCCTGCTTAGCAACCGAAATAGTTATTTCTTAAAAATAACGAATGTCCCTCATCTCTCTTCATTGAGAAGAACAAAGCAAATGCTGGGGGCTGGCAAGCAGCTTGGGCTATTTTCTGCCATCATGCTTTTCTCAAAGATCCCCCTGGCATCAGGATAGAGTTACCGAGAGCCATTTGGGAACAGCTAATGATGCAGGCACGTCTGGAATCCTCCTCATTTCGGGGGTGACGTGAGAGAGTAAAGCAGGGAGTTCAGTTCCCTGTTGCAGCGGGGAACGATGCAATCCCCCACATCTTGTTGCCAGCTCAGGATTGCTTCTGTTGGGTTTTATTAGGTCCCAAAACCTCCAGATGGAGGCTGCTGGAAAGCAATTTCTGAAGCCAGCCTTAGCGTGAAATGTAGACCTTCAATTAACATGATACTAAGTCTGCTAACAGAGTTATAAACTGGGATGGCGAGGAAACAGCCTGCCTTTGGTCTCTGCGTTACAACTGACATTTGTACCAATAGCTTAAGCATGGGTGTTTCTAAACAATCCACACAACTGGAGTCAAGAGATTCCCCCCCCCCCATAATTTGGCCAGAAAACCAACTATACTAAGTAATATTAAAGAAGCTCCAGGCTTAGAGAATCCTTTACATGTGAATGTACACAGGCTTAAAAATATTTTTTTCCTGGTCTGCACTTCCTGCTCCCAAGCTCTGAGGAAGGATGGTTATGGGGAAATGTGCTCATGACATGAGAAACAGGGCGGCACGGTGTGGAGAATAGTGGTACCTCAGTGTTGGGGGACAGGAGGCACTGTGGCAGATCCCGGGGTGGGGGGCCCACACTGCAGGCCTGGCCCAGCACATGTGATTACAGGGGGTCTGAGCACCATAGCCACCACTTCCAGTTTTTTAGGAGAAGTCAAAAACTCAGATTTTTTTAAAAATGTGAATTGTTTTGATTTTGAAATACTGGCAGATAACTCCAACTAAAAACAACCAATTACAAAAAACGGTGTGGACTAAGATATCCACTGGCCATGTTCAGCCAGCGGGTTGCCAGGCTTGGCAACTTAGTTTTGCCCAAAAAGGAGGTTGCCTCAGTGCAGAACAACAACAACAAAAAATCATGTTTTCTTAATCTTTAGCTGAAGGAAGAAAGTTGACAGGAGGAAACAAGGAGCGATTGGTCTGAGTGCTCAGTGCGGTCCCGAAAAGGGGACAAGGCTGTTCCAGGAGGAGACTGTGTCCTGCCAAAGCCTATTGCTTAGGTGCTTCTTATTTATTTCTTTACACAAGATTTGTTCATTTTTTCCCCTACCAAGATGCTGTGCTAAAGAATGGAACTAAATCCTTTTTTATGAACCCTGAATCCCGCAGCTTTTTGTTTTTTCACAATATCATAAACTAGAGAAGACGGATGATGGCATGGTGTGTTCTTAACACCTGTGTAAAAAAATGAAGACATCACGTCCTCACCCACCTGCGCTGGTGATAAGGTGACATCGACTGCTGATACAAGATGGGGGGGCACTTATCTTAGAAGCAAGCTCATTCACAGGGGCTGCAAAGTGATGCTTTCCTTTTCTCCCATTGGTGTGGTATTTTACGGCTGTTCTGAATCAGGCTTGCTCTGCTCTCACATTTTCCCAGCCCTCCGGGTCTGGAGGAGCACTGTCTGATGGCAATACAGCCGCAAATATAATTTTAAACTTTCTAGTAGCCACATGGCAGAACGTAAGGACAAACAGGTGAAATTAATTTGAATAACATATTTTTGTTTAACTGAACCTAACCTGCATATTATCACTTCACTAATGACATCAACATAAAATAGTTAATACTTTATTTCACTCCTTTTTTTTCTGCAGTAAGTCTTGAAAATCTGGTGTGCCCTTTACACCTAAAGCACATCCTAGTCAGGGCTAGCCACAGTGCTAGTGCTCAGTAGGGATAGTGCTAGTGCTTAGTAGGGACAGTGCTAGTGCTCAGTATCCACAGTGCTAGTGCTCAGTAGGGACAGTGCTAGTGCTCAGTATCCACAGTGCTAGTGCTCAGTAGGGACAGTGCTAGTACTCAGTAGCCACAGTGCTAGTGTTCAGTAGGGACAGTGCTAGTGCTCAGTAGGGACAGTGCTAGTACTCAGTAGCCACAGTGCTAGTGCTCAGTAGGGACAGTGCTATTGCTCAGTAGGGACAGTGCTAGTGCTCAGTATCCACAGTGCTATTGCTCAGTAGGGACAGTGCTAGTGCTCAGTAGGGACAGTGCTAGTGCTCAGTATCCACAGTGCTAGTGCTCAGTAGCCACAGTGCTAGTGCTCAGTAGGGACAGTGCTAGTGCTCAGTAGGGACAAGTCCCTGTTGGCCACCATACGGAGGGCAGAGATTTGCATGGGACTCAAAGGTGTGCTGGACCAAGCTCGACATTGTGCCAGGTCCTAGGGAGTCTGTAAGAGAAGGTTTTGCTATTAAGGACCTTGTAGTCTTGTGGGTTTTTTTGTTTTGTTTTGTTTTAACTACAAATGAAACAATTGGAAACAATGCTAAGTAGATACAACTCAGTCCCAAGAACCCCTTCCTGCCAAACGCACTTCTCCCAGTTGTGCCTCCAGGGGATGGAGCACATGCCGGGTTCCCAGTGGGCGGTTGTGTGGTCACTGCCCCGCGTCACGGCTCTGAGGTCCGGGGAACTTTGGGGGCCAGACGGTCGCTCCCTCTCTGCTGCCACCAGGTAAACTGAGGGCACAGCGGTGGAGCAACCCTGGCACAGACCATAGATCAGACAGATTTTTTTTAGGACAATAGTTTGTGACTGAGGGAAATGCTTCCAGTGCTTTAAGTTTTAGAGCAGTAAATTACAATATGATCTTAATTTTGTACAAAAATTGAGTATTAATATGTAGGTATCTGGAGAGAAAAAGAAGTGGCAGGAAATACAGCTTAATGTTAAGAATGACATCACCAAGTGGGGGAAATACGGCTGATGTTTCTTTTCTATTATTTTTCTAGACTTCATTTTTGTTTATAATGAAATTTACCATTTTCAAAAGGAAAAGTGTTATATATACTTTAGTGCCCTTTCTCCGGCTTACTATCTACAGGTCTTCAAAGAAAAACAAGTAAGTTCTTCATTTACAAGCATGTGGAACTTTCTCTAAATCGAACAGTGACATCCCTTAGTGTATATGTCAAATTTTCTTATTTTCAGAATGGCTTCATGTACCGTGTATCATTCTGGGCCCAAGACCACGAAAGGTTTTCAAACACAGGAAATGGATTTGGCAGGTGGTCACTCTGTGGGGTTAGCGGGTAGGTCCTGGCCTACTTCTAGGGGCTGGTTCCAAGGACAGTTTGGTTCGTCAGGACCTTTGCCATGCTCCCGTGGTCTGCGTGGTGTATCTGATGGCCCTTGGGCTGTGCTGTTGGTACACTTGCTGGGTGGAAGGACCTTCCCCCACCGGGCTGCCTGGCATCTCTTGGCCAGGTGTGCTGGGTTGAATGGTGTCCTCCAAAAATTCACTCACAGGTCCAGCAGAACCTGTGAATGGGAACTTATTGGGAAATACGGTCTCTGCAGATGTAGTTGGTTAAGGTGAAGTCGTACTGGAGTGGGGGTGGGCCCTGAATCCACCTGACACCTGAGTCCCTGACGTCCTTATAAGAAGAGATACAGAGACACCCAGGGCATGATGCCAAGTGAGGGCGCAGATAGAGGTCCGAGCAATCAACTGTGAGCCAAGGATTGCCGAGAGTCACCGGGAAGAGGCAAGGAGGGCTCCTTGCACAGAACCTTCGGAGGGAGCAGGACCCTGACACACCTTGACTTGGATTTCTGGCCTCCTTTGTTTCAGCTGTTGTGCTAATGCTTTGGAGACGCAGCGCGTCCTGGGCTGTGTCCTGGGCCTGGCCGGGGGCTGTGCTGTGTTCCCTGTGCTGGTGTCGCCAGGCCATCTGGTGCCTCTAGGGGTCGAGCACAGGAGACTTAACAAGGATACTGATGACACAGTGTTGCAAAACTAGAAGGACCAAAAGGGAGAGTTGAGGGACCCTGTACATTAGGGACGGCAGGAAGCAGCCGCTACCCAGGGACCAGAGGACAAAGAAAAGCGGGGCATCACTAGAATCAAGGAGCATGGAGGATGGGCTGTCTCGGCATCTGGCCCCCTAGAAAATGGGGCTGATCTACGGGGACCTCCAGGCTGGTAACATGGAGCCCCTGCACAGACTTTGTGGGGAGTGTTGCACTGCCGGGGAGGCTCGGGGCTGCCTGAGCTGGAGCTGCCCTGGCAGGAAGGAACCTGGAGAGTGGAAGCCCCACCTGCCGCCTCCTGCCAACCCTCCCCGTCCCTGCAGCCGGGGGTCTGGAAAATGTAGTTCCTGGTCTTCCAGCCTGAGCCCTGCAGCCCTACATGGGGCAGAGCATCGAAGGATAAGCATGGGGTGCAGAGACTGGAGGTAGACAAGCCGCACATGTTTTCTCACATCATCCAAACCCTGAGGGATGGAAAGCTGAACGCATTGGCTCCATCCTGTGTCCGAAGAACCTGTGCACCTGTCAGCTGAGCCCTCTCTGCAGACTTGTCATGGATCAAGGTCCGAAGACCAAATTGCTGGCTTCAAGGGGATGTTGTTTCGGTGGATTAATGGAGAATAATAACAATGCAGTGCATGATTTTCCGTGTGTGTGTGTGTGTGTGTGTGTGTGTGTGTGTGTGTGTGTGTGTGTGAAGCATCCTTGTAAATCAGTTTTGCTCCTACTTAAAACAGAAAGGCTGTTTTCCCCTCTTGCAATTTAAAAAATCCACTTGGAAACTCGGAGTCTCATCGGATGAAATTTATCATCTCTGACATTAAAGGGCATTCAAGCCCGATCATGTTCTGGAGCCCCCGGGAAGCTGGTGAAGGCATGCATCTCCTGTAGTCTGTGGCCTCGTGGTGCTCACCTCTGGCTGTGGGTATTAGGGTATTCTTGTCCTGCAGAGGAAATCCTTTTTGATAAGAATGGGATCATTCCTTTTGTAATTCTTTGAAACTGTGTAGTTCAGGGACTCCTCATCCACCACCTTCTTTAGTCAGATTCAATTTGCCAGTTTCTTTTTCTGCAACAGGATTATGTGTGTTTTCAAAAGCAAGGGATTAAGCAGATACTCTGTGATAAAGATTCACGTCGGGCTGGAAGAGCATCTGAGAATTGAGGGAGTCAGCTGGGAGTTTAGCAGGGTGTCTTAGGAGGGGGACCTGCTCTGGGGGGCACGGGCGCACCCTGGGGGCCTCTGCCCCAGGTCCCAGTCTCCTCCTCCCTTGCCATCCCCTGACCCCGCAGAGTCCAGTGGGGCTGCCCACACCCTCCTTGGTCTCCCACACCCTTCCCCCCACTCCTCCTCATCTCGGGGTCCTTTGCTAGGTTCTACCAGTCCCTGCTCTTAACCCTTCACTGCTTTCCATCAACCTTTGAATAAAACCCAAACTCCCGCCAGAGCCCGCACCTGGCCACCTCTCCTAGTGCGTGTTCTTCACCTTTTCTGTCCTCCTGTACTCCGTTTTCAGCCTTTGCCATGCTGCCCCTCCACCTGGCATGCCTTCCATGAGATACCCACACGGCTTGCTACTTCTTCTCATTAGGGCTCTGCTTAGATGTTACCTGACACCTTCTCTGACCTCGTTTTCTAGAAATTGTCGTTTCCTGCTTTTCTTCTCTACGTATACCATGCTATGTAGAAAAACAAAGAAACAGTCAATATACAAGTAATATATATCCAGAGTATAGTAGAATATATATGTTCTCCCAAAAGATCTGTAATGATAGGGATGTTCATACATGACTTAGCATGGCTGTGTTCCAATAAAACTTTATTCACAAAAACAGGAGGCAGGCTAGATTTGGCATGTGGGCCATAGTGTGCTGGCACCTGCTGTAGAAAGCCACAGAAGATCACTGATGCCCATCCCCAAAGGGTCTGCAGATCCTCAGGCACGTCCTGGGTTTATCACCCTGGGTCTCAGCCTGCTCAGCTCCCTGCTGCCTGCTTCCTCCCACCTCCCACCTCCCGCCTCCTGTGGTGCTGCATCCACACAGCGGTGGCCACCCCCCATCCCCCATCAACAGATCTAAGAAGAGTGGGAGGGAGAAACCTAGTCGGAGAGCCTAGCCAGGGCAGCAGGTGGAGCCAGTGGGAAATACACCTTGCCGGGTGCTCAGCTGCGCAGCCCTGCAGCGGACCTGCAATGCTCATGACTCACTGTATCAATGCGAATCCTGCAACATCTATTTTGCCATTTCAGAAAGCATGCTTGCTTATTATAGCTCAGACATTCAAGAGCTACAGCGTGGAGACTGGTGTGCAGGGCGGCTCGAAGGGACACAGCGTCTGTCAGCGCACCGATGCAGGGCCAGGTGCAGCCTTCTGCCTGGGGCTGGGGGGCGTGCAGGGTATAGGAGCGAGAGCACTGAGTGCATGGGTGAAGTTCTGGGCTCTGAAAAGGGCCAACTATGTGTGTTTACTTACCTAGAAATGGGGACCACAGGATCAAACACAAAACCATGCGCGTTTACGGCTAATTGTGACCATATGGAAATGCAGACGGGGGGCTGCCAAGTTTTCTGACTTTTTCACCAGAAAGTATAAATTGTTTTTATATAAAATTTCCTATTTTTAGGGGCGTCTGGGTGGCTCAGTTGGTTAAGTGTCTGACTGTTGGTCTCAGCCCAGGTCTTGATCTCAGGTTTGTGAGTTCAAGCCCCATGTTGGGCTCCATGCTGGGTGTGGAGCCTACTTAAAAACATTTTTTTTTAATTAAAAAATGTAGAGTTTCCTATTTTTAAATGTTGATAACTACTTAGATATCTTGGGGCCACATAAAACGTTGTGGGTCAAATCCACTCACAGGCCCCCATTCTGAGTTATCTCCCTCATAAAACACCATGAGAATATAAAAAGTCTAGACTTTCTTTCACATTGAGGGATGCTACAGACATTCACTTTGCTTTTGTCAGCTTTTGGGGTGGAAAGATCCTACATGAATGAAAACAAAAACAGCAAATTTGTTGACAATTCCATACGGAGAGAGAGCAAAAGCGAGCACGCTTTTAACTAGCAAAGCTTTCACCTTGAGTCCAGCCTGAGCAAAAGGAGTAACTTTTAAAAATGACCCTGGCTTAGTTCTAAGCACTGATGCAGCCCCTAATGACTTCAGCTTGCTAGACAGAGAGGCAGTCTCGTTTCCTCCCATCAGAAGAAATCAGGATGCTTGCTCCAGTCCCCGGGGCTGATGAATTTATGAGAGAGAAAGATTTTCTTTTGCAATTTGAGATGCAGCAGGTGTCCAGCCTGGGTGGAGAATTCTGCACGGGGAGATCAGAAACTTACATTTATTTTCTCTCTAATATGCACCAGGATCTTTCACGTGGGCTGGTTATTTCAATCTTCCCAACCACCCTGCAAGGCTATGGGTCACAGTGCTCATTTCTCCAGGTGAGATTAAATAAGTTGCTGACAGCACACAGCTAGCCAGCTGGAGAGCTGGGGACCCCCAAAGCTGAGTCTCAACTTGCCTTTTCTAGAGCTTTGCTGACCTCATACTTTGGACCTGATCCAACTGTCTTCTTTCCAGCTCCATGCCCCATGTCGGGCACTGCCAGGGGCAGAGTGGGGCTCATGCAACATAAGTTCCGCTCAGAATGTCAGTGACAGAGGCAGGAAGGAAAACTTCTGGGGCAAAGCTCATAAGGTAAATCATGGCCTCGTATCTGCCCAGAGAGTTTTCCACTGGACTGACCCCAGCACTTGCAGACCCACAGCCTTGTTCACACTGCATGTAGCTACAGCTGGGACCAGAATGCCTGGTGGCACCGGTGTCCCATCTCAGGATCCCATCCCGGGGACACCGCCCTGCACTTAGTCCTCCTGCCTGCGTGGTCCACCTGACTTTGCCAGACTTTCTCAGTGTCCCCTTGTTTATTGTAACCTTGACACTTCTGAACAGTGTTGGATAAACCTCTGGTGGCCTATCCCCCCGCTTTGGGGTTGTCTGATGTTTTCTCATGATGAGACTGGGGTTATAGATTCTGGGGAAAAAATACCACAGAAAAAAGTGTACCATGTCTCCTTGGTGAGGTTGGCCTTGCTCACTTGGTCGAGGTGCTGTCAGCCAGGTTTCTCCACAACAAGTACTTGTCCTTCTCTTCCCATATTCTGGTCTTTAAAAGCAGGTCACAGAGTCCAGCCTGGATGTAAGAGGAGGGGAATTAAGCTCTATGTACCAAAATTCTATTTGATTTAAATTAACTTGAATTGAAAATGCAACAGCCAATCTGATGGCTACCCTATTGTACAGGGCAGACCTAAAGCATCTTGTAAGTTAGGGCTTCGGTACTGGGGCTTGCCCGGGGGTCCCTATGGCATAAGTCAGTCAATCCATAAGTGCCCCAAAGAAAGTCCAGATACTGTCATGTAATTGGGGTGTGATAGTTAATTTTTTTTTTTTTTTTTTTTTTTTGATGCTGAACTAAGACTCCGAAGCCCTCTGGAAACTCTTCCCAGAGGATTCATAAAACCACACAAGAGCTTGGTCTTCCTTCTTGAGCTTCTATTTTGGGAAAACTGAGCCAATCATTGTCACATATAGGGATTAAAAGTGTCAGCCTATTCTGGACTCCTCTTCATTTCAGAAGGCAGTAACCACAGGATGATGTTGTTTTGACCCCAAATAATATGAAAGTGGGTGACAATGTCCCCTCACCTCCACAAGCCAGTCTGTCTTTGTGTGTCTGTCTGTCTGTCCCATTCTCCTACACACCCCTGGTTCTGTCACATAATTGCCCTGTGCCTCAGTTTCCCCATCTGCAAAATGGGGACAAAAATAGTGACCCATTGAAGGGCTTGCTGCAAGGAATCAATGAGTTTGTCTATGTGACGGTGGCTGGTTCAGTGCCTGGTGCCACGTTAGTCACAATTACTGTTGTCCCAGAGTCACTCTGCTGCCCTATTGTGACCACGGCCGCCAGCCTCGCCAAGACATGCTACTGATTAATACGTTCAAGGCATTTCACTCGTACACTAAATGTAATTTTTAAAAGGATCTTTATATCACTATTATCAAATGAAAACCCATATTGCTTATTGTATATTTAGTCCAACTGGAGAGAGATAAAATAGAAAGGAGGCAATCTTTGAAGTTCTGTGTGCGGTGGCCTGCCCATGGCTCAGAGCCCACGGCCCACTTTCTATGTGTAGATGAGATGAGCCAGGAGCTCAGCACCTGCTGAGATGCTCTGCAGGAGGACTCCAAGGGGTTGAGGACAGGGGTAACTTTGTCAGGATATGAGTCAGTTGTTTCAAATGCCAGGTCCAGGCACCGCCTAAAATTACCAGAGAAACACGCTTGGTTTGGGAAAAGCTTTGCTAAGTGACTCTGTGGGTGGTTTTGCCAACTCGCTCCCAGCCTTTACCTGAGTCAGAGCCCACTGGAGGCACCGGCCCTGCAGACGCGGCCAGGCTTGGACACTAACAGAGCAAAGACCATCGGAGCCGCCGTCTGGACCCCAAGCTCTGCTTCCATGCTCCCGAGCCCCTAGATTGTGTTGAGAGACAGCTGTCTCTCCATATCCACAGTGGGCGTGCTTGCCGGCAGCAGACGATTCAGGCAGATTCTTGCTGGAGCAGGATGTCGTTCAGTGAGGATGAGAAGCAGGGCGTCACCTTACTCTTTTAAAAATAAACTTTGAGTTAGAGGAACTCGGGGATGCGAAGTTTGGAGAATCAAGACAAGTAGCATCTACTCTTTGATCCAGAGCCCACTCTGCCTGCAGGTGGGACAGCCCCATTTCAGAGCGGGGCATTTCCGTCATGACGGAGGGGACTGGGAAGCTCAGAGTCCCCTGCGGAAGGGAGCCCGCCTGAGGTCCGCTCGACGGCGAGGTGAGCATGCATTGGTGCACAAACTGTTCAACGGAGCTGGCAAGGTGTGGCCCATGACCCCCAAACAGGTCTCAGACAGGCTTTCTTTAGTTGCCAGCATTTTAAATTGGGGAAGTCTCACCTCAAACTAGTGGTTTCTGGTTTTTCTTCAAAAATAGAAGATGTGGGCGATGCTTGCCCATGTTTACTGTTGGCTGGGCCTGGTTAACAGGGCCTTTCCTCAGAGAGCAGACACCCTTCTCTGCCCCAGTCCCAGCCACCACCACTGACCATCAGCGCCGGGCTGCCTCACGTGCCTGGGTAGTTCCTACGCTTTGGGAGCCAGCTGGTTTGAAGTCTGCCCTGTAAGGTCATCTGTGCCAGAACCTCTGAAACCCACTGCCTCTTGACTTCTAGAAGAAGGAAGCTATGACACTGGTGAGCTTTGCTGTCTTTGTACCTTTGAGGGGTGCCACTGTGCCCCACTGGCATGGCCAACATGAGGGTGAACTGTGGGTGCCACAAGTCAGTGAGGATGTGGGGATGCAGGACTCCCAACACCCTTGCTGCCCCAAACTGCTTGGCAGTTTCTACAAAACCTAAATGCATGTATAGGCCATGGTCCAGCAGCTCCATCCCTAGACAAATACTGGCCAAGAGATACACACATCCACCAAAAGACATGTTCAAGGATGTTTTTTGCAGCACTATTTTTAAAGGCTTCAGAATGGAGTCAACCTCAGTGTTCAACAATAGCTGAAGACGAATAAACAAATATTTATACGTGAGATGAAGTGAAGTAGAGCAAGCTGCTATTTCACACTCTCGTGGATGGATCGTGGACAAAATATTGACAAAAATATCCAGACACCAAAAAGATGTCTCCATTCCATTTGCATAGAGTTAATGAAAAGGCATAATGAATTTGTGGAGCTAGAAGTCACAAGATGGTTTACCTTTTGGGAGGGTCTTGACTGGGAGGAGACAGGAGAGAAATTCAGGGCTGCTGGAAATGGTCTGTTTCTCCATCTGGGTTATGATTATGCTGATGTGAGCACTTTGTAAAAATTAGCAGAGTTGTATGCCTATGATTTGTGCACTTTTGTGTATGTATGCTCTGTTTTAATCTAAAAAGTTAGCTTAAAGGTATCTGAAAGGCGTCAGATGTACCTACCACATGGCAGACAGGTGTGGATCTAAAACTAAGGACATATTTTCTAACACCCACAGGGCCCTGAGTCATAAGGAAAATTCTGTTGATACTAATGGAAGTGATCTGTCTTTGGGGAGAGAAAAGTCTGTCTTACTGAGTCAACGTCTGGGAAATATGGAGAGCTCCTTAACTCGTCTGAATTTGCAGCCTAACCCTGCCTCATTGGGACAGATTGTAGAAGCACCATTTTCATTTGCTCACATAGCTCAAGGTTGCTGTAATCAAGAATCTGAGATTTGGTGGAGAAAGGCCCCTGGCTGGAGGGAGAGCATGGAGCACAGAAGCTCTCAAGAGGTAGCGCCATGTTGTGACAATACTAACAAATCATCTCTTGCAAAAGCAAAACACTTTTTTAAAAAGGCACTTAAATATTTCACGTTGCTGTGTTATTTGTAGGAGGGTCCTAGGAGGCCCATCCTTTACACTAACTAAGTTATAATCGATACGTTTTCTTTCTCACATTAGCAGCCGGCAAACTCAGTACTTAAATGTGATATTCAGTCCATGGGTAAAAATCTTCTTTATGTGATTTCCTTGGCACACATTTTTCTACATAGTGTTCTCTTTTTCTTTTAATCATTATTCTTAACTGCCTTATTGCATAAATATTTTTTAAAGATTTTATTTATTTGAGATAGAGTGAGAGTGAGAGGGAGAGCACAAGCAGGGGGAGCAGCAGGGAGAGGGAGAAGCAGGCTCCCTGCTGAGCAAGGAGCCTGATCTGCGGCTCAATCCCAGGACTCCAGGATCATGACCTGAGCTGAAGGCAAATGCTTAACCGATGAGCCACTCAGGCGCTCCTGCATACTTATTTTTATTACAGGCATCCTTGAATCCTTTTTTTTTTTTTTTTGAGAGTAGGTGGAATGCAGTTTATAAATTAATATGCATTGCATATGCTGAACAAGTATAGGGTGGAGACACATTTTATGCAGGGATTCAGTTCTGAGGTCAACAGGTTATGCTGAAATCACATATAGGAAAAATGGCCCTGAGAGTCCCCTTGGCAGGAGCCCTACTGGAGATGGACCTAGCAAGTGCCAGCCTTTCCCACTAGCATTGGAGAAGACTGCTGTTTATTGGTTGAGGACCAGACGTGGTGGTGGTTTGCCTTTGGGGACCAGTGGTCCCAAGGAACACTCAGGGAAGAAACTCATGGACACATGGATGGGGTCATATTTGCCTCACTTCAGGCTCTGCCCCCAGAGACATGGGTGGCACTCTTTGTAACATAAAACTCACCATTTTGCAGTGAAAAATTCAGTGGTGTTTAGCACATTTATGATGCGGTGCAATCACTACTTCTATCTTGTTCCAAAACCCTCTCATCAGCCCAAAGCAGACCCCGTGCCCATTAACAGCCACTGTTTACCCTCTCCTCGCCCAGCCCCTGGCCACCATCAGGGTGCTTTTTCTGTCTGATTTACCTGTTTTTGACATTTCATATCAAATGTATACAATATGGGACATTTTATGACTGGCTTCTTTCACTCAGCATGTTTTTGAGGTTCATTCATGTTGTAGCAGGTGTCTCTGCTTCATTCTTTTTTATGGCTGAATAGTATACCATTGAGTGTCAAGACCGCATTTTGTTTATCTGTTCATCAGACGATGGACATCTGGGTAGGTTCCACCTTTCGTCTATTGAGAATAGTGCTGCTCTGAACATTCATACATGAGTATTTGTTTGAATACCCATTTTCAGTTCTTTGAGGTGTATACCAGGAGTGGGATTACTGTGGTAATTCTGTTCCACTTTTCTGAGGCATCATCAAACCGTTTTCCACAACAAGTGTACTATTTCACATCCACACCAGCCGTGTAGGAGAGTCCCAGCTTTTCTGCATCCTGGGAAACGTGGCATGTTAACTGTTCACCCTTCCTCTACCCTTACTCCCCAACCTTGAGAATCCTATGTGAAAGAATTCCCATAGGTTCAACTCCATTGTTTTTGGTAGAGAAGACCTCTTTTTGGGGCCGCCTGTGTTCTGATGAGGGTGACCATTGGGAACCAAGCAAATTTTCGACTGTGCTTGTTTTCCATTAGTAGGACAGAGCATAGGTTCCAAGTACATGTAAGTTAATGAAATACCTTTATGGAGAGGAGCTTTATTTAAAATTCAAACGTTTCTCTGGTTCATGAGCTTGCATTAGAACCTGCTTAACATGTTATATTTTTCCACTTGAGCTTGTCTCTAATCTGTGTTAGAAAAATAGGTTTTAAATAGCACAGTGCTTCTCTGCAATTACAGTATTGGCATATGTAGTATGCCTGAATGTCACACAGGTCCGGAAGAGCGTGTGTCTGTCATAGTTGAAGCAAGTGCACGTTTATAGATTTTCCTGAGTATAGGGAGGAACTTAAAGGCTTGTCTCTACCCTCCCGGGACCTGAGCATGACAGGAAACCAGATATAGTTGTTTCAGTAACAGTCTGTTTATTGGCATAACAATCTCTCACATTCAAATGGCCCTTCCCAGTTTGAAAAGTGCATGTCTATGCATTCTTTCATTTAAATTGACACTCAGTAAATGTTAGAATTAGGCCTCAAACCCAGGTCCTCCCGGTCCCAAGGATTTCTCCATATCACGTGATGATTTAGCCAATAGTCCTAGCCTTGAGCTTAAGGGGCACGAGTTGGGTCAGGACCCCGGACAGCGTCCTGGAGAGTCCCATGGACAGCACCCCGGACAGCACCATGGACAGCACCCCAGACCAGGGCAAAGGATTCCTTCCATTCTTCTTCCTTTGTTTCAAACGCTGTCACCCCAACCACCCCCCTTACACACGCACACGCGCGTGCACGTACACACACACACACACACACACACACACACACGAAACACACACACAATCCCTTCTCCTTTCAAACCTCCATCCTCCTGGCTGGGGCTCTAGGCGAGAACCACTCATGAAGCCTTTTCAGAAAGAAAAACATTATCAAGCACATCCCAGTGTTGACTTAAATTATTTTTATTATATGTTATTATAATTGATCATCGTTACAACCTGATTTTACTAGACTTGCATATTATAACTACATAGTCTATATTATATTCGAACTTATTATGATTATGTATTTATAATTCATAACATAATTACATGTGCCCAGTGATAAAACTGGTTTATAAAATTTTTACAGCTTTCCTAAACCATAAAACCAAAATGAATGAACATATTTGAGAGAAACAAATATGTGAGGCCAATAAAGTCCAAATTCAAACTTGCTGTAATTTAATGTCAGATATTATTTTGCTTAAATTTTCCTTTATAGCAAAGATAGCTCCATTTGACAGTTGGCTGAACGTTGATTCACCATTTCTCCCACTGACCTTTCAACTTCCTGCAAAGCCTTTGATTCTTTTTTCCCCCCAAAGATTTATTTGAGAGAGAGAGAGAGAGAGAGAGCAAGCAGGGGAAGCAGCAGGCAGAGGGAGAGAAAGAAGCAGACTCCCTACTGAACACAAAGCATGACATGGGGCTCAGTACCACAACCCTGAGATCATGCTCTGAGCCAAAGGCAGATGCTTAACCACTGAGCCACCCAGGTGCCCCTAAAGTCTCTGATTCTTAAGCACATACGAAGTCATTTGCCTCCATCTACGTGACCTTCACTGACTTTTCTTTATCTCAGGGTGATCAGGTCGGCAATTTTGTCTCCCACCCTGACAGGCTGTGTTTCTGCTATCATAGCACACATGATCCTGCACCAGGGTCCCCAATGGCCACACCCGTGAGGAGGGGCTGTCTCTCACTTGCTGTTTCCGGGGCGTCCAGGGAGCCCCGTGCCTGACACACACACACTGGAGGATGTTACTGAAATGAAGAGAACTGACAAGTCATGAAGGAGTGCTTTCTGTTTCTCATGTCACTGTTTCCCTCCGGGGAAAGTGGCCATCTTACCATCGAAATGTGGATTTTATTACAGTTCATGGTGAGGTGAGGTGGGGTTTCTGAAGACCCAGGTTCCCCCTCGCCTAGCCCTGGAGCTGCTCTCGGGAACTTTGGGGAAAACTCCGGCTGTATCTCTACGTTTTAGGCAGGGGCTGCGTCTTAGCTTGGGAAGCTGTAACAAAATTCCACAGACTGGGCAGCAGAAGCTTTATTTTCTCACATTCCGGGGGCTGGAATTCAAGGTGCTGCTGTCTGGTGAGGGCTCTGCTCCTGGTTTGTGGGTGGCCCCCTTCGAGCTGTGTCCTCACGTGGCCTTTCCTCGGTGCACGTACAGAGAGCTCTCTCCTGCCTCTTCTTCTCATAAGGACACGGGTTCTACTGGATTAAAGCCCCACCCTGTGACCTCATTTAATTACTTCCCTAAAGGCTCCATCTCCAAATATAGTCATAATGGGAGATTAGGGCTTTAACATATGAATCTGGGGGGACACAGTTCAGTCCATAACAGGTAGCCAAGGCAACATAGTGGGTAGGCACAAGTTGGCAAACTTACCTTTGGTGACCCACATCTTCTCCTTTCTCTCCTTGCACACAGGGAATGCACCCCCACCCCATCCTGCCTGCACCCAGCACCCCCTGCCACTTCACCGTACCAATCCTTTATTCTAATCAGGTCTGACTTCTTTTACAAAGTGCCCAATTTTTAAGCTAACTCAACCTGTAGACATATCTATTATGGGAGGGAGTACACAGTGTATGTTTTTATCTGAATTAAGAGCCAACATTTAAAAACAGGGATATTTCAGATAGAAACCCAGACCTCCAGCTCCTAAAAACCTGGAACAACCGGGTTCCCTGTCCTACTATTGCCTCAACACGTTGAAGCCAAGGTGCAGCTGACCTCTTTAGTTGGGGCATGAGCATTCCCAATCACTGTATTTCTTATCACTCTAGAATGTTCTTCTTTTTGGTCCCGTCTACCCCTTTATACTGCCTGCTCACTCCCTGGGGTGTTTGAATTTGTAACTCTTGCCTGCGTCCTTCTCTTTTTCCCTTATCCTTATCAGAATTCTTTCCCCCCATATTTTGGCTAAAGAGGAGATAAAAAGCCAAGTAAGGCTATTCCAGGTTAATGCATTAGTGAATATTAATGGATCAAAAAACTCCATAACTAGTGCTTTCTGCAATCGCCCTTTGAAGGAGGTTCTAGGGGTACAGAGTCCTCAGATCAGATCCCACAACTCTGGTCGGCCCGCTGGAGCTGGTCCTAACTTCTGTGTGTTCCTCTAGGAAGCGGAGATAAGGCCTGAGCTCCTTCCCTTGTGTGCTTGAAGACAGTCAGAGTCAACAAACTATTGTGCATCTTGATTCTTACAGGGCAGGCCCTGTCTCACCACGCATCCACCGTTTGGTAAATCTGAAACCCTCTGACTCTGTTTGGCTTTGCACTTAAAGGATTTAAGACTCAAACTGTTCCTATGGCGATGCTCAAGCCCTCCCAAGGAAAGCAAATCTGAAATTCCTGCAGAAGCGAGGCTGGTTGTGCTCTCTTCCTGCCGCTATTTCAGGTCAGGAGCGCTGAGCTAGGAGGGTGATTTCATGCAGCGGTGTTTGGAAAGTTCTTCATTATCTCAGTCCTGGTGATGCGTGAGTCACCAGATCCTCGACTTCAGGCCGTGGGTGTGTGTCGTCAAACTCAGCTTCTGGCTCTCCGATGCGGTCCAGGGTCACCAGTGTTGCACCTGCACAATGGGGGATGACAACGGGGGCACGGCTTACGCCGTGGCATAGAATGGTGCGTGTGCACCTGGCATCCGTGGCGCTGGCGTGGCTACTCGCTTACCGCGGGCAGTGGGAAGCCCTGCTACTCAGACATGAGTGTCAGATTATATTAAATCTACTCTGTTCTCCTCCTCCCTCTCCCGAGAATTGTCATAGCTGGTGCCACCCGCGCCTGTTGGGAGACTCATTTTGTCGTGTTGCGACCACAAGCCCACATCTTTTGGGGGCCTGCTGGTCTCAAGCATGCGACCAATACACAAGGTGATCTGTATTTTGCTTGGTGGCATTTCTTTGGTGGTGCTGATTAATTCAGAAAGGAGCCCTTTAATTGGAGCGGGCACAGCATCCCTGGGTGGGCAGCTCTGGTCCTGCACAGTGTCAATGATGAGAGCTTCCAGGGTAAGTCTTCCCACTTTTCAGCATCTTAATAGGATCAGAAGCATGAACAGCAGACATTTTCTGAATCTTTCCCCAAGTACTGCAAATACATGCATGTCAGAGCAACACCGTGCCCCTGTTACGACAAGGGGCACAGTCTGCAGGAACTGTAGTATGCAGGACAAGACCCCCCACCCTCACCCCCGGCAACCAGCCCCATAGCTCCCTGCCCCCAGCCACCTCTAGGCTTTCTTGGGGGTAAACAGCAAGTATGGATAAAGTGAGGTACCCATAATGTGGAGAATAAATCCCCGTCTCTGCAGGCTCAAACTGGTATCTTCTCTGTCTTCTTTGGGCCTTTGCTGGGTGCCTTTGTCAGTGAATGGGCTTCTTTCGGCATCATTGCGTGAAGTGCTGTGGCACCCTGCTCAGGTATTTTGTGATGATTTCAGCGTAGGGTGGAGGATTGTTTGGGGATGATTTTGTTTTCAGCAGCTCCTTCTGTGGTTGGCTTCTTGCGGGGTGGTGGGGTAGTGGGGGCGTCCAGTATAGTAAGTGGTACCTGAAGTGCCAATTCATGCTTGGACCGATTTGGAGAAATGGCATCCGCAAGAGAGGGTGGCGATTCTTTCCCTTTGCACGGTGACACCATGGCTCAGTGCTTCCTGGACAGGATTTAGGTCCTGAGCCTTTTTCTTGGGAAGATTGATTTCATCAGGTTAAGCAAGCTGACCTTGAGTCACTAAGAAGGAACATAAACAGAACAAGGGGATGTAACATTTCTATAGCCCCCAGAAAACTGGGTGAAAGAGGCAGCACTGTTCCCCTTCCTGATGTTCCTTTCCTGCAGTCCACTCTTCTAGGCGAGGTGCAAAGAGAGGCGATGTCATTTGGTGGTGGAATGTGGAAGATGGGAAGATGTAGGCAGATGTGGTGGTGCCTGCAATGGGGAGGAGCCACCTGTTTGAGCCATGACCGTGTGCTTGGTGTTGTGTGAGAATTACCGTGGTGCATCTCTATGCCATCTAATCGGGTAGTAGGCACTTTTACATCCTTAGACCTCAGAGAGTGTGGAGGTGTCAGACAGCCTACTCGAGACCATGCAGCTTGCAGGGAGAAGGGCCAGAAGTTGTAGTTAGGCAGTTTGACCTCAGAATCCATACTCCAACCCCTATAACACCCAAGTGTCTCCCATAAACCTCTGAGGTATGGCTGTCTTCGTCGACTGCTGGGCATCAGAGGTCTCCAAGGTCAGGACTCTGGTGTTTGGATGAGTACACCCATCCCCTGTAGATCTCCAGCACTATGGGGGAATACCTCCTGAGGAGGCAATGTGATTCCCATAGGTCGAGGAATCCCCACTAGTATGGTGTGTGGGTAAGGCGTGTGGAGGGTGCTTCCTTGTGTTTGATCCAAAGAGGGGAGGAGCTCCTGATTATGGTGGTGGAGAGGAAGGGACGTTGACTGAAATATGGGACCTGGGGATAGTGAGGAGGAGCCTCTTTCCTGGGGGAGTGTCTCTCGGCCCCTTTCCTGTTGGGAGGGTGAATGGAGCATAAACCTAGAGCACTCAAGCTGTGCTGGAGGAGTTGCCAGATCAGTTCAAGACGTGGGTGGATATCAGCTCACCGAGGGAGTGACCGGAGGACAAAGATGAAGGACCGGGCAGGCCGGGAAATCGCAGACCTGCCGGCTGGAGGCTGAGTCGCCAGTTGCCTCCCACTGTGGCCGTTCATCGTCTCCGTCGCCTCTTTCTTGTCCTCCCCCCTTTCCCCTTTGTGAGAGCCCTCAGCGCACTTGCTGAAGTCATCTTCAGAATGCTTTATTATTTTTATTTCCTCTGGAGTAAATGCATCCTGATTATTGATTTTGTTGAATCTGTCTAGTACTGTGAGGTTTTGTTTTTTCTTACTGTGTTTCAGAATTTCTATTTTCAGACTTTTCTTTAACGGGGAATTTTACCCCCAATTTCTCTCTCTTTCTGTGCTCAGCCCCACCCCTGTCTGACCTCTCTGTAGTTACTACACCACACCCTGAATGCCCCCTGTCTTGAATTAGGTTTTGTTACTGGTAGCTCACAGTTCCCATACTCGGTGATACTAGGGCCTAACACGGCGCAGACACTGAGCCAGTGGGCAGCTCCTTCGCTTCCCCGGGTGCATTACCTCACATAAGCTAGAATTCTGGGCGGACATCCATTACTTTCAGCTTTCTTTGGTGGCTGGGGGCTGGACCAGCCTCGGGTCAGGCGCTGAGCTCTGCTCAGGTCTCTTGCCTCATGCAGGAACTTTGAATCCCACATATTCTGAAAATCCAAACCAAACCAAATCAAACCTGGACTCCCAATTCTGTGCCTGTCTGGGCGGAGAATCTGGCAGGTCCCAGAGTTCTGCTCACCCCTGGTGCTCCAGCCACTCATAGTCCTCAGAGATTTTTACCTCATTTTTGAGCAGGACAACCCTTTAAAATTTTCTCTAGCACTTATTATGGCAATGTGTTTGGAGCAGTGTTTGTGAGGAAAGGGTCAGGTCAAAGCTTGACTTAACAAGATTGCCTTGTTAGGATACAGACATGTAGTGCAGGTAAGCGTGCCACACATTGGGGGTGAATTATCTGCTGGGAACCTCACCAGGTACTTAATACATATTATTTTATTATATTCTTATAACATCAATGTGGAGCACTGTTACTCCCATTTTATAGAGGAGGACACTCATGGCTCAGAAAGAAGAAAGAAGCTGGTCCCACATCACATGGAGTATGGATTGCAGAATCACCCCCAATCTGGGGCCTGCCTCCAAAATCAGAACCCTTAGCCACCATGCCCTGCAGTGTCCCTGAAGTTGGGGGGTCACCTCACGAAGCTCTTTCCTTCTGTCCTAGGAAAATGAACTGAAGGATGCCGCCCAGGGGGAGCACCGCCTGAGACCGCATGATGCCGGCCTTCCCGCAAGGGCCTGGCAGCCTGACAAGGTAACGGGAGGATGGGTGGCAGGGAGGGGCCTTGGGGAAGGGGGGCAGGGGCAGAGGGCACCACACAATGCCACCCAATGTGTGGGTGGCCAGTTCCCGGGCCACAGCTCTTCTGTTCCTCACACGACGCCCGCACAAAGCACTCAGTGCCGTCTCGTTCAGTGTCCACTGGAGATCTCCACCTAGAAGTCTGTTGGGATCGTGTCCTTAACAACAAGGCCAGAGCAAACCCTTTGGTGTCCCCCAAACCCCCCGTACCAGTCCTCCCTCAGCTCTCATCAGCCCGGTCCATGGCACTGCTATATCCACCCAGCTGCCCAGGGCGAGGTGCTAGGAGCCATCTGGATTCTTCTCTGACCTCACACCTGCATCTGACTCGTCAACCAACAAGCAGTGTCAGACCTTCCCTCCCCACTGCCTCCATCTCTGTCATAGCCTCCAGGCTACCACCCCGAGGCTGAAAACATCCCCTAATTGGCCTGACTCCCTGGAGTGCTCTAGCTACACAGCCGGCTGACGATGCTCCTCAGAGCAGCCTTCCAATGCCTCCCGTAAATGGAAATGATGCACCTCCTCATGGCGCCATCTTGGTCAACCTGATGTGCCCCTCAGCCTTCCACTCACGAAGCTCTGGCCACCCTGACCCTTTTGTTCCTCAGCCCACCAAGCCTGTCTCAGCACTCAGTAATTTTCTCTACCCTGTCATCTTCAAAGACCTGCCAGCTTCTTGGCACGCATTCCGGAGAGTTACCTTGTCAGCAAGACGGTCCATTGCTGCACATTCTGTGCCCGTCCCTTGCTCCTCCTTTGGTCTTTGCGACCTCACTGGTTTTGTTTTCTTGTATCTCTTATCACGTAGTCCATCATGCATCTTCATTTATGTGTCTGTCTGTCTCCCCGCTGGGAGAATGCCAGCTCCCAGGGAGCAGAAGCCTTTGCTGTCATACTCATCAGTGTCTCTCCAGCGCCCATAAGAGCCTGCGTAGTAGGTGCTCAGAGAGTATTGGTTGATGACTGACTGGTAGTTTGCGGTTGCTAATTTCATAGCCACACTAATGCACATTTCAAAGAATAACTGGGTTCTAACAATTCACAAAAACAATGGAACTTTCTTGATTTGACACTTATTTTTCTGCCTTCCAGTTGGCCAATTTCTTTAAAAAGATGTGCTTTTCAGAAAATAACAAGTGTTAGCAAGGCTGTGGAGAAATTGGAACCCTCCTGCACTGTTGATGGGAATATGGAAATTGTACAGCTGCCGTGCAAAACAGGATGGCGGCTCCTTAAACAATTAAAAATAGAGCGACCGTATGATCTAGTACTTCTGCTTCTGGGTATATTTCCAAAAGAATGGAAAGCAGGGTCTTGAAGAGATATTTGTATACTGGTGTTCTGAGCCGCACCTTCGCACTGGCCAAAAGGTGGACGTAGCCCAAGCGTCCGTCAGCGGCTAAATGGAGAAAAAACTGTGGTCTATATTTACAATGAAATACTATCCAGCCTTAAAAAGAAGGACCTTCTGACACCGGCTACCACGTGGCTGAACCTTGAGGACACTATGCTCAGTGCCATAAGCCAGTCCCAAAAGACAGATACTGTGTGATTCTACTCAGGTCCCTAGAGATTCAGGGACTAGAGCCTCAGAGACAGAGAGGAGAATGGCGGGACCGGGGGCTGGGAAGGGAGGGTTAGGGTTTAATGGGGACAGAGTCTCAGCCTGGGGAGGACGAAAAGAATTCGGAGACGGACGGAGGCGATGGCTGCACAACACAGTGTTGCTCGTGCCGCCGAGCTGTACGTTTTAAAACGGCTTAGAGGGTTCAATTTTATGCGACGTGTATTTACACCGTTTTCTGAAGAGCTGCTGTGATCAGTGCGTCTCAGCCCTCCATGGAGGCCTGGCCTCCCGCCAGCCCAGCAGCCCCCACTCTCTCGTGTTCTTTCTTTCCAGATCTGCTCTTGGGAAAGGCTCTGATAAAGTTGGTGTCACTGAGGCAGGAATGCATCATGAGGCTTAGGGACTCTCTCTGCCCGGGACTATTTTTACTTAAACAGGAGCAGAAATGTAAAGTCATGGTGGTGTTTCAGACAGCAGATGCAGGCTGAGAATAGGGCTGGGGAGCTGGCTGTAGGGCCCGTTGAACCTGGGACGGTTTTCTCTCTCCGTCTCACCCCATGTGCCTTCTGTCTGCTCCCAAGCGGGGCTTCTGTGCCTGGCGTGGTGATGGCAGATTTGTGAGGGCACAGAGACGGAGCAGAAGCAGGGGCGATGGTCCTGCCCGGGGGCATCTAGCCTGGCTGGTGCTGGTCAGCAAAGGGGTCGAGTTGGAGCTCTTGGGCATCGCCGTGCAGGCGCGGTCTCCTCTCCCGGACCTGCTGCATGGCTGTGCCCGTGGGCAACACTGCCCCTGTAGGATCCTAACAAAACCCAACGTGTTTTCACTGAAGGTTTGAAACTTCTCCCTATGCTGCCTCTCTGCTTTGGCCTTTTAAACAAGGCTGTGAGGCACACACATGAGCTTGTATTCCTTTCAGCTTTGCAGAGGGTGAGGGCGCCCTGTGACTCACCAGCACAGATGGGAATAGCAGAGTTTTGTGAGAGAAGGCAGGGAGACTGGCAGAGCCCTGCAGCTCAGCCCTGCCCCTCTGCATGCTCTGCAGGCTCAGTGTTTCTTCTGCGTGCCTGGCCTGGCTACTGAGAGAGAGATGGGTACAGGGATGGGATGGGGTGGGGCTGGGGTCAGGTGGGGATGGAGATGGGAATGGGTACAGGGAAGGGATGTGATGCGGTGAGGATGGGGATGGGGATGTGATCAGGTTGGGGACAGGGATGGAGATAGGGATAGAGAAGGACAAGGGAGAGGGAAGGCATGGGGAAACAGCAGTTCCCAGAAGACTGTCCTAGGGGCTGGGGTGTGTGTACCAGGGTAACCAGGGGAGGTGAAGGGGTCGGGCTGGTTAGTGTAATTGAAATGAGTATTGAAGCACAGCACCAGATTCATGGGGTGGGGGAGCCATCCCTACAGAAACACAAGGAACCCTCCTGGTTCTCGGGATGAGGTCTGGAAATTCCCAGTGCCCCCATCTGTGTCTGGCTTGGGGTTGCAATCTGCTTCTTGGGAGCCCTGATTAATAAAGAAGCATTAATGACCTGGGCTTTAATTATGGAAGCAGAGAGATGCGTAGTTCATGTCCTCCCTGAAGCCTGCCCAGAAATGACTGTCACTTTGGTGCAAAGTCTGATGTGGGCTTCTCTGGAATATCCAGCCGATCTCTGCGGGGCAGACTCCCCTGTGCAAGGAAAGGTTGAGCTGGGGACCCAGGACACCGTGTGGAGAAGGTGTTCAATGGGTCCAGTCCTCAGTCCCTGGTGTGAATGGGGATCATTCAACTCACCAGGTGTTCTCCCTCTTCCTCTAATAGGAGATGATGGGCGTTCAGAAGGGCGACACCGGTACAGACGTCTGGGGTCTGTGGGGCTGGGGACCCTGGCTGCAGGGAGAGGCCCCTGGCCCATGGCTCGTGCCTCAGTACCATCTGTCTTTCCTCAAAACAAAATCTTCTATGAGCGCGCACAGCTTCCCATCAGACGGGAGCAAAGGACGAATCGTCTGGGCCCCTGACTTTGAACATCTAGGAACTTTTCCTATTTCCTATCTTTGTTTTTTGTGGGGTCACAGTTCTGTGTCTTAGAGAAAACCTTTTTCTGTCCTTTTTGCTCTTCTGAGACTTCTTTCTCCAGCCCCGGTTCGGTTCCCAGGAGGATGTTCTGGTCCCAGTGCCGGTGTGGCGGGGCGGGCGCTGCCCCCCGGGAGCGCTCTCTCTGGTGGACGTGACTAGCTTCGAGCTCTGGCGGCGGGCAGAAGGGCCGGGTAACCCATAAGCCCGTGGGCCCCTCCATGGAGGCTCCTGGCACCGGCAGGGCTGGAAAAGCCACTGGGCAGCGAGTGAGGCTGAGGCGCCAGCCGGGCCAGCAGCCCCTCAGTGCTTTTTATTTGGAGGCATGTATTTCCAGGCGGGATCAGCTGTTTCCAAACCAGAAAGAACATCTTCTCTGCTGGGTTGGTCATCTGGGATTCTGTCCAGCTGCGTGCAGCAGGGACCCGAGGGCGGTGGCCTGAACACCCGGGAGCATTATTGTTCTCATGCAGCAGGACGTCCAGAGCCCGAGACAAGGACACAGCTCCTGCCCCCAACCCCCAGTGCCATCCTGCTGGGGCCATGACTGTTGTGGGCTTTTTAAAGATTTTATTTTATTTATTAGAGAGAGAGAGAGAGAACATGAGCATGGGAGGAGCAGGGGGAGAAGCAGGCGCCCCACTGAGCAGGAAGCCCGACACAGGACTCGAACCCAGGACCCAAGAGAGCCTGACCTGAGCCGAAGTCAGACGCTTCACCGACTGAGCCACCCAGGAGCCCCAGGCCACGACTGTTGCGATCTCCACGACAGGGTGGCTGTTCCGTCCCTGAGCATCCTCACTGTTACTGCAAGAAGAGGAGACAAAGCTTTTCTCAGGAAGTCCTGTGTTCACGAGATTGTGTTGTGCCCCAGAGATTTCGGCTCAGCGTCACCCGGAGTCTCCACCTGGGTCACCAGGCTGCCTGGCATCAGAAGTTCCCAAACCAAGGTGTGGGCAAGCTGCACCCCTTTAGGAGAGAAGCCATCTGCTCACAGGTGGCTGTGAAACACAGCTCCTGGAAACACCCACAGGCCTTGGCTCGTGGGCCCTTCCTCCACCCAAAGCCAGCAGAACCACATCTTCAAAAATCTGCCTTTTCTGACCCTGATGCTCCCCTATCTCCCTCCTGTGAGGACCCCTGTGAGCCCACTGGTCCTACCAGGACCGTCCAGGACGAGGGCCCAGACTCAGCTCTGCAGAGTCGTTTTGCCGTGTAAGGGAGCGCAGTCCCCAGTTCTGGGGACGCGGGTGCGGACGCCTCCGCGGGGTCGTTATTCAGCCCGCCTCAGTCAATCCCCAGTCACCGCCTCACCCACCTCCCCGCCCCACCAGCAGATCTTCTTTCCGTCCTTGGAAAGACCAGACGAATGACCTTACTCATTCTGCTAAACACGTGGGGGACACTATGGGGTCTTGTAGGGCAGAGAAATACTGAGGTCCTGGTGTGAGATGAGGTCTGTTAATGCCAACAGCTCCTAGAGCATCCTCGCCCCGATGCCCCTGCATTTCCTCCCTCTTCCTCGTCCACTTCCCTTCAGAACACGGACTGCAAGACCAAGGCACTCGGGTCTCCCCCATAGTATCCCCTTCTCTTACGTTACTGCAGTGACCTGCAGCATTTCCAGGTACCAGAGCACAGCGTTTTGGCTCCATGCGGGGTGTGCAGGGTTTCCGGACAGGCCTGATGCTCCCGCATCTTCGCTGACCATCACGTGTAGTGTCCCCATGGGAGAGCGGGTCCGGCGCCTTCTGGAGGCTCCAGACACACGCGTGCAGGTTGGGCAGGGGCAGCAGGGCCGTGGGGAGAGGGCGCGAGGGAGAGGCTCTCCTAGTGGACCTGTGGCTGTGGGGGGAAGACGCTGTGTCAGGGTCCCCAAGACCACCCCGGCACCGTGATTCACTGGGAAGGCTTGCAGGGCTCAGCACACAAGCATGCTCATGGCTACGATCCATCACCAGTGAGATACAAAGTACAGTCAGTGCAGGGAAAGGAAGATCCAGGGGTGGCCGGCCTCCAGCCTCCAGAGCCTCCCGTAGGAGTCAGCCGGAACGAGCTCAGTTCCGGCAGCACCAGGCGTCACCGCACGCGTGAAGGGCTGTCCCAGGGAGCCCAGCAGAGCCCCGGTGCCCGGAGTGTCGAGGGGGCTGTCGTACTCCCCCGGCACATCCCAAATCCCCGCCTCCCCGAAGGAGAGCAGGTGCTCAGCAGCAGCCACATGCTGTGCACAAAGAGTCTGGACACAGGCAGGCCCTCCCATCAGTTAGGGAATCGGGAATAGGGAGTGGACTGCGATCCAAACTCCCAGTCGCCAGCCACCAGCCAGCCCTGCCAGCAGGCCGTTCCAGGGACAGCAGCTTCGGGCCTGCCGAGAGAGCGCTTCCGTGCACAAACCACCCCTGCAGGTTGCTGGCAGGAACACCGACCTGCCTCTCCTCAGCCCCTGCCTTCCTGCTGGTGCCTCCTGCTGGCCAGAGCTCCTCAGGAACTGTATGGTCTGGGAGACTGACCTCCTGAGGCCTGGAGCCCGTGAGTGTGGGTGGACCGTAGACCAGGAGGGACCAGCAAAATCCATCCGGCCGGGAACACAGCTGCCTTGCATGTGCCCGTGCTCGCCCGGTGCCTTCCCATTCCTGGAGCACTGACTGCACCAGGCTCCCTTCCAGGCTCCAGTGACAGAGAATTGGGTCACAAGGACAAGTCGTGTCCAACCGGGACTTCGACTCTAATGAGGAGCAACCGCAGGGAAACATAAACAGCTGCACAGATAGTGAGAAATGCCTGTGGGAAATAAAGCACGGCCAAGCAGCAAGGGCGCTGGGGGCAGACGAGTGGGAAGGGTTTCGTCACCTGGAGCGTGGTGGGAGGGCCTGTTTGAGAAGGTGGCATAAATGATGAGAAGGAGCCAGACCCGCCAGGGTCAGGGGAAGGGGGGGATAGGTACTTGCCGTGGGCAGACAGCACGTGCAAAGGCCCTGGGGTAGGAATGAGTATGGCTTGTTTCTGGGATAAAAAGGAGGACCAGGGCAGCCCGAGTGAGTGGTGGTATGGGGCAGCAGGTCAGATGGGACAGCTGGAGGGCCAGACGCTGCAGAAGTGTGCAGAAGTCTGGACCCAGTTCTAATTTCCATGGCAGCCACAGAAGGTTTCAATCAGAGGGAGGCAAGCCCTGATTTACATCGGGGTGCATGCTGGCTGCTATGGGAGGCTGGCCATGGAGCCCCGGACGTTGCTCTTGACGAGTTAGAACATGGGAAATGGTGGCTTCCGGCGAACCTGTGCCCGAGTGTTGGGGTTCGAGTCTGAGTTCAAGTGTGAGTTCAAATCGCTCATGACTTTTTCACCTGCAGCATTTCAATTTTTTTTTCCAAGCTTGCTGCCTGATGCTTCACACTGGAGCAGAACGGCATTTAAATACTCCTGTGACTCAGACCTCTCCCTGACCCCTTAATAACAGTCTCCCCACAACCCCGTGCCATTCAGGAGCGCCACGTGGGGCTGTCCTTTCTTCGGGCGCCACAAAAACTGTCAGGTTGAACTCGTAGTCTGTACACAGGGTGCTTGGAACAGAAAGGGCATCTTTTGGAGCTGACAAACATGACTCGTGGCAGTGTGTTATTGAAGCCATGATTCATGTCGTAAGATCCGGGAGGAGGGAAAGAAATCAAAAGCCTGTGGCTGGGTCCAAACATGCTGCACAGTGAAAACAATGGGGAAGGAACCGAGGTATCTTCCCTCATCAGTTGCATGTCCTCACTGCTCTCAGAGAAGCCGTAGGAGAGAGACGGAGAGTTGACGGTGCCTCCCACCTAAGGTCAGAACACGGTCCTGGGAGCTGTGGTCTGAGAGTGCACACGGCTCCTGAGGTTATTAGGACTTCCATCATCCTAAAACACATGGAGGCTTGTCACCATTTTTATGCACTTTTAAGACAAAAGTGAAATTTTTAGGCAAAAGCATTAGTATCCTGCACAATTTGGATAACACTTGCATGTGTTAGGGTTCTCCATTCAAAGGGACAGGAAATGATTCAGATTGGTGTAAGCAAACAAAGGGAATTTATTGGCCTGTGTGAGTGGAAAGGAAATATTAGCTTCAGGCGCAGCTTGATCTAGGTGCTCAGATTATGTCCTCAGGATCCTGTTTCTACGTCCATCTCGTTGGCTCCATTCTCAGTTGGATTCTCCCCCACAATGGCTCCAGCTCCAGCCTTGTGTCCTCAACTTTCCAAGTCCAGTGAACAAAAGACAGAGAGGCTTCCCACGCTTCTCTACCAGTCCAATGTCTCATTCTCCATGGGTGCAGCTGGGTCTTGGGTCCCTCCCCAGCAATCACTATATGCAGGGGATGGGGTTGCGCTGATTGGCCGGCCCGGGCCACACAGTCCCGTTCCCAAGCCCATCCCTGCCGCTGTGATTGGGGGAGGCAGGGGGGGAGGGGATGCTGGGTGCTGGT
This sequence comes from Zalophus californianus, assembly GCF_009762305.2. NCBI lineage: Eukaryota > Metazoa > Chordata > Mammalia > Carnivora > Otariidae > Zalophus > Zalophus californianus. The sequence continues at coordinate 1,971,472 of NC_045608.1, forward strand.
TGTGCACACGCATTCGCCCCGGCAGGACTGGACCCACCGCGGAGTCCACGATCCAGGACGAGGGAGGGAGGGGAAGCCTCCCCACAACCCCGAGGAGGAGGTGGTCGATGCCAGCCGCTGCGCGTGCCGCCAACAGCCCCTTCTCTCTGCCCTTCCTCCCCGTAGGTGAGAGCGGAGCATGCTTGGCTCCACCACGCGCTTGCCGTAGTGACCAGAGAACGCGATTTGGCCGTGAAGGAGAAGCATCAGCTCCAAGCCAAGCTGGAGAATCTAGAACAGGTCCTAAAGGTAGGACAGGGACCCCTCTGCATCCCTTAGGGCCAGTGGGATGAGGGACTGCGGGACCGCAAAGCGGACAGGGGTTGAGACTGTTTGACGCCATCGCCCACATTCGGGGCCCTCAGGGCTGTTTTCACCCTGTGGATGATATCAAAAGTGATAAATAATAAAATCCAAATGTTTCTGGAAGCGGTCCCGTGAAACCAGTTATACATTCCCATTTCTTAGGATGCTGAACTCAGCTGAGCGAGAGATGGTGGGCGGGGCTCGGAGTGGGAACCCAGCGTCCTCAGGTTGAGGCCCCGGGGTGTCTACGTGGGCTTCTCAAACCTTATGAATTTAAGCTGTTCCTCACCTTTGTTATAAAGAGAAACCTTTGTTATAAAGAGAATAGCTAAGTCAGAAGGCTGCTTCGTCAGGGTGCAGGGAGCTGGGGGCCCCTCATGCATTCCTGAGGAGCTGGGATCCCTGTCAGTATTTCATGGGGAGGGGTTGATCTGCTGCTGATGGCACAGAGTTAAGCTGAATGAATTCTCGTTAAGGAAACTTTTTTTGAACATGGGAGACCAAGTTAATCATCACCTCTGGTCCTGGGGTGCGGTACCGAGAGGGTACGAGCACAGCAGTCCCCACCCTCTGTCATCAAGAAGGGACCGTCCTCCCCCCGGGGAAACTGCTGGCTCTCAGAGGGAAGCAGATTCCTGGCTGGCGGGGTCTGGGTGAGGTGGGAATGGGGAGCGATGGCTTTTCTTTGGGGTGATGGAACATTCTGGAATTTGTGTGATGATAACACACCCTTGTGAATTTACCGAAACCCCTGCTCTGTACACGCCTGCCTCGACCTCCCCGAAGGCAGGGCCCAGGCTGGCTCTGACCAGTCTGCTGTCCACCGTTTGCTCTAGATTTAGGACAGCACCCGATGGAAAGGAGGTCCTACCACGTAATCATGCATTTCCGCAGCGCACAGACAGGGCCTGAGCTCCCTGAAGGCACAGAGCATGTCTGTCCCACCCTGCCTTCCATCCTCGGGACGACGTGGGGGTGGTGGGTGAATCGGTGGTGGCTGGGCTGGGAATCCGTGGCTGTGTCCCCGGGGCTCTGCCCATGCTGGATGGATTCACGTCATTGGGAGGGATAGTACAGAGCATCGTGGCCGCCCAGGAGGCGTCGGGCAGCCTGGAGACCTTTGTGTTGGCACGACCGGGGAGGGGGCTTAGTGGGGTCTGGAGGGCAGGGACCCCCTGCAGGGCAGCCTCCAAGACCTGGACACCGCGTGGACTGGCTTCCCGCTGCTGAAGAAGCAGGAATGTGTCCCCCCGCCGTGCAGGGGGCCAGGCGTCTGAGAGCAGGGCGTGGGCAGGGTGTTCCTGTCCGAAGGCTGTGCACACACTCTGTTCCGAGTTTTTTCCACTTTCTAATGGCTGCGCACAGCCCCTGCCTCCACCTTCGCTCGTCTCTGCCTCCTGCGTACAAGGACGCTGCTGGGCCCACCAGGCGGTCTCCCCTCAACGCCCTCACTTAACCGCACCTGCAGGGTGAGGGGACATGATGACAGGCCGCAGGGATCGGGAAGTGGGCATCTTTGGGGGGCGGAATTCAGCCTGCCCCACCCGAGACGATTTGAAGGAGGTGAGCAATAGCACCGATCTATCTGAGGGCGCAGGAGGCCTCATGCACAGGTTCAGGGTGTGAATTCCCACCAGCACCAACCTCTGTGTGTCCCCCTGACCTGTGTGCTTGGGGCCGGTCTCTCCTCCTACCTGGAGCGGGTGGGGGCCATGTACGTTGACCAGCAGCGTGGAGCCCACTGCCCTGCCCGTCGGGCCCCGGGGCTGAACCTCAGCACTCAGGCCTTGCACTCAGGTAGACATCCCGGGTTCAAGCCCAGGTTCTGTCCCTCGCACCTGCCAACAGCACCCTCTCTGGCGGCCCTCCTGTCTAGGGCCGAACACCCCAGAGGTGTCATCTGTCCTCAGAGGGCAGATCGGGGAGGATGCCTGTGCAGGGCATGAGCTTAGGGACTTTCGGGCAGGGAATTCCAGGGTGGAGAAGCTAAGCTGTGGTCTGGGGGTGGCGTGCAGGGTCCGGATGGGCATGTCCTGTGAGGCCACAGCACAGGGGCCCATCTTCTAAGGGTGGCACTGGGTGGGCAGCTGGGTGGGTAGCCGTCAGGGTCACCGCCGTCTCCGTCAGCACAAGTCAGTGCCCGTGAGGGCCCCATGGGGTCATGGGGCAGCCGTGAGGGCCCAGGGTTCTGGCACTTGCCTCTCTCGGTCTCCAGGCCCCGCCCTGCTGTCCTAACCTGCCTGTTGCATTGACCGTGGCAGCCAGAACAGCACCGTTCAAACCGAGATCGGGTCCCAACGCCGCCCCAAACCTCCACTGGACCGGTCACTCGCCACCCAAAGCCTCACCCCTGCACGGGCCTCTCTGGGCTCCCGCCCTCTGCCCCCTGCCCCCACACTCCCACGGCTCCAGTGCCAGGTCTGAGCACAGCCTGCCGCTTGGTACCTGCCACACAAAATTCCTCTGCGTTCAGCTTTACTGAGCAAATGAGCCACAGCGACTCAGGGACGTCCCACTAATCATCAAGAAGGAGGCTCCTTTCAGTTACCAGATGATGCGTGAGGTGGACGCGATTCATTTGGATTCAAGTGTGACGCTCAGATGGCAATCACAGCGTCTCATCACTTGGCGGTCTGGCGGTCCCGGCTGACTAAGTTTTGTCACCTTGTAGCTGATGCCATCTTCCAAGCCCCCAAGTGAAGGGGGGCAGGGGGGACACACGATGCTCCGCGAATGCAGCACGCCCATTTTATGCTAATGAGGTGTGACTACAGCCCCACGCTGTGCCAGGGTGCATTCCGTGTTTGTCCCAACTGATAATCAGTCTAGTGGTCATGGTCATATGTTGGCTTTTTTGTTTCCAAATATCACTGGGAATTCAGTCTAGCTCAAGACGCCGTGCGGCTCTTCTCTGATGGTCTGTAATGCGTTCTGTAAATCACGAGTCCACCAGCACACGGTTCCTCCGGAGGCCTTTCCGCCCTATCAGGGGCTGCCAGGTAACTTGGCGCTTCAGCAGCCTGAAGAGTGTGACCCAAATGCTGATTGGGAGAGGACACAGGTTTCCCAGCACCTCAGAGACCTTGCAGACTGTTGCCATCAGCCCGGTGAGAGACCCAGTGGAACCCAGAGGAAGACCAAAGTCTTCTCCTCCAGCGTCTCGGACTCAAGGATTCTGCAAGAAGGCTGAGTGCTTTCCACACAGACCTCCTGTTGCCCGGGGCTCAGGGCGTCCTAGGTCCTGAGCGTCAGACCAGCTCCCGTGGAGAGAAGAGTCCCTTGCGACGTCTCTGTCGCCGCGTCCTGCCAAGCACAGCTGCCTCCCTCTCCTCTGTCTTCTTGCTCAGGGCCCGGGAGGCAGTGCTGTCTGTCAAATGGAACAGACGTCCATCTGTAGTTGAAGACGGGACGAGAGCCCTGGCAGGGGAGAATGGCCGGCCCCAAAGAGCTCAGCCTGGACAGGGCTGATGGAGGCCGCGAAGCACACAGGGCCCAGCAGAGGCGGCCGCTGTCCCCTGGCAGCCTGGGGGCAGTTCCTGGGGACGGGGCTGCGGCCACGGAGGGAAGCTGCTGGACAGCCGGGATGGGGTGAGCAGTGTCCCCCACGTTCGCGTCTGCTCAGAGCCTGTGAGTGTGACCGTGCTTGGAAAGAGGGCCCTGCAGATGGGATGGAGTGAGGCCCGCACCTGATCGCAGGCCTCTCCAGCAAGACTGCCGAGTGGGGCTGGGGGTTACAGGCCTGGTTGGGACCTTCCTGTTACTTGAGAGTCCTGAGCGCTCTTGGTCCGACGCGTGTGAGGCCAGCAGCAGGTTACAAGGGATCCTGTGTCAGTCTCCCTTCCAGCAACGGGACCAGAATGCACAGCACCCCGTGCCAGGTCTGGAAGTCTGACCCAGGTGCATAGAAACATGATCCACTAATTAAACAGCGCATTGTATTTTGTGATTCAAAGGAAAAGGGAAAAAAACACTCGGGACTGGGTTCTGTTCTCATAATCAACAGATTAGTCCATTTAAATGTAGGTAATCTAAGGCTTATTTTGTGTTAATGAACAACTGCTTATCTGGGATTAATAAGTGACTCTCCCAGTAACAATTATAATCTTCCTTTATCTGCAGCTCCTTCCCTGCGCCCCTCCCTTTCCTGGTACCCGCCCGGAGATACAGCCCTGCGCGGACCGCCTGCGGCCGTTCTCCACCGTTATTAATGTTCTGTGGCTCGTTTCCTATGTTCTAATACTCAGGCTCCGATAACACCCTCCGTGGGTTTCTGCAACATGAGAATAATGCGGAGGGCTCCGTCTCCAGCAAAACCTTCCATGGGCCTGACCCAGGCATCGATAGTGTGATCTCGATGTTCAGATACCGGCCAGAAACAGGAAATTTGCTGCTCTGAAAGCTTCCCTGGCTGCCTCCAGCACTGTGGGGAGAGACTTTGCGAGAGGCCGCGTGCCCGCTGGCCCCTGGCGGGCGCTGCAGAACACACACACGTCCTGTTCTGCATCCGGCAGAAGGTGGGACCTGGTCCCCTTCTGAGACTCAGACCCTCACCCCTGGTGCCGAGCCAGCCCATCAGACACCCGAGCTGCTGAGCAGGCTAGGTGTTCAACTTCACGGTCGTCAGGAAAATGAAAACTGAAACAGCGGTGGGACAAGGGGCCCCTCCATCAGGTTAAGAAATCTTTGGGCGGGCTGGCGTGGAGTGGGGAGCAGGTGCCCGTGCATGCTGCACCGAGACAGCCTTTCTGGGTTCCAGCCCTGCACATTTCCATGTGGTGCATGCGCACCCTGCCCTGGGGCCTCATGTCCAGGAGTCCATGCAGACTCTGAAGCCCCCAGGACGTGCCCTGCACATTGCACACACACGGCCTTCTCCTCCCTGGCAGACACAACCACAAGGTATACTGCATATCAACCCGCACTCACGGACAAATGAGTCAGGGCCACATCTAGTGGCCGAAATGTGTACCCAAGTGAGGGCTTCCACCTGTCATCCTGGGGGCGCACAGGACCGTGGAGGGGGGTTGCGTCCACTGCTCCAGACCTGCCCCTTTCCTGCACCTCTTACCACCCCCTCCTGCTCACCCCTGCACCGCAGACACGCACACCAAGCTGGGTCCTGCCTCACTGAGCTCTCCCTGAAACCTTCCTCGATGGGCTCCTCGTCATCATGGGGGTCTCGGCCAAATGTCACCTCCCTCACCAGCTTGAGTAGAGTCTCTACTACGTCCTTCCCCCTTGCACAGTCCCCTGCCTCACCATCATCCTTTATCGGTCCCTGAAACTCCCACTCCCTTGCCTGATAACCCGTTTATTTCCTGCATTCCCCCCACCCCCTCCTAGAATATAAGCTTCACAAGAACAAAAATAATCTTTCACTTGTTCATTATTTTATTACAAGCATCCAAGCATCTGGCACGGAATAAGTGTTCCATAATGATGTTAGGATACGTGAAAGCACGTGTCCAGGAAGTAAACTGTGCTTCAGCCAAAGCCCACAGTCCCTGAAATGAGAAATCGAGTCTCATTTCTTCCCCGTTTCCCCACCCACTCAGCGGCTGCATCCAGAGGCATGCAATCCTTTCTTTCTGTCTCGTCCCGGCCATCCCATCCATGGCCCCGGTCACACCAGCCTTCCTTCACCCTGGCACCCACCATGATCCTTACTACCCCAGGACCTTTGCACGTACAATCCCCTCTGCATAGAATCCCCGGCCCATCCCACTTCTAACGGACTCCTACTCTCGCAGGTCACCTCCCTAGGGCTCATCTGTTCGCGGGTCAAGACTCTCACCACTGAGCGAATCTCCGTGGTTTTTGGGTGTATATAGATGTAATCATACCCACGACAACCACGACATAAAGAGGGAAAGTGAAGACACCGAGCTGTGCTTGTGTTTCTACATTCCACTTGGAGAGGCAAATTACAATTCTGAGCAGATTATTTAAATTTAAACACGTATATTGAGGTTCCTGGGGCAACCACTAAAAATCAGGTAAAATTTATAGCCCAACACTCAGTAGATACACGAAAAAGACAATCCAAAGAAGGCAGGGAAGGGGAGCTAGAACAATGAAGAGGGCAGAGAACACGGAAAACAGGTAATCAGATGGCACACGTGGAACGCACCAATATTTGCACTCAGTGTAACTCTGGGCAGGTCCCCGTGAATCTAATATTTCATCTGGTCCTTCCAGCAACCTTGGGAAGCCGGGCTTCTTCCTCCGTTTGACGGAGGAGCATGCTGGGGCCCAGGGCGGGTGGGTCTGACCCACTGCACAGGCTGAGTGCCCCTGTCCCTGCATCTCCACCTCCACTGGGGGCCGGTGGGGAGCAAGGGCCAGTCCACGGGACTAAGGACAAATCGGGAGTCAGGGAAGCTCCCAGGTGTTGTCAAAGGGGCTCCCCGCTTCCTAATTTTTTGCGGTGTGAGAAACGAAGACACTCTGGCAAAGCCGTTTCCACTTCCAGAATGCACACGGCTCTGTTTGCGTGCTAATCCCTGTTATGAATGAATCTGGCTTGCAGAGGCGGGACAGGAAGTCACAGGACACGGAAGACAAACCAACAGCTGGAAATGCCCCGTCTTCCTCATGTCTGAAGGCGTGAGCTTGGCCAGTGCTGGGGTTCCTTCCACCAGATGTCGTGTGGAGGGAGCTCGTGTACAGAGAGGGCTCGCCATTGCCGCGGTGCATACCGGAGCCCACGAAGGCGGCTTCAGACGTGTCACCGGTAACTCCTATGAAGCGAGATTATTTTCTCCTTAATTTCTTCGCTCACGCAGGGCAGGATCCAAAGCAGAAGACACAGTCCCCTTTGATCTAACATCGAGGAGATAATGCGGGGTGCTCCCCGCGTGCCCTCTAATGTCTGAGTGTTGCAGGCCACTGAAATGCTGGTGCTGACGTCCACAGCCAGCTATAAACGTCGCTGCTTTAAAAAAGAAATCCCGCCGCAGGGCGTGCGTTTCAGACGGGCCTTCCTGGCTGTGGTGCCCAATCCTTAGTACTTCTCGGATGTGAAACGTTCCTGTAGAACTGGGCACGTGCCCCCAGAATTGGGAAGCTATGTGTAAAGGGAAGCGAAGCCGAGTACTAGGAATTTGGTGGGGTTTGGGTTTGGGTGAAAGCCAGGGTTTTTCAGGCTCTCTGTGAGAACCCGTGGGTCCTAGCATGGCCAGGGGCAGCGGAACCAGGACGACTCAAGGAAATAAGAATGACAACGTGAATTGCCTCCCAGGAGAAATGAGGCTGCTCTTTATTGCCCTGGCCACACGGCACACACCTCGCCTTGTGGCCGAGCACAGAGTGTGTCTCCCAGCCTGAGAGCTTCAGAGACGTTGCATGAAACGGTCTCACACTGATTCTCTTGCGGGAAGCCTGCTGCCTATCAGCACATCCCACACGCACGGGAAGGATCTCATGGGAAGCCTCCCGCCCAGCAGGGGGGTGACAGAGTGAAGGTCAGGGAGCTGGGCTCCCGGGGTTCAAGTCCTTGCTTCATCATTTCTTGGCTGGGCAACCTTGAGCAGATCACTTAAACTCTCTGGGCCTCAGTTTCCTTCTCTATAAACAGGAGTAAAAATATTGCCTGCCCCCGAAGTTGTTGCAAAGATTCAGTGGGTCGTGTGTATGAAGTACCTAGCACAACAGAACTTCCAGAACTTGTGTTTAGGTTAGGCTGAGGATGCTGATGTGTGGGGCTGGGAAGACCACGCCAGCAACCTGCTTACAGGGACAAGAAGGACATTGGTGTACAATCCACGATAAGCACCAAGGAGGGCTAGTTGCTGAGGCCCCACACACGGGATCAAGAGCTCCCGTGCAGGTTTGTGATTTCCCACATCACTACCCTTCCTTCCACCTGATCCCTGAGCTCCTGCCCTGTCTCCTTCCTGGGGTGGAAGGTCCCAGTGTTGAAGGGTTGAAGCGTGGCCTCTGCGTGTGTCCTCTGGACTGGCCATCCTCCCGGAGTTCCAGGGACACCCCCTCGGTTGGTTCTGTTGCTGGACTCCTGGGTCTCCAGATCCACACACCACGAGTATCCTGTAGCTAAGGTAATCTCCTGCCAGCAACTTTGAGCTTAGGACTTCTTTGCTTGACCAGTGGTGAAGAGACATGGCAGCTGGTATCTACCAGGCCTGCCCAGGCCCCCTGACAGGATGACTGTCGTGGCAAACCAAGCACCCTGACCCCACCCACCCCACCCCTGCCTCCCTGACCTCCAGTTTATATTCTTTCTGCTGCTGAGAAGGTGTCACTTACTTCTGGAAAGCTCCTTTGGCTCTCTGGCTGTTTCTTACCCCAAACAGGGAATTGAAACAACCCCAAAGCTGTCATGATCCACCAGCTGTCTCTTTATTTTGAGAAGCAAGAATAAAAAGTCATGAAATTTCAGTGCATAATGTGAGACATGATGGAATTACATTTTGTGGCAGCTGTAAATGCTGCTGAAAAATATTTTAGTTCGGGCAATTTATGATAAAGTTCATAGAAACCTATGTCAAATAGTTTGAAGAAAAAAAAAGAGGAAAGTCATTGGTTGATAAAGTGGGGTATATGAGAGATATGTTAGGCTTCAGGCATGGCTGAATCAGGGTGCTCAGATGATGTCATCAAGGATAGTCTCTCTTTAGGGTGGCTCAGTCGATTAAGTGTCCGACTTTTTTTTTTTTAAGGTTTTATTCATTTATTTCACAGAGAGAGACACAGCGAGGGAGGGAACACAAGCCAGGGAAGTGGGAGAAGGGAGAAGCAGGCTTCCTGCCGAGCAGGGAGCCCGATGCGGGGCTCGATCCCAGGACCCCGGGACCATGACCTGAGCTGAAGGCAGACGCTTAACAACTGAGCCACCCAGGCGCCCCTAAGTGTCCGACTCTTGATCTCAGCTCAGGTTTTGATCTGCCGTCCACAGTTCTGTCCGAGTCTGGAGGCCTGAGATTTGGAGGCTGATTGTAAGTCCTGACCTGAGTCTGAAAGCCTGAGAACCAGGAGCTCAGGTGTTTGAGGGCAGGAGAGGGGATGAGAGAAAACTGGCCCTTTTGCCACCTTTTTGTCCTCTGGGTCCTCAGGGGAGTAGATGAGGCCCCCCCATGTAGGGGAGGGCGACTCCTTTCCTCTCTCACCCATTCAGATGCCATTGGCTTCTGGAAACCCCTCTCAGACACGCCCAGAAATAACGCTTCCCCAGCTCCCTGGGCACCTCTGCCCAGTCGGGCAGACACATAAAGATGTGGGGGTGACTTCTGTCTTGCGGAGAGTACTGGCCATGCTGGGGGACCTTTTGGGGTCAGGAAGACCACCTGTGTGTGTGGTTATGGCCAGGGCAGAGGGGTTGGTGGCTGGCCTGGCGGGGGCAGGAAGATGGCAGAGCACACAGAAGCACTTTGCAAACTCTGGATGTTGAGTGGGAAGGAATGGGGGGGGGGCGTGGGGAACCGAGGAGGAACTGCGTCGATGGTGGTGTCATTGTTGAGATGGGCAGACTGGGGAGCAAGTGGTTTGGGAGAGAAAGTCCAGAACTCAGTTTTGGACAGGCTAAATTTGAGATTCCTCCTATCCCTCCAGGTGGAGAGGGTGAGTGGGCAGTTGGCCACCGTCAAAGAGATAAGGATTTCATTTGGGAGCGAGAGTTTATGAATGGCAGCTACAGCCAGGAGGCGGGCTATCCGCCCCGGAAAAAGTATAAGCAACCATCCCCGGGTGGAGAGACCGTGCAGGAGGAAGGGAGCGGCAGGGAAGGAGGGGAGCCGGTGGGGCACAGAGCGTGCTGTTGAGGGGTGGCCGCCCGCTGGACGGCGTGGGTGTCAGGCAGGGGGTGTCAGCCGAGTGGTGGGGGAGGCCAGACCGCAGAGCGGGAAGTGAGGGTGTGGACGTGGCCAGTGGAGACGCCTCCGGAGCCGTGTGGCTGGGAAGGGCAGCAGGTGCAGGGGCAGCAGCGGGAGGGGAGCGGGGCGGGGGGGGGGGGGAGAGGATGTTGAAGGGACGGGTGTGGTCGGAGCTCCCACGAATCGGTCCTCCCTGCTGGGGCTTCACGGCCTCGAACATCATACCGCACGAGGGGCACGTATTTGTACACACGTGTGCGTTCCTGACAGCCACTCCACAGTGACCGGCTCATCAGCCCCAGCAATTTCGAAGCCAGTGGTTTTCGTCCTTCTGACCCGTGAGTCCAGGCAAGGAGCCCACAGAGGGTCTGCCGCCCGGCGATGCCCCTGCGGCCGTGAAGCCTGCCCCGGCGCGCTCGGACCATCTCCGAGTTCTGTCCGCGTTCCTAATGAATCCTTGTAAGGAAGATGGTTTCCTCCTTCCACTAATAGCTTCCTTCCCGAAGCTAAATAAAGAGTACCCGGGCTGCATTCGGCAGTGCGCGCTTCCAAAATAAACAGAGGCTCAGAAATTAGCCGGAACAATAGTGTAATTAGACAGCTGCGTCATTGTTCAGGCAAACCAGCTCCGCGCTTGGAGCCCGAAGCCGCCCATCTGCCCCAGCAGCGGACTTTCAGGGTGGAGAAGGCGCGTGGTAGGAGGCCTCGGGCCAGGAGAGGTCGGCGAGCAGGCGGACCCCGACTGGGAGGCTTGCCGCCCCGAGAGGCTTCCGCCTGTGTGGTCTCGAGCAAGCAAGTCGTTCAGCTGCTCCGTCTCCGGCTCCGGCGCCCACGGCCGGCGGTGACCGCAGCGTCCAGCTGCCAGCGTCGGACGAGGCGGTGCGCACATGGGCAGGTGCGCAGCGCACAGCGAGTGCCCATTGATGGGAGCGCAGCCTCTTCGCCACCATCTCACGGGTGCCGCGGTCCCAGCAGCTCACGGTCCTGCGGGAAGACTCTCCGCTCCTTCTGCAGGTTCCTCCCCCCACAGGCTCCTCCCCTCTCCGTGCTCCTCCCCTCCCCACAGGCTCCTCCCCTCCCTGCAGGCCCCTCCTCCCCCTGCATACTCCTCCCCTCCCTGCAGGCTCCTCCTCCCACGTGGAGGCTCCTCCCCCTCACAGGCCCCTCCCCTCCCTGCAGACTCCTCCCCTTCCCGCAGGCTCCTCCTCCCCCTGCAGGCTCCTCCCCTTCCCCAGAAGCTCCTCCTCCCCACAGGCTCTGCCTCCTCAGGTTCCTCCCCTCCCATAGGCTCCTCCTCCCCCGCAGGCTCCTCCCCTCCCTGCAAGGTCTTCCCTCTTGCGCACGCGCTGGAGCGGCCTCAGGGCGCCGCGCCGCGTGACGTGCACAGGGTTCCTTAGGCTCAGAGTGAAAGGAGACCCAGGACTTCATAGATGCCAGGTACCCCCCCCCCCCCCCCGCCGCCTCGTAAGACATTCACAACACCTGCACGGAGCAGGCGCTGATTCATAATTAGCCATCAACAACAGTTACTTAGCGTGTTGTTAATTAACCATTTACAAATGGCTAACGATGCTAATGAATAATCCGGGTGGAGAAGGCGAAGCACAGAGAGGTTAAGGCACCGGCCCAAGCTCAGCGCTGGGATTTGAACCCGGGCTCTTAAATGCTGCACTTTGCCCCGTACTGCCCCGAAGTGCCAGAGGCGCGTCTCCACGATCCGTGCGGTACGGTGCCGTCCCCGTCAGCGCCTGCCGGGAATGCTTGCGAAGGAGGCCAGTGTGGCTGGAGCAGAGCGCCAGCAGACAGCGCCGAAGCCTGCGATTCGGAGGCCGCCTGGAGCCTGACCCGAATCTGGGCCGGCCACTTGCCAGGGTGTGATGAGCCGGGAGAACCTCCCTGTGCCTCTGTTTCCACCGTTATAGTGTCTGCCTCCTAGATGAATGAGAGGGTTGCAGGATGTAAATCGCCCAAAAGCGTTGGAGTACTAGCCGCTAGGTAGGCAAGGATCCATAACCTGTTGCTTGCGCGGGGCTGGGAACCGACAGGAGAGCTCGCCTTCGCACGAGGACCTCTGGTTCTGCTCAGTGCTCAGGGCATTGAAAAACAAGGCAATTTGAGGTGGAAGGCTTGTCGGCATCTGGGTCCCCCGGGGGAAGGGGCGAGGGGGCGGGGAGAGCCAGAGCGGCCCGCGGCCGCCCTGCACGGGACCCCGGCTCCGGCGCTGACTCTGCCTGTCCCCCGCAGCACATGCGAGAGGCCGCAGAACGGCGGCAGCACCTGGAACTGGAGCATGAGCAGGCCCTGGCTGTCCTCCACGCCAAACAGCAGGAGATCGACCTGCTGCAGAAGGTGAGCACGGGCGCGCCCGGGGCAGGGGTGCGGAGGGACGGGGGTGGGGCTGCGCACCCGCGTCTCCCCTCCTTCCCGGCGTCTGTGCCTCCCCGTGCTGCCCAGCTCCCCCGAGTCACCCATGTCCTGAGCTGGACTGCAAACACGGGGACCTTCCAGCGCGCGGTGCCGGCGGGCTCGCGGGGAAACCTCGCTCCGGTGGCCGCCGGGGGCGGGTGGCTTCGGCCCTGCCGGCATCGATTACAACTAAACACACACCTGTGTCTCCATCTGCAACCTTCCATTCCAGAAAAAATGCCCTATAAGAACCACAGGAACCAGTTCGACACGACTTGGGTTTTGTTTTCTTTGTTCTTTGGGGTTTTTGTGTGTATGTGTATGTGTGTGTGTGTTTTTTTTTTTTTTTTTTTTTTTCAGTACTGGTGGGATGTGGGTGGGGAACGGGGTTAAATTGGATGCCCATCCGAGGCAGGGGTATAAACTGAGGTGCGTCCCCACTGCAGACCAGGACGGCGTCATTAAAAGGAATAATTTTGGTTTATATCTGCTGAACTGGGGAGATTTCCATCATGTGCTGTTAAGTGAGCAGATCAAGTCTCAGGGCAATATTTTCAGCATGAGAGAGAGGGAATGAACACAAGAAAGAGAAGCAGAGACTAAGAAACAAGGAAGAAGGAGGGAAAACAGAGGGTAGGACTGAGCAGCTCAGGGGGTCCATCCCTGCATCGTCCATGGTGGTGCTGGGGGGCTAAGAACATTGCCCCCCAGGCCCATCCTCCTCATCAGCTGTGGTCCTCTCCTGTATCCCTCTATGGGGGGCTTGGGGTCCTGGGTGTGGTTCTCATTTCCTTCCGGAAGCCCCAATCCTACCTGGAGCCACTCTTCCTGGGAGGGCAGTGGGCCCCACCGGCCAGAGCCTTTCTGGTCTGGGCTGCAGGTGCGTGGCAGCCTGTGGAGGGCGCTCCTGAGACTGGCCGCCGATGGGCAGCGAGCAGCAACCCCCCCATCTGGGTGGCCCTCCACCCACCCCACCGCCTTTCCAGGCCTCTGATCTTGTAATAAAGGACTCAGGGCCGCGTGCCCACTTGGCTGGCGATGAGAGTCTGCTGGGATGGCCCCTCTCCTCCTGGGTTTGGGAGCAGACTTTGCAGCAGGTGGAGAATTTCTCAGACTGCTTCTCTGTTTATTGGGACCATGTATCAAGGGTAGCTGTCACTAAGCCCCCACTGATGGGGACTGTCCGGCCTTATTACCTGCCATAATACGTTGGCTGGCACAGTGGGAAACAACGTTTCATTAGATGTTATCCAGAAAGGATATTGCTTGCTGGGGGCCAGGCAGAGATACGGCTCTTCTCTTTGCCTGCTGTACGGAGCCCGGACATGGCCACCCGGCACCTGAGCCCGCTCCCTGCAGCCCTGGAAGCCCTGTCCCTGGCCCGGCGTCTCCCAGAGAGATAGGAAGCCTGTGGAAAAACAGATTTCCTGCCGAGGGGGCTACAGGTCGGTGATTCTCAGCAGCACCTTCTCTGGGGGCCTGGAGTTTCATTTAGGAAACATCCGATGCCAGGAAAGTGCGCCAGAGCCAATTCTGATATTCAGCCTTTTCTGTGCCTCGTCCAATTTCCTTTCTCCCTTCCTTGCATTCATCGTGGTCTCTATTTTGGACACACTGATGCTTCATCAATGGCGGGAGCCGAGGAAGAGAAACCGGTGCAAAATCAGGGTGCCAATGTGACAATGTCTTAGAGCTCTGATTTCTGAACAAAGCATTCAAAGAGGAAGGTTGAACCTTGAGTGGAACGAGATTGGTGATTTCTTCAGAGCTCCTATTTCCATTTGATTTCCAGCACGGAGGGCCAGCATGCTACACTTGCTGATGAGATCATTCATTCATTCATTCATTCATGCATTCAACAAATGCTGGCTGTCTGCTGTGTGTCAGCGGCTCTGGGTTGTTCCGGAAGGGGAGCCCAGTGGTGGGGGAGATGGCCTGTGCCCCCACGGAGGGAGAGTGAGCCCCCCGCAGAGGGAGGATGAACTGAGTTCAGGTTATGCAGATGCCATGCGGGGAAGAAGGGGCAGAATGACATGGCGGGGTCAGGGAGGATTCCAGACAGGGCGAAGCTTAGGTGTGTGGCAGGTCATGCAAGTGCTCAGGTCCCTGGTGCCCAGGGAAGGAGGCCCTTGGAGGGACACAGGCCGCGCCCAGTGGGCAGGAGATGCGTCCCAAGGAGGGTGGCGCCGAGCCCCGGGCGCTCTGCCGGACATGGGAAGGAGCTCAATCTCGTTCCAAGGGAAAGGGAAGCCACTGGGGGACTGAAGCAGGGGTTTAACAGGGTCTGATGCACATCCTTTGAGCACCGCACTGGGGATTGATCTGTGGAGGGGCAGGGAGGCCCCTTACCCGCTGCCGGGAAGCCTGCCGTCTCAGCCTGGGGCAGCGGCTGCAAGGGGGAGACATGGACACATCCCAGGACAGACCAGGAGACGGAGCCATCTGCTCAGGGGCTGTGGTGGGCGGGCAGGGGTGGGGGTGTGTGGGGAGGGGCAAGTCCAGGCTGATTCTGGGCCTCCCAGTCCTCACACATTGTGGGTGTCGATCTGGGCTGGACAGAAACATCGCCGAGCTGGCGTGGTCCTGGATGGGCAGACACCCAGTGGCAGGTGCATGGGACGGGAGGAAAGTCTCCGAGTCCTAGATGGAGGGACACCGGTGGACTGTGAAATTCTCTCAGGTGACTCATTGTCCCGTGTTTCTATTTTCTGCAAAAAAGTCAGCAGATGGGGGCGTTTTCCTTGTACATAAACATTTCAGGGCTGTGCAGACCCATGCACAGGCTGGGACAGTGTGGGAGAGGGGCATTAGGGCTGGGAGGTCTTGGGGTAACACGCCACAGGAGTTAGGAAAGGCGAAGGAAGAACAAACGGCATCTTACTCTAAAAAGAAGCCAGGTACTTACTGGGCGCCAGGGACTATTTTTAACGGGAACTCTCTCGCTTCAAGCCCATTATGACCCTATGAAGTGGGTCCTGTCATCGTCCCATTTCCGAATTGGGGAAGCTAAACCCCAGAGTGATTAAGTCACTTGCCAAATGCCACTCGGCTAGTGAGCAGCACGAACTGGATTTGCACTGAACCCACCGGGCCAGGATGCTCCCTGTAAGGCTCAGGGTTGACCGGAGTCGGGCCCTTGTCCCCCTACCACAATAAAAGTACCAGAGCTCTCTGAGGTCCAGAGCTGGGTCCCATGGGACAGCAGCATGGTTGTCTCTGAGAGCTGCCCATTCTCTCCGGCAACAGCTCCCAGGCTTTCTCGAATCCACTCCAGGGGGACCCCTGCCCTCATCTTGCCATCACCCATGCATGGACATCATGCCAAGGGCTGGTCCTCTCTCCTCATCCTCTTTGACCCAGAGCACAGTTTCGGGTGGTCAGCCCCTCTGTGCTCTAGGCTTCCAGGACACCACCCTCTCCAGTAATTTCCTTCCACGCAGATCATCCCGTAAACATCACAGGTATTCCCCAAGACTCAGTCCGCAAGCCACATCTCTCCATCTACCCTGGCTCCCGTGGCGACCTTGTCTGGTCCCGTGGGTCTCAATACCATCTGGGTGCACCCCCCGCCACACTGAGCTCTCCACATTGGATTGTGAACCCTCTTCTTTCATCCAGCCTTCCACGCGACACCTCGGCACGGGGTCCCAAGTCAAACTGCGTCCTCAGCCACACCTGCTCGTCACCTGTTCCGCAGAGTTAATGCCTCTTAATGCTTGTCTGCTTCGTCTCTGTGTCTCCGTCACTTCCTTATTCCCAACCTCTGCCAGAGCAGAATTCCTCTCAAGATGGGGGAGGCTTTACCTCCACTTTCCGTGGAGACTCCTGCCCGGAGCCCCGGCCTTCTCCGCCCACAGTGGTTTCTCCAGAGGATGCGGAGCTGGGCCTGGCATCCCCTTCACCCGCATTTTGGGAACTCCCTTTACCCCTGTCTGTGCTTTGCTGGATCGTCTGCGTCCTGGAGCCTGCAATGTCCCTTTTTCTTGATGCACCACGGGTGTTAGGTAAGGCCGGGGTTACTTTCCCTCGAAATACAGGCAGTGCCTGGCGGTTCCTGCATGCTCCAGCCTCACCTCTGGCTGCCCCGAGGACGCGTGGGCCTTACGCATCTGCCGTCGGGGACCCGGGACCCGAACTTTCTCTGGGGCGCCTCTCTCTCCCTGGAAGCTCATCCCTCTGCCCAAGATGGTGCTTGGGAGAAGCAAGTGGAAACATTCATTGAATTAAGGAAAGAAAGAAAGAGCAAAATGCCCAAGGCTGTTCTAACGGAAATCGTGGTAAGTTGAGGCCACCCAGCGGCCGGTAGCTCTGGTAGCCCGTAGCGGCAGAGTCTGACAGTACAAGAGGCAGCCGAGCAGGGCGCTGTCCCATCTACGGGCCACCAGCCACCGGCTGTCCCCTGGGACACCTGCTCCACGGAAATCGGGGGGGCCAATCGCTCAGTCCAGAATCCTTGCTTTCGTTCGCTCGACGCTCCAGTCAACAATTACGGAGCCCCGGTGTCGGTGACTCCCAGGGCTCGTGGAGCAGCAGTGAGGGACGCAGCGTGGGAGGAGGCCCCGCACACTGTGAACGTTGATTCTAAGTGTGGAAAGCCCGGGGCCCAGGGCCTGGGATTCCTCCTCTCCTGCCGCCCCAGCCTCTGCTCCCCGACCACACCAAATCTGCCCCCTCTCGCATCTTTGCCCAGGAGGCCTGGTCCCCCAGTAACGGCAGGGCTGGTGTTTGTGACTGAGATCCTTGCCCTGCCACATGGCCTTGAATGGGCCCCACTCCTTGCTCCCGCACCCTCTGGCACGCCACCCTGCGGGCAGGGCCTTGCTCGTTCGTTTGCCTGTGGCCTGTCTCCAGAGAGCAGTGTCCGCACTCGGAGGGCGCAGGCCAACACGTGGCAGGTGCCCGGCAAACGCTGAGGTGCCAAGATCCCTGGACGCGGAAGGAGAGGTGCGGGTGAGCGGCCACCCATGGACGCGGGGCTGGTCTCAGTGCCCGATGCTGAATTCTGATGCCCGTCGAAGGAGTCCCTGAGCCATGGCTCTGCCCTCCCCATGATCTGTGGGCGCCCAGACCCCAGCGCCCTCCGGGCCACCAGTGGCCAGAGCCCAGCTGCTCCCCAGCTTCAGACTTTGTTTCCCGAGGAAGCTGCATCCTTGCCTAGTTACAGTCGCTGTGGTGATCATCTAAGGGTTTTTCCAAATTTAAAATTCATCTGCAGACCTGACCGATTTTACTGTGGCTCAGAACTGCTCCCACGTGAGAAGTGATGGCTCTCAGGGTTGGGGCTGTCGCGGACGTGGGTGGTAAGAGGAGCCGAGCCCACCACACTAGTCGCGATCTCGCTGTTGTGCGTGGGTGGCAGGGGGTCGCGGACTGACCCCTGCGATCATTCAGTAGGAGCATCTGCCCCAGTCCCATGTGCTCCTGCCGTGCACACCTGCGGGACTGGTGTCTGGGTCAGCGGCTTCGTCCACGCTGACGGGAGGCTCCCTGCAGCCCCACTTCTGGGACTGCCTGCCCCATTTCCACAGAGTGCCCACGATGCCCTCACCCTGCTCATGCTCACCAGCATCCACGCCCTCCCCAGTCGCCAAAGAGACTGGGCATTGGGTACACAGTCCATCCCAGCCAAGTGTCCAGACCTTGACGCTGAGTCCAGCATGTCTGCACCTCTGTGCCTCCCGGAACCCACCACACATGGTAGCCCACTGCCCCGGGCCCTCAATGCCCCGGACGCTCAATGCCTCCGACAACAGCCCCCTTCCTCTGACAGCAGGCCCCCACACCCCTGACACAGCTACAGTCCTTCCACGTGTCACTGTGCTCTGCAGGACATTGTGCCCGTGTGAAGGTCACAGCTCCCCCACAAGTTGGCCGTGGCCCCCCAATGAGCTTCGCGTAAGCTGTTGCTTCGATGTTGCAAGAATTCAGCACTGCCAGCTCGAACTGTTAATTTTAACAATCTATTCTGATTACCCAAATGGCCCAGCTTGCAAGTAGCCTGTGAAAACCAGCTCCCGATCCTCTCTGGAAGCCAGAAACCAACTCATTACTGCTAACTTGGCGCCGTTTTCACGGCTCGCTTTGGGGTTTTTTGTTGTTTTTTATCCTGCCGGTTGGAAACTAACTTTGACTCAAGTGTCTCAGTGGTGAGGTTATTTATATAATCCCTGTGCGTCCTCCGGATGGCTGTCTTTTTTCGCCCCGTTTTGTTATTTATCGTCGCTCTCGTTTCAGCTTTGAAAGGAACGATTTTAAGCCCTTGAAGGTTGCGCTGAATTCAAGAATGGTGCGATGAATCTGGCATTCCATTGCCTCCCCGGCTCTCAAAGCCCTCCGTGGAGACACGTGCCCGCGGCACGTGTGGGGGTAAACCATGCCGGGATCTCAGGCTGCCCCCCAGCGTTGGCCGCACTGGGGACGCCGGGCCCCACCTCCTCCTGAGAGCCTGTGAAGATAATGCCCACTGGCTTCTTTGCGATGTTGGGTAGCCCATCCCTGCTTACTCTCCTGGCGCCTAGAGACCATGTTCTTCTAGAACCGAGAATCCTACAGGTAAACCTCAGTGGAACATATGGATCCTTCATGAGGGCTTAAAATTCTCAGAGGCAGGTGCCCTGCAGTGTCAGAGATAAACCTCCCCACGAACCCGCTTCTCGGCATCTTCAGGAACGTCTGTCTGCGAGGCCACTGAAACCCGTGCGAGGGGGCGTTCGTGTGGCCACACAGGCCGGCTTTCCTTCCCGGCTTGGGAGTCAGACTCAGGCTCTCACGGAACTTCAGCACCTCCAGCTTTAAAACGGGAAGCAGCATGTTCTCCAACCACTGGTGATTGCATTCATCAGGGTGCTTGGTTTCAAGGGGCAGAAAACAGCAAAAGGGAATTTGAGTTGTGCACACAACTGAAGCGGGCTTCAGACATGGCTGGATCCCGCGCTCTCCTGCCTTGGCGCTCCTCTGCATTGGCTTCATTTTTGGTTTACGGGGGGAAGGCCGCTGGCTGCTCCAGCCTCATCCCTCATGGGGGCAGCATGGCTGTGGTACTCCAAACTGACCTCCGCTGGGGCCTGGGTCCAGTAGGCAAGGAGTGTCTGCCCCGTCTCCCCCAGCATCCCCGGGCAGAAATGTGCCAGGCTGCACGCCCGGAGGCCAACTGCCGAGCATCTGGAGCTGTTCTATTGCCCTCGGGACAGGGCCGGGTCCCCAGCACAGTCGGAGTGCTTCCCGGGAGAGGTGGCCACAGACGCCAGGCAGGCAGGCCGTGGTACTTGCTGGGCATGGTCTGGGGGCCGAGGGCTGAGGACGTTGCGTTTCGGTTCTGTGTGAACCCACCGCGGGGTTTAGGCTGCCGCCGTCCTGAGACACTGGTTTGGTGAAATGGGTAACGTTTCTTATTTTGTGGAACACATGGCTTTGCTTCAAGTAGCTGGAGGAGGGCCGCCCCCCCGCCACAGGCTGAGCGGCCGAGAGCCTGCAGATGCTCGGGGACCCCCATCTCAGGCTCTCCTTGGGGCCCGGGGAGATGGCAGCTGACCTTCAGCTACTTGGAGGTCATGTCTGCTTGGTGGCGTCCTGTTTCCCAAGCAGCTTTGGGCACCTGGGAGACGGTGATGCCCCCGCCCCGTCCCCGAGGCTTCAGGAAGGATTGTCCGGCTCTCCTGGGCCCAGCCCCCTTCTGCGTGTGACCGCCTCTCTCCGGAGGAGCAGGGCCTCCCACCGGCCCGGCCGGTCACCATCAGGGCACGCTTCCCCGTTCCGACAAAGAGCATCCCAGCCAGCCGGCACTCATCCCGTGTTTGCCCGAAGGGGAGAGGAATGAGAACTGGTCTAGGTCCTTAGAGTGGAGTTTGACCCACACCCCGATAATTCAGACATTCCTCTGATTCTCTGTCTTCCCCCTGCTTTAAACATTGACTCTTTTCTTTTTTTATCATAAAAAAAGGCTCAGGTTGAAGCTAAGAAAGAACATGAAGGTGCCGTACGGCTGCTAGAGGTAAGTGCCGGAACCCTGACCACCGGCCTCGGGGGCGGGTGAGATCGGAAGTGGGGGGCACTCATGAGCGTCCACTGGGCACCAGCCACTAGTGCTGCTCGCCCACCCCCCGTGCGGTCAGCACAGGGACCACACAGAGAGGCGAAGCCATGTCCCCACCGTCACACAGCCCACCGTGGAGCTGGGGGCCTCACGAAACCCTCTCTCCCCCGCGGGCTCCTCTGGGGGGCATGCAAGGAGGAGGAGGCCATGCTCTCGCTCGGGATGAGGAGAAGGTGTGGCTGTGGGTGGAACCGTGGACGGTGCTCTTTCAGGGACAGCGCTGATGTTAGGGAAGCGCTTGGCAGGTGCAATCTGGGGAGGCGTTTGCAGAATTAGGGAGGGGACAACCTGGGGAATCCGTGTGGTGGATGCCAACCGAGGCAGGGCCACAGTACCACCCGCAGTGAGCCCCGTGTGGGGGACTTCCCATGGCCGCAGACAGAGGCCAGGCAGCCCCAACCCCTTCCCTACAGATACATAGGCAGGGGTGGCCCTGCGTGGGCCTCTGTCCCCAGATACGGGGGGAGGATGGCCCCGTCCTTTGCCCCCAGGGCCATGGCGGCACAGAGCACCGTGTGTGCCTCTCCCAGTTCTCTTGCGTCGCCTCATGACATCCATTCCTCCCGCAGGGGAACGTTCCACTATTACCATGATATATATTGGAAGTGATTTTGTGAGAGCGTCCATTAGCTAATGAGTATCTGGAGGGGTGAGTGTGATGACTGGTAGGGGGAAATCTATCACCTGAGGGAATGGCAGCAGACCCCCAAATGGCCACGCTTCTCCCTGAAAAATACCCACCCCTGCGCGCCGCCCCCCCCCCCCACGCCCATTCGGATCGCCTCCTGGCTGCAAGCGCACTTCCTCGCCTCGGTCGCTCGAGGCCCACTGACTGGACGCGTGTGTGTGCCCCTGCCCTCTGGGGTCTCCTGGCTGGAGCTGGGCCGGGGGTGCTGAAGGCTTTGGCATGGGGGTCGCACTGGAACACGCTTCGGGGGGAACAAGTGCAGACGTGCTGAGAATCCCGTGTCTTCTTTACGAGGTCTTCCCGTGGTTGTGTCTTGCTTTGCGCTTCCCACAGGACACGCTGGATGGCATGCAGGTACTCGAGGGCTCGCGCCCCCCCCCGTGCCAGTGTGCTTGGCAGTGCTTTCCCTCGTGCGTGGGGCAGCCACGGGTGTCTGGGCCCGCTCAACCCGCCTCTTCTCCCGAAGCCGGCAGCCCCGAGCTTCCTCCAGATGCAGGGCGGGGGGCTCCTGGGGGCCGGGGGTGTGAGGATCCGCGGGCAGACCCTCCCTGGCGGGGGGCACTGCCAACTGCCAGCCAGGCCCCGGGACACAAGCTCTGTTCCCGCAAGTGTTGAGCAGGCCCAGCAAACCGGGTCTCCCGTTTCCCACCGCGGCCGTAAGGGTCAGGCTGGGAGGACAGCCCGGAGCCCCGACGACCGCAAGGGGTGGGGTGGGAGGTGGGGACGCTGATCCTGCCCTCGGGCCAGCCATGCCCAGCACGCGGCCCATCTGTCGGTCCTCGGGATTCCACCTGGCCCCGGAAAGTTCCACCGCTCTGTTTGTGTCTGCCGTGCGTGTGGCCGGGGCCCTCCTGCAGGCGAGGCCGCTGCCCTTCTCACTACCTCCGCCGAGCAGGAGGAACAGCGTCGTCCCTCTGAACAGAGTTCTGAGTGTTTCCCAAAACTCTGAGTTTGATCGCGTATTCACGGAAGGGATGGTTGTCCCGCTTTGAGGAGGAGTGGTTCTCAAAGTGGGGTTCCCAGACCAGCAGAGTCGGCATCAGCTGGGGGCTTGCTAGAGATGCAGATTCTCAGGTCCCACCCAACCCGTGGAGTCAGAAAGTGTGGGGGGGGACCCAGAAACCTGGGAGGGACACAGCCACCCTCCCCTCCCCCCACTCCCGGGGGCAGTTCTGACGCAGCCGCTGTCTGGGAAGCATTGCTTCGCGTCCGTGAGGCTAGTCTGGGGACGGAGGGCCTAGGGGACGAGCCAGTGCACTGCACTGGAGTCTCGGCCGATCCATAGCTCAGCGTCTTAGTGACCTGAACCTCCACCCCTCCCACGTGCGTGCATCCTGAGTGGCACGCTGGGGACTCCCCTGAGTCAGGTGCTCTCCTCAGCAGAACAGCCGCCCCCTTGCCCAGCGAGACGCTCACACGGGACTCCAAGTGTTGTCTCAGCAAACATGTGGCAGCAAACTCCCCCCCAGTGGCCGTCCATGCACAGCCAGTCTGTGGGTGTTCCTGAGCCCTGTGTTCTGATGAGCGAATGGCCAGGGTGTCTGGGGATGGGAGGAGGGGGGCAGTCTCCATCCCCATTAGGACGCGTGCAGAGTCCCAGCACCCGCGGAATCATCCGGGCTTACTGTGCGGCCTCGCCAAGGTGGGCGTCAGGCATTAGCTGAAAATAGAGCTTTTCCAGAATCAAGACTGAGCACTCTGTGAACTGCAGAGAAGGCACCATTAGGGAAACAGTGTCCGCCGCACTTCACTGGGGAGTTATTTCAAGACAAGCAAGAGAACGTTTTAAAATTAATAATAATGACAATCCAATGACAGTGACCTGTGGTTTCCTGAACACTCACTTTGTGCCAGGTGCTGTTCTAAGGGCGCATCTGGGTACATCTAGGACACGGTGCGCATGTCGTGTCACTTAATCTTCACGACAGCCCAGGGGGAACCGAGGCACAGGTGACTGGCCCAAGGCAAGCTGGTAAGAAGCGAGTCTGGACTCAAACCCCAGGAGTTTGGTGCTGCTTTGCAGCTGCGTCCCATCCTCCCTGGGAAGTGGGGTCAACTCTCCTGCCGGCAAAACTGCAGCAGGCATTGAACTGTGAATGAGTTCACACGGTGGCGAGACCCAGAAGCGCTGCCTTCCCTGGCAGGGGCGCAGGCCACGTGGACACTGTCCACCAGGCACTAGACACACGTATCGGATTTAATCCGTAGACCCCCCCCCCCCCCCAGTGAGGTCGCTACCATCATCATCCTCTTCCCGGATTGGAAATCAGGCACAGAGACTGAGTCCCTTGCCCCGGGACGCACAGCTTGCAAGAGCAGAGCCAGGCTGTGAGGGAAGGAGGGCCAGTGGGCGGCGCTGTCTGAGGCTGCTGAGAAGGGGTGCAGGGGAGCAGTGCCTGTGTGCGGGGTTCGGGGGCGGCGGGCTCCGGGCCCGTCACAGGGGAAAGCCCCGGGATGAGCTTACTCTCACCACTGTCTGTGCTGTGTGCTTTGTGTGTGTGTTCTGTATGCTTTTTGCCTTATTCTTCGGGGCGCCTTCCCAGCACCTCCCCTGTGGTCGCCTGCTTGCTGGCCGTCAGCTCCGGGATGAGGCTTCAAACTGCCTGTGACGCCAGATGCTTTGTCCCAGCTGGGAAGGAACCTGCGCAGGCTCCTTTCATCCTGGGTCTCATTTGGGGAGACTTTGATGAGCAGACAGTGCGCCCCCTAGCCCAGGCCGGCATGGGGTCTTCTCGGGGCAGGCCCAGCATCCAGCAGCGCTGGGACCTTCCTGGGCCTGGGCCCCTTTGCCTCACGAGTCCTACCCCTTCCTCCATAAAAGTACTAAAACTTACATTTTACACGGACCTGCCTGGGGGTAAAGAGGTTATAGTCCACACTGGATTCATTATTATTTGTTCGTTTCCGATTTTAAAGGAAACTGAAATGAAAACATTTGCGTGGGTCCCTAAATGTACCGGCCCCATGCCGCTGGGCCTAAGGGGGGGTCACCCTGCTGGGCTGGTGTTAGGACACTGAATAACCACGTGGCAAGTGAGTGTGCGTGTGGGTGAGTGAGCGCATGGGGGGAGGACACGGGCTTGGTCCCGTCAGAAAGATCCCGGTTCTCAGATGCATTTGTAGAGTGAGGCTCAGGCCACAGCCTCACATCGAACATATGAAGGTCGTTCTCTGTCGGCACCGTCCGCTGCCAATCGGGGAAGGCCCCGGAGAACTCCCCCCCAAGTGATGCCGTGGGGATGCCGCAGGGGGACGCTGCGGGGAGGGCGCGGGGCAATGACTTGGGGACGATGCAGGGGGGGCGCGGGGACGACCTGGGAATGCAGGCTCCCTGCATCTTGTGACCATGCCTTCTGGCGCATGGGGCTCCTTGGTGACCACGGCAGGGACAGCTCCTACCTGCTCTGCTGTGTCACCCCTGCCCCGGCCAGAGCCGGTGACACTTCACTGCAGGAGAAGCCGGAAGTGCCATCTCCCTGGGCTCAGGGAATGAAACCAAACGTGGTTGACCCGTGGCATCATCCCCGCCCTGTCTGAATTCTAGAATCCTTATGGGACAATGCGATTTTGATACGAAGTGTGCAGAATAGTAGCCAAGTTGAGAATCTGAGAGGTGGACACATAACGATTTGTAATTAATGTTTTATATCTGACACGTCTTCGGAAGCCCCTGCCCCCCCCCGGGGCTCTGTGCCCCCAGAATAGCCTTAGCAGCCCCACACCCTGAGGCTTCGCTGTGAGATGAGGTGGCTCGGGACAGGGAAGCCGTGCGTGCCCCGATGCTTGGGAGCTTGGCTGCCCTGGGACTAACCCCCACTCCGGCTCTGTGTCCCAGGGGCCACCGCCTGCCCCCTCCCCGCTGTTGGCACCCCGCAGGTGATACAGGTATTCTGAGGTCCCACCAATGACAGGTGCTTATCTGCACACATAATACTACGTGACAAATGCACATCTGTCCGGAAACAGGGAAACTCCGGCGATCCAGACCCACCAGCTTAGAATTCACTGCCATTTCCGTTGGAGAATTGGACAGATGTTGAATCACATGAACCAAAGCAAACGTTGAAGACACTTGTGCTAGAGACAGGCATGGTGTAGAATGCTAACCATCAGCCCAAGAGAAGTCTGCACTCACCAGAGTCTACCCTTGGTGACGGCATCGTTCCATTCAGTCTCGAGACTGCATCGTCCTGCAAAGATTCTGGAGTTTGGAGCAATCAGTTGGGAAGATCCCGGAACTCAGCCTGTGGAGGTGAACGGACGGGGGATTTCCCATGTGCTGTAGAGCTGCCGGCAAGAGCCCGCGGAGATGGAGTATTAAACTGGCAGTGGAAGGTACTCCTGAGTTGGGCATCACTGTGAAAATGACACAGAGTATCCCTGTTGATGATGAAACGTAGGGAATTCTGGTAGCCTCGCATGGGCTCAGGCGTGCTCTCACACCTTGCTGAAAATCGACGTCCAGGCAACCAGTGGGGGGGAGCTCGGGTGTCTGAGTTGCTAGGCTAGCTGCAACCCCCTCCCCTCGGTGTCTGCACTGCGGCTTTGCCCCCAGAGAGGGGGAGACTGCCGCTTCTGCTAATGGAGCCCCTCCCACAACGCCCCGGGGTCTGACTTTGCAATTCCCCATTGGGTTCTGGAAGACACGCTTCACCCCATGTTCTAGGTGGAGACAGGCCCACAGAGGCCGCAGGACATGCCTCTGGGTCCCCATGAGTGGGGGGGGGACCCGCAGTCGGAGAGGCCTGGGTTTGTCCGGCCCCTGCCTGGGTGTGCGACCCCTGGCTTTTGTGCGTCTTGGCCTTGTTTTACTCCCCGTGCCGTGGGCTCATACCACCTGAGCCCGTGGTCTCCCTGGCCATCAGCGAGGCCGACAGCACCCGGCACAGAGCGGGTGGACGCCCCCGAGTAAGCAGCTCGGCAATCAGGATGCCACACGGAACCTGACTTCTGTGCGCTCCCACACCGGGGGCCCAGCCTGCCCAGGACGCCCCTCGTTCTCCCTGCTCCTCGAATGAGTCACGGCCACTCCGCACTCTCCACCTGGCCTGGCTGGACCCAGGGCCCAGCCCCCCACGTGGCTGTCCTCTACGAAGCCCAGAGGTCTGATGTGGAATGCGGAGGGGGGTAGGGGCACAGATGGCTACAATCACGCTGGGATGTGTTTCCCTTCATCTTCATAAATACCCACGACCACATTTGCAAGTCTCTGTGTTTCTTCCAGGGATAATTTACTTGCCTGATGTCTCTGCCATCTGTTAGCATCGCGGTCTGCGCGGTCCCCGTCCCCTGCAGGTGGCCAGCTCCCCGGGGGCCACCCGTCCAGGAGGCGACAGGGCTCTGGATGCTGAAATACATACCGATGTGCGAAGAAGCCAGCCGGGCCGGTCGGTGGGGTCGCGGCCGCCTTCCTGCTCCCTGGGAAGGCGGTCCTCCTGCTGGTGACTCAGGGACCGGGGGGGGGGGGGGTGCTGCAGCCAGGCCAGGACACCCAGCTGCTGGGGGCTCCTTCAGGAAAAGCTGCCTCTCTTCCGGAAGGCAGGAAGCCGGCTTCCAGAGGGAGCGCCCTCCTGTACGAGACGCACTTTGGGCGTAACGGGTCCCGGGCTCCCCAGACCACTGAGATCAGGCACCGGAAGCTCCTGGGCTCCTGTGGCCCCCCGGCCATTTTCTCGGGCGCCTGGGGGGGGGCGGTGAGGCAGGTAACAGCCGAGGAGAGCTGTGGTTAGGTGTGGCCCGCATGGCTCCTCGAGTCTCTCTGGAAGCAGCAGGAGGAGGTGGGAGAGGCCTGGCCGCCCCCCTGCAACTTTGCTCCAGGTTGTGCTGAAGGCAAGGCTCCCACACGTACAGACACGGGTTAAGCAAACACTCTGATGAGCAGGCACATCTGTGTGTGTCCACAGCTCCGCGACGTCTGCCTGCATCCTGGGGACCTCCCACCACCAGTGTGCCTGGAAGGCTCACTCGAGGGAAGCAGGTCAAGCTGACGGGCCTGGTCCAGGAGGCCTTGGGGAACCAGAAATCCTCCGAATCCGCATCTGGACACAGGACCATTCAGAGGCTTGTGGCTTCTGTTCCAGTCTTGGATCCTGTCCACTCGAAGGCAGGATGACACCACGAAGTTTGAGCCAATTGACGTATCTTGAATACCTTTAATGTCACCAACAAATGCCCGTTTCTCCCATTCGTCATGCTTAGGGAAAAGCTGATATTTCATCAGGGGTTTTTTTCCCCTGATATCGTCCCCACAAATGAGCGTGGCTTGGGCACCGATGGAGACGGGGTGGCTGACGTCTTCGGGGCAGCTGCGTTCCTAACGTCCGCCCTGCCCACCCCTGGGATGGGAGTCTCAGGGGCAACAAAGATTGTTCCGGAGTGGAATGCCAGCTCCCCGGGACACATGCTCTTCATCCAGAAGACTGGGCCCCCAGAGCCCCAGACCCTGTGGGGGATCCTCCTGCGTGTCCAGGGCTCACACGGGCACAGTTGGAGGCCATCGCCTGGGCCACAAGGCCATCCAGCCAGCCTGACCAGGTGCCGGCTGGGAACGCTGCCCGGGTTTTCGTGCCCAGGGTCACCGAGTGGCCGTACCGTCTCCAGACCGGCCTTGTCTGGCCTTGCCAACATTTAAACATGGAGAGATCTTTACATTAAAACAGAGACTCTCTTCTCCTTTTGGAAGACTGGAAGTTTAGCCCCCGTGGGTCTGGACCAATGCCGAGCAGGTGCCCCCTCCGGCCAGAACATGCATGCTCCCGTTCACTGTGTTCCCCAGCATCGCCCTGCTCGCCCGTGCTCCCTCCGGCACTCCCACCAGCCTCCATGGTTGTCTGGGTACACCGACATGCCCACCCACTCCTCGGACTGCATGGTCAGCACGTCACCAGCCACTCCTCAGAGCGCCCTGTCCGGGCCAGCCGCCGGGAAACGCACAGCCCAGTCGCCATCGGTGAAGAGGACCCCTGAACAAAGAGACACAACCTGGCAGGAGGGGGTCACTGAGGGCAGTTCCCAGGGAGCTCGGAGGCTACACTTGCTAGCAGTGGGTGCCAAGGATGCCCGTGCATGGTGGCCCATGACAGGTGCTGCCGTCAGGCACCTGCACGCGGCCCCGTCCCCGGGCATGTCTGCGTCCTGCAGGGTCTGGCTGGGAGCGCACGTCGCCCCCTCCGCCTCAGGGCCCCACCCCTCCCAGAGCGCCACGCCACACAGCCCCAGCAGCTGGCCGCTGGTGACAGGCGTGTCTCGGATGCCAGGTTCCAGGGAGGCCCGTGAGGACCTCGGCCATGCTCCACGGGCACCACCGGACTTTGACTGCCCAGGCCGGGGACCTACAGCATCATCTCATATTGTTAAATCTGTTCACATCTGGATTTCTCCTGTTTTTACGTTCCTTTAGCGTAGAGTTCCGGGAGCTGGGTGCACACGGAGATTCCCGTTGCCACAGTGGGAATGCGGATACCCGTCACCCCCTACTCGGACTCTGTGCGTCGTGCCGTCCGCGGCCCCAGCCCGGACGACCGCCGATCTGTCCTCCATCACTCTGGCTTTGTTGTTTCTAGGATGGCGTGGAAGTGAAGAATCCATGTGCTGTTTTTAGTAGGTGGTACCGAGGATTTGATCTGCCGGCCTTTCTCCTAACGCAGGTGAAAATGCGTTCACGGCCACTTAAATAGTGCTCGTGTTCTCCCACCAGCCACCAAACATTCTCGCACACCTGGACAACCCCAGTGAGCTCAGGGCCCCCCGTGCCCGCTTGCTCTCCTCCTCTGAGGACGCTGCCCGTCCCTCAGGGTTCACGGCTCTGCCCTGGAGCGAACGAGTTGGGAGTTAGGGCCCTCGGCCTCGGGGCATCTGACAGGTTACTCAGTTCTGGGGTCGGCCCAGCTGGAGGCGGGTCTGACGCGGTTCCCTGTCCCCCGCCCGGGGCCCGGGAGTGCGGAGCTCACTTCTCTGCCTTGGCAGAGGCAGCAATCGCTGATAAGCTCATTCAGCTTTTTAGAAGAAGAATCCTGCTGATTTTTTTTTTTTTTAATGAATCGAAGAAATTAATTATAGGCTTGGGATTTGTTAGGTTTATTTTTGGAAATCCCTGTTCTCAGACATAAATAGCACTTCATTCTATACTAAGGAGCTGGCAAGCTTAATGCCAGAGGAGGGGAGAGGAGGGTGGGGAGATGGGGAGGAGGGGGGAAGGAGGGTATGGGGGGGAGAGGAGGAGGGGCGAGGAAGCGGAGAAGGGGGAGAAGCATGTCTACCGCTGTCCTCCGCGGGTCGAGGGCTGTTCCTGGCCGTCCCTCATTCCCGCACACACACCCATATTAAACCAAAGATCTACTGGATGCTGACTCGGTACCAAGCTCCGTTCCAAGTGCTGGGGACGCATCGGGGAAGCAGCAGACGATCCTGCCCTCGTGGAGCTGACATGTTAGCCGGGGACCAGGCAACACACGGAGTTAATAATGCAGCAGATGGGATTCTCCATTTATCATGGAGTAAGGAGCAGAGACAGGCAGGACTCCATCCATGCAGACGAAATGAGCCACCGCACCGCAGATCCGCAGTCCCCTCTTTTCACGGATTTGGCAAACACTTACTGAGCACCTACTATGTGCCCGATTCTGTGAAAAGCCCTGAGGTTGTATCGGGGAGGGAAGCAGAGAGAGAGAAGGCTTGGAGCTTCCCATCCAGTCTGGAGACAGACGAGAAGTAACCAGGGGCTCGCGTACCACGGGGGCGGTGAGCACCACGCAGAGAGTGCCTCGGGGGGAGGGGGCAGAGCCGACCCTCCACCTGTCCCTCCACGGTGCGTGCACCCAGCTATAGACAGTGCAGGCACTCTGGTCGCTGAGACAGAGCCCTGCGTCTGCACCAGGATAGGAAGTGTGGTCCATGAGCGTCTGGGGAAGAGTGTACATATCAAGCCAGCCAACCTGAGAGCCCGCGGGACAGCAACAGGACAGGAGCGGGGTCAGAAGGGAGCTGCCCCGGGCTGCCCCTTCCCTGCCATGTGTCCGAGGGAGCCCACCCCTCTCCCCAGGGCTCCGGAGACATCCCTGCATGTCTGCAAATGTTGCTGTGTGCTAACCAAATCCAGCAGAAAGAAATTCCTTTTTATTGCTAGAGCAGTGTTCCTTGGGACTCTGCAGTCTAGGGGTGGGCGCCCCCATGAGAAAAATGCATCAGTGGATTGGCAACTGAGCTGCCCCCCAAGTCTGGTATGTGTCACCACCTCACACTCCAAATTTCAAACGGCTGTGGCAAGACGTGCCAACCACAAGGGTCCAAGCTGAACACAGAGCCCAGAACAATCCACGGTTGGCTGGGATCTGAGTGTTTGTAGGGCTTCGCGGCCTGTGTGGTTTCCCACGTCCGGCCGGGGAGGGGACTTGGCCAACAGCCAGGCTGCACAGGATGCCTGGTTTTATCAGACGCTGTTCTCCCACGGAGGTGGGAGGTGGCTCGCCGCCACACACGCGTGTGCATGGGTGTGCACACGCACACACCCGTGTGCACACCCATGCACACACGCCTCCCCCACCCCTGACCGCGTGTCCGTGCCTCTGCCGTGCAGAGCAAGGTGCGGGAGCTGGAGGAGAAATGCCGGACGCAGAGTGAGCAGTTCCGCCTGCTGTCGCAGGACCTGGAGAGGCTCCGGGAGCACGCGGGGAAGATCGACCTGCTGGGTGGCAGTGCTGGGGCCTCCTTGGACGTCCCCGCGTCCGGCAAGCCTTTCCCGCAGTTCATGAACGGACTCGCCCCCTCCATCGGCAAAGGTGAGTGCCTGCCCCGCCCCTGCGTCGCGTTGTGGAGCAGGGATGGCCAGCGACCCCACAGCGGGGCGAGCCCAGTGCATGTGTCTGACTGCCTGCGCTGGACACCCGGCATCGCGGGGCTCTGGGTGACGGCAGGCCCCCAGCAGCCACTGGGCATGCCCGTAGCACCAGCCCCTGCTCCGAGCACTCGCGGGTGTCAGTCCACGTGCTCTTGGCACGGCCGCGTGTGGCAGGCAGAGAGCAAGACTGAGGCCCTTGCCTGGGTCACACAGCTCCTGGCAGTGAGCTGGGGAGCTCCCGCCCGGGGCCGTGAGACACACTGCTGGGCTGTGACCCTCTCCGCCTTCATGCCAAGCAGCCTCCGCGTGGGGACGAGGTCCTGCCGCGCGAAAGCCGGGAGGGTCACAGTGGTGAACGCCCACTCACGCTCAGGAGGTGGGGGGTGGGGGGCAGCACGGTTCGACCTTGCATGCTGGGGGAGGGATTTTGTCTTTGTATCTGGCTGAAAGACCACCGGGGTCTGCACACGGCCTCACTGAGGAGCTCCTGCCTAGACGCAGAGGGCTGCCTGGGCCGTCAAGGAGCACTTTCCTCGCCCAAGGGCAAGCCACAGGAGTCACCCTGGTTGCCAGAATACCCGCCTGTTCAAAACTTGTTTTAATTAAGGGGAGATGAGTGTCAGACTCCCCCTTTGGAATTCCATAAAGGAGAGAATTTCCAGATTTCTTCCCCTTATCATCAAAACAGAGGATGAGGTTTCTTCAGTGGTTCATGATATTACAACGAAGCGACGCTGCCTGTGTCTTGATAAATCACCTTTCCCTGCGTGGCTCCCGTTGGTGCCGTCCTTCCTGTGTCCCTCTCAGCCATTAGCTGGCATGTCACGTGGCTGTGAACAGCAGGGTGGGGGGCGGGAGGTTGGCAAGTCCCTCCGCAGCGTCCCGAGCACATGGTGCGCCCAGGCCGGCTCTGGGGCCTGCGGCTGCGATGTCAGCCGGAGGCTGGGCCCCACGCGGAATCTCCTCTCAGTGGGTGCAGACATGAGAAGCAGAAGCAAGGGGACAGAGGAATGGCTCGGACAGAGGTGTGGGGACAGGGTGACGAGGTAGAAGGTGACCCAGGGCTACGTTAGATCAGGCGGCCTCAGACGCCCGCCTCCAGGAAGTGACGTTGGGGCCATGTTGCCCGAAGGCTAAGGAGAGGCAGGATGGTTTCAGCTCTTACTCCGTGAGACGAACGTTCTCAGGGTGGGTGGCCATATGTTTGGCCGGTACGCATTTTTCAAGACCCCAACACGTTTGGTGACTCCCAGGACTCAGAACCGTGCTTAGAGCTCTGATGGCGACACGGGACGGTGACACGGTCAGATCCTAAGGGCAGAGACAGGATGCCTGCAGGATCCACGCAGGCCACGGGAGCGCCCCGTGCAGGCAGAGTTCCTGCCCAGGGAAGCTGTGGGGGATGCGGCGCCCAGGGTGGTCACATGGTGCCTCTGCCTGGCGCGCACTGGAGCCCCAGACCACCGGGGAAGACAGGTGCTCGGCACAGACCCCATGGGGCCTGGTCACGCTCCCGACCCATGCCACTGCGTTCGGGCCCTCGGCCAAGCTGCACGTGGCAGGCAGGCCCTTCTCCCCATGGCATCCTGGTCCTGCTGCATGAGCTCCTATGTGCAGAGTGTAGACGCGTTGAGTGTCCAGAGGGACGGCTCCAGGAAACGGGATATGATTCCTGATGGCGGGAGCGGGCCCTCAGTGAAAGCAAAGCCAGCAGGTGCTCGAGGCACCAAGACTGCTGCTCGGACCCTGGTGGACCAATAAATGGGTTTGTACCACGGTTTCCGGGCAGCCATCGGGAAGAGCCGCCATCCCGATGGGCCGAGCTCACGTAACGATGCGCGCGACCTCACCCCGCGAGGGGCCCCCATTGGCAGGGCCCATGCACGCTTGGCTTTACCCTTGCCGCACCGGCATCGCTGATGGATGCGTGGAGGAGAGCCCGCAGGGTCCCCCGAAGCCCCGCGGTCCTCCCGAGGGCGGTCCTCCCGAGGGCATTCTCCAACGGGTGGGCGCCCCGGGGGCCTCGGCAGCTGGGCCCCGCTTTCTTCCCCTGGGTGTGAGGGGAGCATGGAAGGGCCAGCCTGAGGCAGAGAAGGACTGTGGGCAGATGCGTGGCCCACCCGCTCTGCGTCCTCCTGCCCAAGGCCAGCCTGACCCGGAGGCTGAGGAGACAGTTGGGGGTTGATTGGGAGCCGCTAAGGGACCGCAGGCTGCGCAGTGGACCACGTCTGACGTGAGTGCAGGCCCCGCAGTCAAGTCCAGGTCGAATCTCAGGAGAGCAGCGCCCACTGCAGGAGGATTGCCTGGGAGCCAGTGAGGTCGAGGGCGCTGGCGGTTCTGACGGTTTTGCCTCCGCCTCACGCCGGCTCTGAGTGGGACCTGGACCTGGACCAAGGACTGGGCCGCGTCAGCCAAACGTGAACACGAGGAGACCCCACTGTGTTCATCTTGCATGGTCCGCGCATCCACGCTGCTGACCCCGGCGGTCATCGGTCAGGATGGCCAGGTGCTGCTGTGGCGCACCCCGACCTCAGGGGCCAGATCTGCCCCGCAGCGCTTGGGGGACGGGCTGCACTCTCCTCACTCAGGAGCACTGGAAGGCACAGCCTCTCTCTAGAATGTTCCATGGAAAGGAAAAGGAGGCAGTGGATCACACACCTGCTCACCTCCACTCACAGGGTGCTGGCCGGACCACCGTGGGTCAGGGTTCGCACCCCCCACGGCCCGGGGCAGGGAGAAGCAGTAATGCTTCGCACCTGCCATTCTGAGGCTTTTGGGTCGCTTCGCACCTGCTGTACGCCGAGCACCTGCCCTTGGCAGAGGGGACAGATGGCGGCGACCCGGCAATGCCCCTGCCCTCCGGGATCTGACCCCCCCCAGCAAAGCCCCGTGTTTGTTGTGGCACCAAGTCCAATTTGGGGGCTCTCTCTCACAGTTCCCTTAATCAGGCTGAGCCGCGGGGCCCCTGGCGGGTGGGACACTTCCCGCCTTACACTGAATCACGTGGTATTTCCCAGCTGGGACACAGCAGGTCACATCTTCAGGGAGGCGATCCCGTGGTGTGACGGCTACAGGCAGAGGCCGGACGCGACGGGGGGAGATTGCGCTCCTGTGTTTCACGTTGGAACCCTAAAAATGCCTGGCCCTTTGGCCACTTCTTGTGTTAGTTAGGACTCTTTCGGTCATAAATGACAGCAAAGCCGACCTAAACTGGTGCGAGCCGGAAGGAACTTACTTGTCGTCAGGATGAGGAGACAGGAGGTCCAGCTCCAGGCACAGCTGGACTCAGGGGCTCGAACCACATCCCCAGGAGGCGGTTCCTCCCCACCTGGCGGCTCCCCTGCTATGAGCGCTCTGAGGGGACCAACTTTTCTCCTGGTGGCAGTGTGGCTGCAGCGTCACCGAGCCTCCCAGCCTCCTGCATGGCAGCCAGGGAAAGGGAGAGCCTCTCTCTCCACGACTCCCTTTAATTCCCTGTGGCGGGAACTTCCCTCCCCACGCGACACCACCGTTGCCCCCAAGCCATTCTCATGGCCAGGAGTGGGGTCAGGCTCGCCATGGGGACCCAGGACAGGGGTGGGGGGTGGGCGGATCCCAACACGGAGCCCCGAGGCTGATGCAGTGAGGGGACAGGCATGCTGGGGGGTCGAAGGACCCGTGTGTGCTGTTATTTCATCTGTGTCCTTGTTAAACTGTCTCGTGTCGTGGTCAGCTCAGGAGAGCACCGTCCGAAGCCGCGCCGTGATCGGGGACTACATCCGGCCCCTCCCACTTGCTGGTGACAGGCCGGAGCCTCCATCTGTCAAGCCCGCCTTTCTGTCGAGATCCGCTAGCCCAAGATGCGGGTTTGAATCAGACGTGAGTCCTGGTGTGTGTGCGGCTGGTGGCGACGCCAGAGTCCTCCCCCCTTCCTACCTCCTCCCTCCTCCTGCTTCTCCCTCCCACCAATCCCCATATCCAGCCTTCACTGATCCTCATGTCGCCGTCTCCATGCAGTCTTCCCGGATGTCTCAGCCTTGGAGCCCCGGGCACTGTCGGACAGGCGAGCGCGGGGAGTGGTGTCCGTGTCCTGGGGCTGAGCTCCTGTGAGCAGAGGACACGGTCACTCTCCATCTCCATGTCTTCACAGAAGCCTGGCAGGGCCTGGCACACACGCCCGGTCCACCCAGCAGGTCCCATTCCCTGCATCGGGGAAGACCCCGCCTCGGGTCCGCTCCTGGCGTGGGAGATGCGTTCCGTATAAATGTCCTCCCGAGTGACTGGGGGCCCACGCTGCGGGAGCCGCTCCATCTCGGGGCTGGTGTCTCACGGGAGCGCCACCATCTGGGGCAGGAAGCTCAGCGGGGCCCGAAGGGTTTCCCGTGTGCTCCTGGCACGAAGCGTAACTCGAACATTGTCTGTGTCTTTAACAGATGGATAATGAACGGAATTCCAATACCTCCAAGCAGAGATACTCGGGGAAGGTCCACTTGTGTGTCGCCCGCTATAGGTAAGCACGAAGCTCCGCTCTGCCCCCCTGGGCGTGGGGGGCCCCCCCGAGGAGGCCATGGGTCTGGGAGCGCTCCCCCTGGGCCCTGGCCTGCAGGCACCAGCTCCACCAGGCTTGGGTGGGGGGGTCCTGTGGTGTCCACACTCGGTGAGAACGCACAGGCCATGGGCTCCGCATGACTCAGAGACGAGCGCAGAGCCACTGTGTCCCCCCCAATTCTCGACCTGCTTCGAAGGAAAGCATCCTGACGCCAGATCCTGCTAGGACAGACACAGCCGCTCAGGAGTTAGACAGAAACAAGCAGACAGGAAACACTTTGTCCCTCCTTCACGCTCAACCACGACCCGGCCTCTGGTCCCAGGTGCCCCGAGTCTGTCTGCGGCACGCTGACACCACCCCCAGCAGAGCCGCAAGCTTCAGGCAGGCGGGAGTGACCGGAGGTTTAGCCCAGCCCTGTACCTTCCACACCCTTTGTTTTCTCCAAGGGGAGCCATTTGTAACAGCTGTTATGCTGATTAGCAGATTATTTTCTGATTAGCGATCCATTCACTTTGCCAATGAAAACCCACTTCTGCTGCTCAGATAACAGAAGGGTTTGGAGTCGCTCCCCCGGGGCCACAGGCTTCTCGATTAGGAAGCCAGCCAGCCCCGGGGGCGGGCACACCCCGCTCTGAATGCTGGCTGCACCCCACATGACCTGCACTGTCCGTGGGGACGCTCGCTGCCCCAGCCCTGGGAGGAGCTGCCGGGCCACAGGGTGCGGGGGGGGGGGGGGGGGGGGGGGCTCGACCTGCCTGTGTCACAGAGGAGGTGGGGCCATCCGGATGCTGAGGGGCGCTCTCCGAGCTGGCTTCCAGGGTCCCGAACCACATACCCCTGCCTCCCCCCGCCCTGTGCCCTGGGCTTGCCTTCCCTCCACTCCCCGGGACAGGCCGGGGCTCATTCCGGGGACAGGGGCCCCGAGAGCCGGTGCACCCCAAGGACGCAGTCCATAGCAGTGTGAAACCAGGCACAGAGAAGGCAAGAGTGACTGGCTGGTTTCTGCAGGACGTGGCAGCTGCCAACCACAGCCGGAGTGCACCGCGTCCCCCTAGTCCTGTTCCTCGATGGCGCTGTTGACGGTTTCCTGGTGGTGCTTTGATGTCTGTGTGTTTTAGGCCAGAAAAGCCCAAACCGCAGCAAACTGTGAACAGCACAGAAGCTGGGCCCAGAGAGAACGTGGCAGATCCAAGTTCTCTAAATGTCCTTAGAGTGTCCCCAACGGGGCGCTTCTGAAGGAGAGGCAGGAGTTTGGGGGGTTTCCTGGCGGCCAAACATCGACATTATTCAACCAGCCTCTGGACAGAAGTTTCTCCAAACTTAGAACAGGAGAAGCCCTGCCCTGGATGTCGCTTCCCGTGGCGGCTGGTATACTCACCTCCCGCCGATGGCCGCCCGCTTGTCCCCACATCTCCTGCCTGCTCCCCAGCCACCGGCCCAGAACCCCCACCCTCTGTCCAAACAGCTTTGCGGAGGCGTCACTCGCTCACGTGGGACACAAGTCACGGCGGGAAGTGCGCCGCCATGTCCGGATGCCCGCCACCCTCACCTGTGCCTCGCCCTGCGGCTCTGCCTGCTCCCCCGACCCTGCCCCAGCCCTGCCCTGAAAGCCACCATGCTCTCTGTGTCTACAGGTTTCCTGTTGCAGTCATTGCCCCCCCCCCCCGACCCCCGCACGTGGGTGCATGGCAGCGTTGGGGCCTTCCCTCCTTTCTGTCTGCAGATCAGGGCGCACGGGGTGCTTTATCTGTCCGGCCCCCATGCACTCCCTCCGAGTCCAGGGTCCTGCCTGAGGTGGGCTCTCCATTTGCACACGACGGCTGCCCCCCTCGCCCTCCCTGAGCTTGCAAATTCAGTGAGACACCCCGAACTGACCCTTGCCCTCCCTTCTCCCAGCATCAGCCCCCGCCCGCGGACCTGACTCAGTGCCCGTGTCCCCCTCCGCTCATCCTGACCCATGAAGCCTTCAGCCCCATGGCCCCTCACTCTTTGTGTCCAGGCAAAGCCCAGTTTCGTCACCTCCTGAGCCGCTCCCTGATCCAACGTCTTCACCCCATCTCCTCTGCCAGCCCCATGCACAGGGTGCCCCGAGGGTCTCCATAAAATGCAGGCATGCTCAAGTCACACCCCACCTTAAAACTCCTGATACCTCCCAGCTCCAGAGATCAAATCCACACCGACAGGGACCCTGCCAGTCGTCATCCCTCAATGCTCCTGCATTCACCTCCAGCCAGGCTGGCTCTCAGCTCCCGGGAGGGACCCTGCTCCCTGCCCCAGGGCCTTTGCATATGCCACCCCCTTGCCAGACTGTTTCCCCACTTCCTCCACCACCCCCCCCCCCAGGCTTTCACAGTAAACACCCGTCTGTCTGCTCCTGGTGCAGGTGGCCCCTGGCCATTAATGACTTCCGAAAACCATCAGCCCATTGCACAGCATTCCTAGACCCTGGGACCTGGTTAGGGAGCCCCAGAGCGACTTGGTGCCGTGAAATCTGCACAGGACGGGGATCAGGGGTCCTTACTCTGCTCCCACCCCCACGACTTAGGGAGCTTGTGACTTTGGGCCGGCACCTCATACCTCGCTCTGTGCTTAAAATTGGGAGAAGTAACACTTTCTCTGCTTTCCTTGCTAAGCACATAAAACCTGTCCCTGATGTATTGGTGAGCCTCCAATGCTGTCGGCGTGTGACCCATCACAGCGTCTCTACTACACGTTTTCAGGACACGGCTGTTACCTTTCACTACCAGGAATGCCATTTTACTTAGTGGAGCCTTTTCTGTTATTTAAAATTAATTTGATAATCCAAAATTCACCTACCATATATTTTCTTTGCAAATTGAGCATGATTGTAAAAAAAAATATTCATCCCAATATTTTGAGGACTTGAGAGGGTGGGCACTCTCATACCCTGAGGAGGTGGGGAGGGCAAAACAGTGCCTCCGTGTTTTTGCAGGACATTTTGGCAGTAGGCACCCTGAACGTTAAAAATATCCATGCCTTTGAGCAAACAAATATGCTTCCTAGAGATTTACCTTTAGGAAGAAATTGTGGAAGTGTGCAAAGATATGTTTAGAAGGATATTTGATACAACGCTGTTCAGATTAACCAAAGGTTAGAAGCAACATCAACACCCAACGTTGTTGGGACATTGGTTAAGTGGCGTGAGTCAGTCTGTTCAGTGAAATACTCCACATCCATTAACAAGGACGCGATAGAATATTTCATGAGGCGGAGGGAGGGTCCCGCTCTATGGGAAAGTGTGAAAAATAAGCAGATTAGTAAAAAGCCTATGTAATATGATTCCACTTCTGCTAAATAACATACACAGGAAGATTATAGGGTGCATGATCTTCTTTTTTGCTTCCTAATCTGAGCACGTGTCGTTGTGGTAGACGCGACAGGTAGGAGCAGAAAGACGGAACTGTCAATGTGTCATCCGGCTCACAGACCCACACGTACACCATCTTGGTCTGGACCCGCGTGGGCGAGCGGGCGTGCAGGCGCAGGGGGGCGGGGGCAGGCGCCGCATTGGCCTCCACGTGGAGCATCTACTCAAGAGAGTCCTTCCTTCCTCCAGCTACAACCCTTTTGATGGGCCCAATGAGAACCCCGAGGCCGAGCTGCCGCTCACGGCGGGGAAGTACCTCTACATCTACGGGGACATGGACGAAGACGGCTTCTACGAAGGTCGGTTGGGGGTGCGGGGCGGTGGGCGCGCCGGGGCGGGCCACCTGCCTGACCTGTTTGCCCAGGGCCCTGACAGACGGGCCAGGCTCCTGCTTACTCCTGACCCTCCGCCCTTCTGATGACGGAGGGGCGTCCTAGACCCGGCAGACCTCGGACGTCCCCGCAGAGCTCCCCGGGCAGCTGAAGCACACACCCTGGGCTGAGGACCCTCCTGTCCCAGAGGGGCTGTCCTGCCTCTCCTACCTCACTGCACAGCACCCCGGGCTCCCCCAGCTGACCTCCTCCCAGCAGGACAGGTGGTGGCCTCCCCTGGCTCAGGGCGATCCCACCGACCTCTGGCTTCGGCTGTTGTCTGGCCCACGTCCTGCTAGATCCCTCCCCCAGCTTAAAATCGGGAAATGTAATCGCCCCCGTCTGGGACGCCTCACCCCTGTCCCCTCGTTAGCCTGAGGACGAGTTGGGGACAGCACCTGCAGTGTCACGAGCTGAGTTGCTCTGGACGGAAGGGTCTTGGTCTCTGCCCGTGATTGCCCTTGGGCAGAAGGACTGGTTCTTTCGAAGCCAGCAGGGTTCTCTGTCATGGCCCCATGGAGCCTGATTCACAGCGGGCTGCAAAGCTCGGGGGTCCACTGTCCATGAGGCGGGGGGGAAGCTTCCCTTTGGGTAGAATGTGGAGAGCGCGTCCCCACCTCCGGGCCGGCCTAGGGGCCACGCAGTGTGGGGTGGTTGCACGGCGGGCCTTGCTTATATCCCCGTCAGCATCCTTGCCATCACCGCCCCTTGTGGGAGTGCCCTGGAGGCGAGCGAGGGTGGACCATCTTGAGACCCACACCCTCCATAGGACCAGGAGCAGAGTCAGGGTCCCCATTTATTCTGGGAGAATCCAGGGCTAATGGTCTCGTGCCCTCCTTGGGTCCATCACATGTCCCCCGAGGCGGGGGCCCCCAGTGTCGGCGCCCCCAGGCTTCCCCAGCCTCCTGCCAGGTACTGGGTGGGGGTTCCCTGTCCCACTGGTGCTGGAAGGTTGTCCGGACCGTGTCGTCTTGGAGGTTCCTCAAGACACCTCTTGGTTTTTCAGGCCCCTGCAGCTAATAGGCTTTGAGCCCAACTAAAAAGAACATTTCACACAACAGGAAGGGGCTCTCCCCGCAGCCGCCCGTCACTGCGAGAGCTAGCTCGATGACATTCTCTGACACTCGACAGTGTGGTCTGGCACCGCATGGATAATCTCTGCATCAGAGTAGATGGCGCGCTGGCGACCTCGTTAGGACGTACACGGTGCCTTGCAAGGGGGGAGGGTCACCTTTTAGTTCCTATGCATATGCTCGCCCCAGCAAAGATGATAGGAAGATGGTTATTATTATTTTTTTTTACCTCCAAACCCCTCGTGTCATGCGTGTGTGTTGGTCTGAGACACTTACTGGGCACCTACTGTGTGCTAGATGTCCCAGGACAGTTCATGTGATGAACAGAAAGGGGTCCCTGCTCTCATGGGGCATTAGCCCCGTTGGGAGGGTCGTCAATGCCTGTATGCAGGTAACTGAACGCGGTGGTGTTGGCTCATGATAAGCATTAAAGAGGAGGCCGCCCTGACTGATGGATTCAGGGGTGGCAGGTGGCAAGTCATGAGAGCGGGGTACTGAGGAAGGGACATCTGGGCAGGCTTCCGTGGAGACCTGTGGGATCCTCTGTGGTCCCGTTGCTCTCGCAGACGATGGGGCGGGACCTTGGGGACCCCCGACGCGAGGGTTGGGTGCTCTCACTGTCCTTGTGCCAACAGGTGAGCTCCTGGACGGGCAGAGGGGTCTGGTGCCCTCCAACTTTGTGGACTTTGTGCAGGACAGCGAGTCACGACTAGCAAGTACGCTGGGCAAAGAACAGGACCAGAATCTCATCAAGCAGGCCGGCATCGGCTCGGAGGGGGGGAGCCTTGTGGACCTCCGCACCCCCGCTCACACACACGCCGGCGTCACGGACAATGGTGCGGGGACCCTGGGCGTGAGCATTGACGAGACTGGAGAAGACATCGTGCCTTACCCTAGAAAAATCACCCTCATCAAGCAACTCGCCCGAAGTGTCATTGTGGCCTGGGAGCCCCCGGCCGTGCCGCCGGGCTGGGGGACCGTGAGCAGCTACAACGTGCTGGTGGACCAGGAGACACGCGTGAGCCTCATGCTAGGGAGCAGAACCAAGGCCCTCATCGAGAAGCTCAACACAGCGGCCTGCACCTACCGGATCTCTGTGCAGTGCATCACCAGCAGGGGCAGCTCGGACGAGCTGCAGTGCACGCTGCTGGTGGGCAAGGACGTGGTGGTGGCCCCCTCCCACCTGAGGGTGGACAACATCACCCAGATCTCCGCCCAGCTCTCCTGGCTGCCCACCAACAGCAACTACAGCCACGTCATCTTCCTCAACGAGGAGGAGCTCGACGTCGTCAGGGCTGCCAGGTACAAGTACCAGTTCTTCAACCTCAGGCCCAACATGGCCTACAAGGTGAAGGTCCTGGCCAAGCCTCACCAGATGCCGTGGCAGCTGCCCCTGGAGCAACGGGAGAAGAAAGAGGCCTTCGTGGAATTCTCCACATTGCCCGCAGGTGAGCCCCGTCCTCCCGTGGGGCCCCGAGGGGCAGGGCTGGGGCGAGAGGGCTCAGGCAGGGAAGACGGTACCCAGATGGCACTGTTCTGGAAAGCCCCACGAGGGAGGGAGAGGGAGAGGGGAGGGAGAATACGTGGATTTTGTGTAGGGACCATGTTTATGAAGCTACTTCTTCTCACACTGGCGTCTGCAAGAGGCCCGCCCTGGAAAAGACAGGACACAGTGAGGCCGCCCTCGGGGGCGTAAGGGGACGTCTCCCCCACAGCGTCCCTCCCGCGAGCGCGCGCTCGTTGAGTGGAACAGCAAACCAAGTGTCCGCACGCCTTCAAAACCGTTCTTTCTCTCTCATCGTAAATCACACACGCGGGTGAATTTGTGTAGAGGGTGTGAAATTCTGTTGTAGACGCTTTTCTGGGTTCTGGGCGCAACTGCTACGTAAAATCGTAGGAAATCGTAGCCCGCCGGGTCTGCTCATGTCCGAGTCACCAGACGCCCGGTGCTGCCGTGGGGCAACTCCCCCCACCTCCAGAAACTTCCGTGGTGCTGGTCTTGGCTGTGGTGCACCTTCCGAGCAGGCCAGCTGTGCCCAGGTGGGAGCCCGGACACCTGGGGGAAGAGTAGCCTTCTTGGAGCAAAGAAGGTCATTTTTGCAAGAATATTTGAGGGCATAATTTGTTTCCTCTAGAGCCTCTCTTCGTCCTGCGTTACTCACGAGATCCCCTGAAATGCCCGTCTTTGCAGCCTCTTTGTTGGACTTCTCTCTGTGCTTAGTTCATCCGGCCCCACCCCACCTCGTTTGTCGGTAGTTTTTACAAGCAATTCGTTTCTTCTCCAGGAGCACTTTTACAGCTGCCTGAAGTCTTCCCTCTAACACAAGATGGGCCGCTCAATTTGTGATGGATTCACTTCTATTTCATTGTGTTCTCCAGCATTTGCCAAACCCATAACCAACTCGCGTCTGACCTACAAAGCAGCAATGTCATGGGCAGGTGGGGCGGATGCTGCCTTGGGGAGGGAGCGATGTCTCAGGAGCAATGGCCTTCTAAGGGGTCAGCACACTTGCCTTGCGTGATGACTTGATTTCCTGACCGGCCACGGCGTCAACTGTGAATACCGGGACAATGAAGACGCTTGGCCCTGATGCCTACCATACAGTCACGTGGTCAGTGCTGGGGGGGTCAAGAAATGAGAAACACAAGGCACCGGGCTGGGGGCGGGGCTCGGGAGGGACGAGGAACCCGCATTGGGACCACCAGGTTGGGCTTCTGGAGAAGCTCACCATGAGATGGACAGGATGGGGGGTCCAGGTATGAGCCTAGGGCACGTCCCACAGGGTAGCCCCCCACCCCCGGCGTCCCAGGCCGTGCGCACCGCCCGAACACAGTGCGGTCGCTCCTCACGGCTCTGGGGGCTGGAAGTCCGAGGCCGAGGCGCCGCAGAGTTGGGGTCTGGGGAGGACCTGCGTCCTGGTCCACAGACGGGTCTTCTCCCGTGTCCTCGCGGGGTAGAGGAGGCGAGGGACGCCTGTGGGGCCTCCTGGGTGAGGGTACTGACGCCCCTCTGAGAGTTCTGCAGTCATGACGTCAGCCCCTCCCAGAGGTTTCACCTCCTGACACCAGCACCGTGGGCGTTCGGATTTCAGCATGAATTCTGGGGTGGGGGATGCAGACCATGTTCTGATGGTGGTGAGTGCAGTGAGGGGAAGGTCTGGGAGATCCTGCCCTGCGTGGGAGGAAAGGGGTGCTCCCAGACCAGTGCGTTCTGAACTCATCTCAGGTATGACTTGTACTGAGCACGCCCGCACGGCGGACATGAGAGCCACCCCCTGCTGGGCTGGAGCTGACAGAAGAGCAGTTCCAAGTCTCCCTTCACCCACAAACCCCTGTCCCTCAACTGTGATTTCACTTTATGTAAAAGCGAGAACTGAGGAAGATCCCAGACTGGTTTCAGCTCTGGACCATTGCTCTTCAGAACAACGAGGCCTGATAGCTTAATCAGCATTCCTTGTTGAGACTGATCAAAGTGCCAGAGCCAGGTGATCAAGAAAACACTAGTGACCCTGAAAGACTTAATGGGGTTTCTGAACACTTACAATTAGCTCAGGTTGCAACGCTAGCCCTCAGCAAACTCTGGTCTGGTCTGGTCACTCAACAGAAAGGCCGGAATCATGAATTCCAGAGTCCCCTGCCTTTACGAGAAGCCACTCACCCCCAAGGAGAAGGATCAGGCGGGTCCTCAGCAAGCCAATACTAGAAACAGGATGCCACAGGTGTGATCACAAGGTCACAGAGCTGCACGTCCCAGGGGCAGCTGTCAGCAGAGGGATGGGCAATGTGTGTGCTTTAGGGTGACATCAGCCATGTGAATTGTTGGGGGCAGGAAACGTGGTGTTTTCAATGGTAGCCATTGTGGTACCTAAATTCTGGGGGTGGAATTTAAAGCTGGCATTCAGAAGTAGATTTCAAATCAGAATTTAAGATGATCTTTAGGGTTTGCAACACTGCATACAGCATCTTGTGAAAAGGACTTCTCCAAAGGGCCTAGACAAGCAAGGCACATCATTCCCACCTGGCAGCTCCAGGATCCTGTGGTCCCTGCAGAGGCCAGGCCTGCCCACTGGCGGTGGCCAGACTTCCTCCCTCCAGCCTGGGCTAAGCATTGCCGTGTGCATCCCGCACCCTCCCAGTGCCAGGTGAACCGGATACTTGAATGAAGAGAGACGGGCTGGAATTTCTCCTGAGCTCTACTGTCCCCCTGCCTGCTGGGGCTGGCTTGGCAATTGCAGGCCCCGAGACTCAAGGCAGATCACGACCAGAAGCCTGTATGCAGAGTGCCCAGCGGCTGCAGGAAGGGCAAGCCACTTCCCAGATGGGACACGAGAGACCTATTAGTAGAATTCTTCAAATCTT
Source organism: Zalophus californianus (assembly GCF_009762305.2). Classification (NCBI taxonomy): domain Eukaryota; kingdom Metazoa; phylum Chordata; class Mammalia; order Carnivora; family Otariidae; genus Zalophus; species Zalophus californianus. The sequence goes on from NC_045608.1 coordinate 2,016,384, forward strand.
CATACCCTTACTGGGTTTTGTCTGCTCAGTCTCTCCAGTTATTGAGAATTATTGTCTATATATTTCTAAATATATAATTTATTATATATTTTATAATACATATAATATTATATATTATATAATATATATAATATATACATAGAAATATATATTTCTAAATATTGTCTATATTTTCCTCTTCAGTTTTCTCCTTTTTGCTTTGTATATTGTGAAGCTCCATTATTAGGCGCATACACATTTATTTATTTTTTTTAAAGATTTTATTTATTTATTTGACAGAGACCGAGACAGTGAGAGAGGGAACACAAGCAGGGGGAGCGGGAGAGGGAGAAGCAGCCTTCCCACTGAGCAGGGAGCCTGATGCAGGGATCGATCCCAGGACTCTGGGATCATGACCTGAGCCGAAGGCAGACACTTAAGCTTAACGACAGAGCCACCCCGGCGCCCTAGGTGCATACACATTTAAGTGGTTAGTTCTTGATGAATTGACCCCTTTCTCATAATGAAATGCCCCTCTTTGTCTCTGGTATTACTTCTTGTCTTGAAGTCTGTATTGTCTGACATTCATATGATCACCAGCTTTTTCATGCTGAGTGTTTACATGTTATGTCTTTTTCTAACCTTTCAAATTCTTTGTATCTTTATTTTCAGGATGTCTCTTATGAATAGTCAATAGTCGGATCTTGGTGTTATAGAAATCTGACAATTTCTGCCTTTTAATTGGAATCTTTAGTTCCTTTTCTTTTAGTAAAATTACTGATATGACTTGGTTTAAGTCTGCCATATGCTCTTTGTTTTTCATTTATCCTGTTTTTTTCTTTGTTGATCTTTCCCTACCTTTTTGGGGAGAAAGGGAAGGAAGGAGTCAACTAAGTGTATTTTTCTATTCCATTTCCTCCTCTATTGACTTTTTTTGGCTATAACTCTTTGTATTCTTGCTTTAGAGATTGCTGCAGGGAGTAACACATGCATATTTAACTTATCAAAACTGAGCTTACAGGGGTGCCTGGGTGGCTCAGTGGGTTAAGTGTCTGCCCTTGGCTCAGATCATGATCCCAGGATCCTGGGATCGAGCCCTCCCTGCTCAGCAGGGGGATTGATTCTCTCTCCTCCCCACTCATGGTCACTCTCCCTATCTCTGTCACTATCTCTGTCTCTTTCTCAAATAAATAAAGCTTTAAAAAATTAGCTTACATTAATAAGATAATGTATTTACAAGGGAAGAATAGTACCAAGGTATAATTCCATTTATGCTCCTTCATTTTTACTATTGTTTTTATATATTTTACTTTTACATATATTGTGAACCCCTTGATACATTATCTTGCTTTAATTAATTGCTTTTGAAGAATTCGACAAAAATAGTCTTTTATGTTTCCCAATATATCTGCAATTTCCACCAGTTTTTATCCCTTTTTGTAGGTTCATATTTCCACCTGGTATGATTTCCTTCCAGCTCTGAAGACTTTCCTTTAGCATCTGTTTCAGTATTCTTTTGGTTATCTTAAAAAAAAAAAACTCATTATTTCACCTTTATTTAAAAATATTTTTTCTCTGGGCGCACCCAGCTGGCTCAGTTGGAGGAGTGTGCAACTCTTGATCTTGGGGTCAGGAGTTTGAGCCCCATGTTGGGTGTAGAGATTACATAAATAAATAAAACTTAAAAAATATTTTTTCTCTGGATATAGAATTCTAGACTTTTTTTATTGCAGTACTGTGCAAATGTCATTCCCTTTCTCTTGACCTCCCCTATTTGTATAAGGAGTCAGTTCTCCTGTTGTCCCCTTCATTCTCTTTCAAGATTTATCTCTTTGACTTTGATGGTCAGTAATTTGACTGTAATGTGCCTAGGCTTACTTTTACTTCTACTTATCTTTTTTGAAATTTACTGATATTCCTGGATCTAAGGGTGGTAGTGATAGTGGTTTTTCTTCAAATTTCAAACTTTGTATCCCCACAGACCTTTTCTACTTTAACTTTCACTTTGGAGAATCTAATTATACATAAGTCAGATTGCTTGCTGTTGTTGTACAGATTTATGAACTCCTGTTTATTTTTTAGATCATTTTCCTCATTGTGTTTCAGTTGGGATAATTTCTATTACACTGTCTTCAAGTGTATTCATTCTTTCTTTTGCAGTGTCCAATCTGCTGTGAAGACTATTAAATGAAATTTTTATTTTGGCCATTGCAGTTTTCAATTCTAGGATTTTCATTTGGTCCTTTTTAAAATTTTCTTATCACTCTTGGAATTCCCATCTCTTCACCTACCACATTTATCTTTACCTATACATTCTTTAACCTACTTGTAATAATTATTTTAGTCTTTGCTACTTCCAACATCTGGGTCATCTGTGGGCCCACTTCTACTGACTGTTTTTCCTCTTGATTATGAATCATATTTTCTCATTTCTTTCCACATCTGGTGACTTTCTTTGTGTATTGGACATTGTAGATTATGCCCTAGAAAGACTCTGGATTCTGTTATCTTCATCAGTAACAGCTGTAACAACACCTCTGCAGAGTATTGAGGTTTAGTCTAGCAGACAGTTATATTTGTGACATATCTAGATCCTGTAGATGCTTGTTTTAGCTTTATTTGAGTAAATATATTTCATTTTTGCCTTAGAATGTGGCCCTTAGTCCTGATCTATGATCCCAACTTCTGTGAGATGGGCCTTCTGTGTCTCCAATGGAAAACTCAAGCTCCTCTAACTTAAAAGGATTTGAACTCCAAATTCTTCCTGTTAGCACTAGGCAGCTACCAGAATCAGTGCTGAACTCTATAGCTGTCTAGCTGTTTACTTTCCTTTATGTTGTTTGCATTCCTGCCTGCCCTGCACAGGCACAATTTAGGGGTCACCGAATAGTTTGAGGGGAATGGGCACACAGAGGTTAGGGATCCTCTTGCACTGGGTCTTCACTCTCTGGGGCCTCTCTCAATTTCTATCACGTCTGCCATCATTGAACGCCGACTTCTAACTCCACAATCCAGCAAGACCACCACTTCCTGCTTGGACTCTATCTCTCGTACAAGTAAGCTGGGCAGTGTCCTAAGGGAGAATAAAAAGGAATTTGGTTAAGTGTCAGATTTGCTAATTTGTTTGCCTCCTTTCAAGGCACAGATCACATGCCGTCCCCTTTCCCTCTACCTCATAGTGTGGGATGAATCACACGGGGCATGTTCACGGGAGGCTTTTGGAAATGGCTCAAGGTGCTTCTTTCCACCACGAGGCATGGCTGCTTTTCTCATTGCTGGGTGTTCTTCATCAGCAAAGGAGAGTGACCTGGCTCTGACAAGAACCACTGATTGCTTTCATCTTATGAATGCTACCAGGCCATGAGGACAGTGTTGAGGAGATAGGGGGACGTGGTACCCCACAGGTCTCCAAGAGTCCTGGCAGCAGTTTAGCTCTGAGTGGATGAGGGCCTATATGATCTGTCCCATACTCTGAGGGGCAAGTCCACCAGGGTGACCAATCACAGGGAAGGGAGGCAGACGGCACTCAAGGTCGATGCAGCTAGCAGTGCTTAGGAAGGAACAGCCCTACTCAGAGACAGGAAACAGAATCATCATCACTAAATCCCCAGAGTCTGGTCAAACACAACAGCCACCAAAACAAGTGGTCCCCACTAAAAGGATTATGCTCTCCAGAAAGGTCTTCCACTTCTGATATAGAGGGTGGAGATTTCAGGATCTTTTATGGGAGTGTGAGGAGTCCAGTGCCTTTGGAATCAAGTTGAAACAAATAATAACAATAATTAGCATATAAATGGCACTTACTCTGAGCCCATGTACTGTTACAAGCACCTTATCTACATTTTAGTTCATTTAATCTCATGCTTGATGAAGTTGGCTGTACTGATGATTTATTGTATGTTAGAAGCCATGATTTCTCAGAAGCTTGCTCATGATTGGATCTGATGCAGATATTCCTGATGGGCAGCTCTCTTCCAGTGATGATTTGGGGACCCAGGCATGTCCATCTTGTAGTTTCGCCATTTCTACTCTGTGGCTTCTGAGGTTGCCTCCAGGGGTCATCTCCTTCCCAACCAGAGGGGGAAGGACCTTATAGGTTCACCTGTGGAGCTTTTGGTGGGCTAGCCTGGACATGGCACCCATCACTTCTGCCCTGTTCTGTCAGGAGTCAGCCACAGGGGCCACATCTTACTGAGAGGGAAGTTTAGAAACTGAGCACGGCTGTCTGAGCAGGAGTAAAATAATAATACAGTGATGATGTTTTAGTGAGTACATAGCCGTTGTTGCCAACAGGCTCTGTATCGTGTCTATTTTATAGATAAGGTAACTAAATAAAAGACAGTTGTCCAAGGTCCCATGTCAGTAACTGGCAGATCTGGGGCTTGAACCTGGGCAGGCAGGCTCCAGTGTCCACTTTCTTATCACGTCCTATCCTGCCTCTGATTTGTTTGCATTTCTAGGATGATAGAACTGGTTGTCTTGGTTATAAGGCAAAGGCCTGGTATCCAGCAGTAGCCAAGTCAGTGCTGAGCAGGTGAGTGGATGGGGGAATCATGAAGGAAAGGACATCTGCTCTCTGAGTCCGACTCTAAACACACCTTTCTTTGGCAATACATCACCTTTAAATTAACTATACAGGTAGAATTTCACTTCTGAGCCAGGTTGTGAAGATGTTTTGAAGACTTTTATCATGGCATGTTATTAAGAGTGGAGTCATTACGTGCCTTTGCAAATGGGCTACAGGGAAGTGTGGGTGTGAATCCTGCTTCCGGCACTGAATAGCTGAGTGACTTCCCTTGAACCTCAATCTCCTCACATGCAAAGTGGGGGTGTGCTGCGATCACAGGCCTGTGTGAGGATCCCGTGGTGGAAAGTACACAGCAAGGAGAAGCATGTGGCCCGCAGAGAATCCTCCGTAGACAGCTGCCCACCCCCCCCAGAAATGAATACCTTGGGGGAGCAAATGTGGGGCTCCGAGCCTTCCTCCTGGAAGTTATAAATATGTTCTTTTCCAAATGAAATGCCACGTTCAAACAGAAGGATGTGGAAGTGTGCACAGACCTCGAGGAAAGGGTGGTGGGCAGCACAGGCCATCCTGCTGTCCCTGGGAGCCTCCAGATGACCAGGGCCACAGCCACGGCCTCCGTGCCACGCGAACTGGCTGCTCACGACCCACGGCACATGCAGACTGGCCACGGCGCAAGAGAAGTGTTTGCTGGTGCAGCTGGGAAGCCTGTGTGTGGAGCTAGATTTTCAGGGCCAGATGCTGTCCTCAGACCCGTCTCTCTTGGCGCTCAGCTCTGTCCCCTCCCACACGCGGTCCACCCCTACCTTCTCTCAAGTCCATGAACAGACGGAGGGAGGAAAGAGAGCAGCAGCAAGGAGGGGAGAAGGGAGGGAGGAATCTCTCTCTGCCAGTCGCTGGGCTCGCCTGCGTGCGTCCTGAGCCAATCCCACCGCCCAGTAATGACGTCCGCGCTCGCGGACTGGGAACGGGGCGCAGGTGGTCGCAGGCGGCAGAACAACGCCCAGGTGAGCTGCGGGCCGCGGTTCACGCCGGGAGCTGCCGCCCTCCAGCAGCCCTGCCTTCCCATGTGGTGCGCGTTCTCGCCCGCTGCCCTGGCCACCCGGCCCAGAGCACGCCTTCCAGGTGAGAGCAGTGAGCTTCCCCGGCCGCTCACCTGCCAGAGGGCCGTGCCCTGAAAGCGCTTTCTGTGCCTCCAGGCCCTCCGGCGCCCCCCCAAGATGTCACTGTCCACGCCGGGGCCACCCCAGCCACTGTCCAGGTCTCCTGGAAGCCGCCCGCCCTGACAACCGCCGGGCTGTCCAATGGGGCCAACGTGTCTGGCTACGGCGTGTATGCAAAAGGGCAGAGGGTGAGTTCTGGGTGGGGGATCGCGCGGGGACTGGCCAGGGACTGGCCTGCACCTGCTCCTGGAAGGGTGAGGCAGGGGGTGGGGGGCATTCCTCTCTTCCCTCTCTCCACCCCCAAGATACACCGGCACGTCCTGAACAGCACCTTCAGCGGCGCCCAGGGCCCCCACCCCGGCAGAACACAGCCCCCTTCTCTCCTGTGGCTTCTCCTTTCCAGAATTCTCTCTACCCACCTCCCACGCCACTGCTGCCCTGCCCCGGGTGGTTCCTGTTCTCCCCTCAGTACTGAAAACTCGCCTCTTGACCCCACAAAGTTAGCCCCCCAGTGGATGACGGGCTCATAAACTCAACCGGCTGTTGTTGAGAAGATGGTACCACCAGCCAAAGGGGAGGGGGGCCATCTGCACATCAACACACAGCAGGCCTGGCTCCCAGAGACCCTGTGTCCTTAATGCCCACCGTAGGGACCCCGTACCAGCCCCAGCCCCGCCCTGGCACATGACACACAGACGGGGGGACGCTTGGAGGAGCTGCTGTCCATCCTCCCACCCCCTCCTGTTCCCCCAGAGGAGCCAGGGCTGATACATCAGATGTAAGTGCCTATCTGAGCTCCTCCTGCCTGGTCCCCGGGAGTTGCCACCTGCAGGGGCATGCTTCCTTGGCTCCCCCTCCTCCCCCGGGACTCCCCTTGCCCTCTTCCTCCTCCCCAGGACTCCCCTCTTCCCCTCTCCTCCCTCAGGACTCCCTCCTGCTCCCCCTCCTCCCCGGGACTCCCCCGTGCTCCTCCTCCTCCCCCGGACTCCCCCATGCTCTCCCTCCTCCCCCAGGACTCCCCCGTGCTCCCCCTCCTCCCTGGGACTCCCCCGTGCTCCTCCTCCTCCCCCGGACTCCCCCATGCTCTCCCTCCTCGGGACTCCCCCGTGCTCCCCCTCCTCCCCCGAGACTCCCCCGTGCTCCCCCTCCTCCCTGGGACTCCCCTGTGCTCCCCCACCTCCCCCAGGACTCCCCCATGCTCTCCCTCCTCCCCCGAGACTCCCCCGTGCTCCCCCTCCTCCCCCGGGACTCCCCCGTGCTCCTCCTCCTCCCTGGGACTCCCCCGTGCTCCTCCTCCTCCCCCGGACTCCCCCGTGCTCTCCCTCCTCCCTGGGACTCCCCCGTGCTCCTCCTCCTCCCCCGGACTCCCCCATGCTCCTCCTCCTCCCCCGAGACTCCCCCGTGCTCTCCTTCCTCCCCGGGACTCCCCTGTGCTCCCCTCCTCCCCCGGGACTGGGACTCTCCTGCGCTCCTCCTCCTCCCCCGGACTCCTCTGTGCTCTCCCTCCTCCCCAGACTCCCCCGTGCTCCCCCACCTCCCCCAGGACTCCCCCGTGCTCCTCCTCCTCCCCCGGACTCCCCCATGCTCCTCCTCCTCCCCCGAGACTCCCCCGTGCTCTCCTTCCTCCCCGGGACTCCCCTGTGCTCCCCCTCCGTAGGGAAGCCTGCAGGCAGGGTATGCCCATGCAGAAAAAGTGTGTCCTTGCTCTATGACAGGAAGTCCATTTTGGCCCCTGCCCGGCCCTTTCTCCCCCCACCCAACTTTGGCAGTTCATACCTGGTTTCTGATGCCTCTGAAGCCCCTGCATCTATATCTGAATTGATTCTGGACAGGGAAGGAAAGGCGTGGTCCTCACTGGTGCCCAGGAACCTCCAAGAGCTGCACGGGTGGGGTCTGTGGAAGTCCCCGGCCTTTGCCCCCCTCTGAGGCTCTCCAGGCTGGGCACGCAGTTGAGCTGGGCATGGATAGGGTCCCGGGCCTGGGAGGCCGTCTGGGGGCTGGCCCCTGTCCAGCAGGGTGCATGGGGAGAAGCTGCAGGCAGGCGGGCCCCTGTGACAGACATTCTCTGTGTGCAGGTGGCTGAGGTCACCTCCCCCGTGGCGGACAGCATAGCCGTGGAGCTGGTGCGGCTGCGGAGCCTGGAAGCCAAGGCTGTGACCGTGCGGACCCTCTCTGTGCAGGGCGAGTCCACGGACTCTGCCCCTGCTGCCATCCCTCCCGACCTCCTGGTGCCTCCAACCCCCCACCTGAGAACTCCCACACCGAAGCCCTTAGCAAGTGCCGGAGCCCCCGATACCAAAGATGAACACCTGGGTCCCCACGTCGCCATGGACGGGGCCTGGGAGCAGACTGGGGCCCCGGCCCCAGCCCACGGGCACATGCTGGAGCCGCCCAGCCTGCAGGGCTCGGGCCCGGGGAGGCGGTCCCCCTCGCCCAGCCGGATCCTCCCACAGCCACAGGGCACCCCGGTTTCCACGTCCGTCGCCAAGGCCATGGCCCGGGAAGCTGCGCAGAGAGTGGCCGAGAGCAGCAGGGTAAGACCGGGCTTCTCCTCACTGGTCTGCGGAGGGGGCTGCTCCAGGCGCTGGGCCCAGGGGCTGCCTGGCCTGGGAGGGAGGGATGCTGCGCGGCCTCCCTGTGCCCGTGGACTGCTTTCTTGGCCAGATCCTGATGGGATCAAAATGTATTCTCGGTATGTGAAAATGGACCCACGTACCCAGAGAAACTGCCTCTCGACCAGCCTGGCTCAGCTCCAACAACAGGCTGTGAGCGGCCCACTCCCCAGGCTCTGTCTGTGTTGAGGGTCTGAGAGGTGCTTTCTAGAAGTCGGCCTGGGGATCTTCTTCCTGAACGAGGCTCACGGCCTGGTTCTGCGTGCTTCAGAGCCGCAGCTGTGTGCGTGTGCATACTTGACATGCGTGCAGACCTGTTTCCATGCACACGTGCACACAGACATACCTACGTGCACGCATAGACAGCCGTGGGCATATACGCACGTCCCTACGTGCAGAAGTGCACACATATAAACACACTTGCATACCTGTTACCCAGGACTGTGCGGGCCACGGGGATACGGTGGTGCTATATTCCAGACGAGATGTGCAATGAGACATGACGTAGTAAGAAACACCTATGAGGTGCTGCCCCGTCCAGGCCCGGGAGAGTGGGATCTGGAGCTGGGCTAGACCGTGTGCCCCCCACCCCCACCTGCCTGTCTGGGACAAAGCCCCCGTCTCTTCCTCGGGTGTGTTGGTCCACCAGGGTGTCCGGCATGTGTGCTGTGGCCTGTGGTCGGGGCTCTGGCCGAGGCGACAGTGGCGGTCAGCATCCGTTTCGGCTCCGCCCGTCCAGCTGTAGGGTCCCTCCAGGACAGAGAGGACGCTGTCGGACGCCGACAGCGTCCTCTCTGAGCTGCAGGTGGAGATATCTGTGCGGACGCCTGGAGGTCCCGAGGGCTGCGTCAGCCTGGCCCTGGGGTGGGGACCAGGTCAGGGAGTCTGAGGAAGGGTGTAGACCTTAATGGTCAGAGCTGGGTCACACAGGCCACGTATAGGACACTGGGGAGGGATGCACGGTGCAGTGACAGCCATTGGTCCTCCCTAAACACCGGAAACCTCGGCCGTTGCGTGAGCTCTCCCAACTGGTTCAGTACTGGCCTCAAATACTTAAACGAATAAACACTAATCTGTGACTTCTGACGAGAAGTGGGCCCACCCCCGCTGTGTTGTTTCTCACGAAGCAGAAGCCCGGGCCCAGAACGTTGTGGTGCTTTTGGTGAAGCTCTGTGGGCAGGAAGGGCCTGGCAGGGGAGTGGGCACCCCTCTGCTCTTTGGGATGGCACCCCTAAGGCCCCCAGGCGGGGTCCCGAGAGCTGGCTGGAACCAGAGCCTGGGGCTGCTGCTCACTCCCCAGCCAGCTTACCTTTTGGAGGGCATGGAGAGAAAGCAAACCTTTGAATGTTATTTTTCAAGAAAGTGGTGTCCCTAGGTTTCTTCCAGCAAAGGCAGGAAGTGGTTCTGGTCAGGGACGGGGGCAGCACATCAGAGGCCAGCGCTGGGCCACCGGACACGGGTCCGTACCGTGGTGGCTCCCAGGGGGACTGGGGGGCTGAGCGAAGCAGAGGCCAAGCCCAGAAGACATGGGGGCCTGGAAGCCCCCTGCCCCTCACCAGCCCCTCCTGACCGCTCCTTTCCTTCTCCTTCCAAGTTAGAGAAAAGGAGCATCTTCCTGGAGAGGGGCGGCGGGCAGTATACAAACTCGGATGAGGAAGACAGCTATGACCCCCCGGACGTCAAGAGGAGAGGCGCCTCGGTGGACGACTTTCTGAAAGGCGCAGAGCTCGGCAAGCAGGTGAGTGTGGCCGTGAGGTCCCTGTGGGCCTCGCCTGGCCTCAGCCAGAGCTACCGAGTGTGACCTCCTCTGGGGACAGTTCCAGAAGTCCAGATGGGAGGCTCCCACCCTCCCCGACCGTGCTGTGCCGGCACCTGGTCACGGGGATGATTGGGTGGGTCAGGTAAACCTACAGGTGACCACCTGGTTAATTTAGGCAGAGCCCACCGTTTGTTCATCCACTTTCCTTAATCAGACTAATGTTTGTTGGGCACCTGGTACGTGCCAGGCATCACGGGAAAGCCCAAAACACAGGATCCACATCCTACACCCAGAGCACAAGCCGTCAGTGCTCCCCTCCCAGCCCAGGCCCCTGCGCCACAGATGCGCTCCGCCTGGCTTGTGGCTCCAGGTTCTGATCACGTGCACTCTAACGGAAGCAGCCCTGACTGTCTGGACAAGAGACAGGAAGGGCTGGAGAGTCGGGCAATCCGGGGGTGTCAGGGCACAAAGACACGGCAGACAGCGGGTCACAGGACACCTGCCACGCCCGAGAGACAGGGCAGCGTCATGGCCTCGGGGGCGTCAGACTCACACACTCGGTCACATCCTGGCCCTGCCGCTGCTCAGCCGTAGCTCTGCAGGCAGGTTGCCCAGCTCCTCCAGCCATCAGACTCTTTGTCTGCAAGATTAGAATAGTTCTACTTGTACTCATTTTAACATAAGACACGGAATACCCACCTAATAATGACAAAGATGGTGAAGACATTTCACCACCCACGATACAGGGAGCCTCAGGAGGACGTTGCCAGACTGATTCTGCTGTCCAGTGTGTCTGGGCTCTGGCTTCTGAATCTTCCATGCTTTTGGCCTTCCTCTTGGTTGCAAAGTGGCTGCCATAGCTCCAATAATCACAGCATCATGTGACAGCACCCCAAGGAGGAAGGAAGAGATGGATGAAAAAAAGAGGGGGCTTGCTTTTCAGGCACTTTTCTCTTAACGGGGAGAAAAGTCTTTTCCAGAAGCTCCATCAGACTTGCTGCTACCTCTCACTGGGCAGACTGGGGCCACGTGCCCAGTACCAAGAGAGGAATAGGATTCCTATCAATGGCTTATCAGTGATGTATTTGGCCAGTGACAGACCCCTGCTTCCATTCCATGAGTTTATTCTGACATCAGTGGGTTGGAATCAGATGAGACTGTATCCTCGTGCAAGGGAGTTTCCTGGACGCCTGGGGAAGACCACCTTAAAAGCAGCCTAGTCTTTGTGTATTTAAACTCCCTTGTTTAACTCCTTTGTGTATTGTATGTCTTCTACTTGGCCACTGAGTGAAAGAATTACAGCTGGAGCCAGGCCCACCCCAAGGCCACAGAGGCTCAGGCTGAGAACCTTCCTGGCCCCTTCTCCCCACAAGGCATGCAGAGCCTCCTGCCTCCAGCTGGCCTCGAACTTCATGTGGCCAGAAGTGCTTACACGTCTTTATCTGGGCTAGTAATCGAAAACTGGAGTATTTTTAATAAATGTGTCATGGGCTGCTATTAAATTCATTTGTCTTATTGCCCACCAGGAAAATAAACTGTTCAATCAACACCATCTAGCAAAACAGAACGTGGTCATAAATATGAGCTCGCCAGGGTGTGAGGTTTGGGTTGTGGCAACCTTCCGTATTTTTGTTTTAAATACTCGAGATACTGAATGCAGACACTGTGAGTGAGTGTGGTGCCAAGCTGCAGCGGCCGGGCATCGTGGTGCCCGGCCAGGGCTGTCCATGTCTGTGTGTGCAAGCACAATATCATGCGCACCCTTCATCCTACAGGATGTTTGGACGGAGCCCACACACAGGCTCTGTCAGGTGTCCATGAGCGAGCTGGGCCCAGCGTGAGGCCCACCTGTGTGCGGGGCTCACCTCCTGCCCGGACCAGCTATTCTCCAGACAACACAGGGTGTGCGTGTGTGTTAGACGACACCGTATTTGTAAGAATCTTAAATGCTTTTATGTGGCGCACATACACGCACTTTCCCACCCTCCTGCTCTCTGTTGCACACGTGTGGTGTGCCTGAGCCTGTGAGGGTCTCCCCCAGTTCCTGCCAGCTCAGAGCTAGCAGACCTGGGCTGGCCCTCTGTGCTCTTCTGGCTCCCTGAGCTTGACGGGATGGGGACGTCCAGGCCTTCCTCACCACGGATGGGGGCAACTTGCATGCACACACATGCACACACACACACATGCGCACTCACACGTACACATGCACGCAGACACGCACACAGATGCGCACTCACACGCACACATGCACACATATGCGCTCTCGCACACATGCACGCACAGACGTGTGCACCACACACGCACACGTGCACTCATGCACACATGCACGCAGACACATGCACTCACATGCACACATAAGCGCTCTCACACGCACACATGCACGCAGACACATGCACACATGCACACATATGCGCTCTCACATGCACACATGCACGCAGACACATGCACTCACATGCACACATGTGCACTCTCACGCACACATGCACAGAGGGGCACATGCACGAGCCTGGGGCTCGCAAGCATGCAGAGCAGGGGAAGGGAGGCAAGGAGGGCCTGGGTGGCCCCCAGACCACGGGCCCCCACAGTGTCCCTTCTCTTGGCCCCCAGCCACACTCCTGCCACGGCGACGAGTACCATACGGAGAGCAGCCGGGGCTCTGACCTCTCGGACATCATGGAGGAGGACGAGGAGGAGCTCTACTCTGAGATGCAGCTGGAGGACGGGGGCAGGAGGAGACCCAGCGGCACATCCCACAACGCCCTCAAGGTCAGTGGCCCAGGGTCACCGGCTCCTGCCACGTGGCCTGGAGCTCCCCTTCCCTGTCCCTCTGCCGGGGCTGCTGGCGGCTCCGGACGGCCTCGCCCTGCTGGGGGGAGCCCGTGGGTTTGGCTCGGCTTCTTCCTCACTGTTGAGTTTGTGTGTTCGGAAACTCCTCCCACCTCCTGTCCTGCACTTGGCCCAAAAGTCCAGGAGGCGGGGTTCGGGAGAGCCTGTTTGGCACCCTCGGGCTGCCCAGCTCAGTGCCAGGAATTGAGTGAAGACCCAGAACAGGGAAGCCCCCCCCGACGGGCCATAAGTGCTGATCGCGGAGCCGGCAGCTGGAGAGTCGGCCTCGAGCTGCACTAGGGGCTGGGGAGGAGCGGGCTGGTAGGGATTCTGCATTTACATGCAAGGAAGAAGCTGGGGCGATCAGTGCTCCAGGGGACATGGAAGCCAGAGGGGGGTGGGGTGTCAGGGGCAACATGGGGTCCACACACAGGCCCCTTCGCAGACACCTCCCCCAGAGCCCCACATCCTCTGCCCCCACCTCTGGTGTGGCCGCCGGTGAGGGGCTTCATGGGGAACCTGAGCCTGAGGCCTCCGAAGAGCCAAGTAGGAGGCTCTCCCTCATGTGCGTGCCCGCACGCTCCCTGCCTCCTCGGGCCTTCGCTCCCACAGTGGGCCCTGAGCCTGAGCAGTGTGGCCGCCATCCTCCAGCCGTTCCCAGCCCCCACGGGGGAGACACACAAAGCGCTGGATGGCTGCTAGGACCCTTGTGGGCTTTGCCAATGAAAAAGGCCACAAAGAGGAAAATTCTACGGGGGGATAAAGCACCCCACCGTGGAATCTCTCTGGGACATGGGCATGCATTGTGATGGTAGATAGAAGGCAACATCCAGCCCCGGCTGCCAGCTCACTGCCGCCTTGCACAGACAAGACTCCGATGTTCTCCCAGCAGGGGGCCCTGGTAGGGCCTCGGAGATACTCTGTCACCAGGGCACACGCTGGGGTCCTGGGCAGGTTCTGCATAGTGTCAGCGCCTGCCGCTCCTGGGGGCTCCTCCCGAGCCTGCTGCCAGCTCCCAAGGCCTCACTGGTCTGCGGGACTCCCAGTAACCTTCCTTGAGGGAGGCAGAGCCCAGGCCTTGCCCGGTCCCATCTGATGCCCCCCGACTCCCCGTGTTTGCCTGCAGGTGCTCACGGGTGGGCTGGGCAAAGCCTGGATCTGTTTTTCCGTGACGCTTCTCTTTCTGATGGAGAAAGCTCCTAGGGTGGCACTTCCTGCAGATAGTTTAGCAAAGAAGCAGAAGTTTGCCTTCTCTCCCTGGGAGGAGGTCTGGAGAGCAGCAAGTTGGGTATAAAAGCCCACAGCCTGGTGCTGCCCCCGCCAGCCAGGGGGGCCTCTTGGGGGAGCCCCTGGGAGAGCCCCTGGGAGCTGACAGTGGGCGGAGAGGCTTACTTTGCTTTGCCCACAGTGCTGTCCCATCTGTTTTTTTAAATCAGGAGATTTTATAGGCTGGCCTAGACTTCTGAGTTCTTTAGAAAGTCCGACAGTTTGGGGATCTGGCATCACGACAGTTCCCTACAACTGAGCCAGCTTCCCCCAGACCAGCCCTGCCCCAGGAGCCACCAGATTAGACCCCTTCTTCACGCTCACAAACACGCAGGTGTCAGGTTAGCAAAGGGGAGGGGTTGGGTCAGAGGCCAGGGCACTGGCCCAGGCCCTCACCACCCACACTGAGCTCCTGGGCCCTCTGGAGTAAACGCACCAGGGTCCCCAGCTTGCAGAGCCCCATGCGGGGCCCAGGGAGGAAGGGCCTTGTCTGGAGAGGCAGTCCGGGGGCGCTCGCCGCTCAGCTGGCGTGGAGGATGCCCCAGCAGAGAGAACCTGTGCGCAGCGACTTCGGGTGGGGACACAGTGGCTAGGCACCTCCAGCCTGGGGCAGCCCCGGGAGGGCGCTGTGCCAGGCGGGCCCAGGATGGCGGGACGCAGCTCCCCACGCACTCCGGGCTGGGATCCAGAGAGCCAGGCCGACCAGGTCCTCTGCAGATACGGACGGAGCTCGGCTGTGCACAGCGCACAGCCCGGAGCCGGAAGGCGCCCAAGCGCCAAGGCCGGGCTGTCTCAGGCACGCGAGTTCAGTCCAGAGCAAAGCGCTGCTGGAGGTGGGGAGGGTGGCCGGCAGTGGTGGGCGGGGCCTCCGTGGGGTCCGCCTCCGCCGCACAGACCCCCGCCCCTCCCCTCCCGCTGCTCTCTGAGCTCCGTGGCAGGCCTCCCAGGGCCACGCCCCCTGGCTGCCCGCTGTCCCCAGCCACGCCCCGCGGCCCGCCTCCCCTGCGCTGGGTGTGCCGCCTGCTCCAGGCTAGGACCCTGGCCCGGCGCGCCTCCCCCCCTGCCCCGCACCACGCACCATCCGTTAACCTTGTGTTCTCATTTCAGAGCCCGGCCAGAGCATGCCTTTCGCCCCCACGAGTACACGCATGCTTGCTGCCCCTCATGGCCTCTGAGACTAATTCTGTCTATTTTCTTTCCTCCCCCCATGTCACTTTGGTCACACCCCCTGTTAACACACCACCCCCTTAAGGAGTGCTCTCAGAGTAGCAGCACCGAGGGGGCCTTCCTGGAGCGGCCTGAGCACCCCCACCAGACCCCGCATAGTTCGAGGCTGTTCAGTATCCCCGAAGTAGCCGAGGAGGGAGAGCACCTCGAGCTCTTGCACAAACAGGGCTTAGGGTACTCGGCCAGGGTCCGGGCCCACGATGGGGACCAGGCCTTGCAGGCCTCCTGGCTCCCAGCCGAGCCCCGGGGCCCGGCTGTCGGCCCCGGTGCGGAAGACTTCGCTCTGCAGGACAGAGGCTGTCGGTCCAGCCGTGCGGCCAGCAGGAGCCCGGACAGTGGCCTGGACTGTGGGAGTGAGGAGGAGCTGTGTTTCAGCTTCAGGAGCACGGCCAGGTGCAGCCTGGGCCCTGGGCACTGTCCCTGTAGGAGAAGCCTGAGGCCGCTGCTGGCCCGGCGGCGGACGCTGACCCGGCAGAGCAGCATCGAGGAGGACTTTGGGGAGCAAGTGGACCCCAGCGACGTCCTCAGGAGCCATGACGCCCACCCGAGCCCAGAGAGATCCGCCCCCGGGAAGTATGACTGGGAGGAGCCCCCGGGGCACCAAGGCCCGCGGGATGTCTGGAAGAAAAGCATAAACATGCCCAACAGTAGGGCCACTGCCCTAGAGGCACCTCCCCGGGTGGCAGAAGGCCCTGTGGTGTGTGCAGTCAACTTCTCACATCTGCTTGCCAAACCAATCCATTTTCATTCTTTGCCCTGATTTTTTTTTCTGTTGGTGTCCATCCCTGGGGAGCCTCTCTGCTGGCTGTCTTTCACTTCCATGCATTTTGGTTTAAGTCCCATTGCTTCCCGACCTTTGACCATGCTGACGACCCCTTTACTTTGCTTTAGAATACTGACCCCCACCCCACAGAATCAGCGACGATTATGGCTGCTTTAATTAAAGGACAACTGAATCTAAATTTTAATTAAGGGTTAGCTGAACTATGATGATCCAAAAGTTTGGCAACACGTATCTTTTCAAAACAAACCCCCGGGGACCTGTTACGACCACCACCCGCACCGTCAAGGGTGTTTCCTGACTATGGCTATGGGTTTGGGTTTTGCTGGTGTGTTTGGTCTTCATTCGTAACTGGAAAAAAACAAGGAGGAGCAATTATTGAAGACATCCATTTTTATATATTGTTTCCAAAGTAGTTTTTTCTTTTCCTTCCCCTTTCTTTCCAGGGGGCAGTTTTCAGAATGAATTTTCCACCATCAGCTCTAGATGCATCCCCCTGCCTTGTGTTCCAGGCTTGTTAGTAGTTTGTCCAGAGTAGGGTTTCATTCGGCTTCATTCATCTCTATATTGTGTCCCCTTTCCAGAACATTTGCTCCCACCATGCTGAACTTTTCCATGAAAGCATAGGTGAGCCGCTGGGGGCACCAGGCCTTGGTTCTGAGCCCGCGCAGTTGTGGTCTGTCCACACGAGGGCACCGACCTGGCCCCCACTGAGTCACCTGCCACCTGCGGCCCACACCCTGTCCCCCACCTGTAACAAGCCATCTAATCACCGGGACTCTCTGACCACCGTTCATTCCCTGTGCCCCTGAGAACTTTCCGACTCCAACTACTTACCAGTGAGCTGGAGGTGTTGCTGTGATTCTCTTGTATGATTCTGACTGTTAGTGCAAATTAGAAGCAAACCCGTCCATAAAGGAAATCCTTCCGAGTCAGCCCTGAAAATTGGTGTCTTCGGATTAGGGCCAAGATGTTGCCGTGAGTTTCAAAGCTGGTAATGCACAGAAACTTCTGTCTTTGAGTTTCTGGTAACCGCACACACAACTGTGCCCAGGCGGGATTTTGGAAGTGCAGACCACCCCCCGCCACGTCTGTGAGGGCTGCAGGAGGGCAGGCTGTCCTGAGACTAGCTGAGGGTCCTCTGTGCTCAGAGGTGCTGGAGCTGTGACGAGCTGGGTTTGAGCCATTCACTCTGGTTCCAAGAATTTGGCTTTGGCAGCAGGAGCTGCAGAGAACAGTGCCTCCCAAGGAGACCCTTCTTGCCCCCACTCCCCTCTGTGTGTCGAAAAACAACTCTGGTGTGGAAGGCAGGGTGGCTGGGGTGAGCAGCCTTTTTCTCTTCCAGGTTATTCAGCTAACCTTTCAGTTAAAAGCTAAGTTTAGTTGCCTTTAGAGCTTCTGCTTCTAAGTTGAATTGATTTGGCTAACTTAATTCTCTTGTTTCCCAAGGCTGGCGAGACTTATGACTGTGTTGTTGTGTCTTCAGATTTTAGGAAACCCGGTGTCTGCAGGACGGGCTGACAGGGTGGATCACGTGGGCCGAAGGTTCTCCCATGGCAGTGCTGGTCCTCAGCGGTCCCGGCCAATGATGGTCCCGTCCATCGGTTAGTGGGCCTGGCTGACACCTTTCTCTCTCTTCCGACCCCAAAGCACATGGCTGCTCAATCCTTGATCTGAATGTGTTTACAAACTTATTAGGAGTAGCATTTTCAACCACGTACAGAAAACTCTCCATTACTTATGGCAAAAAGAAGGCAGAAAGAGGCATAAGAGAAATGAACTCTATTTGTAAGTATTCTCAA
The DNA here is from genome assembly GCF_009762305.2 of Zalophus californianus. Lineage (NCBI taxonomy): Eukaryota > Metazoa > Chordata > Mammalia > Carnivora > Otariidae > Zalophus > Zalophus californianus. The sequence goes on from NC_045608.1 coordinate 2,034,324, forward strand.
ATATCATATTGGCTTTTTATGTCAATCTTCTCCCTACCGATTTTTTTCTTTCCTGGAGAGGCCTGGAGAGAGTGCAGGGTGCTGCTTCTCCACATCCCGGCTTGTGCTCTCATGAGATGCTCGTGGTCAAAGAAGCAGGAATGGCAGCCAAACTGCAAACACCTACGTAAGCCTGAGTAACGGAGAGTTCTCTGCATGCATCAAGTGCTTTGGCAGCGGGGCTCAGTGTGACGGGAAACCCCACGAGGCCTGATGTGGCCTCTGGAGCGTGGGCTGCCCTCCTCCCTGGGCTCACCTCCTTGCTCATGAGCCCTCCTCTGGCATTCTGTGCCCATTCCCTTCATTCCTTTTTGGGATTGAGCCAGTCTTGCTGAAAGCTATCATTTCAGTCCCTGTGACTGACCTGGTGGGGAAGGGGGTGGTGGTTGAAGGTTTGCTCATTCCACTGGAATGAATCGTGGCAAAAACAATTCCAAAAGGTATTCACACAAGATAATGGAACTTGGTAATCAGCCCAAACAAACGGGCCTTTTGTGAAAAGGCACGCACGCGTGAAAACAAGGCAGGCAGAGCTGGGAAGGGGGCAGGTGTACAACAGACTGACCCGGGGCTCCGGGGAGGCAGCTTAGGGCCTCCGGACACCTGCTGCACTCGTCACAGCCACACAGCCTAGGTTTAGGAGACAGTCGCCTCCGTTCACGTCAACTAACAGGACAGACAGACGGGATGACGCAAAACAGACCCTCTAAACTACTGTCCTTCTTCCAGACTTTTCTTCTCTTTAGAGTCCAGACAATGGAGAAAAAAATTTCCTCTTCTACCTTTACAGTTTTAGGATGTTTTTATTGATCAGTAAAAATGTCATAGAATACTCAAGATCCTTAAAAAAAGAGTCTTCAGTTCACTGAAAAATGACAAAGTACACAGAGTCCCACTGGTGAACGCTGGTCTCCCGTTACGGATCCCCTGGCAGGTTACATCATGCAGAGCCCGGGTAGTTTCGGGGGCTCTAAACCTGGTGCCACATTCACATGATCCGTGTGTCACTCCCGAGCCTGAGGGGTGCTCCTGGCATAGAAGGTGCAGGGCTTGGGGGGACTGGCTGTCTTTAGAAACGAGGTGGGGCGGGGCTGGTGTGCGGCCCAGACTCAGGTCTTCTCTGTTGTGGAAGCGGGTTTCTGAATCTCCTTTGGACTGTTGCTGTCATGCGTGAAGCCCACAGCCTGGCTCATGGCGTGAACTGCAGTGCACGTGGTTGAAGCGTTAGCCGCGAGGGCACTGGGGCTCTGCAGAGGCTCCATCCCCGGTCTCCTGGGACTCAGAGGGACCAGCTATGGGAGGGGCTGCAAATGGCCTGGTGGGCGCAGAGGCAAAGGGGAAACACGGGCACCTCCAGGTCTCGCCAGCTGACCCCAACCTCGGGGAGCCTCTGACAGGCCTTTGATTGGGTGTGTCTTACCATAAAGAAATCAAAAGGCTGCACGTGTGTTTTCATCTTAGTAAAACACTAGTTAAATTAGCAAAAAGAGAGTAATGCTAATGTTTTAACAACAACAAAAAAAAAGCCTCTTAATGCAACTCAAAAAAGTGCTAAATAATCCATAATGGATTTGGTTTAATTGTACCTGACTTCTTATGTAGCAGTGCAAGAAAGCACAAAAAAGCATGATTAATATCAAATGCTTTGATTCCTACACACACACAGAAGCACCTATTAGCGTTTCAAAGGACAAAAGTGGAATGTGCTCAGCAGCAGCCAGTGACCCCTGGGAACGGTCAGTGACGTGCAAACAGACTCTTCCCCTCGTCCCAATTTACTTCCATTTTTCTTGTGCAAATATCAGTGATTGTTTTAGGAATCTGCTCCACAACAAAAGCATTCATTTTCTTTTCCAGAGGAACTTAACTCTGTAGACCGTATACTCCCTAAATATATTTTTAATTATTATTATTATTATTTGAGAGAGAGAGAGCATGAGCAGGGGAGGGACAGAGGGAGAGAGAATCTGAAGCAGGCTCCATGCCCGGTGCAGAGCCCAACGTGGGGCTTGATCTCACGACCCTGAGATCACGACCGGAGCCAAAATCAAGAGTCAGATATTAACCGACTGAACCATTCAGGCACCCCCCCGAATAGATTTTTAAGAAGCAATGCATTCACAATTGAATAAAAATACTGTACCTTTTCATATTCTCTAGGTGTCCTAAACTAAGAAAACAGTGACTTAAAAAGATTTAAAAAGAGGAAAAGTATGTTGGTCTGGATGTAGTAAATTCTCGACCTTACAATCAGTGAGGCAGGCCTCCTGACACTGATCCATGACTCGCAGGAGGATGGAGTTGGGTGCGGTTTCTCGCTGGATCATGGCTGGTCTTTGCTCCACGTGAGGTGCCCCACTCGAGGAGATCCCATTCTGACCAGGGGACTGTGACCTCCCCGGAGGTCCCTTTGACTCAGGTCATGATCTCAGGGTTCTGATATGGAGTCCAGGATCGGGCTCCCTGCTCAGCGGGGAGCCTGTCTCTCCCTCTGCCCCTCCCCCTGCTTGTGCTCGCTCGCTCTCTCTCTCTCTCTCAGTCTGACAAATAAATACGTGAAGAATTCATTTGTCACCACTTAAGTATTTAGAGCTAAGTGAGCAGCTCGGTGAAGTACCCCAAACTTTGACTCACATGCAAATGCTTTTCGGTGACCGGGTGGGGGTGGGGCCCGTCCCACCGGCTCTGCTCCGCAGCGGATGGCCTGTCCCACACTCGAGTTCCATGACAGCTGCTGGCTTTTCAAACCCATCTGTGTCGATCTGCATATTGACCACAAATTTATTTTAAAGACAGAAGTTACCGTGCCTCCACCATCCCATCTTCTAAACCACACTTCCTACAATAGCACACGTCTCTAAGTCCGGGAATCACCCAGCCCTCTGCCTTTGTCCCCACATGCTCCCAGACGAGTACAGTGAGCGCGACCGCCTTTCTCCAGACTTCTACGAAGAGTCAGAGACCGACCCAGGTGCCGAAGAGCTCCCAGCCCGGATCTTTGTGGCGCTTTTTGACTATGACCCCCTCACCATGTCCCCGAATCCAGATGCTGCCGAAGAAGAGCTTCCTTTTAAGGAAGGACAGATCATCAAGGTGGGGGCCGGGCTGGGGGCTGCCGGGCAGGTGGGGCACCCAGGGTAGGGGGCTGCTGTCACCGTACTGTAGGTCCTTAGCTTGTCCCAAGGGCAGGCTCGTTCTGTTGCTTTATATATTCAGCCTTCGGACCAGCAGAGAAGAGGGACCTTGTGAGTCTGAAGTAGGAACCTGAGAGAGAGCCTGGCCCTCCGTCTCTCGGAGGAAGCCCTTTGCTATGGACGGCGACACCGCTAGGAGGAGTCTCAAAGTCCCCTCTGTTGGGTGGGATCTCGTCACACACACCCAGCAAAGTGAAGCCAGAGCCCTGATGGGGAGACCAGCGGGTTGTCCAGACCCCGGGGCAGAAGCTGGTTCTCAGGTGTGGCTGCGTGGGTGGAGGGGCAGATGTGCACGTCTGCAGGGCGCGTGTTGGTGACCATGGGGCTCTTCCCACACATTGTGATGACACGCGGCTCCGCGCCGGCAGAGCTGATGCGCTTGCGACCCGGCAATCATACTGGCCCTTCGCACCGGCTGCAGGTCTATGGCGACAAAGACGCAGACGGCTTCTACCGTGGGGAGACCTGTGCCCGGCTCGGCCTGATTCCTTGTAACATGGTCTCAGAAATCCAGGCGGACGATGAGGAAATGATGGACCAGCTTTTGAGACAAGGCTTCCTTCCTCTGAACACGCCCGTGGAGAAAATAGGTAAGAGCCTCCCCCGGCTTACCCCTGCACCTGCTGGTGGGGCCGCTTCTGCTTCCCCTGGCGCCCCGCGCCAGCCAGGAGCAGGAGGTGGTGTGGACAGGGTCCGGTCTGGGCCATTCCGGATGGAAAATGAACCCACTCTACAATGGTCCTGTGTGCTTTGGGGACATTTGTGTACCTAAATATTTACAAAAACATAGATGATTTTCTAATGGAAGATGAAGTGCAGCCTTGCTTACTAAAAGTCTGTCCCATCTAGAAAATAGACTAGTTGCTTTCTGGTTGTTTTTGCATGTTGTGTCCCCCTAAAATGTGTAAGTTTATCATGTGACCCCCACGGTGCTGGTGTCAGGAAGCCACGCCTCTGGGAGGGGCTGACGTCATGACTGCAGAACTCTCAGAGGGGCGTCAGTACCCTCACCCAGGAGGCCCCACAGGCGTCCCTCGCCTCCTCTACCCCACGAGGACACGGGAGAAGACCCGTCTGTGGACCAGGACGCAGGTCCTCCCTGCGATCCGACCCTGCGGCACCTCGGTCTCAGACTTCCGGCCCCCAGAGCCGTGAGGAGCCGGTGCGCACGGACCGGGGACGCCGGGGGTGGGCTGTGAGCCTCCGCCCGTGCCCAGTACGGGTCAGAGGTGATGAGGTCGTGCCATGCTTTCCATCCAGGTGGGTGTTGCTCATCCAAAAGGCAGAAAAGATTTTCACGCTTTAATGTGGACGGATGACAGACTCCTCCATTTCTCTTGACCCAATTTGCAAGCACCAGTGAGTACACGGCAAAACTACTTTCAGTGAATTTAAACATTACATTTATGATCTCTAATTGTGCCCACATGCAGGGAAAATCTACTCATTACAAAGGCCTTTGCTTTCTCTAAATGGCTGCAGAGAGAAAGATCCGTTTTATGTCATTTGTGTTTTAGGTTTTAATAGTTCAAAACATTAAGTTAACTTAATTCTAAATCAGATTTCAGAGACAAAATTCAGTGGCTCAAAGAACATGCATAATTTTAAGGATAATCACAAAATCAAATACACTGTTTCAACCTCTTTGGTATGAATGAACTTACAGTCAAGTTGAAACCCACATCTGTTAGTTGAAGCTTCTGTGAATACACCGCCCAAGTCAAGTCCGCGAGCCGAAGCTCCCTGAGCCCCGTATACCCCCAACTCCTTTCCCAAGGCCACCGTGATGGGGTCAGGGCGGGAGCGGGCTCTACGCACCACACACCCAGCAAACCTGCAAGCGCTCCGCTAGAAAACAGTGGCTTGATTCATGTTACCAATTAGATTACATGTCTGTTTGCTTTATTCTTTTTTTCTAAACGTGACTTTTGAAGGAACCAGACTGAGCTACCACAGGCCCTTCTAGTGCTACAAAGTAGGACTGTCACTGCAGGCTGAGCACGTGCCTCCTGCGCCGGGGCAGGACCAGGTGTCCACCTCGCGGCCCTTTTCTGACACCACGTGCGGTGAGACAGGAGGAAACGGGATGCAGACCGGAACAGAAGACTAACTTTTTTCTAGTCACAGATGACATGAAAATCTACTTAGAAGATCTCAAAGGATCTAGAACAGAAGTTCCTAGAACTAACGAGTGAGCTTAGCAAAAGCAATTGTTTTTCCAATGTTAACCGTGAAAAATTTGAACTTGACATTTAAAAAGTAATACTTACAATGATGTGACAAAGACATGAGAAAGGAGGGGTTGAATGCACGCACGCTGTGTGTGGGGGAGACCACCAATGGCGAGGAAGGAAATCCAAGGATCCCCAAGTAAATAGACGTCGTGTTCCCGGACTTCAGGCAATGAAGACATCCAACATCCCCAAACTGACCTGCAGATGGATGCACCCCCTGGCCCACGTCCGTGCGCATGGGACTCACCCCTCCCCCAGTCCACATCTGTGTGCATGGGACGCACCCCTGGTCCACGTCAGTGTGCATGGGACTCACCCCTCCCCCTGTCCACATATGTGTGCATGGGACGCACCCCCAGTCCACGTCAGTGTGCATGGGACTCACCCCTCCCCCTGTCCACATATGTGTGCATGGGACGCACCCCTGGTCCACGTCCGTGCGCGTGGGACGCACCCCCCCCCGCCCACATCTGTGCACATGGGACGCACCCGCCTGATCCAAGTCTCTGCAGGGATCTGTGTAGATTCGATGTGCTAAATCAAACATGTACGAAAAGGCAAAGGGATTACAGTTGCTTGAATGATTTTTTAAAAGCGCAGTGGAAGACTCGTGCAAGCGGGTTTTACGGCTGGCACACAGGGGAGCGATGGAGACCAGGTGGTGTGGGAGGCTGCAGAGGCACCGGGATCCGTGCAACAGGGCGAATCCAGGAATGGACAAACGCTTGCAGCGTCCACAGAGTTTCAACCCAGGGAGGGGGGCAGTTCAATGGGGAAAGGATGGTCTTTCCGTAATGGGTGCTGGAATTGGGCAAAGAAAAATGTAGCTCGGGCCACACTCCTGCCAAACTCAAAAAATGAACTTAAAAATTGAACATGGTCTTAAGTATAAAAACAGACCGTGAAACTTCTAGGAGAACTTCATGGTGAGGAAGCCACGATTTCTTTGACATCACACTAAAACCATGACACAGAAAAGGAAGGAACTGATGTCAGACTTCACTAAAATTGAGAAACACAGCATGAAAAGAAAGAAGAGCGAGGCCCCAGGCTGCAGCAAGTATCTGCAAGTGACCCGGCCAAACAGGGAACCGTACTGAGAACACACTGCGCTCAACAACTCAATAACAGGAAAGCAAACCACCAGCACCACCGTGGGCAAAAGACCCAAGAGATCCTTTGCCACAGAGGATTCGTGGATGGCAAACGAGCAGGTGGAGGGATGCATAACGGGACCCGTGGAGTGCCGATTAGAGCGCGATGAGAAGCCAGGATGCCCCTGCCGGGTCGGACGTGGGACCGGAGCTGCGTCCGCTGGAGGCGAACCCGTGTGGCACGACTGCTGTGCCCAACAGGCGGCGGGTCCGTCTCCAGTTGGACACATGGTGACGGCCGGCCACCCCTTCCTGGGGTCCTCGCCTGGGGGAATGGAGCTTCTGTGCGCTCACACAGCTGCTCGGGCGCTCACGGCGGCTGCACTGCACGTCACTGATCCCCTGGACAGTGGACCAAGTCACTGATGCTTCAGACAGGGGGATGCTCCTCACCAATAAAAGTAGCACCGTGGACACACGCAGTCACATGGAGGGAGCTCAGGGGCATTGTCCCGGTGAATGAAGCCAGTTTCTAAACCCTGCATGACTCCATTTATAGGATATTCCAGAAAAGGTGAAAGTATGGGGACAGAAAACAGACCAGGGGTTACCTGGGCTGGAGGTGACCACAAAGACATGGGCGGGAGTTTGGGGGCTGAGGGAACTGTCCTCTATTTTGATGACTGCGGGGCTGACGTGACCACGTGAGCTTGCCAACATGGTGGGAAGCGGACGCTGGACAGAGTGCATCTCTGGGCTCTTCTTAACACCTGCAGGGATTCATTCTTGCACCTCCCCTGGAAAATTAACAACACTCAGAAGGACTGGATGTACCCCTGCAGGAAGTCTGTGCTCTGTTTCAAGGAAACACACATGCACAGGCCCTGCAAAGGTGCCCTCGCGCTTTCTAAATTACAGCAGCGACGCTGGAGCAGGACCCAAGCGTGGCCGATGTCTGGAACTTCGCACACAGCCAGCCCTGCACCTGCGGGACGCCCCGGAAGGGCACAGGACCGACGTCAGTTGCTTTCTAAACACATGCCTTCAATGGTTTTCCTTTGTATGAATCCCAAAAACCAGTTCTAGGCACCGAGCAGCTGTGTTTGGAAGAAAAGCACCAACGCCAGGTCCTCTGGGAGAAACGCGCCGTCCTGTGCTGCCCAGAGCCCTTTGGAGCTATGATTCCGGAGGATCCCCTGCTTCATCTGAGCCTCCCAGTTGGACGGACACATCGGGGAAGGGAAGCGTCCTCGCTGCTGTAAGGGGGGTACTGGGCCAGAGCAAACATACGAGAACATGCAGCTCAGGGCGACCGGCCCCACAGCTGGAGGCTTCGCTGGTGCTTGCACCCCGAGCACGAGGCCCTGGAGACAGCGGTCGTCGGGTCCTGCTGGCCACGTGTGCCCTGCTGCCCTGGGGACGAGGGAGAGGGGGCGCCACTCCTTTCGGAATAACCACATGATGGCTTTCTTTTCCTCCTTGTGATGTAAACAGAGAGAAGCAGAAGAAGCAGCAGGCATCCGGGGGCGACGCGGAGGGTGGTGGCCCTGTACGATTATGACCCGCGAGAAAGCTCACCTAACATCGACGTGGAGGTATGCGCCCGGCGTCGTTCCGCTGCGGCTCACGGCCGGTGCCTGGGCCTCTCCCTGCACGGACGCCTGGGGGCCATGGGATCTGGAAGGGTCGGTACATGCAGTAAATGGTGTGAGGGCGCTGGGCGGGAGGAGACAGGGAAGGCGCGCAGCCGCTGACAAGCCCCGTCGCCGTGGCTTGGGGTCCCCGTACGGGACGCTACGGGGGGAGCAGTCTGCGATCTTCTGCCTCAGGTGACAGCCCCATAGGGTCGCCTGGAAGACGGAAATAACAGCCCCAAGCGAAAGCAGAACTGTAAGGTCCCCCCCGCCCCCCCCGCCACATGCAGAAGCTGAGGAGGAGGCCCCGTGTCTTCCACACACGTGGCCTGGGCCGGCGTGGCCCTTGACGCCCTGGGAGGCAGGAAGGGAGTCACCTCCAGAGCTGAGAGGCTCGGTTTTCAGCCCATGGACCTGCTTTCTCAGATGACAGCTGTGTCCAAATCTGTCACCCACGGTTTTCCTTGTGCCCCACGTGCTCCCAGCTCATGGTTCAGATTCAGAGTGCGCACTCTGCAAGCATTTCTGCATGGACCCGATTCATAGGGGACGCCTGGCGGCCTGAGAGGTCAGCTTCCTTCCCTCATCTTCACATTCAGAGATTAACCCACATGTTATTTTGTCTTGGGTTTGCACCCTCCACTAGAGTCCATGTGCCCGTCTCAAGGCTGGTGCCTGGCACGGCACAGACACTTGGTAGAGAATGAATAATTGAGTAAAGGTTTTTTGCACTCAGTGAAAAGGTAGTTATCTAACGGTCCTTACACTACAGAGGATTTTTCCCTGAAGTTCTGGGTTTTTCAAGTTAACTCTTTGACCGGTTCTATTTTATTTTTTTAAAAGATTTTATTTATTTATTTATTTGAGAGTGAGATCGAGCCCACAAGCAGGGGGAGCTGCAGAGGGAGAGGGAGAAGCAGGCTCCCCGCGGAGCAGGGAGCCCGACGTGGGGCTCGATCCCAGGACCCCGGGATCATGACCTGAGCCGAAGGCAGACGCTTCACACTGAGCTCCGGCGGGAACAGCGCGTGGGGCGCTTTGCGGGGAGGCGGGCTGCAGCCTGAGCTGTTCGTCCTCCCTGAGTCCCTGAGGCGCCATGCACGGAGGCACTCGTCGGCTCCTACCCCTCCCTCCCTGTTTGAGAGAGCAGGTCAACGCCAGAATGATGAGAAGAAAGAAATCATTAGAGCAACCAGGAAGAACTTTCTAAGGAAAACCGACTACTCCGTGTCGAAGGTATTACTAACTTGACGTTCTGTCTCCACAGGCAGAGCTGACGTTCTGCACCGGAGACATCATTACTGTTTTCGGTGAGATCGATGAAGATGGATTTTATTATGTAAGTTTTTGAAAGATCAAAAAAGCACCATTTCATTGATTTTGCACGTCTATTTCCGCTTGCGTGTTCTTGCCCCGACAATTATGTGTAAGCTTCCTATGACTTTCGGAAAGGTCCCTGTCACTGAGGCTCGTCTGATACAGAGAGAGGGGCTGTGAGCGTCTCCATCCCTCCTGCTCTGAGGGGGGCACTTCCGTGTCTGTAAGCTGCAAACAAAGGACATGTATTCCCATTCTTCGATCTAAAATTGTCTTCCATCCAAACAGGTACCAGTTTAACTCTCTGGTTATTTGCAAGGTATAGGTTTTTATACGGGAGAAGGAAGGAATACAAATAGGCAAAGTTACTAGTTAATCCACCCCAACAGGGTGTAGAACTCCTCCCTGACCTTCCTTGGAGCTGATGGCCATTGGCAGCGGGGACCAGGCTCTGGGCAAGGGCTCCCGGCTCAGTGGCCCCGGGGGCAGCCTCCGTCCTTTACCCTCCCGACATTTCCTGAGGCAAAGAGAGAATGCCGGTGGGCTTCGCGTCGTGCTCCTGCCCTGGTGGCCCTCCCACGAGTGCCGCCCCCCCGGGCCCGAGCCCACAGGGCTGTGAAGGACACAGCTGGCAGGCCTGCGGGGTGCACGCCCCGGGGGGGCTGGGGGACAGGGCTGCCATCTCGCGCAGGGATCCTACCTCCCCCATCACCCCCCCTTTCTTTAATCAGAACAGCCGGGAATCCGTCAGGTCCTGCTAAGGCAGGTTTCTCTGAGTCAGACGAGTTCACGGCCTCAGGCACGTGGGGACCCAGGTTCGTGATCACTGCCGATCGGTGTCAGTGAGGCTGCTCACACTCTGCCCCCCGTCTCTTTCCAGAAAAGACTGTAAAGGGTCTGTGAGTGGGCAGATGCCAGGCTTTCTGTCCTGTCGAGGGTTGGAGAGGGGGCGGGTGAGGGAGGTGGGAGCCCCCGAGGCCAGGGCGCGGGCTGCAGGCCGGTGCAGGTGGCAGAGGGGGCGGACGGAAGCCGGCGTCAGTAGCTCCCAGAGCGCGGGTCGTTCGTTGGGGTGAGAGTGTCGTCCAGGAAGACGCCCACATTCTGCCTCAGGTGGTGGGTGCCCTTGGGAACAGGGGCATGAGAACACAGTTGAGAGAAAGATGTGCTTTGGAAAGTGCTGAGCTTGAGGGTGTGAACAGGACATCTGAGCCTCTCCGTGAAGCAGAGGGATCCGTGCCGCTGATCCTGGAAGATGCTAGTGGCCACGTCTGATGCAGCCGCGTGCGGTGGAGGGGGCAACGTGAGGCGGTCCCGTGCGCTTCTGACGTGGCGTTCGCAGGACCGCGCGAGAAGCCCGGCAGATTGAGGGGAAGAGGCAGGTCTGTCCCCCGAGCTCCTCGGTGAGCCCGGACTGGGGGCCCGTCTGCACGTCCGCGGGCGCGGGACTGTCCGGGTGTGCGTGCCCACGGGCATGTGAGGTTGAGGCCGTGCGTTTCCACAGGACCCGGTCCCCACACCGAGCCACGACTCCACGTGGCGCTCCCTGGAAGGAGCAGGCGTGGCTGGTGCTGGAGGAGGATCTGGCTGACGACTGGGCTCGTAGGCTGCGGAGTGGCTGGTGTAGACGGGATTTGTGACCCTCAATGTGGGAGAAACCCCCGGGGAAATGTGTACAGTAAGCAGCAAAGGTGTCCTTGGGAAAGTCTCTAAGGGACACCGAGAGAGACCTTAGCTCCTGGAGGAGGCCGAGGAAGGAGGCAGGGACGGGGGCTCGGGGGCCGAAGAGAGGGCGGGTGGCCAGATCCGGCGCGTGCGTCTCGGGCTCAGAGGGGATTCTTGCTGGGAAGACACGGGAGGTACCTGGGACCACCTCTTTTTTTATATCAATTTTTATTTTTAATTGTGATAAAATACACATTCTTCATCATCTCTACGTGCACAGTGCGGTGGTGATACATCCGCGTTGTCGTGAGTCGCCGCCGTCCGCCCTCAGGACTCCTCCCCGCTTGCCGCCCTGAAACTCCATCCCCAGCAAACACCAGTCGCCCCTTACCCCGCGCGTCCCCGGCCCCCCGCCTCCTCTCCGTCCCCGTGAATCCACCTGCCCTCCGGGCCTCACACACGGGGACTTTTCTCACGCCTGCCTTACCTCGCTGCGCAGAGCGTCGTAGCACAGCTCACCCTCTCCTTCCTTTTAAGGCCAAAAATGACTCCACGCTGGGTGCACGTGGTTTAGTCACCTGTCCGCCCGTCAGTGGACACCCGGCCCCTGTGAGTAATACAGTGATGAACACGGTGTGCAAACACGTCCCTCGGACCCTGCTTCCAAATCTTTCGGGTTTTGACCCAGGAGTGGAATTGCTGGGTCAAATGGTATCTCTGGGTTTCACTTTTTGAGGAGCCGCTGGATCGTTTTGCCCTCAGCAGCGCCCCCTTCTCACCGCCCCCAGCAGGTGCATGAGGGCTCCAATTCCTCCCTGTTTTCAGCAACATTTTGTCTGTGTTCTTTTTTAATTTTTGTTTGTCTGTGTTCTGTAGTAGCTTTCCTAACAGATGTGAGGTGGTATCTGGTGGTTCTGGTTTACATTTCCCTAAGATGCTCGTGTTAATTCATGTTGAGCGTCTTTCTGTGTACTTGTTGGCCGTCCGTGTGTCTTTTGGGGGGGGGGAGGGGCTGGAGATAGCGATGCAGATCCTCTGCCCGTTGTTTAATCGGGTTCTTGTGTTGAGCTCTCGATGTGTTCTGGACACGACCCCTTCTTAGGTAGTTTGCGAACATTCTCCCATCCATCCCGTAGGTTCGCTCTTCACCCTGGTGGTGGTGTCTTTGGCTGCAGTGTCTAATCAGGGAGTAGGCTGCGCATCTCATGCCGTCGTTTCTTAGACTGGAAAACAGAGCAACAGACTCCCATGTAGTCTGGGGCCAGCCAGTCTGGGACTTGGTTTTGGACACTGGTGGGGCAGGTGGGCATTGGGGGCAGTGGGGAGGAAGTGACATGGTGGCCGTGACCCGCTCAGTCCAGATGTCCTGTGGATGGTGACCTTAACTATGTACCTGCGTAGAGATGTGAGAGAAAATTCTGGAAGGGAACAGACGGACCTGAAGCAGTATCCTCTCTCGGGAGGTGTCAACGGACACTTTCATGTCCCCCATACTGTTTGCATTTTTATGGTGAGAATGTGGTTGTGCACGAGACGGATGCGTAGCTCTGCACCTGGCCTGCACGCTGGACCGCCTGCTGGCCTCGGGAGGGGGTCAGTGTGTCTGGATCGGGGCATCTGCTCAAGTGGTGCCTTTAAAAGCTCCCCAGGGATGCTGCGGTCAGCCGGGGGGTCAATGGCCACTACATGGGGTGGTCCCGAGGACTGGTTCCTGGGAGCTGCCTGAGCCCACTGGCCAGAACACACCTTCCTCAGCTCCACCCCAGACAGGCCAGATGCAGACCTTGGGGATGGGACCCTGCCCCTCGAGTGCATCCCGAGGTCACTGTCCTGATCAGGGTATAGTTTGGAGACACTGGAGTCCCTCTGAGTTCTCCCACCTTCGAACCAGAACAGACCCCGCAGGCAACCCTCCCCAGAGCTCTGCTCCTGTGGTGAAAGCAAGAAGGAGGTTTTGGGAAAATCGAGTAATTTGTTCTGCTGTGTTTTTAGGGGGAACTTAATGGGCAGAAAGGCCTTGTGCCTTCAAACTTCCTGGAAGAAGTGCCTGACGACGTGGAAGTCTATCTCTCTGACGCACCGTGCCACTACCCCCGAGACGCGCCAGTGCGCTCCAAGGCAAAACGGGTAAGCAGACCCCCCCCCCAGCACCTCCGACTCCTGCCCCCTCGGCCACGCTCGCTCTCACACAGCCCTCCCGTGGATACGTTTGCGTCTTGGGCCGAAAAGCCCATGCCCTGAATTTTTCTCTCTGCCCTTCCCTGGGGGTTGTGCCTAAGCATTCTCACTTTTGCTTATTTATTTCACAAAACCTGCCCCCTCTCGGTTCTAACCCATCTGCCTTTCCTGACAAAGGGAGTCCCCGCCCTGCCCTGTAGACGCACATTCCAGCTGGGGTGAGAGTGAAGGGGGTGGCTAGTCCTTCCGTTCCTTTGCCCTGCTAGGATTTCAGTTCTCTTAGCAAAGACCAGAGACCTCCTCCAGCATAATTAACTAGTAGATGACATTCATGTTTAGTGTCTCATTTTTATTTTATTTCATCACTGCCAGTTTTTATATATTATATTTTTATATATATATATTTTTATTTCTTTGCTCATCTGCTTGGAAACAGAAGAAGAGTGTTCATTTCACACCTTAATCAGGCACTGTAGCCTTCACGTAAGTGAGCAACTGAAGATACCCGTACAGATTTAGCCCCGTCCGCGGCGCTAGGCGGACTAGTGCGGGAGACGCAAGGCTTCACTGTGGGTGTTAAAAACAAAAACAAAAACAAAAAGAAATATGTCTCAAAAAACCACTGGGCCTGAAATAGTAGGCTATTACTCGGTCTCAGTTGTAAAGCAACTGAATTTGTAGTCAAATCATCATCTTTACTCCTCATTTCCTACTATCTACATTAAGAATATTTCGAAGGCCAACATTGGGAACATATTTCTTAAGAGGCTAATTGTTTGTTTACGTAGAGAGTGTTGCAGTGTCTCCTCGTAACTAAAGCTGCATATTGCATTGTTAGCCACTCTTGGAAAAAAGCACAACCTAAACCACTATGTTTACTCTAGGAAATTTTCCTCTAAAAACACAGGAGGTTGAGCAGATGAGTAGTGAACAGGGGGCAGATGCAGAGTTGGCTCTGACAGGCCCCCTGTGGGCTTGACCCCAACCAGTCTGTCAGGATCAGGTCTGTGCCTCTGTCTCGAGAGAGCGCAGGCTCCCTCCTCAAAGCACAAGCCTGTGTCCCGAGCGCCGGCCTTTGCGGCCGGGCCAACCGTGGGGCACCAGTGCAGTCCTAGGCATGACGAGCCACGCGGCTACAGTGATGGCGTTGGACGGAGTAGACGGTATCTTCAGCTGTGCTTGGGATGCTTTACTAGGTGTCTTCCATTGGAACTAGACCTTGATTCTAAATCCAAGCAAGCTTGAAGCCCTTGGCTCCTCTCCTGTACCTGCTGGCTACCGAACACTCGAGGGAGGCAGGGCTTTGCGTGGAGAGTTGGGGGGGCGCAGGACAGGGCGCCGGGCCCTCAGGCGCGCATCCGAGCCGCCGGGCGAGCCCCGTAGACCGAGGCACTATGTGCGCACTCTGCGGGCAGAAATTCACGTCCGGCCCCTGGGGAGTAATGAAAGCATGCAGTAAGGGCCTTTAAGCTTCCTTTGATTGCGATTGAGGTTCATTTTAGTTTTTTTTTCTTTCAACTGGTGTGTGCCATCGCTCTAGCCTACTAACTTCCCCAGGAATGCACACGGCAAGATCAGCACTTCCTCTACCCCAGCCGCTTTCAGACCCAACAAGTCCCCTTTAAGAACCTTTGCTTTTAAGATTACTGACGGGCACTCAGCCAATTTCATGTAACCTAATTTAAAGTGACTTCTGCTCCCCACCCTGCCCCCACCCCTCCGCTAGGGCTCTTAATTTACAAAGCAAATTATTACCTAGCCTTGTCTGGCCAAAGCAATGGCCTCCCCCTCCCCTGAAGACAAAGAAACCGCAGACCAAACGTGGATGGCTAGACCCCCCCCCCCCCGTAGGGCCGCTGTGGGTGGGGGTGGGGGGGCGCGCGCGCTCGTGGCATCCTTTAACCCCGAAGGAAGACACGAGCCACCCCTTACCTTTGCTGGCGGGGGACGGGGCCGTGCGGTGTTACCAGCGGATGGATGTTGTTGGCGCTCACGCACTCAATAAACTGTCACACTGTACCTACTAGGTTCCTCCTGAGGGTTCAGGTACAGCAAGGAGAGCGCCATCCCCCACAGCCCATCTCCATTCGGGGTCACCTCCGTCATCTATGGGTACTGGTAGTCCTGGGAGAGGCAGGGAAATGTCCTCGAAAAAGAAAAAGGGGCTGCTTTCCAAAGGCAAGAAACTGCTGAAAAAGCTGGGTGCAGTGAAATGACCATGTGCTTCTGGACGACTCCCCAATCCATGTCATTCTCTTTGATTCCAAACTAGGGCTTTCAATGACTCAAGTACTTCCTAAAAACACACTCTTCTCCCCTGACACCAGGAGAGAAGTGCTCTTTGCACTGCCGTCCACTTTAAGCCAACGGCGAGGACAAAGAGCGGCTGGTGCCCCCTCCCAGCCTCCGTGCCAACCGCTCTGGCCCGCGGCCTGACGGGAGGCGGGCTCTCCCAAGCACCCAGGGGCCAGGGGCTCGCTCCCCACCCGGGGTCCCAGCCTCTGTGCATTTGTCATCCGCCCTTAAAGCAATGGTTTCCACCTCAACCCCTTCTCAAAATGCTTGCCTCATGATGCATCACTCTCTTTAACTCTGGTCTTAAAGTTCCTAGTTTAACCGCCTTGATGTTCTGCCTTATAAACGCACAATGGTCTGTACTGTCTAATAAAAACTACCGTGTAACTTTGTACGTGTCGTGCATTCAGTGCTCCTCACCCTCACACAGCGCTCTGAAGTCACTCGTGCAGGCCGTGCATTTTGACGCCCTGGCTTTTCGCCTTTCTGCAGCGAGCCGGGCAACACACAGAAAATGTTTACTTACTCAGATCATTCAAAAAAAAAAAAAAAAAAAAGAGTGAGAAAGTCACTTTGTTTGGAGAAGTTACTGCTCCTCCAACCTGCCAGAAAGCTGAGAACCGCTCATGGCTTCCAGCGTCCCCTTCGGTGGCGTATGGATGTCCGCCACTTCCATTATTTGTCCCCCGCCACCCACAGCCGGCCCGCGGCGCGCAGCGCGCAGGAAGCGGCCCCCCCGAGGCACACGCCACACCCACACCCTCCTAAGCTCAGCCCGTGCACACGGCTCCACACCAGGCTCCCCCATGGGCCCTCGAACAAGAGACTCACAGAGCTGCCGGCTGGTGTATCGGATTGCTTACTATTTTGTAATTCTTGTCCACTTGTAAATTGTTTTTACTCTTTATACATACTTTTCAGACTGCCTTTCTTTTGTAATTTACGGAAGGTTTATAAATGAATGACCAAGCTTTTCCCATTGTGTCTTCAAAAACTCTCTTGTAAATTGTAATATATTAGTGTGTGGTACATTTATTAAAAGGAAATTCGTCCGTGTGTGGTTCAGTACTGTGTGTGCGTGCATGTGTACGGTCAGTGTAAGATATTTTATAGAAATAAAATTTGTTATTTTATACAATGCCGTTTCTTCTGTATCTTCGTTTGAAACACTTTTGACCAGAGCGGCCTCTCGGGATTCCTTTCTCCCGTGCGCACCAGGAAACTCGATGGCCCTGCCTTTGCCGGCACTCCCTATTTCTCCGCAATGGTTGTGACCAGCACTCAGGAGTCGGTCACCAACTGCCGTCACCTCGTGCTGCTGGCGACAGCTGGTGGCAGCCCGCTCTGGCAGACGGAGCCAATGTTCCCTGGGCCTGAGGAGCACTCACAGACAGACAGCCGGGGCCCGGGGGGGCGAATCGAACCGTATTTGTCCTATTTTGCGCTGGTCCCTTTACAATTCAGGTGCCGCATGTGACCTCGTGCCTGTGTGCGATCTGAACCGGCCAAACCCACGCGGCCGGGGCAGAAGGTCAGGGGGCACAGAGTTTCAGTTAGGCAAGATGAATAAACTGATGCACTAATGTAAAAAAAAAAAATGCTAGGTCAAACGGAAAGTCTTACGAAAAAATAAATTCCAGCTGAAGAAATACTGACGCAAGAAATTATGGTGCACACGACAGTGTGAATGCCCTTTATGCCACCGCATGTTTAAAGATGGTTGAAATGGTACATTTTCTTACGTAAACTTTACCACAGTAAAACAAAACAAAACAAAGATAGCGAAGGTAGCCAGGACTAATGTTTCTCTCTTTTGAAAATATTTACAAATTTGCCAAAATATGGAGGCAGACCCAAACGCAGGCAAACCTGCAGGAATAATGAGGGGCTTAGCTTTGGTGAATACTACTGAACACTTGCACAGTACATGATGCCAGCTGTACACACTTCCAGAGAGAAGAAAACTGCCCCAACTCCCGAGGCCAGCAGAGTCCGCAGCAAAACTAGACAAAGACATTACAAGAAATCCACAGACCAAGAGCACCATGAATTTAAAAAAAATCCTTAATGAAATATTAGCAGATTAAATCCAGCAATATATAAAATGGATGACTGATCCACTATGCCCAGCTGTAGCTCATCCCAGGAATGAAGGCTGCCTGAACTTTCTGAGAAAAAATCAACACACTTTACCAATAGAACAGAAGACAAAAGCTATCTTTTGATGCAGCAAAAGCATTGGACAAAATTCGATCCCTATTCAGGAAACTAGGAAAAGAAAGGAATTTATCTCAACTTGATAGGATTAGCAGCCGGCACCATACGTAATGGTGAAAGACTGACCGCATCCCTCTTTTCATCCAAACCGAGCCAAGGACACCAACTTGACCAGTTGTGTTCAACATCGCACACACCACTCCTAAAACACCAGCCCAATGAGGAAAGAGAAGTCATACACTTTGGAAAGGAAGAAGTAAAATAGTCTTTGCAGATGACATGATTTTGTATTTGGAAAATGCTAAGACAGCAACAAAATGCTGTTGGGACTAAGAAGTGGATTTGGCAAGGTGACAGGCTACAAGGTCAACATACACAAATCATTGGTATTTCTACAAACTAGCAGGGAACAATTAGAACAGAAATTAAAATACAAATATAAATGGTATAATAAGTAAAAATATAGGTAATTAGTTATATTAGCATCAAAACCACAACATACTTAGGGATAAGTTTAACAAAATATGAGCAAAACCTGTATGCTGAAATTTATAAAACATTGCATAGAAATAAAAGGGCTCTTAAATAGAGATACAGGATATGTTCATGGTTTAGAAGATGTAATATTGTTAAATTTCCGATTTTCCCCCAAGTAGATCTATTGATTCAGTGAGATGCCAGTAAAAATCCCAACAGACTTTTGCTAGAAATTGATGAGCTGATTTAAAAAATGATGCGGAAATGCAAATGATCTACGATCACCAAGACGGTTTTGAAAAAGATAAACAAAGTCAAAAGACTCCCAATTGCCTGATTTTGAGACTTGTAAGGCCACAGTCATCAAGACAGTGTTGTTTTAGTGTAAAATGTGGACATTTAAGTCACTGGAACAAACTAGAGAATCCAGAAGTAGAGGCATACATACATGGCATGTTCATTTAAAGCCAAGGGACCAAGGTAGTTCAGTAGGGGAAAGAAATGTGGTGTTTTCTGGAAATGTTGCGGAAAGAGCTAATTATTTATGGGAGAAAACTGACGCTTATCTCACATGGCACACAAAAATTCAAACAGATCACAGTTCTAAATGAAAAAGTTGAAACCCTAAAGCTTCTAGAAGAAAATGGAAAATTTTGGACAGAGAGATGTTTTACATAGGACACAAAAAGCAGAAGCTGTAAGAACTAATAATTGGATTTCATCAAATTTAAAAACGTCTTGGGGCGCCCGGGTGGCTCAGTCGTTGAGCGTCTGCCTTCGGCTCAGGTCATGATCCCGGGTCCTGGGGTCGAGCCCCGCGTCGGGCTCCCTGCTCGGTGGGAACCTGCTTCTCCCTCTGCCTGCTCTTGTGCTCTCGCTCCTTCTCTCCCTCTCAAATGAATTAAAAAAAAAAAATCTTTTAAAAGAATTTAAGAATGTTTTCTCTTTGAATGATACTTAAGAGAACAAAACAGCAAGCCAGAAACTGGGAGGCAACGTTCATAGTACATATATCTGACAAAAGATCTGGATCTAGAATATATAAAGACATTTTACAATTCAATAAGACCAATTTTTAAAAAAAATATGCAAAAGATTTGGACAGGTATTTTATAAGAGATGTAAAAATGGCCAGGATGCACACAAAAAGATGCTCAGTAAGTATCATTAGTCAGCAGGGCCATGCAAATAATAACCCGAATAACATAATGTTGTTATAACCCACAGCAATGGCTGTATGAGGTCATCTTATTTGGGTTAATTTTAGCTAGAATTCTAAAATTCTATTTAAGGGGCACCTGGGTGGCTCAGTCTGCCTTCGGCTCAGGTCATGATCTTAGGGTCCTGGAATCGAGTCCCGCATGGGGCTCCCGGCTCGGCGGGGACTCTGCTTCTCCCTCTGCCCTCCCCCTGCTTGTGTGTGTGCGCACGCGCTCTCTCTCTCTCTCTCTGTCAAATAAATAAAATCTTAACAAAACGAACATAAAATTCTATTAAAATGAGAAAGAGCGACACCATCAGATGTTGGGGAAACCACGAGCAGCTGGGACTCAGGCCTTGCAGGGCAGAGGCAGGGGAACGCGCACGGCGGAAACCGCCATCAGCTTACCATACGTCAGAGACACTCCGCCTACGGATCGAGCAGCTCCGTGTCTACGCACGTACCCAAGAGAAATAACAATACGTGTCCACGTCAAGGCTCCAACAAAATTTCTTACAGTTTGTTATGATAGGCCCAAAGGCGAAACACCCCAAATACCCATCTCTTGACGACTAAACATGAAATGCAACCAGAGGAACACAGCTTAGCAAATACACACTTACACAGTCACACGCATGAGTCTTCGAAACACGGTCTGTCCCGAGCAGAAGACACCAGACCCAAAGGAGGACACACTATGGGATCTCGTTTTCATGAAATTCCAGAGGAGGTGGAAGGCAGATCATTGGTTGCTTGGGGACAAGGTGGGAAGAAGGACTGTTTGCAGAGGAGCAAGAAGGAACTTGTGGGAGGGAGGGAATAGGTATTTTTCTAAATCTGATGGAGGTGGAGACACAGGAGTGTATGCATTTGTCAAAACTCATGCAATTGGATTTGCTGATATGTAAATTATAACCCAATGAAATTTATTTACGTTGGGGCTCCTGGGTGGAGAAGGAGGATAAAAATAGGCCAGGCCGGGAAACACGTCCATAGGAAAGAGCCGTGGGACCGAACGGAATCACCAAGGGGGTCGAGCAAAAAGCAGGGAGACCCTAGAGGCGCTCCAGCGTGGAATCGGGCGACACAGAGAAGGCACAGCGGGGCGGAAGGGGCACCGGGGGACAGCGTCCTAGCATCCAGGCACAGGGCGCCTTTCCAGGAGATGGTGCCCATAGGGTCGCTGATGAGGGCTAGGAGCTGACTGGTTAGCACCACGGGGGTCAGGGAGGAGCTCCGTAAGAGCGCGGATTGTGGGAGGAAAGCCGTTGGGGGCAATACAGGTCTTTTGCTTTAAGGGGGCGTAACACTGACGCCATCCGCGGTCTCCACCTTGGGCTCCCTCCGGGGCACAGGTGTTGCCCTCGGCGGTAACTAGCAGATAACCAGCCTGTGGCCTCACCGCCAGGCCGCACGCTCTGCCCTGCGCAGAGAGCGCCTGGAGCGTCCTGGGTGGCCGGCTGCCTGTAAGTTACCCCGGAAGGGACTGAGCCGCAGGCTGGCTGGCTTGTGTTTGGGGACGACAGTGTCCTCCTGCTCTGGAGGGTACGTTACTGACCTCCATCCACCTTGTCACAGTTGGCCAAGTCGGCAGGAGGCCGAAACCAAAGAAGCCTGGATGGGCAAGGGGGCCACGGGGGGAGAGCCCACTGTTCCTGCGGGGGAGTCCCCTGTCCATGGGGGGAGCCCGCTGTCCGTGGGGGGAGCCCATTGTCTGTTGGGGGGGGAGCCTGTTGCCTGTGGAACTGGTGGAGAGTACTGTCCGTGGGGGAGCCCGCTGTCCGTGGAACTGGTGGAGCGTACTGTCCGTGGGGGAGCCCGCTGTCCGTGGAACTGGTGGAGCGTACTGTCCATGGGGGGAGCCCACTGTCAGTGGAACTGGTGGAGCGTACTGTCCATGGGGGAGCCTGTTGTCTGTGGGGGGGGAGCCTGTTTTCCGTGGAATTGGTGGAGCGTACTGTCTGGCGGGGGAGCTGTCTGTGGAATTGGTGGAGCATACTGTCCGTGGGGGGGAGCCCGTTGTCCGTGGGGGGAGCTCATTGTCCGTGGAATTGGTGGAGTGTACTGTCTGTGGGGGAGCCCGCTGTCCGTGGGGAGGAGTCTGTTGTCCATGGAATTGGTGGAGTGTATCATCCATGGGGGAGCCCATTGTCTGTGGGGGGGGAGCCTGTTGTCTGTGGAATTGGTGGAGCATACTGTCTGTGGGGGGAGCCCACTGTTCCGTGGAATTGGTGGAGCGTACTATCCGTGGGGGAGGAGCCCATTTTCCGTAGGGGGAGCTCATTGTCCGTGGGGGGGTGCCCATTGTCTGTGGAATTGGTGGAGCGTACTGTCCGTGGGGGGAGCCCGTTGTCCGTGGAACTGGTGGAGCGTACTGTCTGTGGAGGGAAGCCCATTGTCTGTGGAATTGGTGGAGCGTACTGTCCGTGCGGGGGGGAGCCCGCTGTCCGTGGAATTGGTGGAGCTTACTGTCCATGGGGGAACCCATTGTCTGTGGGGGGGAGCCTGTTGTCTGTGGAATTAGTGGAGCGCACTGTCCGTGGGGGCAGCCCACTGTCCGTGGGGGTGGGAGCCCATTGTGGAATTGGTGGAGCGTACTGTCCGTGGGGGAGCCTGTTGTCCGTGGGGGGAGCCTGTTTTCCGTGGAATTGGTGGAGCGTACTGTCTGGCAGGGGAGCTGTCTGTGGAATTGGTGGAGCATACTGTCCATGGGGGGGAGCCCGTTGTCCGTGGGGGGAGCTCATTGTCCGTGGAATTGGTGGAGTGTACTGTCCGTGGGGAGGAGTCTGTTGTCCATGGAATTGGTGGAGTGTACCGTCCATGGGGGAGCCCATTGTGGCGGGGGGAGCCCGTTGTCTGTGGAACTGGTGGAGCGTACTGTCCGTGGGGGTAGCCCGCTGTCCGTGGAATTGGTGGAGCATACTGTCCGTGGGGCGGGGGGAGCCTGCTGTCTGTGGAACTGGTGGAACGTACTGTCCGTGGGGAGGAGCCCTTTGTCCATGGGGGGAAGCCTGTCGTCCAATGGGGAGGAGACAGTTTTCCATGAGGGAGCTTGTCTGTGGGGAAGCCTGTTGTCCACAGAACTGATGGAGCCTACTATGGGGGAGCCCGCTGTCCATGAACTGGGGCAGCTAAGGAGCCACTCTAAGGGCCAAGGCACGTGGCAGCTTGGGCATCAGGACGTGGGGTACCGGGGCAAGCATATTATATTACAAAGGTCTGAGATGTCAAATATGGCCCGAGTCACTGCTCATCTTGTGCTGCAGGGGTGGCTGAGCACCCCCGGCTGCAGCTAGTGGCACCGATTGGCAAGGTGGCACTCCAGCCAGGTGCTGGGAGGTTGGGACGAGCACAGGCTCCCCTGTGGCAGGAAAGACCCATCTTCGTCAGCCCCGGGCCAGGCAGTGGCATGGGACCCTGGCGGTGGCGTGGGACCCTGGCGGCTGTCCTTGCCCCGAGGGCTAACATGCCCGGGGGAGGCTGGCCTAACAAATGGAAAGCCTGTGCCATGAGGGAAATAGACGGGTTGAAAAATACGGAGTAACACAGGCTCCTACTGACCATAAAATGGCAGAAAGGGGGCCCCTCGAGGTCTCTGGTACACGGCTGTGGACAGATCTAAATTGGGGGCCCCGAGAGAAAACGTGAACAACCCGGTTTGGTTTTGCTAAGCCTATGGGAGCTATTGCCTAAGGGGAAGCACTTTATTCCCTTGAAGGCTCAAAGCAAGCCTGATGCATCGCTGAGTGCCCCCTCCACTAATGGGGGAACAGCAGGGGTGTACACCTGCCCCTGGGGGCACGGTGGCCCTCCAGCCTGTGCACCGGGGGCGGCTGGGGGGCCCGTGCAGAATGAAGCAATCATTGGTCTCGCACCGACAGACAGACCGGACTGGCCCTGATAGTGAAGCTGAACACACACTCATCCACGGAAACCTCTTGAAATGTGGGGGAGAAATGGACTATTGACGGTTGTGGGTGACAAATCAAGGTTAGACAAATTAGTCTCTACGGGTGGGCAGGCTTCGTCCCGCCTCTTTTCTCGTGTGTATGTCGCCCGTTACTGAGCACACTGTGGGCGTGGATGTTCTTCGGGATCTGGATCTCACCAGGACAGGTGAATTCGGGTTGCAGGACTTGGGAGTTCTCCTTCGCAAGCAGCCACATCGTTACAGGTGTGAAGTCAGGAGGTTGGAGGTCATAGCGGCAAGAGCCTAGGGCAGGGTGAATCTGGAACATTTCTGAGCATTAGCTCGTGCTGAGTACAATACAAACCTTCCCAACCCCAGGGCCGCCTGGGTGGCTCAGGCGTTAAGCGTCTGCCTTCGGCTCGGGTCATGGTCCCAGGGTCCTGGGATTGAGCCCCGCACTGGGCTCCCTGCTCCGCGGGAAGCCTGCTTCTCCCTCTCCTGCTCCCCCTGCTTGTGTTCCCTCTCTCGCTATGTCTCTGTCAAATAAATACAATCTTTAAAAAAAAACAACACAAAAAACCCTTCCCAACCCCTAACATGGTACAGGCGTTACAGGCTTTTGCTGGTTGACCGGAGACCTTTTATTCCCCAGCTAGCGCCAAGATTAGGGCCTGTCGATGCCTTGGTTGAGAAGGGAAGCCAGTGGGGTCAGGGTACTCATCCCCAAGAGGCTTTCTTACGGGTGAACGTGGTAGTTAGACAAGTGCAGGCCCTGGGGTGCTAGCGCCAGACGAGGGCGGGGCGCTCCGCGAGGCTCCTGTGCAGGAGGGCGTGGCCGGGGCTGGCGGCGGTGACACGGCGGGAGACCCACTCCGGTTTCATCGGTTCAGTAAGACTGTTCGGGGAACACTGGTTATGTGGCTGAGGCTCCGAGTGGGAGGCTGTGTCTGAGAGCCATGTGTAGGCGGAGGCGACCAGACGACGTTAAAGACGACGGGTGGACTTTATGGACCCAATGACACCCCTTGGAAAAAACCGGCCTGGTACCTGGCTTCTCGGGTTCCCAGGGGGCCTGACCGGGTGAGTGAGGAAGGTCACTGCGTGGCAGGTACACGAACCTCAGGACATTTGGGGGACCTCAAGAAAGGAAGTAACCCACAGGAGAGTGTGATAGCATTTGGCTGGGCTCCTAGCCTTTAAAGGCTATTAAGGGCTCACTGCGAAAGTCCTTAGAAGTTTCAGCAAAGCAGACGCACAGGCCTCCACGGGGCTGTGAGGCATGGGACTCCTGCCGGCCTCGCTGCTGGGGGTTGTAAGGCTGCTGGGGCTGCCGGCTCCCCGCGAGAACGGCCAGGAGGAGGCCGATGCCCCAGGGCTGGAGCGCGGGCGACACTCCGCCCCGACTTGTCTCCCTCCGGCCTGGGATCTCCCCGCCCGTCACGGTCACTGCTGGGGGCAGTGGTCCAGACTGGTGAGCGCTGTATGGAGCCCTGCACAGCCCCGCCACGAGTCACCCTGCAGAACTCTGGCTCGACGGCTTGGAGCAGCTTGTCCGTGGGTACTGAGGTGTCTTCTCAGTCCGGAGGATGCCTTACGGACCCCCCTCTGCCTTCTACCAGGGGAAAGTGAGAAAGCAGCTGTGGGGGACAAGAGGGGACCCAAAGTCCTGTTTTTTAGGATGGGAAAGACACAGCCAGGTCTGTAGGCTGCTGGGAATAAGGAAAAGAAAATTGAGTAACATCCCTGAAAAACGCGCCATCTTGTGCACAGTGGCTGGGGGAGCCTTAGCAGCACAGAGTTCCAGAATCACTAATCCATAGAGGAATGGATGTGGCCTCCTTCGGCCGCTAGGCTGATGTTCTCTTGGGTGCTTGAGAAGTCACGCAGCTGAGCGCAGCGTCCGGAGGGGACAGGGAGCGTGGCTGGGGCACTGCAGGGTCCGGAGGGGAGCCGGGGAGACCTCTAGGAGCGGCGGGGTGCAAAATCGGGATGTGCAGTCTGCGGAGCAGCGTTCAGGGCCCGTGATCACGGTTACAGCAACCGGGAAGCAGGGCTGTGGGGCGCAGGGCACAGACCAGTAGGAAAATGCTGCCCTGCACTGGTGTTTTTGCCCTGTGCTGAAACCAACCACACCGCATGATGTGAACAAGCCGGGAGCTGAAGTCCCCACCGGGTCTGAGCCCAGGAGTACGAAATGCCTACAAGAGGAGGGGGTGCGGACAATGTGGGGGACACCTGCCCCGCTCCCCGACAGGAAGTGTCCTGGGAGAAAGCTAAGGCATGTTCAGGAGGCACAGAAACTTGTCAAACAAGGGGCTGGAACATGACCGTGAATTCCAGAGGCTCCCTCTCACCGTGGATGAGAGGGATGGAGTCAGAGAAAGCAATCTCCAGAGGTCCTATCCAAGTCTGAAAGAGGAGGGGGCCAGGGGCCCTAAGCTGCCTGCCGGTGGTCCCGGCTGTGTCCAGGGGCAGGTTGGGGGGCGCTGCAGGCTCTGGGTAACCCCGGTGCAGGGGGGGTTCCCTCTCACCACAAAGCCACAAAGGGGCTCTTCGTGGACACAATCCCTCGAAAATTTTACAACCTCTAGTTGTCACCCTGGACTTTTCAGGAACTGGGCTGGAGAGTACACAACCAGGGCTCTAACTAGCCCTTGAAATCTTGTGTCTGGAGGAGGATACCACCAATTCTGTGACCTTGAATCAAACCTTAAGATATAGAAACGTAATCTGAAGATTTGTGCCACAGCATCAGGTTGCCTTTGCTGCTGGAAAACAGACTATGTGACACGGAGAACAGAAACTCCAGGAGAATGCTCGGAGCAAGTAGCTGTGTGCTCCAGGAAACGCCACAATCTATGAACTAGAACACGCTCTCGGAGGGGTGAGGGGAGAGCCTGTGTCCACCCCCCAGCCCAGCCCCAGCCCCACTGTGCTGAACATCCGCAGAGCCCCCACCAAACCACAGGGTTACCTCAGGGACTTCTGAGGCCGAGGAGTCAGACTGGGAAGGAAGAGCCTTCCGGGGTACAACTAGTGCAGATTTCTATTTCAGTCCGTTTCTGCTCCGTGGCTTGAAAGCTCTGCAGCAGACTCCCGCACAGGCGCTCTGCTCTCTCTGCGGCCGGATGCAGCCACCACGGGCATCCAAGAGCTGACCGCCCTGTGCCCTCCGTCTTCTGGGTGTGCCCCCCCCACCCGGACGTTCCTGCAGGGAGCTGTTCCTTCACCCACGCCCCCATGGGCACCCTACCACCTGCACAAGAGCCAGACCCGGCCCATCTGGGTATCACATCCGGTTCCAGGAGGTGTAGACCGCCAGGGTGTTCCTTCCAGGGGGTGAGGTGGACACCTAAACCTAGACTCTGCGCCCATCGGTCAAAAACAACGAAGAAGGCAGAACCAAGAGAGAGCCCCCATATCCTCTCGTCAACCAGACTCTAGATGTCTTCTCAGCTGGCATTTGCCCAAATTCCCAGAAAAACCATATGGGACGTGTCTAAGGGACAGTTCGGCTGGTATCTTCCCGAGACGTTCTGCTTCTCCGTCTGGCACAGGCCCAGAGCTCACGGTTATTACAAAGCAAACGGGGTGATGTTGAACAGATTCAATCCGGGAACCCCGCCTCAGAGGGAAGGAGCAAGTCAATCCATAACCCTTTTGGCTGAAACTAATTTGAGCAGGTTTTCTGTTCCTCACAGCCAAGTCTTTGACTTGAGTGAGGGTCTCTTGACTACTGCAACTTTTCCAGATTGCATTTACCAATTCTTCATGGTTTTGAAGACATTAAAACCTTTACACTTTAAGAGATAGTTAAAACCTGCTAGGAATGGCACTTCAAGGACTTAAAAGCTCCTGACTAGCTCTACAAATCTATACCAACAAAATGGCCCAAGCCCACCATTCACGGCTGTGGTAGACTTCCTCATACCCCTTCTCAGCAGGACAGCCTCGAGCGACTTCCGTCACGGCATCTGGTCTCTGGCACTCTTCTGAAACCTCCCATTTCCTGTTCCTTTTCTTCTCGAGTTTACAGCCCAAGTAGGTTAAGGAACCTGGGCTAATAGCCAACGGCAATGTTAACAGTTATTAGCTTGAAGAACTAAAAGGAAAATAAAATGGTTTTCATTCATGTTAATGAGTCTAAGTCCAAAAAGCCTTTATTTGATAAGACCCAGTATAATGATGCTAAGATGAGAGGGGTTTATGTTGGAGCACTAATGTGCACACGCATCACGTTTACAAGCAATGCTTAAAGGGGTTCTCAAAGTAGTTTTACTCATTAACTGCCAGCCAGCTCTTTGCAAAATTTCCTGAAAATTCCTACAACTATGTCCACATGAATAATTGCAATCATCAACATCCCGACAACTTACAAACTCACAAACTACGGCTCTCCATTCTTGCCCTATGAATGCTGCAGCAGGCAGCTCCGACGCTGAAGTTCAAAAGTAACGCCAATTTAGTTTTTCTAAATGGAACTGTACCCTTCTGACAGAGTACGCCTTCCAGCATTTAAAAAAGTGCATTAAATGCATAAATTACGTTTTCAGTAAAAACAAACTACACTGTTAGTGAATAAGGTGAGAATCCAATTTTATTTTATCACAAGTAGAAGGATGTCCCCATTGCAAACAAAATAAATAGTAATGTTAATATAGATTATTGGCCTCTTTTGTCAAAGAGTCTTAAAATGTTTCTTTGGACAGAAATTTAAAACTTTTCAACCATCTTCTTTTAACCCCCATACCACCTAGCCCCAAAATGAAATAAAAGTTAGCCTACCTCTCCATAGTCTCCTACCATTCCCATACCTTGTACAGGTTATTCAATGGCAGCTTTTTATCTTTAAAATAGATCAGATACCCAAATAAAACCCTACCTTCCAGCTGTAGTGAGCTTCCCACTTTATGCCTTTCTCTCCTTCAAATTAAAAATATTTCAAAAAGAAGATGAATTAATATAGGTTTACAAAGTAGGATTTGCTCACTCCTGAACGTTACTTTCAAGTACGTTCTCACTTTTCAAATAGTTTATAATACAAAGTACCTTATCCATTTTTTTCAAAACAAACAATTCTCACAATGTATTTGAAAAGCCAACAAGATGAAATATAAAATTTTAATTTTTACCTACAAGCCAGTCACAGCAGCAATGCTACAAACAAGACTCCAAATCTCCTAATTCCCTTCCCAAGTTTCATTTCTAGAAAGATAAACAGCTAAAAAAAAAAAATAAAAGCTTAAAAACCCCCGAAGCTGCAAGGTCAAACAGAAGGAGCGGCTGCACGTCGTCTTGTCCCGCGGGTCAGAGGTAGTAGAGGCGGTTGGACAGGGACAGGTTGGGCTCCCTGTGAATGCTCTGGCCCACGAGGAAAGCCAGCTTGTGGGCGTACTGGCAAGGAGCAGGGACGCGAATGACGCCCTTGAGTGGAAGAAACACAGAGCTGTTACTCTCCTCACGGTACTCACTAGAAAAGCCTCTGAAAACAGAGCAGCTCCTGTTTTGAAAAATGAAGCTCACCCGTGTGAGCCCACGCCCCCAGGGAGACACACTTACTGGCCAGTTATAGTAGACGTGACACAGTTTGTACGTGAGCCTCTGTATGTGGTCCGGCTTCAGGCCGCTGCTGTCGTAGATGACGTTATAGTGCGTGGGGGAAACACTGCCACTTCTCACTGCCTGGCTCACGATAAAAAAATCATACCTGGAATTCCAAGAGAAAAGCCACATGGAAGGGAGGCTTACCTGTCTGAAAGCGGAAGTTCACACGGGTCCCGTTTCTTACAGTGAAAAGATCCTGTATTCTCATGGAAGCTAACCTCTTCAGAATGAAATGTGCTTCCTTCAAGTCCAGAACACTTGTTGCTCATGGACAATTCTGGAATGCTTGTGTGACCAAGGTTTCAGAAACCACTACTCCTGAGATTTTAAATGCATGTCACTGATGCCCCAGGGCATTCAATCTGTGCTCGGGCTGCCAATCACAGTGGTGTCCTCGAGCCACGCACGGCTGGCAGCCTGCATCCCGCGGGGCACGCTGGGGTGCACAGAGGTCCTGGAGGGCAGCAGCAGCGGGGAAAATCAGAGCAGCTCTTGTTTCAGGCACTGTCGTTCCCAAGATATGCTTTTACCACAGAACCTTCCCCCTCTTGCTGTTCCCACTGTTACTTAACAAAAACCTACTTCACTTTAATCATTAAGGATGCAAAGTAGGTTCTTGGAGGACTTGAGAACCTCCAGGGACAGAAGCAGAACTAGTGCAGGACCCAAAGGGTAAAGCAGACACCAGAACTGCAAACAGAGGAACAGGACATCCATTTTTCCCACTGTCTGGGTAGCAGACAGTCACCTGACCTAGTAAAGCTATAAGGAAATTACCCGTGCAACTTGCTAGGTTCACTGAAACTAGACAAATCAGAACACCACAGTTGACCTACAACAGATTATTAGTGTTTTAGAAGCAGAAGGGTTTCAGACACACGAAACCACTTGCCCTAAAACCGCAGAGAACTCACAACAGAGTTGGGAGTCTGAGTCTCAGTTCCTGGCTCAGGCACATGGCGTCCAGAGTGCCGGCAGCTAACGGGACTGCAGCCCTAGAGGGGGGCTTCTCTGGACGCGGGTAGAGCCTCGGCAGCTAAGTTCTAAATAGCATCTGGTAAGAAGTAACGAAATGTTCCCACACTTCATAATTCAACTTGGGTTTTACCCAGTCCGTTTCCATCAGCTGTCTCCAGGTCAATGCTAGCCCCGAGCTGTGGTTAACAGAGCAGGAGGAGTGTTAGTAGGGAGCGCGGTGGGGTCCCTCGGACTGGTTAGAAGGTCCTGCAGGAAAGGAACTCACTACGTTAGTATCTTAGCCTCTCTGTTCTCCCTCAGCTGATTTCCCCCATGAGTACAATCCTTCCAAAGCCCTGCCATAACTAACACCTGCCTGAGAAAAAGACAGAAATCCCAGATAACGCATCTCAACATGGAAATTTCCATTCCCTGTCGCTGACACAACTGATTCAAGAGAACTAAAAATCTGTACTATCGTTTATGTACATAAAGTTAGTGTAGTGAAGCCTCATTTACCCAAGGTCTGTGCAGGAAGGGCGTTCCACATTAGCAGCTTTGCACCGAGGCCCACACTTCACCCTGATTAAAGCTGCCTTTTTAAAAGCTCCGTCACACTGAAAAAGAGGAATGGTCCTAACAGTGCCCTCTCCTGAGGATGGCGTTAACCCGGACTGACCGAGGAGCTGCCACCTGCACGATTTACAGCACCTTAGGCCTCACACCATAAAAGAGTCTGCGAGGAGCCAGCAAGCTTCAGCACCTGACAGCTGCACCCCTGGGTGCTAACAGCATCGCCCTGTGGCCCCCCTGTGCCCGTGGATGTCCTAGCTAGCTGGCTTTCCTATGGCAAAGTGTAGCTCCAAGTTACATAAAAAGTTTTGTTTACTCAGAAGCCACTTTTCTTATCTGCAATTGTGTTTCAAATGCAACTTTCTGACCTCTGGACAACAACAAAGCATTTCAGATCTAAAAATTTTACTAGGGAACAAGAATCTGAGGATAAGGTTACATGTTAAAAACATACAAAAGCAATCTACAGCAGCAATTCTCACCCTCTGTATGTATAATGAGTGCCACAGACAATAACCCTCTCCCCCCAAAGAACACTGCACAGAAACCGGTTTACCATTTCAGACACGAACAAATCATAGGCTTTAGTAGTATTATGGGATCAAACTAATTGAAGACTTTAGTATTTATCAGAAAGAGAAGAAAGAATAAATGTGTTGAAGTTGATAAAGCAGAAAACAATCTTCATGTAACCGCACAGAACTTACCATTCTGGTCTGGTGACTTCTACGTCAATAACCGTCCCTGGAAGTGGGTTCTGAAGTCTTCCTCCAGACTGAGCAAAAAATCTGGCGTTCACTCGTTTCTTCACCACAATTACCGTTAGTCTTGGGCTTAAAGGTGATGATGATGAATGTAATGACACTGAGTCTGTCATGCTTCCAGGCACCCAATCATTCAGACATTCACATTCCCATCCTCCATTTAAACAGAAACCCCTCTCCCTCTCGAGGCAGAGTATCTGTCCAAGTTGTGAAAGGGCACACCACAGCTTGTGAGGACCTAGACAAGGACCAGGAGTCACCGGGGATGCAGTAAAGGACGGCATGTGACGCGGGGTCACGCAAATGTTCCGTCAACAGACAAGCACACTGCTGGCCCAGCACACGGAAATTGTACATTCAGCATGCTTCGAAGCACACAATTTGGAACACTCCTCAGGGGGCATTTTCTACTAGGTGAAAAATAAGATCTGGAGTCTAAAATTGCTGGTAGGGAAGCTCATTTCAGCAGTGTCCAAGTCTAACCCAGCACTACTGGTTCACGAGGTATCGGGGCTCCCTGTCTCCCTCCCGGGGCCTAGTCACCCCTCAGCTCACCAACATGCTGGCAAGGGACGCACCCTTTACATCCCCTCTGCACCTCACTGCCCAGTGCCACTCTCGGGCTGGTTTCCCTATGCCCAGATGGAGCTCCCCTCCCCCGAGCGTCCAGCACTCCACCAGAAGCCATCTGCTGGCCCCTAACGTGCCTTCTGGCACTCTGGAGGGCAGCCCTTCAGGGGGCAGCACATGTGGGCTGGAATACGTTTCACACCTTTTCTACCATCTCTGAAAGGTTCATTTCAAATCCTGTTCTTGAACACACAGCCACTCCAGAGTACAGGGACTGGCACACGGAAGGCACTCGGGAACTGTGCTGGTGTAACGTACTGGACGTTTGAGAGAGGACCGTTACCAATTCCTGTGCCAATTGGCACCAATCCCTCCATTCCTCCCGTGCCCTTTTCCCAACCAGAACATTAGTTCTCACAGAGCAAAAATACACTTGATTCCAAACTGTGGGACACAGAGAGCTTTACACGCAATGGGATCTGGAAAGTCTGGCTTGGGAAGGTCGTTCACAGTAATGCTATGTGGACAAATGGTCAAAAAGAACTTGAAGTGGGAACTTCCATCTAACAATCAATCTCATTTTGCTCCTTCAGGATAGTCAAATAAGCAAATCCAGAAGGGATAAGGGGGGTGATTTTACGTAAACAGAGGGTATTTGTAGAAATATCACCATCTACCCATGGAAGTCTAGTGCTGCCCAGTTACTGTGGCTCTGGATGTAATAAAGCCAGTCTCAAGAACCAAAAGACAAAGTGGATTTGAGTCTTCTGACATCACAAGAAACAACTTACCAAATCTCAGGACAGAAAGGTCACAAGTATGAAGTGACGTTTCGATTTGTTCTTCTATCAAATATCCTAAATCAGCTAATCCATTATGCATTTTAATAAAAAGTTAACATCAACATTTCAATTAAAAAACAAATACTGCGGTTCTAAGAGTAATTACAAATATTTACATCCAAACTGCATTTCTTCAAAGTGAGAAATCATTCTTGGATATTATTTTACTTGCTACACAACTTTAAGTTTTTTCTAGACGAGTTATCTACCATTTATTGAGTGCTTACTGGGTACTGTATGAAGTAATGAGTTGTTCTTGCGTATTCCTTTCGACAACCTTGGTTAGTTCCTTCCTCATCTCACAGATGAAGGCAACGCTGGGATGAACCTAGCTCTGCTCCCGGGATGCCCTGCACTCGATCACTAATCTTGGCAGTTACCAAGTACAGCACAATTCACAATGTGAAATCCACTTCCTGGGACAGCTGGGTATGCCTCCATCCAAGCCTCCACTTGAAAGCCCTTCCCTGCACCAATTTACCCCGTTCCCTCAATGGGAACTGGGCAGGTAGCCCCAGCAGGCACCCTAGGCTCAGGGCCGCACACTGAGTGTGAACAGGGGTCCTGTTCAGATACTCACCAGGGCTACCATCTCCTCTGCGAGAGCAGTTTCTGCCCAGGCTTCTGGGAACCAAACCCGAAGAACTCAACAAAGTAGAAGAGATGCAGGCTCCACCATGGCCACAGGGTGCTTTCCCCATATCCTAAATATTCAGCTCAACACTGGAAGATGAACGGACACTATGACCTCTACTCTTTACTTTTTAAAAAATTTTTATTTAAAGATTTTTATTTATTTGAAAGACAGTGCACACAAGTAGTGGGGGGGAGCAGAGGGAGGGAGCAGCAGAGGGAGAGGGAGAAGCAGACTCCCCGCTGAGCAGGGAGCCCGACATGGGGCTCCATCCCAGGACCCTGGGATCATGACCTGAGCTGAAGGGAGACGCTGAACTATCTGAGCCACCCAGGCGCCCCTACTCTTCTCGAAAATTTCCTCTCCTCCAGGTGTGAGGAAAAGGCCACTGAGGCTGGACGATGCTGAGGGTGAAAGTGGTAAAAGAAGAGGAGACAAGCAGGCAGCCGCCGCATTGGACGCTCCCTGCCCCTACTGCCAGGCCACCGCCTACAGGGACGGCACTTCCAACTCCGAGAAACACACCCAATAAGGTGTACAAAATTTTAGACACCAAAAGAAAATTAATACCATTATTTTAGTGAGAAAATACAAGCACTAGGATTTTTAAAGATAAAGAGGCCCCTGGGTGGCTCAGTCGTTAAGCGTCTGCCTTCGGCTCAGGTCATGATCTCAGGGTCCTGGGATCGAGCCCCGCATCGGGCTCCCTGCTCTGCGGGAAGGGAAGCCTGCTTCTCCCTCTCCCACTCCCTCTGCTTGTGTTCCCTCTCGCGCTGTGTCTGTCAAATAAACAAAAATTTTTAAAGATAGTAAAGAACATTAACTTCCATTTCCAAGACACTAGAAAATGCTTATTAGTATTTTAATCTGAAACACAATTACTTCAAAAGAGATAAAAAAAAAAAATCCCTGACTTCTTTGAGGACTTACTGGCATAATAAACTCATTTTAAGAAATGTGCAGAATCTCAAAACCAATAAAAAGAGGTCAAACACCTTCACATATAATGGTGAAGCTTGCAAATCTCAGAGACAAAGAGAAAATGCTGAAAGCAGCTCAGGGCAGGAAGTCGGTAACCTCCCAGGGTAGAAACATTACACTGGCAGCAGACCTATCCACAGAGACCTGGCAGGCCAGAAAGGACTGGAATGATATATACAGGGCCTTAAATGAGAAAAATACGCAGCCAAGAATACTTTATCCAGCAAGGCTGTCATTCAGAATAGAAAGAGAGATAAAGAGCTTCCAGGGCAAACAGAAACTAAAGAATTTGTGATCACTAAACAGCCCTGCGAGAAATATTAAAGACGATCCTTTAAGCAAAGAGAGAGCCCAAAAATAACGAAGACCAGAAAGGAACAGAGACCATACACAAAACCAGGGACTTTACAAGTAATAGCAATGGCACTAAATTCATGTCTTTCAATAGTTACTCTGAATATAAATGGGCTAAATCAATGCCCCAACCAAAAGACACAGGGTTTCAGACTGGATAAAAAAGAAAGACCCATCAATATGCTGTCTGCAAGAGACTCATTTTAGACCCAAAGGCACCTCCAGATTGAAAGTGATGGGGTGGAGAACCAATTACCACATTAATGGACATCAAAACAAATCTTGGGTAGCAATTCTCATATCAGACAAATTAGATTTTAAACCAAAGATTGTAGTAAAGGATGAAGAGGAACACTATATCATACTTAAAGGGTCCATCCAATAAGAAGATCTACCAATTATAAATACATATGCCCCCAACATGGGAGCAGCCAATTATATAAATCAATTCATAACCAAATGAAAGAAACACATCGACAATAATACAATAATAGGAGGGGACTTTAACACCCCACTCACAGCAATGGACAGATCATCTAAGCAGAAGACCAATAAGGAAACAAGGGCTTTGAATGACACACTGGACCAGATGGACTTCACAGATATATTCAGAGCATCTCATCCTAAAGCAACAGACTACACATTCTTCTCGAATGCACATGAAACATTCTCCAGAGTAGATCACGTACTTGGTCACAAATCGGGTCTCAACTGGCACCAAAACACTGGGGTTATTCCCTGCATATTTTCAGATCACAATGCTTTGAAACTGGAACTCAATCACAAGAGGAAATTTGGAAGGAACTCAAATAGTTGAAGTTTGTTAAAGAGCATCCTACTAAAGATGATTGGGTGAACCAGGAAATTAAAGAAGAATTAAAAAGATTCATGGAAACAAATGAGAATGAAAACACAACTGTCCAAAACCTCTGGGATGCAGCAAAGGTGGTCCTAAGAGGGAAGTATAGCAATACAAGTGTTTCTCAAGAAAATAAAAAAAGTCTCAAATATACAACCTAACCTTACTCCTAAAGGAGCTGGAGAAAGAATAGCAAATAAATCCTAAACCAAGCAGGAGATGAGAAATAATAAAGATTAGAGCAGAAATTCATGAAATAGAAACCAGAAGAACAGTAGAACAGATCAACAAAACGGGGGGTTGGTTCTTTGAAAGAATTAATAAGACTGATTAACCCCTAGCCAGACTTATCAAAAATAAAAGAGAAAGGACCCAAATAAAATCATGAATGAAAGAGACCACAACCAACACCCAAAGAAATAAAATTATAAGAACATATTATGAGCAACTATATGCCAACCAATTAGGCAACCTAGAAGAAATAGATGCATTCCTAGCAACATATAAACTATCAAAACTGAACCAGGAAAAAACAGAAAACCTGAACAGACCTATAACCAGCAAGGAAATTGAATCAGTAATCAAAAATCCCCCAAAAAACAAGAGCCCAGGGCCAGATGGCTTCCCAGGGGAATTCTACCAAACATTTAAAGAATTAATTAATACCTGTTCTTCCAAAGCAGTTTCAAAAAAATAGAAATGGAAGGAAAACTTGCAAACTCTTTCTATGAGGCTAGGACTACCTTGAGCCCAAAACCAGATAAAGATCCCACCAAAAAGGAGAATTCCAGACCAATATCTCTGATGAACATGGATGCAAAAATTCTCATTAAGATATCAGACAATAGGATCCAACAGGACATTAAAAGAATTATTCACCACGACCAAGTGGGATCTATTCCTGGGCTGCAAGGATGGTTCAACATCCACAAATCAATCAAATACACTACATAAATAAAAGAAAGGACAAGAACCATATGATCCTCTCAATAGATGCAGAAAAAGCATCTGGCAAAGTACAATATTCTTTCTTGATTAAAACTGCACAGTGTAGGGATAGAAGGAACATACCTCGATATCGTAAAAGCCATCTACAAAAAAGCGCACAGCGAGTATCATTCTCAATGGGGAAAAGCGGAGAGCCTTTCCCTTAAAATCAGGAACACCATAAAGATGCCTACTCTCACCACTATTGTTCAACATAGTACTAGAAGTCCTAGCCTCAGCAATCAAGACAATAAAAAGAAATAAAAGGCATCTGAATGGGCAAAGAAGTCCTCAAACTCTCAGTCTTCAGAGATGACATGATACTCTATGTGGAAAACCCAAAAGACCCCATCCCAAAATTGCTGTAACTCATACAGGAATTCAGCAACAGGATATAAAAATCAATGCACAGAAATCAGTTGCATTTCTATCCACTAACAACGAGACAGAAGAGAAATTAAGGAATTGATCCTGTTTATAACTGCACCAGAAACCATGAAGATACCTGGGAATAAACCAAAGAGGCAAAGGATCTGTATTCAGAAAACTATAGAACACTCATGAAATAAATTGAGGAAGACCCAAAGAAATGGAAAATTGTTCCATGCTCATGGAGTGGAAGAACAAATATTGTGAGATGTCTACGCTACTAGAGCAATCTACACGTTTAATGCAACCTCTATCAAAATACCATCAACTTTTTTTCAAAGAAATGGAATAATCCTAAAATTTGTATGGAACCAGAAAAGACCTCAAATAGCCAGAGGAATGTTGACAAAGAAAAGCAAAGCTGGCGGCATCACAATTCCGGACTTCCAGCTCTATTACAAAGCTGTCATCATCAAGACAGCATGGTACTGGCACAAAAACAGACACATAGATCAATGGAACAGAATAGAGAGCCCAGAAATGGACCCTCAACTACTATGGTCAACTCATCTTCGACAAAGCAGGAAAGAATGTCCAGTGGAAAAAAGACAGTCTCTTCAACAAATGGTGTTGGGAAAATTGGACAGCCACCTGCAGAAGAATGACACTGGACCATTTCCTTACACCACACACAAAAATAGACTCCAAATGGATGGAAGACCTCAGTGTGAGACAGGAATCCATCCAAATCCTAGAGAAGAACACAGGCAGCAACCTCTGAGACCTCAGCTGCAGCAGCTTCTGGCTAGACACGTCTCCAAAGGCAAGGGAAACAACAAAGGCAAAAATGAACTATTGGGATTTCATCAAGATAAAAAGCTTTTGCACAGCAAAAGAAACAGTCCACAAAACCAAAAGGCAATTGACAGAATGGGAGAAAATATTTGCAAATGTCTTTTATCAGGTAAAAGGCTAGTATCCAAAATCTATAAAGAACTTATCAAACTCAACACCCAAAGAACAAATATTCCAGTCAAGAAATGGGCAGAAGACATGAACAGACAGTTTTCCAACAAAGACATCCAAATGGCCAACAGGCACATGAAAAAGTGCTCACCATCGCTCGGCATCAGGGAAATCCAAATCAAAACCTCAATGAGATACCACCTCACACCCGTCAGAATGGCTAAAATTAACAAGTCAGGGAACGACAGATGTTGGCGGGGATGTGGAGAAAGGGGAACCCTCCTACACTGTTGGTGGGAATGCAAGCTGGTGCAACCCCTCTGGAAAACAGTATGGAGGTTCCTCAAACATTTGAAAATAGAGCTGCCATACGATCCAGCAATTGCACTACTGGGTATCTAACCCAAATATACAAATGTAGGGATCCGAAGGGGTACGTGCACCCCAATGTTTATAGCAGCAATGTCCACAATAGCCAAACTGTGGAAAGAGCCAAGATGTCCATCGACAGATGAGTGGATAAAGATAATGTGGTGTGTCTATATATTACACACACACACACACACACACACACACAATGGAATATCACTCAGCCATCAAAAAATGAAATCTTGCCATTTGCAGAGATGTGAATGGAACTAGAAGGTATTACGCTAAGCAAAATAAGTCAATAAGAGAAAAACAATTATATGATTTCACTCATGGGCATTTGAGAAGCAAAGCAGAGGATCATGGGGGGAGGGAGGGAAAAATAAGATGAAAATAAAAAGGGAAACAAACCACAAGAGACTCTCAAGTCTAAGGAACTGAGGGTTGCTGGGGGGGGGGGTGGGTAACTGGCTGAGATGGGCATTAAGGAGGGCACTGGGTGTTGTATGCAAGTGACGAATCACTAAATCCTACCTCTGAAACGAATAAATACGCTACATGTTAAGTGAATTTAAATAAATTTTAAGTAAACATTAAGTTTTAATTGATGTATCAATTAAAAATAAAAAGAATGTGTAGAATCAACACCTAGAATCTGGCCACAGAAGACTTGGAAGTGCCCTCCAATTCAGCTAGAAATAAGAAGCAAGATCTTAATGCCTGCCCCACAGGTCAATAAAATCACCCTGAGCCCAAATATAGTCAGTCAACAGGTTCCAAAATCGCTCATTTCTGTAACAATACCAAATGCTGGCTAAAAAGGTCTGACAATAATAACCAGTGTTGCAAAATATGCATGCGCTAGCACACAAACAGGCCTCTCGGATTTCCCGAGTATCCTTAAAAATCAGATTCACACATCTTTATGATGCATTAGTAAGCTCTTAATACCACAGTCCCTGATCTCAGCTTGCTCACAATCTGACAGAGCAGCAAAATGTAACCTACTGGAACGGCAGTCTGGAGTCGGTGTGCGCTGTCACTGCCCCATGGCACGGACGAGGCAGTCTGTAGGAAAGCGGAGGAGAGCCCAGTAGGGGTTTAGGGGCGCCAAGCACGCCACCCTCGCACGTGCACACCATCCAAGAGAAGAAGTAACAACGTCTCCTAGGAGACTAAACACATGCCAACCATCTTACCTAGATCAAGTACCAGTCCCGTCAAGTTCACAAAGAAATCAAACAGGTATTCATTGTACCAAGAAATCAAGAAAGAGTCAATTAAGATGGCTTGGAATTTATTCTAATAACCAATTCTGTGGATGCCTATATACGTACTGGAATTCTCAGACGCCCACACGTCAGGGCTTTAGGTGTGAAAGATGGCAGGCAGAGAGTTGGCAAAAGTGTCTTCATGGGTCTTTCCTCTCCTTGAAGGGAGGGACCCTCTACGTGACCATTCTGCATGTCCAGCCCCTCCCCCTTCCACACCCTCAAGCCTCGCTACACCCCTGAGGTTATTAGGCTCTCACTTACCTTTGCATTTGGGAACACTAATTTCAAAGATAAAAAGGCATACTTTTATAAAGAGAAAATGCTTTACAGTTTGCATGCTTACTTGTAACCTCTACCAATGGATTTTAGGCAATCCAAAAACTGTGGTACTTCGTAGTTAACCAGTGTTTTCAGCTGACCATCTCCTACACCATCCCGATACACGATAATTCGACTAGGCATGTATTCATTGCAGCTATTCCAAGCCCTCAGAGCAGCTGAAAGCAAGCCAGAAAAGTTTTAAATCAATCAACACAGAATAAAAACAGTGTGTTGCTATCAAATTCTGCCCAGAATTTCAACAACATAACTTGAGGATAATTTCTTGAAGACCCCAGTTCAGAGACCAGGATGGAAACACTATAGGAGACTAACCTTGCAAGCAGACTTTGAGCCCATCTACAAGCTCTTGTCCTCGATCTTGAAATACACAGCGAGAGAACCAGCTGTTCAGAGAGACCAGGACGAGGGTGAGAACGGTACTGTCTACAAGTTGCTCCTTCTGAAGCACTTTGCATTTATTTCCTCAGCAGCTTGTAATGTTTAACCCTTCTCAAGATACCTGCTAACATTTCCAAAACTTTTTGAAATCTAAACAGAACAAGACACTCATAACAGCACAAACGAAGCTTTATTATAAATCAATACCATAATTCCCTTGCTGAGGAAAAAATAAAATTTAAACCGTAATATCTAAAGACAGATTGTAGGCTTACACCTTAGTACACACAAGGAGCCCACTTCCTGCTCTGCTCTGTAGAAGACCTCTATTACAGATTTCACGCTTGTGGAAGATGTAAGACCTAGAGAAACACACCCACTAGCAATATGCACACACCAATATACCTCTAATTTCCATCCCTTCCTATTCTTGAAAATTCTCTTAGTTCTAAGAAGAGCACTGAAAAGTAATGCTATATGTTGAAACACAAGTGACTGGGTAAACTGAAGTGGGTTTTCCAAAATAAAGTCAACACAAAAACTTTATAATGTACATGTCAGCAGTCAAAAAAAAATTATTAAAGAAGTTTCAGGGATGGTTGCATTTAATGAGATACACCCTCCCCCAAACAGAAATAATCATAAAATAGCCTGAAACTCAATCTGACTACTCTAGATTAAGGGCCAATGAACAAAGTCGAAAACAGCAGGGTAGCTAACTTCTTTTACTTCCCTAACTTTCTTACTTACCTAATGTAAGAGAAGTCAACGGGTTGTAAAGAAAGAAGGAACACAACCCCAAACCTCAAGCCTTGCAGAGCCCCAGAACATCGGCCCTGCACGCCCACCTGCTCCTGCCATGTCTAGCAGTTAATGCACTGCCACACACCCCTGCACTCACCGGGTCATCCCTTCATTGATACTTGCAACAAATCCTGCAATTGACCTCCGTCCAGCTGTGGTATCATGGTAACAGTCAATGCCAACTATCATCGCCAGCTTCAGCTTTAACAAAAAATACTGTAGTTTTAGATACAACAGAATACCAACAGTATTTAGAAAGTAAATCCATTTTTCTCAAACAATGAAAACTTTTATGTACCAGTTAAATCAAACTTACAGGCATATCAACCCTCCAAAGCTCCCCTCCCATCTTGCAATTCATCTGCAGGGCGATCTTGGTAGCAATGGCCATGACTGTCTGCTGCTTGCCAAGAGTCCGGGCCACCACACACTGACTCGGAGTAGGGCAATCTGTACACAAGTATTTTTTAATAGCATCGTATTTGTCTTTCCGATTACTTGACAACAGACAAACCACCTGAAACCAAAAGAATGTTCTCATTACAAAGAATCAGGAAGCTGAGGAAGCTCAAGGAAGAGAACGGGAGGCAAGCCTGCCCACTGGGCATAAATGTCAGACACGGTCTCTGCCACAGAGCTGACAAGCAGCATGCTCACTGCTAGGTACTGCCCACTCCACTCACCCAGCGACAGATGCTAATAAAAGGAAGGAAACCATGTGAAGCCGATGACTCAAAACTGACCACCATGAGAATTTAGTTAAATATGCTCTAGTACCAGCTTGGAATAACTTAGAGATAGGGAACAGGACAAAACTAGTGATAACCTACAGGTGGACAAACAGAAGATCTTCTACCATACTCACAGTTCTCATCTACTGATCTAGGATCATGGCTTTTTCACTTTTAAAGCTCTGGCTTGAGGCCCTGATCACACTGTGAAACTTCCCAGTCCATGGGACAGTTCTGGGGACCAAAGAGAGTGCCTCATCTAAACACACTCCTGCCGGACATGGGAAGATGTCAGAGCACAAACTTCCAGGTCTGAACCGAGTGAGCTCTGGGGATCTACTGTACAGCTTGGTGAGCACCGTCAACAATGCTGAGCCATGCACCTGAGAGGGGCTCAAGCTAGATCTGAAATGTTCTGGGAACTAAACAAGTCAACCTGTAATTTAGTGAGCTGACGGAGGAGGGAGCTAGCTGTGATAATCGCTGTGCCACAGACACAGGCACCAAAGGGTCCCACCGTCCACCGTCCACTCCCAGTGTCGTTTGTCCATTACGTCTCCACACTGGAAATCGACCAACCAGTTCCTGCCCATCCAAGTGTGTGTTTAGAGCGGACTCATTGCTGAGTTCTCCCAGATTCTTACACTCCCAGAGTCTTCCCTCTTTTCTCGCGCCCCCCAACAAAGGTCACTTTGCCGTCCCAGGTGTCTTCACTGCTGCAGACAACGTAATACTGCTCTGCCTGTGGCACTGACGCAGGAGATGAAGGGCTAGAAAGCGAACAGATTAGTTGAAGCCAATTTACTTCCTAGCTTTAAAGCAACATACATGTGTTGTTTATCAGTTCATCTGCCTTGGCCGCCTCCTTACTTATTCGGTGGTACGTGTGCCGAACAACTACATACTAACTTCTGCTCGTGCGCCTGTTCCCCATGGAATTTCATGGAACTAGAGCCTTGGAATCCAAGTACCTCTCAGATGGCTCTGTGCCCCCAGCCCTCCTTCACCAACCGCAGCCACACGACTGGAGCCAGCATTAACAGCGCCATCTGCCAGAGGTGAGGTCTGTATTTTCTGTGACCGGCTTGTGAACCGAATTACAACTTTTCAAACTCCAATTCTAAGATTGACAAATGCACTTTGTAAAACAAGTCATTCCAGGACAACTGCCTATGTATCAGCTACTTACTATCTGGGTATCTGATGTAACCTTCTGCTGTAAGACTCTCAAATAGGCTTCAGTTCGATCATCCACTTCAATCCTAGAATGGAAACTCATTATCCAACATTCAGAAAAAGTAATGAAAAATGTACCATGCATAAACAATTTCCCATAGATTATCACACATGAAACACCTCTGTATAAAATAGAAAATAAAAACAAGAGTGGCCATGTAGGCAAAAGGTTGCTTCTAACGCAAACAGCAAAATAAATAGTCCGAGAAACAGTGCTGCTTGTTTTCCCCCCATTCTCAGTTACTGAAACACGTTTCTACATCGATGACAGGGAAGGGTATCAGATCTTTAAACAATCTAGTTAATGTGGTTAACATTTTTATCACTTTGGCATTCCCACACCCTCCCAATGACTACTAATCAATTTTCAGAGTAGAAATGACTTGATACACTTACATTATTGCCTTTTTCATTTGTATGCCCATGGCTGGTGTAACTTTAAACAGATTCTGTATCAGTGAATTGGCTGCTTCGTAATTTCTTCGAGTATAGATCAACAGCCAGTTGTCTAGCGGCTTAACACTAATTAATGGTGCACCTCTTGTTTCTTTTGACCAATCTGCATATTGTGGATTGTACTCAAACTAGAAGAAAGTTCAGAGACACCGTGAATTCCGCTGTATGTTCTCAGTGGCGAAGCCAAACAGTGTGTAACAAATATACCATGGCATTCCGACCCTTAGGGCACTACTCTTCCATCTCGACTCCAGGGACAGACAAAATGCTGCAGCGGGGGACAAAGGTACAGAGTGTGTCCGAGGATGATGGGACCCTGTCACAGCTGGTACACAAGTGCTCCTCACCCGAGCCCTCCCCTCGGTGCTTCCTGCGCCCTCCTTCATCCTCTAAGACGTGACAAGGACAGGCGTTATACGTCCCTTGTGATAAAGACACAAAACAAACTTACGGCTTGGAAAGTTAGGCAACTTGATGGAGGTGTTGGGTACTGAAAGCAAGCAAGGCAGAAAGCTAACCAGCTCCAAGCACTGTGATGTGGTGCGAGTCCTAAACCCCCAGTGCTTCTTCCGTGTCCTGCCCACCTCCCCCACACCCGCTGCACAGGGGTGTGTACGCTGACCATTTCTACAGAATAATAAACACAACTGCTGTTAAGACATTAAGCTACGTGGTTGTGGTTAGGCTGTTGTTCCTGCAACACTTAGAAGGCAAAAGGGCAGTTTTCTATAAACGGATTTTTAAAGTTCGGGCACTTGCAGTGCTGCCGTTACACAAAAATGTTTTTACAATACTCGCCTCCCTTTTCTGAGGAGAACACATAAAAAGCATCACAATATTTACTATATAACCCTACAAATAGTCCAAGCAAAAATGAAGCCAAATAAATTGGAAGTTTTCTGATAAAAGATCACTTCAGTGGCAGATGAAATACCGACCCGATCACTTACAATTCTTCTATACCTTAAGTAATTCTGCTATGAGAAACAAATTAAGCCAGCCTTCAGTGAAGTCTCCCCGTTGACTGTGAGGACCAAGCTACAGGCTCCCCCCATGCCCGCCTCCTTGCTCCCAGGAGTTGACAGAGTGGCGGTGGGAGGAGAGGAGAGGTGGTTAGGAACGCAGACTGCCACGTAATGGGGTTTTCC
This sequence comes from Zalophus californianus, assembly GCF_009762305.2. Taxonomy (NCBI): domain Eukaryota; kingdom Metazoa; phylum Chordata; class Mammalia; order Carnivora; family Otariidae; genus Zalophus; species Zalophus californianus. Next base: position 2,078,974 of record NC_045608.1, read on the forward strand.
TGCTAAATTTACTGTGAACCAGACCCAAATCTGATGGGATTGACAACTGAAGAACTGCCTTACTGTTTTTCCACCTTGGTGAATCTTTTCTGCTTGCAAAATTCTTCCTGAGAAGGACAGTAAGTTGGAGTCAAAGGTCAAACCCCAGTCTCGAAGCTCCCTCTGAACATTATCATCTCTGTAAATTTAACATATTTACGTACCACTCAATGTAAGCAAACACAGCAAAAAGACAACATGCAAACAGAGATCCACGCCACCCTATGATACGTTTCCCTGTTTCTCTCAGGACTGAAATCCCAGAGAAAACGCCAGGAAGAGAGACGGGCTCTCCATTTCTCCCTCGTGTCCCTGTGTCTCTTCAGGATAGACTTTAACTTACAATTCTGATGCCCAAACTACCTCCCCTTCAAAGTAAACCCCTCGATATTAGAGAAAATAAATTTGTCCAAAATATTTCACCTTCTGCTTTATTGCCTTTTGCTAATAGAACTAGAAAAGGCCATGGGCTACAGAGTTTAACTTAATATTCCCTGACAAAGAGCAGGCTCACCTAGAAACAAAAAGAATCCACCCCAAATACTGCAAATACAAAAAGAAAACAAAGTAACTTTCTCTCACTCCCCCAACCCACGGAAAATAATACAAAACCGGATCCATGCCCCAGCGGGGTGCAGAGGACTTACTTATGAATATAATCAATGAGTCTTCCCACTTCACGCTGCCTTTGTTCTGGAGTCAGTCTTGTATGAACAGCTAAGTCTTTCATCACGTTAAAATCATTACGCATCTTATCAGTTAGACCTTCAAACAAAACGTTGAAAGCTGTGTCACTAGACAAACAAGGATCACATCTCAATATCTGGAGTGCAAACTGGTGAAGAGGGAGGGAAAGTGCAAGGAGAGGAAGCAGCAGGAAGGGCTTTTGCGGGGGGGGGGGGGCTCCTAGGAGAGACGGGGAAGGCAGCCCCACCACAGCGGTACCTGTAAGATAGCACAGTTCTGGAATGAGCATCGCAGGTCCCGGCATGCTGCCACCAGGGCCTCGCCTTCTCTTTGGTTGGCTCACCAGAACAGGCTGCTTCAAGTCGGTGATTTCTTGGTTGTATTGCTAGTTAAGAAAAGAAGGTATCGCTGTTCGTGTAAATGTCTTAGTAATAGATCAGTGGACCAAGAAAAAGGGATTTTTTTTTTTTTAATTGAGAATTGATGCCAACAGCAAAGCTGGTATAAGTATCCAAGTAAAGCTTCAAAAGTGCATCTTCAATCCTACTAGAATAGCTTGATTTACAGGTGTTACTGAGCACCTCATCTTTCTTCCCCAAAACTTAAAAGAGTCTCACTGTCCTTGACCATCTAAATTCTGAGTTTAAGTCACAGTTCACTTAGTGATTTTTTTGGTTTAGAAACAGAAGCCTGTGTATCTCTGGGTCCTTAACGACAGAATTCCTCCAAAACTACTAGTTATTACAGTGAGAAGTGGTGTAGGAAACAAGCCCTGATGTAACAATACATGAGGTGAAGGAAGAGGTTTGCAATGCCAGAGAACATTTTAAATTAGGAAAAGTTTTTACAGAAGGCAGAAGGTGAATTTCAATTCAGTAGTCTTTTTATTTAAGAGATTTGACAAACCACAAGGGACTCTGGACTCCGGGAAACAAACTGAGGGTTACAGAAGGGAGGAGTGGGGGATGGGGGCAGCTGGGTGACGGGCGTTAAAGATGACGTGGTGAGCACTGGGTGTTATGTGCAACTAATCAATCACTGAACACCACATCAAAAACTAAACTAATGATGTACTATATGCATATATGATACAGGATAAAAAAAAAAAACAACCCAAAAGCCAACAACAAAGAGATTTTATTTATTTGAGAGCGAGTGAGCGTGAGAGGGAGGACGGTCAGAGGGAGACGCAGACTCCCCGCTGAGCAGGGAGCCCGACGCGGGGCTCGACCCCAGGACCCTGGGATCATGACCTGAGCCAAAGGCAGACGCTTAACGACTGAGCCATCCAGGCGCCCCTCAATTCAATAGTCTTCAGATTCCCCACACTCAGTCACTAAGATAAGTTTTCACAACTGGTAAAAAACCAAAAAACAACAACTGCTGACTTTGGTGAGTTCACATATGCGTAAGATGGCTTGTGGGCCGCAGGCCTCCAGCCCTGGAACCAGGACAGGCTTCCTTGTGTCATCTCCGCCAGTTTCTGGCCCCATGTTCTCGAGACCCTCTTTCCCAGCATCTCCTGTACGCTCTCTTTTCACTTTCAGAGGAGAGAGGGCACATCTGCACTCAGCACACGGGGGCTGAGCACCGTGACGGCCGTTCACCAGCAGAGGAAGAAGTACTTCCTGTCCTTATTCCCACCCTAGGCCCAGGTCCAGGCCACCTACCCTCAGGAACTAAGAGACTGTGAATTCTAGTCTGTTCTGACTTTGTCCTATACTGAACTCTTTACCAACCATTCAGGGGAAAAAGCTCATTTTCCTATTTTGGGTAAGGAAATTTCAAGAACCCTCTTATCTGAAAGCTGCTCTGTGTGCCCACACTACTTTTTCATCACACCATCTTCTTTATCGGGGTCCACCCACTGAATGCCCCCTCCCTTGCACGTCACTTACTGGGTGCACACGCGAGCAGGAGTGTGGGAGCGGAGTCAGATGCATCCCTACGTCCGCCCTATCTCACCAATGGGCCTTCAGTGCGTGGCTCCTTGTTATACAACTCAGGGACCCCCTTCCTACATTCTTAGGGCCCAAACAAAAGCCTGTCAGTTCTTTTAACATCTTCCCCTACATCTAAAAACCTAGTACTTTCACTTGCACTTAACAATACTGTCAAACCTTTTCTTTTCAAAACTGACCATGATCCTCCCTTTCAAAGGCCCTTCTCTCTCCCACTCTGAGTGCTTCTTAAATATGATTTTTAACGTCGAACATCCAAGCCATCACTTACCAGGAAAACTGCATCTCTACTAGGAAGTCCCAAGAAAGCTGTGATTCTTTGAAACATTTCAACCTCACCCCATCCTGACTGACTCTATCTACTAAAGATGCCCAGTCAGCCCTGGCTGTGAGAGAAGTCTTCCAGCAACAATCATCTGGGCTGAGACTAAGCCTAAGAACACGAGTCAGGTGTGCACAGTGTCCCAGGCAGCAGGAGCCTGGGGTCAGAGGAGATGGCCAGGGCGAGCAAGGAGGCAGGCGAGCACTGGCAGGCAGACAGGGGCTACGTCACTCAGGGTCTCACTGGACACACACCAGTGCACGTCTGTATTGTGCGTAGAAGAAAAACATCAGAACTGTAGGAGTTTGAAAGTGGATCAGAAAGCAGGAGAAATGCAAACTGAGACCAGCTGAATGGGCACGGGGTCCGCACAGCAGAGGGTGGCCACTCAGAGGAGGAGGGGGATGGAGGCATTTCAGACGGCAGGGCCACCGGCATCGCTGCAGGTGAGAAGAGGCATGCAGGTCTGAGGCTTTCACTACCTGTTATGCACGTGTTCACGCACTCAGACACCTGAGTGCCTTCCAAGGCACTAGGGGGACAGAAACCACAAAACCCCTGACCTTGTGGAAGTTACAGTCTCTGCGCTGATCAAGAACACTGCACACGGGCCAGGTCAGCGGCCAGAACTCATAAAGCGTTGGTCACATGGAAGGGGTCTTTGAGATGTGCAATTACTGAGAACAAGCAAGCTCAGACATGTCTGGGCTAGAGCTAGAAACCTGAGAACCGTGAACATAGCACAGACGAGCCTGGAGATCACCTAACAAGTTAGTATGGAGTAACTGGGGGTGTTCCAGGCAGAACCTTGAGGTATGTCAACCAGCAGAAGGCCACTTAGGAGTAAGCTGCCATGTAAGACTCACTGCTAGTCAGAGAAGGAGAACCTCCCCTGGCCTGGCTTCAGGTGGAAGCCAAACTTTCCATGGGTGTCTCCTTTGCAATTGCTGTTGATATATACTGATTCTTCCTGTCCCGACAGTGATTAGGAAACTACAGAAAAATGCTCATTTCTCACAGTAACTCACACACCCAGAAGGAATCTAGGTTAAACATGGCTGGGGTCCTCAAGGAGTTAAGAGGGTGAAAATAGTGGTAGGGAAATCAGACTGAGATGGCCCCTGGCCTGTTTTCATTTTGCCCAAAAGAAGAGCAGCTCTTAATGTGGCTTCTCAGAGAGTCATTTCCCTCCAGAGTGCCATCTGACCTTTCCGTTCATAGCAGAGCAGCTGAAGCTCAGGCAATAGTACACAGTACAAACACATTTCAAGGCCACCAGTCTGATGTGTAATTCTCACATAAGACACAAATCTATAACAGCTTCTTTATCCAGCTTTTTAAAAATAGGAAACGTACTTAAAGTGGGGAAAAAATGAGATAAATCTTAGCACTTAAAAGACAAGCATTAAGATTTTAACTGATTCATGTTTTAGAAATACTCCTTCTGCACTTGTAACCGAGAATATCAAATGGAATGCAACTTCCTAAGGACACGGGGCCAGATCTGCTTATCCCTGAACAACAACGTTAGTGTGTGTTCTGATGTAAACACTGTACTTTCTTCTAGTTGGCAGTAGGTCTTTCTCGCTATTTACCTCTGCTGTTTTTTCAAGGATTACCACACCAACAGCTAGAATCATCTGTATGAAACTAGGATTAGAAAATCACACAATAAACTGATCTAGCCTATATGAAACAAGGTGAATTTGTCCATATGTAAAACAAAAGTTGAATTAACCCACACACTAACAATGAAGCAGCAGAAAGAGAAATCAAGGACTCCATCCCATTTACTATTGCACCAAAACCCGTAAGATGCCTAGGAATAAACCTAACCAAAGGGGTAAAAGATCTATACTCTGAAAAGTATAGAAACTCATGAAAGAAACTGAGGAAGACACAAAGAAATGGAAAATTGTTCCATGCTCATGGAGTGGAAGAACAAATATTGTTAAAATGTCCATATTACCCAGAGCAATCTATACATTCTATACATTCCTATCAAAATACCATTAATATTTTAAACAGAGCTGGAACAAATAATCCTAAAATTTGTATGGAACCAGAAAAGACCATGAAGAGCCAGGGGGATGTTGAAAAAGAAAACCAAAACTAGTGGCATCACAATGCTGGACCTCAAGCTCTATTACAAAGCTCTGATCATCAACAGTATGGTACTGGCACAAAAACAGACACACAGATCAATGGAACAGAATAGAGAGCCCAGAAATGGACCCTCAACTCTATGGTCAACTTATCTTTGACAAAGCAGGAAAGAATGTCCAATGGCAAAAAGACAGTCTCTTCAACAAATGGTGTTGGGAAAATTGGACAGCCACATGCAGAAGAATGAAACTGGACCATTTCCTTACACCACACACAAAAATAGACTCCAAATGGTTGAAAGACCTAAACGTGAGACAGGAGTCCATCCAAATCCTTGAGAACAGAGACAGGAACTTCTGGCTAGACACGTCTCCAAAGACAAGGGAAACAACAAAGGCAAAAATGAACTATTGGGATTTCATCAAGATAAAAAGCTTTTGCACAGCAAAGGAAACAGTCCACAAAACTAGAAGACAGCCGACAGAATGGGAGAAGATATTGGCAAATGTCTTATCAGGTAAAGGGCTAGTATCCAAAATCTATAAAGAACTTCCTAAACTCAACACCCAAAACACAAATAATCCAATCAAGAAATGGGCAGAAGACATGAACAGACTTTTTTTTTTCCAAAGAAGACATCCAAATGGCCAACAGGCACATGAAAAAGCGCTCAACATCGCTCGGCTTCAGGGAAATCCAGATCAAAACCTCCATGAGATACCACCTCACACCAGTCAGAATGGCTAAAATTAACAAGTCAGGAAACAACAGATGTTGGCGGGGATGTGGAGAAAGGGGAACCCTTCTACACTGTTCGTGGGAATGCAAGCTGGTGCAACCACTCTGGAAAACAGTACGGAGCTTCCTCAAACAGTTGAAAATAGAGCTACCCTATGATCCAGCAATTGCACTACTGGGGTATTTACCCCAAAGATACAAATGTAGGGATCCGAAGGGGTACGTGCACCCCGATGTTTATAGCAGCAATGTCCACGATAGCCAAACTGTGGAAAGAGCCCAGATGTCCATCGACAGATGAGTGGATAAAGACGTGGTTCATATATACAATGGAATATTACTCAGCCATCAAAAAATGAAATCTTGCCATTTGTGATGACGTGAACAGAACTAGAGGGTATTATGCTAAGTGAAATAAGTCAGTCAGAGAAAGACAAATACCATATGGTTTCACTCATGTGAAACTTAAGAAACAAAACAGATGAACATAGAGGACAGGAAGGAAAATTTTAAAATAAGATGAAATCAGAGAGAAAGACAAACCATAAGAGGCTCTCTTAACTACAGGAAACAAACTGAAGGTTGTTAGAAGGGAGGCAGGTGGGGAGATGGGTAATTAGGTGAGGGGCATTAAGGAGGGCATGTGATGTAATGAGCACTGGGTGCTATACGCAACTGATGAATCACTAAATTCTACCCTCGAAACTAGTAATACAGTATATGTTAACTAAATTGAATTTAAATTAAAAAAACAGAGTTGACCCATATGCAAATTTAGCAGATCTGATGCTGAGGATGTAGTCATCTTTAACCCCCATCCCTGGGTGAAGTTAAAGAAGAAGTGTTCATTGCAGAATATGGCTCAGTACAGTAAATTTGTATTGTTCATTACCAATTACCGTGTTTGTCCTCCACAAGCTTAAAATCAAATACAAGCTTTCACTGTACTGGGAAAAAGGAAACAGGACCAAGCCCTTCTCGTGTGATAATGAGCTAAACTATGCTACGATTGCCTTAATAAACGCATTTATATACAGTTTTCAAAGCAAGCTGTTCCTTGTGTACAAGAAAACCCTACTGAAAATAGTTCACATTCTTCCTAAGGCCTAAGTACTTCACACGAAAAAGATAAAGTCAACATGACATTCTTACCTTCCTGTAGTACTCTAAGAAACTGACTTCAGAACCATCGGCTTTCTTAAAGGTACTCTTTGGATTCTGGTCCCAGTCAATGTCATCTACTCTGTAGGTCTTATTGTTATATCTGTGGAACGGTTGAGACTTCTTAGGATTTGATTAGAATGGTAGAAAGGGTACTGAGGAGAGACCAGAGGGAGATAGTACGTAGTCTCTACAAAATAAACTTCCAGATCCCTTAGTAACGCATGACGTCACGGGAAAAGAAAGGGAAGACTTCTTAAAGACCATGCTCGATGGGTGGGGGGGGGGAACAAAGAACTACTAGAAAATAAAACAAAAAAAAGGACAGAAGTCATTAGATCTTTGTCCTTTTCAAAGGAGCGTTCTCCCCGACGACCTGCGTCTTGAGAAAGGTCACAAACACCCCTTCCCCGTTTTCATGCTGTTCCCACTCCACCACCGTAAACCCTACTTTCTAACAGGATGGAATAGAAAGCTACAGGATCTTAAGACTTGCAAAATGATTATTCCGTATTTTAAAAAGCAGTCTTACTTGGTAAGAACAATTAAACCTATTAGTTCTTTAGAAACTTGCTCTTGAAATTTATGTTCTTCAGTTTGATGATATAAGTTGAACATGAAATCTAACACGGTTTCACTGCGAAGGACTTTATGACTGACGTCAGTGCAAAGCATGATGTTGTTCTCGTATTGAAGAATAGAGGTGGTGAAGCCAGGCCAGATCACCAACCTGTCAAACAGAATGAGCGCTATAAAGTGACCCCTATGAAGGACGCTAACAGGTGCTGTGTATATCAAGTTGTGTTATTCTCCTTTATTAACTAGGTCTAAAGTACAGAAGTTTTCGGGTTGAGTAAATTTAGTTATTTCTAGGTTTTACATGGGTCCAGATAAAGACCCCTCTTTTTAACATCCTCAACAATGAACATCATTTTATAGTATAATAATTTAAGTTCCACTTTGAATACACTAACTTTATTAAACGATTTTTTATGTTGGTAAGACATGAAAAAGTTGCCAGTCTAACTGAAAGCATCTGTAGTTAGTATAATAAACCTAAACTGTGTGTGCTGCACTTGGGAACTTCTGAAACAATCCTCATTAGCTCATAAATTTTGTTCCCCAAGAGCAAATACAAACAGTGTTGGACAACTCTTCACGCTTCCCTAGTGACAGATGAATAGCATGTGATTTTTTTTTTTTTAAATCCAAGTATTCTAGGATGTCTCCTTTAAGTTAAATGTTTACTTAACATGATGGGTACCATTAATAGCCACAGTAATAAATCTGATTATTTCAAATTAGAGCATCGCTCAAAGTCTGTGATTAATGCTGAAGGAACAGAAAGCTTCCATTTCATACAAACCTATGATTTGGAATATCGATTGGGTCACTTGGGTTATAGTAATTCCGTCCAATTTGCTGTAAATTCATGATCTTCAAGAGCCTAGAAATTGAAAGGTCAGAAGAGAGGAGTAAATACTGGTAAGTATCTCTAATGCACAGGGACTCACCACACCAGTCTTTCAACTCTTCTCTAGGTTTTCAATTTTTCTTAGTAAAATGTTAAGAAAACACTAACATACCTCCTGAAGATAATATTATAGAACTGCAAACAAGTTGGTGATGTAGGTGGGAGTTCATTTGTTAAGGTGATTGTTATCCTCACATGCTCTCCATTTCGGGTCTGACTAAACACTTCAGTAACCTGAGCCAGAGCAGTGGAAAACCAAACTTTCAATTGTTAAAAGAAACTAATAATCCCAATTACATAACTCCTGCTAGTAAGGCAACAATGAAAAGTATGGAAAAGTTTTAAATTAAAAAAAGAATGACTATGAGAAGAGTGTTTACGGGCCCATGTTATAATCGTCATCAAGTTATTCAGGTAGGTTTGAAATGAAACAACAATACCAAAGTCCCCTCTGGGTTCATTATACACACTGTAAGACAGAAGACCCCTGGAGTTCCTCTAAAAGCTTTGCTACATTGTGGCAGTTCTGCTTTGAAGTGGAAATCCTTCATCACCCTCTCCCCAACCCAACATTTTAGAATAACCTTGTGCTGTAGTCTCTTAGGTAAAAATAGTATTGTTCCATCAAAAGCATGACACCTTCCAATTAAATCTTCATGTTGAAAAAGAAGAGCTGAGCGGAGTCTTCTGGCTTCCATCAGCGGGTTATAGTCAATGTGATACTGATACAAGGCCCACTGGGGACGGGACGTCAATCGAAAATGGTTAGTGCTCAGCCTTACTATAATACCTGAAGAACCTGTAAAAGCGAGTCATGTTTCATTAACACAATAACGAGTTTATTCTTCCCTGAAATCTTTCCTACCATGACAAGGCAGACACAGTTCTGTAAGCAAAAGGCTAAGAATAGTATACGACACTGAAGTTCTCGGATATGACTTTGAGGATGACTATCCTCTCCAGGTAAGTTGCTATAAGCACACGTTTAGGAATAAAGCCTCCTTAGACCAAGTAATTTACAACTAGAACCAACCAAATCTCTCTATGGCAAAAAGTTTTAAAAGAAATAAGTTACGTAACACTTAGTAAAACACTTCAGTGCAGCTGAAGACACTGATGACCTATTTCATCAGAGCCGAGAGAGAGAGGGAAATGGAAAAGCCATGTAGGATCCTGACCAAACGTGCCTTTTCTTCCTACTGCTGCATCATACCAGTAAGTATGTAAAATAAAGGGCTTCAATTCAGTGTCCTGTGTACTGGAATAGTAATCCCAGGAAACTGCATTCTTGATAATTAACCCACCTGTTTTTGATTCTTTAACATGGTCCAGGTTCTGTCTTGTATTGACACCAAGATCATGAAAGTCTCTACGACGACCTCCTCTCTCTGCTAACGATAACTCCTGAAATCCAGCAGATATCTGGCGCTCTTAAAAAAAAAAATGATATCCTATGTCACATGAAACATGAAATAAAGAATAATGAAATTAATTCCCAAAGTACTACATGAAACCTGAAGGCTACAGAGGTGCTACAGATAAGACAGGAGTTCCATCAGAACGTTTTATGTATCTGCTAGCCAAACAGAGTACCTTAGCTATGACTTCTATAAAGCCTCCTTGCCATTGCCCCAGCCAAACTCAGCTGCTCCCCTGTAAGACATAGATCCTTGTAAAAAACTAAGACAATTGGGCCTGTGATTCAAAAACCCAGGAGCACGCTTGTTGACTGGGAAATCATTATTCTGTACTGTAAGTTCTGATAACAACCTAAGACCCTAAATAGCAGTATTTTTCAGGGTTTTATGATGCACTTATAGCTGTAGCAATTGGTGGTTCATAGGTTTTAATGTGTAAATGTCTAGAGTGTCATTTCCCCACTAATTCCCTTAAGAACAGATGGGATCGTCCTGTGCGTACCCCATGTGTATGGCCACCATGGCCTAGTGGGATAGGTTAGCTAGCAGTTCATGTGGTTTCAAAAGCTGGTTATAATTTCCAAAATTATTAAATCCTTCAATTTGTACAACATATGAAGTCTCTCCTATCAACAGTACGATGTGGCCAAAGAATGAATGTGGGCTTTGTCGTCTGTGTTACAATTGTAGCTTTCAGTTAACAGGGACCACACCTCAAGTACCAGAGACTTTAGTGGACTTCCCAATCTCTCAGTCTTCTTTTTAAAAATTAGTTTTTAGAGTCATGTACCCAATGGACTAGAATTCCACCTTCCCTGCAGGTAAGGACGGCCTGAGAGATTTACCAGAAGTTACTGGATCACCCTCTGGGAAAGTGCCTTGAGAGGGAGTCAGTAGCCAGTGTTTATAACCTCTGGACCCCTTGCCCCCTCAATCTTGCCTGGAATCTGGATGTGATCACCAAACCTAAGTCTTAATGACAGAAGTCGGGACAAAAAAACAAAACGACTGAAAAGCCCAGTTTTCTTCTAACCACAAATGCCAGGACTGGCCCCGAATTGCCAACTTCTGGACTTCTTCGTTAGAGAGAAACAGTGGCTTGAACAAAATATTGGTTCCTGATATATTCTGGAAGCAAGTTATTCTAACATGAGCTTCACCTTCCTTACCTGAAAAACTGAACTTCACGGGCATGCAAGTTTTACATGAAAATCTAATTTATAAAGCCCTTTAAAGGTGTTGCTAACTACGTTGGTTCTCGTACCTCTGGATATTCAGAGGCTCTACTTAAAAGTCCTTTAAATATAGAACTGTTCTGTTTCCCTTGAATTTTTTATCCCAGAGACTTTCAATTTAAAGTAGCCTTGGCCTTGGGTGATTAACTATACTAACAACACAAGTCAGGCATACTGAATCCAAGCTGGTAACAATAACAGGTCAAAGAGGCTTTTTTCCTGAAAAATTTGGATTTATCTTAAAATTCAGTTCTGGATATAAAAACCTAAGTTTCTGAATATAAACACTGATGAAGTCTGTTTCCCTCTCTACATACAGCACAACTTTCATGTTTAGCCAAAGTCTGCATGTCAATCTGTAAAGAGGACAGGTTTCAGAATGAATAAAATTGGAAAACTTGCTAATTATAAGGATACTTCACTTTACTGTGCTTCACAGACACTGCAGTTTTTACAACTGAAGATCTGTGGCAACCCTGTGGTAAACAAGTCTACTAGTGCCATTTTTCCAACATTTGCTTATTTCATTTGTGTCACATTTTGGTAATTCTCACACCATTTCAAACTTTCTCATTATTATATTTGTTATAGTTATCTGTGATCAGTAATTACAACTTGCTGAAAACTCAAGTAACGGTTAGCATTTCTTAGCAGTACGTACATCGTTTAGACATAACGTTACTGCACACTTAATAGACTATGGTATGGTGTCAACCTTTATATACCCTGGGAAACTAAACAATTCATTTGACTCGCTTTCTGATATTTGCTTTATTGCAGTGGTTTGGAACCAACCTGCAGTATCTCCCAGGTGTGCCTAGAATTTCCCTTCCCATGTAGCTGCTGAAGTGATTAAAAACACGAATCAGATGTTGCTACTGCTGTTTACAAGCCCTCCACGTATCCATGCCCCACTTAAAGAATGAAAATCACGGTCCTAAGCAAGGTCTCATTTACAATAAATCAAACTTGTCAATTTCTAAAACTTAATAGATACTTGAACATTTATGACAAATACTTCTCAAGATATAATCCTTACAACAGCAGTGAAAAGTTGTGAAATAAGGCCTTGCATTTGTTATTCCAAGCATTATTTATTCCTTATAGTGACTGTTACGTATAAAGTTAGATGCTAGCTTTTTAAAGATGGGAGTTGAGTTTCACAGAAACCCAGGTGTTAAGAGAAACTGCCTAAAATCCTATACATTTAAAGAGACGAATGCCCATGATTGAATTCTCATCAGACATCTTGAAAAATAACACATCTTGTTTCAAAAAAAAAAAGTAACAAATAATTGGATACATAAACGAAAGACCCTCTAGTCCTCTAATTGACTCTTCAAAGCAGCACTAGTAACTGTTTTTCCACAAAATTGTCTATACAAAAACATATACAATCACGTGCATTCATTAAAGGTACAAAGATAATGCTGTTTTACCACTTGGTTCGGTATGATGGGGTGCAGGTGGTGCGGGGTGCTCTACGGATACAGGACAGCAGTTGTGATTCTTACTGCTCAGGTGTTTGCAGGGTGGGGCACAGAGCAGAACAGCACCCTCCCACAGTCTGACAGCTGCATTCCCACGAGGGGACCTGCTAGTGAATGGCACCATCGCGGCTGCTACATGGGACAAGATGCCATCCAAAAGCTGGTACACCTCTACAAGCCCACAGGGAGCAGCATCAGTTTTCCAACCGTCAGCGTTTGTAAAATGGCAAAAAATAAAATGGTCAGAACAAACAGCAACAGCCTTCATCTCCCTTGTCCATTCTCCCCGCGGCTGCTGGACATGGTGAGTGGGTTTCCCAAGAGCACTCTGTGTGCAGACTGGCCCGCTGTCATTTCAGGAAGTGCCCAGGGTGCCCAGCAGTGGTCACAGCACAGCTTACTGCGCCCTAAGATCTTAGATTCATCCTCTACTGTTCACGGACGTCACCGGCTGTGAGGAAATACTTGAGGAGGTGGGAATGTAGCGCAAGAGGTAAAGCAGCTCTGTCTCCTCGCTATCTGGTCGCCTCCACACTAGTTTCCCACGCCCATCCCAGCTGGAAAGCCACGTCCCTACATTAATTCCCTGCTTGCATAGGGGTGTTTCCTGTATCAAAACCAAACGTAACTGTAGAAAAATCTTACATCAAGCATCCAGATATTTCGTGTTTAAAGCAAAGTACGGAAAAAACACAAGTTTTGGAATCAGAACTAGTGTTCTGACCTCACCAGCGGTCCTAATTTTGGCCTCGGTTTTTGCACCCAAGAAACAGGGCAAATGAGTACAACACACAGGAAACCAAAGTTACAAATGTTAAAGACAGTCCAGCTTCTGATGAAATCACTAAAGATACCAAAACAATGTTCTCAGATGACTAATGAATAAGCACATGTATGCTTAGTTTAGAACTTAATCGCTCTGTAAGAGCGAATACAGGGCCCTGGCAAGGATGTGCTTTTTCATTTCCAAGGAGAAATGAAATCCTGTGGCACTTTCCTTAAGTACAGGCGGCGCACCCGAGAGGGGGCCTGTTCTTCCTGAAGGACTGCCAGGACCCCTTATGACGACTCTCGACACTGGCTACCGTCTCCCATCTACTACTGCACTCGCACATGACGTCTTTTTACTCCCCCTTCACCTTGGGACTTGGCTGTTGCTCCTACTGCTCCTCTCTGTCGTCCACGGCCAACTAATTCCCCTTCTGCTGCCGGCTGCTGAGGCCTGGGCTGGACATAGCCAGGCTGCTGACTCTACGGCGACATGCAAACAAACAGCATGCTTTTCATGTCAAAAGGTCACAGGTCAGAGGAAACAGTCTTCAACAAGTCTAAGACGTTCAAACAGAACTGACCTATGTTGGTAACCGAGGATCGTATTCCCATAAAGAAGTTTCTTCAAGAAGGGTCACTAACTGGGGGATGGGCATGAAGGAGGGCATGTGATGTGATGAGCACTGGGTGTGACACACAACTGATCAATCACTGAACTCTACCTCTGAAACTAATTCTACGCTATATGTTAATTGAATGTAAAATTAAAAAAAAAAAAGAAGAGTCACTAACTAAAGAACCAGCTCTTCGGATGCTCAGGAAATAAAACATGATCATCCTTGTTCAGCTCCTATGTCCTTCACAGGACAGTTTTTTTAAACTTATCTTCAACAGCCTAAGCTGATAAAAATGTAGCAGGTTTTTGTTTTTCGAGTGCACGTTGTGTAGGTGAAAGGTAGAGCACTTACCGCACTGGCCCCCACATGCTGCACCGTCTCCTGCCCACGGGCCCGTCCTCTGGCTCTTGCTCTGGCTCGCCCAGTCATTTTTTTTCCTCGAGGGGAAACAATTGTAAAGACAACACTCAACATACACAACTACGTTTGATGGTTTCTACAATGTTCCCTTAAGATGTACTGAAGATTCCACAGTAAGCTCCTGAATCAGCACCTATTTTTCTAACCTCTGCCAAGAGTTGAAGGCAATGTCCCTACCTTCAACAAACACAAGTCCTCACTGTGGACTGGGCAGTGTGCTGGGTGGCAGGGCTAAAGTGCAAGACTTGTTTTAATACAGACTTTCATTTTTTGTCGAATTACTATCTCAACCAGACTTTGGGGAAACTGTTAAGAGACGTCGGAGGGCCGGTGACTAGCTCTTTCACATGTGGGTATGTACCTATGAAACTGGGCCCGTGTTGCTAGTCTGAGGTCAGGCCCATTTCCCTAACTCTTCCACGTGCCCACCGCATCTTCCTGAGTGCTCCCACAGCGCCACGTGCAGCTTACACACACCCAAACCTCTATCTTCTACAGCACATCATTTATGTCCCACAATTTCATTCTTGGTGAGCAGCACGACCATCCGCTGTGCCTCTAAAGAAAAAGGACAGAGTCCTTGCTCTCCCAAAGCCTCCTCTGTTGCTCATACTCCTCCGGACCCAACAGCGCTCTCCATCTCAACCCCACAGTGTAAGTGGCTGGAAGCCAGGGCCCACGTTAGGATCAGAGATATCACCATGCATAAAGTGGATGCACCCCGCCATGCCCACCACAGAGCAGAAAGCCTTATCATCAGGTCACGCAGGGTGGAGACCTCAGAGCTAGTCTGCCCGAACCTGACTCCTTCACAGCAGGGACATAACTGGAGATTCACGTCTTTGTGAAACGGAGTTTTAATAACCTACCACACAGGTCCAGCATGTGGTTCAAGTAAGAACACACATGAAGGGCTTATAAAGTGCTTGGTGCACAGTGAGCATTCAACACATCTTAGCCCTAGTGGGAAAGGCGATAGAATTGTAACTACAAGTTTTTAAAAGTTTAATGATGGAAATAAGCAGAATGTTCTTACAGAAAAGCAAGCAGGAACTAATCTACCTACTGAAGTCGGCCTCCTGTGAAGCCACCACTTAAACAGAGATGCAAGAGATCAGGAAGCGGCAGGCGCATGGTACCAGGCTTCCAGAAAAGAGTGAAGGGTGGAGAGTGTGGCTCGCCTGTGGAGCTGAAAGATGCCCTGCGTGGCTGCAGCGTACTAAGGAAGGAGAGCTGGTGCATCGGAATGCTCAGGGCCTTGCAGCCAACAGGAGGGAGCTCGGATTCCACCTTCAATGCGATGAGAGACCACTGAAGGTTCTAAATACTGAGGCAGCCTGCGACATCATTTACATTTAAGATCACCCCACTTTAAGTCAGGTTTTCATCTTTTTTCAGTTTTCACAGCTTCTAAAATTCTTTGTTCAATGAGGACCTTCCTAGAGACAAATCTAATGACATTCTCCAATAGTGAAAGACCTCGTTCACTTCCTGTTATGTTCTACAGCATTAGAAGGAAACGTGTGGACTCACCAAATCATAAAACCCTTCACAATCTGACTCTGACTCAGCAATTTCCAGAGTGGGTTACAGAATACGATCTGCTAAAGTGCCAGCATATTAGAACTAATTTTTAATGCCATTTTAAAGTTGTGTGCATTTATACCGCCGTATTAGGACGACAGCCACACACACCTAGCCTGCACACGGGACCTGCTGGCGTACATGCTCGGGTCTCTTACCGATGGTGCGCAGAGTGAGACTTTTCTTCCGCACATGGGCCACAGAAGTTCAAGACTCACCTCGCACCATGGGACTGCCTTTGCTAACGGGCCCCCTCTCTTTCACCTGCATTACAGCAGCTCCCCCACTGCACGGCGATCCCCTTCCTCCTCCTGCACACCTGCACACTAGGCTGCTAGTCGGAGTTTGGTCCTGTCACCCAGCCCGGCACTGGGCAGCTTCGCAGGAATGGTAAGCTTGGGCTGTTTTCTAAAGCAGGAATAAGCCGAACTGCCACCTCCAGTATCTTTACAGTGCAGTTCTCAAAACATGACTTCTCTCTAGTAACACCTGGAACTTGTTGGAAACACCAATCAGACAGAGGGGGGCCCCACTCCCGACCTAGAGAGTCCACAGTTCATCTCAGCAGGCCTCCAGGTGATTCTCCCATCACCCAAGACACCCAGGTAACCACACACAGGAGGGGTATGCAGGCCCTGAGTGGAGGGCTGTCCAGTATGGCTGTGGTTCCCAGCTGCGTCCTTCCAACCTCGGGATGTCCCCAGATGGACGACAAATTACACGGTCACCTTAAGTGAGACTCAGCGGTGGTGCTCACCATCATCCTAGCTACAGACGACACCCGATCACACTGCTGTCCACCCAGGGAGCCATGCCGCCCCAGCACCTGCCCCCGCAGCCCGGAGGCCACAGGGCAACCAGGCAGGCTCACAGCCCCCCCACCTGGACAGTGCCCCTCTCCTGACCCTGGGCAGTGTCGGGGAATGCCCTCTGACCCATGCCGTGCCACCCCAACCCAGGCAGTGCCCACGAGTGCCCCGACCCTTCGCAGGGTCCAGGAATGGCCTCACCCCAACCCAGTGCTCCCCAAACCGGGTAAGGCCCCCAACCCTTGTTCTGCCCAGGAGTGACCCCTTCGACCAAGACAGTGCCCCTCGAACTAAGGCCCCCAACCCCGAGCAGCATCCAGGACTGCCCCCCGACTGACAGTAACCCCAGCAACGTCCCAGAGCGCCCCCCGACCTTGGAGGGGCCCCCCGACCTTGGAGGGGCCCCCCGACCTTGGAGGGGCCCCCCCGACCCCGGCGGCGCCCCCCACCGCAGGGCTGCTCCCTCACAGCCCGCGACGCCCCTCCAACGGCACGCGGCCCCCAAGCCTGCGCACGCCGGTCCCCCAGGCGCCCCGCCTCACCAGGCCCACAGCGGCAGCCGCAGGGAAGCCCACGCACCCGGCCGCCGCAACCCCGAAGCCCCGAGCACCCCGCCGCCGCCGCCACCTAACGGCCGCCGCGCCGCCCGCCGTTACGCACGCAGGATCCCTCCGCGCCGGGACTTCGCGCCGCTCGCCGTCACTCACCGTCGGCCGCGGCTCCCTCCCGCTCGTGGGCGGTCGCGGGCGCCGGCGGAAGGAGCATGGCGTTCCTTTCCTAGGCGGAAGGACACCTGCGCCTGGCGGAGAACGCGTGCGCACGTGGCCCCGGCTAACGGCGCGGCGAGGACGTGCGCGCGCTGCGCCCTGATTGGCTGGCAGGCACATGGCGGTTTGGGGGCGGGGCGGGGGGCGGGGCGGGGCCAGGTGAGCCCCGCCCACGCCCCGCCCAGGCCTCGCGCAGTGTCGTGAGGCAGGCGCTGGCCTGGTTCCCAGCTCGGGAGCCGCGCCGTGCAAGGTGTAGGGCCTGCGTCAGTCGTGAGAGTGGGACCAGGTGCAGAACAGCGGACTGAACCTTGGGTGGCCCCTTCGAATTAAAAGCTATTTAGCTCATCAAACAGAGAAATGAGATTGGAATTTTGCCCCCAAGTAAATAAAGTGCATTCCAGAGCCGGAGTGGCGGGGGGCTGTGCACTTGCCCGTTTAAGTGTGCACGTGCCCTCTGGCGTGCGGAGTGCATGCGCGTGGACGTGCAGGGCAGCGGCCGTCAGCCTTACCTGCATCATCACCTGGGGGGCTGGTTAAAGCAGGGACGGCTCCGCCCCCTCCCCTAGGGATTCTGATTCGGCAGGTTCAGTTGGCCGGTCGGCTAATCACCGTCTCTTGACAATTTGCTGGTGATGCTGCCCCAGCTGCTCCCGGGTCCACCTTGATACGAGGGAACTAGATGCCTTCAATAGGAATTTGTTTCGTCGTTGGGCAAACCCGACACAATTAAAACTATTGTAAACATCGTAAAATAGGACGACAGTTATTCATCAGGCTGGGAAATGGGGCTCCTTATGTAGCTAGTTACGTCCAGTGATAATTCAATAGTTTCTTAAGGACGGAGTGTAGGGGGTTAGTGGCGATACAGTTATATAGAGGGGGTTGTCTTAAAGCCGCATTTAAAACGAGACATCATATTTTATTAATACTGAAGCGTGTATTCAGGGGGCTTGGGGTTGGACGGGGCGCAAGGTTTCCCAAGCCATCTCCCCAAGTCTGTGGTCTCCTCTGGGGGTCGAAGGGAACAGGCTGGGTTTCAGGGTTTACCGCACTCACTTGATTGTAAAATCCCAGAAGGGGGATCTTCTGAAAAACACATTCCCAGGTAATCCTGATTCAAGAGGTTTGGGATAAGAGCAAAGAATTTTAAGAAGAGTCACCAGGTGCTTTTTATGCCTAGAGAATTTTGAGAAATTTGACAAGATCTGTGATCTTGACATCAGACACACTTAAAGAAAGGATTTATGTGAAAGGGGAGACACCCAATTAGGTTTTTTGGGGAGTGGGGATGGCTTCACTTTTTAAAAAAATGCACCATTTGGAACGATAACAATACAAACCTTTGCTTTTCTAGGACGGATTTAAGATGTTGGTGAGAAAGATGTTCTGTGATCTTGCCAGCAGATGGAGCAACAAAACAAGAAATAAGTCTTCAGCTTCAACTGGGTGCAGGGGAGAGAAATACCAGGAATGCACCTTACAGGGAAGAGGTAACCCGTTTGCCTGTTTCTCTTCTCCGTGTGCCTAAACTCCTTGGAACCGCTAAAGGCACACCATCCCTGGAGCATCTGGGTGGGTGCATTGTCTGAAATGGGTGGTTTCTAAAGACATAGGAAGTTGTGATACAGCAAGACGGAGGCAAACCCCTCGTTCTTCTGATGGTGCAAATAGTACACCTCATAAAGCTCACCAAAAATTTCAAAAGAAAAGCTGCAGAGACAAATTGGGGAAACTTTTGTTTTAAAGTTTCTATATCGACAGCATGACATAGTGGTGCCAGTTACTGGGTACAACTATGCGCCTAGTGCTGGAAACTGAAAAGTGCATGGATGTCGATTCTCCTTCCAGGAGCTTGGTCAAGAGTGGTGGGGGGGGGCGGAGGTGGGCATCCACCACCGAGAGGGAGCAGAGCACGATAGGGGACCTGGGTGCTGGGAGGGAGGTCACTTGGCAGAATGCTGCTGCAGTCTGAAAGGGTGAACGGGATTTGCAGGGAACCCTGTGGTCCAAGCAGGCGGGGGTGTTCAGGAAACGGCCGGCGGTTTGGTACGCCGGCTTTACGTAAAGCTGCTCCCGGGTCCACCTTGATACGAGGGAGCTAGATGCCTTCAATAGGAATTTGTTTCGTCGTTGGGCAAACCTGACACAATTAAAACTATTGTAAACATCGTAAAATAGGACGACAGTTATTCATCAGAGATTTGCAGTGTCCTGGGGCTGGTACAGGTGGAGCACAGGTTTGGTACACAGAGGAGCGTCAGGTGACGACATTGGAGGGGCAGACCAGGTTCTAGAAGTTGAATGACAATAAACGCTGAATATCCAAGCTGTTGAATACACCCTGCTAGGTGCTGTGAATAAGACACACTCTCTGTCCTCCTGACGATGCCAAGCCCCGGGGCCCCCAGGGGGAATGTGTGTCACAGCGAGGCCAGTCACGGAACTAGGGGAGAGGCAGGGCCTGTGGCAACAGGCCCGTAAACACCATACCTGAACTGGTCAGAGACTTCCGGGTCCTAGCCAGACCTTACCAAGAGGGAATGAGGGCTCAGATTTGCTGGCTCTCATGTTATTTTATCATTGCTGTTTGCTTTGATTCCTTGAGGGGAGTTCATGTAACATAAAATGAACCATTTTACAGTGAACAGTTGAGTGGTACTTAGTACATCCACAGTGTTGTGCAAACACCACTTCTCTCTAGTTCCAGAACATTTCCATCAGCCCAACCCCCACTCCTATTAAGCTGTCATTCCCGGCTCCCTCCTCCCTGCCAGCCCCAGGACACTGCAAATCTTCTTCCCGTCTCTATGGATTTATCTACTTTATTCATGCCACATGAACACACTCATACAATATGTGGTCCTTTGTGGCTTTCTGGCTTCTTTCACTGAGTATCATGTTTTCAAGGTTGGTCCTTGAACGCTGCAGCATGGATCAGTCCTTCATTCCTTTTTATGGCTGAATAATATGCCCCTGTGTGGATAGACTGCATCTGTTTATCCATTTACCTGTTGAAGGATGGGTCTAATGTCTTTAAAGGGAGGCAGGGATCCTGGACACCTGTGGACTCATGGTCAGCCCGTGGCCACTGCATTTGTGGCCACATCACGTCCTCATGTCCAAATCCAGTGGACACCTTTTGACCCACCTGTCTTCTCTGTACCATTGAGAATGATGCTTGCTCCTTTTACCCCAACAAGAGCGCATCCTGCCTTCCATGACCAGGGTGTTTGTCCTCTGGCTCTGGCTTGTCCTCCTGCGTACGATTCATAGGTGTGCCTTTTTCTGCCCATATCCTAAATGTCCATGACAGCAGTTTCAAAGTGTGGTCCCCGGTCCAGCAGCATCCATGTCGCCTAGAATCGACAGGCAATTCTTGGGTCCCACCCCAGGACTGTTGTTGACTCGGGACCTCGGAGGGAAGGCCAGAAACCTGTGTCTAAGCAGCCTGCTGGTTGGTTCTGATTCACCAGGTAGTGTGAGATCCCTGGAGTTTACCCACTGAGCAAGGGGCTGAGCTTAGCACCCACTCAGTCTTGGGGTGGCCCACTTCTTGCCACGACCTGAGATGGCCTCTTTAGCGCAACAGCCCTGACGTCTGTGCGTAGCTCCTGAGCCCCATTCCGGTGTGTTCTAGTAGGGCTTCCCCTGTCCTCAGTTGCTTTGCCAGTAGTCTCGTAAGCAGAAGGTACAAGACAGCGGTGGGAAGTTTGGGAAGAGCTTCTACTTGTAGCGAGCTTTTTCTAAAAGGAAGAGAAGAAATTAAGCTTCAGTGATATTTGAGGTTTAGGTGTCACTGGTGCCCTCCCGTGGCTCCTGGGTCTGTCAGTGAGGTGTCCGAGGGCAGGGCTCAACCGCCGTCCCGTGTCCTGCCTGTCGTCAGAGCACTGGGACCTCTTGAGGTTTGCGCATGGTCTGCAGGCAGTGGCTCGGATTATGGAATCCAACTCCCTCTGAAGCAACCGTTTCAAAATGGAGAAGCTTCTGGAACAGATTCCTGCAGCGGAACCATGGTGGAAAAACAACGAAAGATGCAAACAGAACCGAACAGCAAGACAGTGTTAAAACGGATACTTACGCTTATGGTATAAGCTTTGTGCGGTCCTACATGCTGAATCCCTTCCGCAGTAAGGAAGATCCTTTCTCAAATAAGAATTTTGTCTTTCAAGTTTTCATTTTAAAGATGAAATTTGATAAAATAACTTTTAATTTATAATAAATATAGGAATATATAATGATATATAAATATAATTAACATGGATCATAAAAATATATAAGGAATTAAAAAATAAAAGAATCTATAGGGGCGCCTGGGTGGCTCAGTTGTTAAGCGTCTGCCTTCAGCTCAGGTCATGGTCCCAGGGTCCTGGGATCGAGCCCCGCGTCGGGCTCCCTGCTCCGCGGGAAGCCTGCTTCTCCCTCTCCCACTCGCCCTGCTGGTGTTCCCTCTCTCGCTGTGTCTCTCTCTGTCAAATAAATAAATAAATATTTTTAAAAATCTATAAATAATAAAATATATGAAATAATTTTATAAAATAAAATAATTTTATTAAATAAAATAAAAATAATTTTATAATAAATTTTATAAAATTTCATTTCGAATATGAAATTTTTACTTGAGATCTTTATTTTGGAGCCTCTTTATCATGTGCATAACGGGGCACAGTATCTTATAAATATATATCACGGTATATTATAAATAAGCATAAATGTCTTGGGTGCACATGCTCCAAACACTTACTGTGACGGCACATGCTGGACCTTGGCTGCAGTCCGCCTTCGGCCACAAGCCCAGCCTGCCCTCTGCGGCCGGTCCAGCCCTGTGTCCAGGGCACTCCCACAGCTTGGCTCAGACGGCGCCCCTCCAGGAAGTTTTCCTTCCGAGGTTTTCCTCTCTTGGCGGGCCCTCCTCTCTGGGCCTGTGCCTCATGTCCTGTGTGTGTCCTAGGAGCGCCCGTGCACGCTCTTTGGAAGTGAGCCCTTCCCCACCGGTTCCTTGGTGTTCAGGAAGCTCCCTGAGGACGGGACCCCGTCTCCCGCAGCTGGGCGTGCGACTCGGGAAACGCTGCTGAATAAATGAGTAGAGCTGCCCGTGTTCAGCTTTACGTAAAGCCGGCGTGTTGTGAGCCCACGGCCCTTTCTACTAGCACGTGCCTCCCCACTGTCAGACGAGGGTGAGGGTTCCTGCTGTGGACCTGCTGGTGTCTCCTTCCCCTTCAAGTCCTGCATCCTGTGCTCCGAACTTTTTTTTTCTTTTGCTAATAGCTGCAGGTGTTTTTGGGTTTTCCTGTGTTGTTTCGTTTTGCAGTTGCAATAGTGACCAGCTGTGTTTCTCCCAAATTAAGTGGCACATGATTTCCTGGTGCCTGAGTACCCACAGCCATTTCCAACCTTCCCTGCTGTCATAATTCAGCATTTTGGTGGATGTTGACCCCCTCCCCCAAATGACTCAGGGTTCATTGTAAATTAGTCTAAACTCTTAGCGATGGCCCCCAAACCTTTGCTGGAGAGTGCTTTATTTCAGACCCTGGCATGTGAGATAATTCTGGCCGAAGACACAAGAGAGGATGTTGGCCGGGGTCAGCGAAAAAAAAAAAAAGAAAAAGTAAAAAGAAAAAAGAGGGCTTAACAAAGAGGTGGTGCTTCCTGCCTCTGGACTTTGAAGTAGATGAGGTCCAGAGCTGCTGTCGCCGTCCTGTGACTATGAGCAGAACCACTCAATATTGTCTTCACGGATTAACCCAGTTGAATCCGGGCTGCCTGTAATTGCAGCTCATGACACCCTAAGCAAAGAAGTAGCTCTTCCCACCCCTGTGTGGGGGGCAGCACCTCCACAGGAACTCGGGAAATGAGAATTCCTGGCTCCAAGGCTGAGCAATGAGCCCACAGAATTGAACTCAGACTGTACACGGCAAGAATCTTGAGTTTTAGAAGTCTCTCTGGCTGATTCTGCATCAATAGATCAAGATCAAACTCTGAGAAACACTGATAAGTTATGTTTCAAAGTCAGTCTTGAAGCAGAAATTAAATTTAGAATTTAGTCGAGGGCACGAGTTTTAACAAATATGCAGCCGATCTTGGGTAACTCTTTTGAGGTAAACAAGTATCCTAAGTGATCTTGTTGTATTCTTCCAGGATTCATTAATATCTCTTCAGAACAAAGTTATTTTTTAGGTTGGTAAAAATTGTCACAAAGTTTCAGCATCTTTAGCACATGGAGGAGATACAGGAGACAGGACTTTGAAAAATATCTTTCGGAAATAGGTTCATAGTTTGCAATGACAATAATGCAATCACGTATAATTAAATTTATTGTTAGAAATTTCAATTTCTCCTTGTATTTAATGACATAGTCTGGATTTCTAAATAGTGTAAGATCCATCTCTTTCAGAAACCGTTGAGCTTATCAACTGACCATCAGCAGAGGTAGAAATGCTTTGGGTGGGCCATTATGGAGCAACCCAATCTGTATTATTAATTGTTCACATCTTTAAAATTTCCTCCAGTGTTACCTCAATTCTTTACATTCAAAGAGCAAAAATGAAACGCTTGCAATGTTGTTTGCTTCAAAATTATAATAACATGTGGGGCTCTGTGACATGGAAAAGCACACGATAAGGAATTTTTTTCTCCGTTGATCAGAAAGATGATAGCAAATCATACTGAAAAGATAACTTTGAGACAATACGTGTCATACGGTGAGCAGAGCTTGGACTTTAGCAGTAGACAGATCTCGGATTGAATGTACGAGATCAGTAGTTCTCAACTTTTGGAAATGTGGAAGCTGTGGGCCTGGATTTAGAAACACACATGACTGTGCGTGCAACTTTCCGTACATTGTTAGAATGTTCTGGAACCTAGTGACTTCCTGGTGCTAGACCCTGGCTGTGGACTAGACTGGCCACACTGGGTATTTTGGTAGCCTAAGCACCCAGCCTAAACCTGCGACACAGTTAGCATTTCTATTTCCAGGAGAGGGTGGGGAGGCACAGAGTGGCCGGAGCCTGGGGCACTTGCTGGAAGCTCATCTGCAAGGCAAGCACACTGCATACTTATTTAGACTGGCTTAAGGGGGCTGATGGCTTACAGATATTTATGGTTAGAGTCCCTGAAGCCACCACCACTTGTTGCCACTGTGCCTCACAAAAATAGTGGCTCAGTGACTGTCTATTGAATGAGTAAATGAGGGAACACACAAGTATGGGTGGGTGATCCTGAGCAAGCCACAGCTCCCGACACCCAGTGTCTCACAGTTACAATGGAATCAGTAATCCCGACCTCACAGGAGCGTTGTGAGCATCAGACAAGATAATACCCATAAAATGCCTAAACTATTCCCACCATATAGTAGGTGCACAATAAATCTTAGTGTCGTGCCAAGACGGGCGAGCTGCAAACCTGAGTTATGGGAAGAGTAAGTTACAGCGACTTTGGTTTTATGTACTTTAATGAACAGAAAACCTTATTCATTTAGTAAGTGGTGATGCATGGGGAAATTTTGCTATGTTGAGTTGAGAATCAGGGCTAATGCAACCTTAATTGGGTTGAAATTTATCTTTGTACTGCAAGGAGGGCTTTAGCTACTGATCAGTTGTGCCAACACAACTGCAGAGACAGGTCTAACCTATTTACGAGAGAAAACCATTCTCAAACAAATGGCCTGTTGCATTGCATACGACCTGCTAATAGTACATAACCCTTATTTCTATTTGCAAACTCACCATTACCTTGTTGCCATGGGCATTTAAAATTAATCAAATTGCTTTTTTAAAAAAGCATTCCAAAATTCTTCACACACCCCCCCCCCAATCAAACCAGTTGCTTTTCTGGTTAATTCTGATTAGTAACATGTTACATTTTCTTAAATAGTCAACACAAATAATAAAATTATTGAAAGTTTTGGAAATAGAGGGAAAAGCTCAACTATCATCTCAGGAAACCAATAATGCCTTTAACAGTTTCAAGTCTTCTCCTGCAGGCTTTCCCCTACATTTTTATATATTTCCAGTCGTAGCCTAGGCATCCAATTTAAACATTACCTTTCCTCTTATTATGTGATAATTATGTTACATAAATTTCAAATGACCATTTTAATGACTTAGGCTATTAAGTGGATTTATCGTAAGTTGAAAATTGTCTCTTTTTGATTGGATTTTTTTATTGATTCTTAATTCTAAACATTATAAACAGTGCTCTACCCCACATGTAGCTTTTTCTCTCCTTTGGAAATATCTTTAGGATGAATTCCCTAAAGCATGATATTATCTCCCAGGGAAATGTTCATTTTTATGGCCCTTTGTATATTATAAAATTGCTTTTCAAAAAGCCTCGATTGGGCTACTTCCCATTGCCATGAGCTACATAGATGTAAGTGTTACTGCCGCCCTCTCCAGTGTTGGGTATTATCATTTAGCAAAAGTCTAGGCTCTACATTCAGAAACTATAAAATCACATGGATGGGCATAGAATCAGATCTGAACAAATGGAAGGCCATACCCAGTCCTTGGAATGGGAAGACAACAATTTAAAATGTCATTTCTTCTAAATTAATGTATAAATTAAAAGCTATTCCAATAAAATCTTGTCTCGGGGAGAGTTTAAAAATTGTCCTAATATTTATAAGGGAGAATGGAATAGTTACCACAAAAAAGGAAAATGCAAGCCAGTAGCCTTTTTTTTTTTAACCAAGCATGAAGACTTGATTCAAAACAATATGGTATTGACATCAGAATAGATAAATAGACCAGTGAAGAATAATAGGGAGATAAGAGAGAGACCCCAGTATAAATGGGAATTTGGTATAGCAAAGGCGATTTTTTTTTCAATTCAGTGGGGAGAAAAGATAGATTTGAAATAAGTGGGTGGCACAACCAATGTAGTATCTAGAGGAAAATCACGCAGCATTTCCAACCTAAACTAGACACAACACAAAATAAAATTCTTAATGGGATACAGATGTACATGCACAAAGTAGACAGTACAAACATTCAAGAACAGTTGGGAGACAGTAACTTCCAGCCTGGAATTGAAGAGATCTTTATAACTTTAGAAAACCCAGAAACTATAAGAGAAAGATGAAAAGATTTAAGAATCTAAAAATTTTGTATGGCAAAGGGTACCATAAATAAAGCACACGGACAAAGAATATTTTGGAGCAATTACCTGCAATACCAATGACAGATAAGGGGTTCATATCCATAATATATGAATAGCTCCTATAATCCAGTAGAATATGAATAGGTATTTCAGAAAGGAGCATTACAAAATGGCCACAAGATGCTAAGTCTCTCAAGTAGTAAAATGCAAGAGACCGTAATATCAGGGATTAAAAAACAAAGATACCATGGAGCAGAAAGAGGCTGCAAGTCAAAGACTGCTAACCAGAATAACACCAGACCATTTTTTTTTAAAGATTTTATTTATTTATTTGAGAGATAGAGAGCATGAGAGGGAAGAGGGTCAGAGGGGGAAGCAGACTCCCCGCTGAGCAGGGAGCCGGACGTGGGACTCGATCCCGGGACTCCAGGATCATGACCTGAGCCGAAGGCAGTCGCTTAACCGACTGAGCCACCCAGGCGCCCCAACACCAGACCATTTAATACCAACATGGAAAGCTACATACTGCGTCGTGCTCCTTCGTGGATGCACTGAAAACATGATGCCGAATGAAAGAAGCCAGACCCTGAGGACCTCATACGCTATGACTCCGTTCACACGAAATGTCCTGAACAGGCAAATCTACAGAGACAGAAACTAGATTGGCATGGTTGAGGTGCAATGGGGAGTGACTACTGGTGTGTACAGCGTTCCTTCTGTGGTGGGGGGGGTTGAGGAAAATGTTCTAAAATCACGATGAGGATTGTGCAACCCTGCGAATGTACTAAAACTCACTGAACGGCACACTTCAAAGGGATGCAAAATGAGATCTCAATAAAGTCCTTATGGAGATAAAAGGAGACGATATAAAGAAATGCTTAGCACAGAGGCTGTGTTAAACTCTCACTGAAGGACAGCCCCGACCGTCAATGATACCACCCCGCCCCCAGTAAGCTCCAGGGAAAGTCCCAATGTGATTGGCCATGTGAGGAACTTCCATGTTAACTTGGGACAAATTGCCATCTTTATAAAGATTCATTCTTGTATCCGAAAGAAAGGCAGGCCACTCCAACTGGACTATTACTTTAGCTCATGTGCGTCATACACGTTTGGGACACACCACCGCTCACCTGCACTTCCTGCAGCTTGGTCAGCCATAAACCACGTCTCCACGTCCAACATCGCCGTGATCATCATACACAGCTTCTGTGGAACGTTTGCGGTGCGTCGGACACAATCATTCATTCAGCCCTCACAGCACTCCTGAAGCAAGCCCTGCTGTTATCCCTGCTTTACCGATGGAGAAACAGGCGGGAGCGGTCAGGAATTGGTTGGAGGACATGTTTTAGCCATTGGAGACTGTGGGTCCAGGTCTCTCTGAGGCTGAAGTGCATGCTCTTAAGTGCTCAGCGGTTCATCCTCTTAAGTGCAAAGAGCCTGCATGGATGTTCGTATGTATCCAGTTATATAAATACACATATATTTCAGTGCTCAGCAAAGGAAGACCTTACAACCATGTCGATCCAGTTCTCGATGTATAGCTGGTGGACATATTCTCCATGAGTTTATTAATACAAGGAAATGATACTGTTAGATTTATTTAAAGTGATGTGCTCATATGCTCCTTGCCCTCCCAACACAAATGGCTAGATTTGGGGTTTGGTACAGTTATTTTTATTTTTTAGGGGGTAGGGGCAGAGGGAGAGGGAGAATCTTAAGCAGCCTCCACACTGAGTGCAGAGCCCGACTTGGGGCTCGATCCTGAGATCACAGCCTGAGCAGAAATCAAGAGTCGGAGGCTGGTGACTGAGCCACCCGGGGAACCCCTTGGATTTGGTACAGTTTAAAAACACACTATTGATGTGTATGATACCATAATGCAGAAGATGCGTCACTGGTTGGAAATGGAAGCTATTAACATATACAAAATACAGTAGTTTTGTAGATATATATCTGGTTTTTATCAAACTTACATACCCTGTCCCTATCAGGATCTTACAGCATTTCCCAAATCTGGCTTTCATCCACCCTCCTTGTTGTGTTTCTCTTGTTCACCAGGTTCACTTCTTCCCTAAGCCAATCCCCTTCTTGTTCCTCGAGGAGACTTGATATATTAAATTAGGGAAGTGAATTCATAAACACTAAGTTGGTAAAAGTTGAGAACTAGCTGATCATTCTGTTCAAATTTGACTTGTATTCATTCACCCTATGGATAACTGAGTGTGGGTCAGCCTCTAGCTAAACATCATAAAGAACAGGTGGCGTTAGATGTCCAGTAGCGGGAGAGTGTCTGAATAAATTATGGGATGGATAGTAGTCATCTATAGGTTTGTTGAAAAATTGTGTGCTGCTCTGTGTTTATTGACAAAAGGCACAGCATTCACTGTTACTGGTTAAAGCTGGTTCCAAGCTAGCCCATGGCACACAACCCCTCTCCGGTGTCCCCCTCCCCCCTCCCCGTCCTGCTTCCTCCCTGCCCCTCCCCTTTCCCTGCCTGTATCTCTGTCTCTTTCTCTCCACGTATTCTGGACTATATCCTCTGTGTGCTGGTGCGTAGGAGTGTGCGTATGTGTGTGCGTGCGTGCGCGAGTGTGCACGCACTGCATGTGAGTCTACGGATCCAGAAGGATAGATAGATGGAGAGAGGCAGTATTCACCATTTTTATTTCTACTTTATGCATCTTTTCCCAATCATTGGAGTTTTGTGGACACACATTCCTTTTAATGGATAAAAACAATACTTAAAAAAAATCAGGCAATGTATGCAGTTGACCATAGCCCTAGCGGATGAAAGGTTTCCATTGTGTTTTGGTTTTCATTGCAAAGGCCAGGAACCGATATCACCAAATCAAAATGTCGGTGACCTTTGACAGGATGACATTTAACATGTTGGGACTGAGCTCATGAAGAGGTTATGGAACTTTTCAACCATAATTTTTATTGCTTCAATATCAATATAGATGAATATTTCATCAAAACAGAGCACAGTTATGCAAGGCATGCTCTCTCCTGATTAGCACTGAACTTGCTCTGGGCACTTTCCCCGCAGTGGGGAGTTTGATTATGGAGTAGCCAGCTGAGCTGTCCTGTGGGTCAGGGGTTAAAGCTACAGAAACGTGATTTGAGAATCATTTGAGCTCAGCTTTGTCGGAAAGATAAACAGAAGGATTATCAAAGCCTTGTCACGATATTAGTTAAATGCCCTGCCCTGGGGGTGGGGGGAGAAGGGAGGACTACCTAGTCTAACCAAAACCAAGCCTGTGAGCAGCACTATCACTTTCACGAAATGGTGAGGATTTTGAATGTCACTCACTGCCCACTTCCCGAAGTTACATTTACAGATATGAATCATTTTTACTTGGAATTGTTCAAGGTTGTCTTCTCCTGGTCCCTCCCCAGTCCATTATGTGCTGTAAATTAAACTAAATGTCTGTGACTGTTGTTCTTCGTAGGTCTTTCATTTCTCATAGCGCTGGAGCAAACAGTTACAGCTCCAAGTTTTCCTTGGGGGGAGGGGGCGGCCCTGCCTTTGCGGGGAGCGGGGCTGCCCCCGCGCATAGCCAGCAAGGCGCTTTCACTTGGGTGTTATGCTCATGTGGGGTGATGTGGAGGAAGACTAGCCCCCACCGCGGCCACCAGGCCATCCACCATGTAGCACCACCGCCATCTGCATGATGTGAACACATTTTGCGAGACCTGGCTGGTTCTAAAGAGACCAGAGTCAGTGTGTCGAGGGGGATGTTAGGAGGAACTCAGCAGCTTGGAATTTAGGCACACCTGCTGATGATCAGAGACAAAGTAGCTTTGAAGCTGAAAGTTCCAGAAAAGCTCATGAGATGCCATTTCATATAAAACTTCCCCCAAAGAAGCCCACATTGCAACATGCTCCATCCTACATGAAGAACAGTGGCCAGGGGGCTTATTCGGGAGGTATGGCTTTGAGATTTGCCTTCTCACAGTCTGTGTGTGCATGTGTGCGCATGGGGTGTGTGTGCGTGTGCGCACTGTGCGTGTGTGGGGGTGTGTGTGCGTGTGTGTGAGCATGCGCTGTGCACATGTGTGTTTTCTTTTGCATAGCTCGCATCCTTTCCCACCACCCCCAGTTGCTGCAATAAGTCACTTCCCTTACATGTCATCTCTAAATGGAAACCGAACAAAGAAAACAGGACAAAAGAAATCAGGGAATTTTCCAAGGGCACATTTGATGTACAAGTATAAACAGGAAAGAGATGCCTGGGGGGACCGGAACTGCTCAGTAGACAGCTGTTAATGCATGTCGTCGGAGAATTTGTAAAGGAAGAAACTACAGGAAAGGAGAGGGTTCGAGGAAGACTCCACCTTGTCTTGTGCTATTTTAAGTTGCATTCACACTAGCAGAATCAAGCACGTGTCTGGTTTATTCAGCGTTACCGTGGGAGTTGGCCCAGAGATGCAGGGCTGGACTCCTGAAAGAGTCCCAGCACCTCTGCTCTGTACCGCACTGAGGCCAGACGGAGGCCTGGGCGGTCCCCACACTGCCCAGGGTCAGGTTGCTGGTAATTCGGGGTTGCCGGTGTCCTCATATGCTGCCCCGTCAAGCCTCATCTGACACAGGCTGGTCCCATTTAACAAAACCTAGAACATACACATTAGACTTGCGTCGACTGTCAGTAGTTATGGATAAAAACCGTAATCCTGTTACTCCTTTGATTTTTATGGGGAGACCGCAGGCTCTCAGCTGTTGTGTCAAAAATGTTCTAGAAAAAACTGAGCAAGAAACAAACATTTCTGGTGCAATCCAACAGAATGAAATGGGAGGGGAATAAGGAAAAAGACAGGAGAGACTTCTGGTGACCTCTTGGACCTGAACTTCTGCTTCGCTCAGGAGACACGGCTGGGCTGGCCGTCTTCGCTCTCCCGAACACGGGCTTTAATTTGCTTGGGGACGCAGCGCCAAAGGGCATTTTCTGCGTTCTGAGAGGCTGCGACTGTTCGTCTTTCTCTCCTCCGTGGATCCTCTTGGGGACCGTTTACTCTACAGTGACAATACTGTTATAGCAGCAACATATGAAGTAGGGAGCAATGTCTACACAACAAGATGTAAGAAGCAACATCCCCGCGGGGCGTGTTGCTAGACGCCTGACCTTCCCGTCTCATTCATTCCCAGAATCATCCCTCGACGTGGAGGTTCCTGTACCTACATCACGGATGGGAACGTGGAGAGCCCAAACTGGGACCCGGCTTGCTCAAGGCCACGGGGCAGGAAGTTATGAGCCATGATTCAAACACACACGTGCAGACCCACGTTTTATGCACAGTCTGCACTGAATCACAAAGTGCAGTTTTGGGATCCGCAGGCTTTCCTGGGCTTCCCTCCTTGACAACATCATCTTAAGATCCAGTAAAAACTAAGCTGATGATGGGCGGGGATGGGTTAGCCTGGTGATGGGTATTAAAGAGGGCACGTTCTGCGTGGAGCACTGGGTGTTATGCACAGACAATGAATCATGGAACACTACATCCAAAACTAATGATGTAATGTACGGTGATTAACATAACAATAAAAATTTTTAAAAAAAAGAAAACTAAGCTGATGCTGAAAAAGACCAATGAATAAAAAAATAATGGGTAACTCTGGCACGCAGTGCGCCAAATTAAAAAAAAAGTGAATTTGATTGTGAAAACCAATGTTAGGCACTCCTGGTATGGAATAGAGTTTTCAAGTTAAATTGTTGACAAGAAGGAGATTCAATGGCACTTCGGTCCTAAGTGATTTTACCTGACCTACAGCGCGAAGGCGAGCTGTGTCATTAAGTTATGTATTCGTCAAGTGTCAGATTGTCAGTGACTTAACCTTGTTAATGCTGCAGAACTTTGTTCCAGTCACCTACGTTCTCCTCTTTCTACCCCCCCCTTTTTTTTTGTTCAGAGGCAGCTACTGGCCTGGAGCCCTTCTCATAAAGAGCAGGAAGGACCCGAAACCACAGGCAGGATTAAAGGGCTGATCTAAACCTTAGATCTCAGCTTTAAAGTTGTAATGTACAGTGAATTTGGTTACATGGAAAAGGAAACAGTAATTGTTGAAGTATGTTTTCTTAAGCTACAGAGTAATTTTTCAAATGCTTGCCTTTAATCCACAGACAGGCTTGCTTTTGAGAAAATATCATCTTGCTGCTCAGGATCAAACTGAGCATCTGAAACGCTGGATCTCGGAGCTACATTTTGTCATTTTTCAAAAAATAAAAAGATGACTGGAATCCTAGGGTAAGGTTTGAAAGGTTGCTTTTTCTGGCTACCGTAATTCCGGTGCTTTGCTTACGAGCTGTTGGAATGGCTCAATGCTTCATGCTTCTTACTTAATATTTGAGACAGTGCCCTGTTTTTTCTTTCTTTTTTTTTTTAAAGGCACCTGTGAGTTCACTGTGACCAGACTAGGAGCCTATCTAATCATGCCTGGGTGGGAAGGTTGGGGATGGAGAGAGCAGGTCTGTTTGTCAGTAATCAAGGCAGCTCTTTCCCCACCCCAGCCTCCAAGTTCACCACTCACATCAGAGGAACGTGGGTTTCAGGACGCTGGGAGCACCATTTGAACTCTGTCTTTGCTGCTTCCCAGATCTGAGCCCTCGTGTGGTTTGCTCCACATTCGAAGCCTCAGCTTGTTGTTAGGAATCTGGGAAACCTAAAACAATCTTTCTGTGAAGTGCTTGACACAGGACGTGTGCCTGGTGTGAGCACAGCCCTGCTGGTCCTGCGTGTCTCAAGCAGGATCTGCAGGACTTGTGAATTTCTGCAGAGATGAAGTGCAAAGCCTCTTTAGGGGAGAACTCCCACACCATCAGCCAGTGACGGTTTACACCCAACGCGAAACAGACTGCTGCTTTTGTAAAATAGGACAGAAACAAACGCCCAGAAAAGTGAAAAATGAGAAAAAAACAAAGACAAACAAAATACAAGCTCAGTTTTAAAAAATTAGCTTTGACAAACAGCACTGTCAGATTGCAATGATGTCTACTCCTAATTTCTGTGCTCATTTCTCTCCAGCGAACTTTGGGTGGTGCTTTGTTACGCAGCCCCAGGAAACTCACATGAAGGAATTATTATTATTCTCTTGTACAAATCAGGAAACAGGCACAGAGAGGTTGTGTGACTTGCTTTTGGTCACACAGCAACTGGTGGAGACTGAATTTGTGTTCAGGCAGTTGGAATTCACTATTGAGCCCTAAGGACACTAGTGTGGGATGGTGGCTCAGAGCATGGGGTCTGGGGCCAAGGTTTGAATAGCAACACTTACCATGAATTTTCCAGGGGCAGAGACTGGAGGCTGAGACATTGGTTGGGAATCTATAATAACAAGGGCCAGAGGGATTGGGAAGCATAGGTGGGAGAGAGGAGTTCAACTTTCCAAAAGTTGACAATTCCTTAGTTTATACACATAGGAAAAGATGAAATCCTTCCCAATTTGTTTTACAAACCAGTCTAATCCTGGTTCCCCAAACCTAACAGTTCAAGAAAGAAAATAGAGATTATTTCCTTTAAAATTAAAGATCTCTAAATCCTAAGCAAAATACTAGAAAATCAAATTCAGTACTATGCTGAAAGATAATGCACCATGGCCAACTAAGGCTTATTTTGATAATGCAAGGATAGCTCATTACTCAGAAACTTAATGATACAATTCACATGAAATGGATAAAGAAGGAAAACTACTGGATCAGCCTGACAAATGCTAGGGAGGCATCTGAACACAAAGAAACTGGGAGGAGAAAGACACTGCCGGACACGGTGATGAGCATCATCTGGTCAGCTCCTTCCCTGACAGTGAAAAACGGACATTCGCATGAAGATCAGAATCAAAGACTTAAAAACTCACTACTTATATTTGATCCCATTTTAGCTGATGCAAGAAGGGAAGAAATAGAAATAGGAGGCATAAACAGCAAAGGGAAGGTACTAAGATAAAGCACGTATAAGAAGAAACCCTAAAACTTTGTGGCTGGCTGCCTTGATTGATGGGGAGGAAACTATACTCCTGGACAAGAATACTGAATGTTGCAAAGGCTTCATTTTCTCTAACTCGATTCCAGTGGTATGAATTTGGTGACAAGATAAAAATGATTCTCACCCACACAGAGAAGGGTAAACACGCGGTCGAAGCGTGCCGGGTAGCAGTTGATGCCCTGCTTTAGGTGTGCACCCAGAGCACACGGTGGTGCATCAGCAGCCCCGAGCCCTGGCCCAGCCCGGCAATCGCCTCCCGCAGGCTCTGGGCGTGGACACCGTGGTCTGCAGGCTCCTGCCTGTGCTGGCGCCCCCATGTCTGCACGCCAGGCACCTGGCCGCCGGCTGGGGCTCCCCTGTGCCTTCCCGCCATTGCAGTGAGTGGGCACCGCTCTGGCTCGGGCACGCCAGCAACTTCTCTGCCACGCGGAAGGTAGACCTGCACCTCCCCCCACGACGTCTGAGCCCAGGCTGGGGAGAGCCCTCCCTGGCGGGGCTTCCTTGCCCTTCATCTCCCAGCTAGGGTACCTTCGATTTTACACTTAATCTTTTATCATCATCATCAAAGGATTCTTCATATTAAACTTTCCTTGTTTAAATCACTGTGCAGTTTCTGTCTCCAGGTTGGACTGAGACTGACACAAAGGTGTATTTTGAGAAGGAATGATAAGGAAGGGCTCATGCAGCAAATTAAATATATTTTTACAGTAATTAAGTCAGAGGGGGGCTGGCAGGGAAAGGATCAGACAGGATACAAACCGAAGGACCGGACCAGAGAAGAAGAAAGATAGCATTTCAAATCAGAGGTACAGGTGGATTACTTAATAATTTGTCTGGGGTCAATTACATAACCATTTAGAACAAAATTAAATAATTTAAACCCATAATTTACAACTTTCCTTAAAGACATTTTAGGTGGCTTAAATATTTAAATGTAAAACGAGGAAACAAAGAAACACCAGAACCCAATTTTACATGGATGTATTTGTTTCCACGGTAAAGAATCCTTTTCCACAGATAAAAAAGGTGGACCCCTTACATGATCTTAAGGAAAAAATTGATATACAAGACCATATCAAGATTTAAACCTTTCCACAAAATTAAAGAAGTTCAAAAGCAAACATAAAATGCAAACAACAAACAATGGAAAATGTATTTTATTAAGGTTTAAAAATTTTGAATATATTAAGGCTTCTTATTAATCAATAAAGTAGAGCTGATGTGCCCAACGGAAAAATGGATGAAGAACAGATATTTACACAAATGTTTAACAATATTAAAAAGTCACAATAAACCTCACTAGCAATCACAGAAATGCAAACACAAAGGATTTCATTTTATGCTTATCACATGATAGCCCGTTGGTGTGAACCTACATGAGCACAATCTTTCCGGAGGATATTTTTGCCCTATATACCAAACTTTAAAATATGCAAACCTTTGACATATGTATCCTACTATGAGAAGTTTGGCTTAAGGAAATCATCAAAGATAAGCTCCAAGACCTAATAGGCAAAGATATGTATTACAGTACTACTTATAATATTAAAAACCTGCAAACAAATTAAATGCCCAAAGATAGGTGACTGGCCAAACAAGATAAAAGACATTGAACGAAAATCTACGCGATAATTATTGGTAAAATCACAAAAGGATCTTTAATGGCATGTGAAAATGTTCACAGTATATTTTAAGTGAAAAAAAAAGGCACATAAGAGGAACCTGCATACACATGATCATTGTTTATCCAATTATTCTAGGGAGCTATATGGCCAGCATCAAACTGTCAGCACAGAAAAAAGGGGGCTCCTTTCTGAAAGTCCTTGTTCTTGTCTGTGTCTTATTGAAATAACCCTTCAGGGGGAATGGGGAGGGGGTGTCCCTCGGCCTGCCGACGCAGCCGCTAATCCTCTGGACTTACTTCCATGGGGGGGGGGCTTATAAATAGAAGACCTCTCCCTTTAGAAGTGAGTCTAGACTCCCCATTGGGTGTGCTCTTCTCTCTGGTAGCCAGGCCTTGCCCCCAGATCATAGGACACCTTCCCTTTTCTGGCCCCCAAGACTGTGGCTGAAAGTAGCAGCAGAAGGGACTGTCTGTAGGACTGGTCTCGCGGAGGGACGTTATCCAATGGGCCACGGCCGGTGTGTGGTGCTGGGAAGTTAGCACACAGGTTGGAAGGAGTTCAGAGACCGTGGGAATAGAGTAGAATGTGCGCTGATGTAACCAAATACCTGTCCCCCAGGACTCCTGTGTTTTAGGGCTGGTGTCAGTCAGGAAGTGTTTGTAGAGCGCTGAGCCGAGCCACCCAGCACATCCATGTGTTGCTATTTTGTAGGTAAAGTGAAAAAAGTCACCCATCCCAGGAAGGATTGTCTACAGTTTGTACTGAGAAAAATAAGTAAATGATCATCTTTGTAACAGTCAAGATTCCAGCAGGAGAAATAATTCATTCAGATGGTTCACTGCAAGATATTTTAAGGACGGGACTCCTTGGGAAGGTGGGCAGGGCTAAGGGAAGCAGTGCCAGGGGTGGGGCCACGGGGCAAGCCACAGTAAGGGGTGTCCCACCTGGGGCCCGAGTGCTGGTCAGGGCTTGGTCGGCAGGAACTGCAGGTGGGCAGGGACGCAGCCACTGCTGAACCCGGCGCTGCTCCACGAGAGGGGCAGGAGGAAATGCTCCACCTGTCTCTCCTCCTGCCCTCTGGTTTCTGCCTGTGCCCCCACTGACTGCAGCCAGCAAGTGGGACTGGGTGATGCTGCCTAGCCGATCACCTGATGTCCCTTCCTACCCCCAAATTCATGTTCACACACAATCTCAGAATGTGACCTTATTTGGAAGAGTCTTTGCAGATGTAATTAGTTAAAGATCTCGAGATAAAATCATCAGGGATTTAGGGGGCCCTTAAATCCAATGACTGGTGTCCTTAGAGGAAGGGAGGACACAGAGCGAGCGACACCCAGAGGAAAGGGCCATGGAAGGCAGAGGCAGAGACTGGAGTAGAAAGGCCGCGAGCCAAGGGACAGCAGGGACTAAGGAGGGCCACCAGCAGCTCTCCTCAAGCCTTCAGAGGTCATGTGGCCCTGCCCACACCTTGATTTCAGACGTCTGGCTTCCTGAGACGCAAAAGAAAACTGAAAACATATATCCACTTAAAAGCTTGTACCAAAGAGCCAAAAAAATGGAAACAACCCAAATGTTCATTTACAAACCAACAAGAAAGCAAAATGTGGTACATCTATGAAATGGATTGTTATTCAGCGGGAAAGCGGCCGGACTCGCGGTACTGACATCCGCTACAATTGGATGAAGTTGAAAACACTGCACCGGATGAAAGCAGCCAGCCGCCGAAGCCCACGACGAAGCCCACGACAAACTGGACGATACCCGGTGCGTGAAATGTCTTGACGGGCAAGTCTGCAGAGACAGGAAGCAGGCTGATGCATCTCAGCTTGGGGCAGATGGCAGGGCCAACGGCGGCCAACGGGCATGCGGATTCTTTCCACGCTGATGAAAAGGTCCTAAAATTAGCAGTGAGGCTGCTCAACTATGTGCGTATTGGAAACCCCACTGAATCGCAGGCTCGGAAAGGGTCAACTTGATTGCACATGCATGCTAGCTCAATAACTTTAAAAAACTCCACACCCTTAAAAAGATGTATTTTCTTGTGGTCTTGCCAAGATCTTTGTGAAGAATGTATATTTTAATAAAGTCATTTGGAAGTCTTGAAATTTCCCATGAGAATCAACCCATATTGCTGTCACTTTACCCTACAATTTATGTTCTTCTAGGTTGGGTCACTTGTGTTTGCTTGCTGGTGGGGTGTCCTCATCAGGAGAGAAGGGGTCTCCTTTGTGGCCTTATGCTCAAATTTCTTCACGTTACATTTGTAGAAACATACCCAATTCTTTCAAAGTGAAGGATACTGTCACACCAGTGTTTTCTGTCCTCATTTAAGTATGTTCTAGTATCTCAACTTTTTTAAAAAAATCATTTCTCAGCAATGAAATAAAGTACTTTTTGTTTGTAAACATCAAAGGCTCTTTTTAAAACATTTTATGCTCCTCACATACTATAAATCTTTTTTAATACCTCTGGTTTAGAATTAATCAAGCAGTGTAATATGATCTATAACACCGTATCACATAATAAGGATTTGATCTCTGGGGCTCTGTAGAAAGGGATAGAATATTTGTCACCATAGATAGCTATTTATCAAAGGAATATAAATTAAAAATAAAAACTCTCCATGCTCCATAAATGCATGACTCATTTATGAGTGGAAAGAAATCTCCATCATAGGATTTTTTTTCTTCAAGGCTAGAATATTTAAAGCTGCATTTTGTAATGGAGTTTCGTTTACAAGGGTATTTAAATGTGAAAATATCTGTGGGTGGTTTTAGGCTAAAAAATGTCATATGTTTCTAAAGCCTCGACTTCAGATTTTATTCAGCACTCTGATGTATGTTTTCAAGTACATCTCAAATTCAATCGTGCAGTAGTCACACAACTGTCCTTAGTGGTGGTAAAGTAACAATTGTAATGACAGGGACAACCTTTGGGAAGTACTCAGTGCCCCATGGATGGTGACACCCATTTCTCATCTCTGCGTTCGGCGTCCGCTTTGCCCTCGATGGCGTATAGACTCTCCGGGGCCGGGCAGCAGGTGCGACAAAGCTGTCACGGCTGCCTGCCCGGGCTCAGGCTCCGTGCCAGCTGTTCATCCTTCTCTATGTCACTGACGTCTGTACATTGTCAGCACCGCATGTGTGGGGTTTGGCGGTGGTAGAAATGTTATCCAAAAACCACACGGCGATTTGGTTCTGGAAAGTGGGCCGACACAAAGGCAAATATTTGTCTTAAGAGAAATGACTCCAGTTCCACATTTTTCTTCCAAGGTGACATCCAAGTGCTTCAGGGGATCCAGAAAAAGAAGACACCCACAAACAGATGAAGCTGAGATATGAGCGGGATTAGCCACCACACGCCAAGAGGGACAGCTAATGGCAGGGGGTACTGCCAAGTCTCTCTGAGGAAATGAGAGACATTTCACAGCCAAGAGGCAGGGTACAACTATTTCATGTGCCCCATGAGATTATCGTTAAGATATTCTGTCATACTTTATCTGGCAGGGACTTCCCTTTCTTAGCTGCTACCTAACAAACCAGCTTCAAATGTCACTGGGTGAATATATCAGCCATTTACTCTGCATTATAACAAGAAGTCAAGAGAGAGGGTAGCTAGACGGATGCAGCAACTTCATGAATTTACTGGCACCCGAGCTTCCTTCCATCTTCCTGCTCGACCATCCGTAGGGAGTGACTTTGATCTCTACGGACACCTCATGGTTGAGACAGCTGCCGCTGCCCCAGACTTGCATCTGTCCCAGGCAGGAAGAGGAAAGACGATCCCAGACAGGAGCTAGAGTTAAAACTGAGCATTCAGGGCAGCATCGGTCTCTATGATCTTCTGAAAAACATTTTTTTTTTAAAAAGGGTGCTTAGCATCTTTAGGTAGATGACTAGTAGGTGCTTAATGCCAGGTTGCAAGGAACTGTTTAGGTCATCAGGCAACAGAAGGACTCTGTTTCGTTGGGGAACGGAGAAGGAAGTCTGGCTGTTTGTACTGAGAGCAGGCAGACACGAGCCAACACGTAGAGAAATAGCCTCTGGTCTTTCCGCGGCGGCGGCCGTGGTCCTGGACTGCACGAGCAGACTCCCCTCTCAGGTTCCCACGCTGCCTGACGTTTTCTGCCCCCGGATGCAGTACGGCGGCTCATTCTCTCACTTCAGGCAGATCTCCGCTTGCGCCTGTTATTGGGCCATCCCCAGTCAGCTGCAAACCTGCCCTTCCACGCTCTGCCTCAATGCCGGGCCAGGACTCTGCCAAGGGTGTCTCTCCTCGGCCGGCTGCTTCAGACAGCGGAGGGGAGGGCTGAGTGCAGGAGAGGCTGCAGGGAGAAAGAAGAGGTTGCTCCTCCCTGCTCGCTGGCTGTCGCTGTCGGAATCCCCCGGGGGGCTCCTCACCCCCAACTGCAGCAGGTGCTTCCAGCCCCCGACGTCCTTGAGCACCCCCGGAAGCAGTCCTGGTGTACCAGCAGCAGGGTCCCCCCTGCGAGCACCTGAGGTGCCTGCACCAATGGACCAGCACCCGCTCTCCTGAGATTCTGGGTCCTGGCAACCCCGATGTGGTCCCCTGCTCCCCCCGTCCTAGGGTGGCGGCGGTTTGTGCCGTTACCATCGCTGGGGCACGCGCTGCTCCCTTCGGCTCTTGTCAGCCCTCCACCATTTCCCAGGTTGAACCCCACCCGTTGAAACGCCCGCCGTGGCCGCGGACACCTGCACAGAGAGGCCTCCGCACCGGCCCCTTCGGGAGTAACACGGTCGGAGGCGCTCCCCCCTCGGCCGTACTTTCCACCACACCCCCCTCACTCCCCCGTGCTTCTGGGCAAGCACCGACGGGGGTCTTCTTTCATTCGTTGGCAGCTCCGTCCGTAGCCCTTGGCACATCGTGGGAGTCTATAAATGCACCCTGAATGAGGCCACCTGCTCAGTGCCCGGGAGGGAACGGGCGCCTCCGACAGCCAGAGTGCTCTGCACACACTCCTGGACAAGAGCCCGTCTGCACCCTGAGCTGACTCGCCCGCGGCCACCCACAGTGCCAACCAAGGCATGGACTCCCTTCAGTTTTGTGCATGGCCCCATTGATGTGCTTCTTATTCGTGATCAGAAAAAATAATGATAAATGTTCTCAGTCAGCTCGGCTGCCATAACGAAATGCCATCAACTGGTGGCACAGACGACAGACAGCTACTTCTCACGGTTCTGGACGCGGGAAGGTCGAGACTGGGGTGCCTGCGGATTCCGGGGAGAGCTCCCTTCCTGGCTGGCCCACGGCTGGCTTCTGGCGATGTTTTCACACGGTGGAGAGAGAGAGAGAGAGAGAGCGAGAGAGCACGAGCGGAAGCGATCAGGCGAGTACTCTGCACTTTCTGGAGTGTCCCTTCTTCAAAGGGCACTAATCCCACCATGAGGACCCCATCCTCATGACCTCATCTAAACCTAATTACCTCCCAAAGTCCCCATCAATAAATATCATCATGTTGGGGGTTAGGGCTTCAACATATAAATGTGGGGAGGGGATATATATCAACCCATAGCAGATTCTCTCTCTCTCTCTTTAGTGATTCTGTTGAATGGTACATTCAATTTTCCTTCACATTTTTTTCTTTAGTTGTTGGATTGATTCTATTGGGTGCTTTAACCTCTTCCAGAAAGAATGCATCTCAGATCAAATGACATTTCCCTGCAGATTCAATTAGTTATGAGCTAGTGTGGAGTCTGACAGCGCGAGGCGAGGCACCAGCTGTCCCCACCCACATTCCCGATCACTGTGCAGAGTAGATTTTGAAGTCCCTTAAAAGCATCAATACATCACAAGGACATAAATTCTCTAGTTCCCATGTATCACCTCCTCAGAAAACAGAATCCTTATTAATTGTTCTCTTCGCTTTTCTTGATGTAAGAGGATTTTTCTTTTTAACGCTATCGGCAGAATGTCAAGATGCGTGTTGAGTACTGGAGTGGAGAACTCAGCATCTACGTGAGCAGCCTCGTTGGGAATGCGAGCGTGTGGTGCCTTCGGCCGACCGTCCACGGGCCAGGATCCCCGAGGTTCAGGGACACAGACACTGCCCTCTGGGCCCTTCCAGTCAGCCACGTTCTGCACTGGGAGCAGCAGAAAGACACTCCGGCTGATTGAAGCAGAAGAAGGATTTACCAGAAGGACACTAGCAAGCCCACAGAGACAGAAGTAGGACGGCGGCCGCCAGCGGTTGGAGGCGTGGAGCGTGGGTTCCTGCTTGACGGGCACAGAGTTCTGCGGGAGGTGGGTGGACAGCTGCCCAGCAACGTGAATGCACTTAATGCCCCTGAGTGGTTAGGATGGTAGATTACATGCTATGTGTATTTTACCACACTATTTTGAAAAGTATATGGGACAGGAAAGAGAATTTCTAGGACAGCCGGAGCCTCGGGCTTGGGGGCATGTGTGCAGGAGGGTAAGGCAGGCTCTGCTGTGGGGCTGGTGCCCTCACGAGGCTCCGACGCCGAGTCCCGTCCCCGCCTGTCAGGGTGGACTCCACCCGTCCCCCCTTCCGTGCAGCACAAGCTGCAGACTGCATACCTCCTGTGGATGCCTCCGGTTGTCGGGGCCCGGGCCATCTGCTTGCAAGTAGCTTCAGCAGAGTCTGAGGACATGCGTCTCTGCCCTCGTCAGCCTCTGTACCACGAGGTGAGCAACGGGGCCCAGACTAGGGGGTTCCTCAGACTGCAGAAGAGGGGACGGCCGTGATCATCACGCTCCTCACCGATGTTCCCAGCTGTTGGCCTGGGGGTGCAGGCAGCGTGCACCTGGACAGGAAAGCTCCCTGTCACTTCCCACCGTCCTGCTTTCAGGTGGATGAAGACAGAATCCCGTGAAGCCGGGCACATCACTGTAGCCGGAGGAGTTTCCCTCTGCTTCTCCCCCCACTCAAACTCTCTCAAATAAATACACAAATAAAATCTAAAAAAATAAGGAGAGGTGGCATGGTGCAGGGGTCACGGCCTTGAATCCTGGAACCAGGCCTGAGGTTCAAACCCTGCTCTCCCGCACATCAGCCACGCGACCCGGGGCAAATCACTTGCCTTGGTGATGCCTCAATGTCCTCAACCAGAGAGTGGGAGTAAGAATAACCACCCCCGATTTCATACAGTGGTTCTAGGAGTTAATGAAGTAACTTAAGTACACAGTCCTCTCTCAGTGCAATCCGAATAGCCCAGGGACCCTACATTTAACAAGAAGCAATGAGGTTATCTATAATTTTATTGACATTACACAGTGCAAACACGCATCACTTCACTGTAGAAATATTATTGCTATTATAGACGCTACCCAGTTTCAAAACACACCCGAGGAGTTTGGGTAAGGTGTCAGGGAGCACTACCCACCACGTGCAGTGCATGCTATGTCAGTGCTGGCTACAGACGGCGGGTGGGACAACATAGAAATATAAAAAGCATATAGAACTAGACG
This sequence comes from Zalophus californianus, assembly GCF_009762305.2. Lineage (NCBI taxonomy): Eukaryota > Metazoa > Chordata > Mammalia > Carnivora > Otariidae > Zalophus > Zalophus californianus. The sequence goes on from NC_045608.1 coordinate 2,122,720, forward strand.
GATTTCCTAAAAAGGTTTTATTTATTTATTTATTTAGAGAGAACGAGCGGGAACAGAGGCAGAGGGAGAAACAGAGTCCCTGCTGAACAGGGAGCCCGGCGCGGGGCTCTGTCCCAGGACCCTGAGATCACGACCTGAGCCGAAATCAAGAGTGGGAGGTTCAACCGACTGAGCCGCCAGGCGCCCTGATATTTTTTAAAGCACACCGGTGTACGTGCGCCCTCTCTGGCTTGCCCCCCACAGCCTTGTGTTCTGTCTCACCCAAACATTCTTCAAGAACCAAAACTATCCCGTCTCCATTGCCCCTGGTGCACGGAAGAGACAACAGGTGAAAATGGCATTCTGTTCCACGTCACGTGGCCACCTGCGTTCTCCAACAGGAACGGTGTCTCAGCGCAGGCGACTGACCCGCCCGGGGGGGTCCGCTGCTCCCAGTGGAAGTTTAAGATCCCGGAACTCATAAGCCTCTGCTTCAATTGTTCTAGGGAATCAGCCGCCACGTGGCCGTGGCGCTTGAGAAACGCTCATCACTGATTCCACAGGCCCTGTAGGTCGATGTTCCGTTTATACAAAAACTTATCGCTGGAGGAATATTACTTTATTTTTCTCAAAATAAGTATTTTAGAGCATCTTGCTGCAAAAAAAGTTTGCCTTACATTGGCAGCTATACACGTTCGTAATCAGAAATTCTGACTATTTTAGTTCATTTTTCAGCTTGGTAATACAGGTAAAATAATAAATAACATCTTTAATGTTACTTTGCGATTCTTAAAGAATGTAGTCAAATTTTAGCCAGAGCATATTTCTTTTTCTTTCTTTCTTCCTTCCTTCCTTCCTTTCTTTCTTTCTTTCTTTTTTCTTCCTTCCTTCCTTCCTTCCTTCCTTCTTTCCTTCCTTCCTTCCTTCCTTCTTTCCTTCCTTCCTTCCTTCCTTCCTTCCTTCCTTCCTTCCTTCCTTTCTTTCTGTATAGAATATAGGTTAATATAACCTATAATCTATATTTTGTGGGCTACATAAATTATACATATAATTTAAAAGTAACTATAAATTCAAAATTCAAAAGCAAATTTTAAGCACATTTAACTTTTATGGGAAAAAAATGGACTGGTTAACAGAAGTATAAGCAAAGGAGGACCAAATAAAAACACTGACAACACATCAGCATCTCTGCCTCTTGGTCAGACTTGAGACTCTGATGACCCGTCGTGGACAAGAGGTATTTTCATTCCAAAACCTAACTAAATGCTTTCCCTTACACGAACCCTATGAACGTTTCTTTTAAAATAGTCATGTTCACAGGGCGCCTGGGTGGCTCAGTTATTAAGCATCTGCCTTCCGCTCAGGTCATGGTCCCAGGGTCCTGGGATCGAGCCCCGCATTGGGCTCCCTGCTCCGCAGGAGGCCTGCTTCTCCCTCTCCCGCTCCCCCTGCTTGTGTTCCCTCTCTCGCTGTGTCTCTCTCTGTCAAATAAATGAATAAAATCTTTTTTAAAAAATGAAATAGTCATATTCACATGTGCAAAATCCAATTTAACTACTATCTCTCATTACCCATCCTAAAGGGCAATTTAAAACACAATTTAAAAAAAAAACACCAAACTATCATCCGCAAGGAGAGGGACAGAAGCGAGAGAAGACTGGGGGCACATTTCACTTTCACCTTACACAATGCTTGATTTGATTTCTTTTAATAGTGATGTGTGCCCTGCTTTACGAATTTAGCACCCGCTCACCCACCCAAACAACACAAACCGACCTGATAGAGCTTTCTGTTTACCTGCAGCGTTACCTCCCAGAAGTGTGTGAATGTAGGCAGACACGACGCGGTTTGGTAAGGAAGGTGCTGCACACTGATCTGGGGTAAGGCGTGTCACACTTTAAGAGAGAAGGTGCGCTCGCTTGCAGGGCATTGGTCCAGATCTTTTGTAGGGAGCATTTCAGAGTTGAGGCCCAGTGGGTGGGGCAAAAGTGAGGCCCGCCCTCCATGGTGAGCCCTGCTGCGGATTCAGGCCCCTCCAGTCCTACCCCATGCTTTACTCTGGACTGTCCGCTGCTTTAGGGGTTGACTGGGACGTGCCTCTGTGCTTACGTCTAAGAGCTTTTAGCTGGGAGTGTATTTGAAAGCACTTCAGAAGGAGGGTGAAAACCTGGTGTCTCCTTGGAAACGTATTACTTAGTGAGATCCCCCTCCAGGGGGCGGAGTCCCTGACACCACATTGCTCACTGTCGCCATGGCCTCGTGGGCCCCCAGCGGCTTCGGCGCAGGGTCCCCATCCCATCTCAGCTCCTCACAGCAGAGCGGTGCCAGGAAGGAAGGTGGAGTTTCATGTCATCCCCAGTTGGGCGCTCTCTAGAAATGGGATGGTGGGCGGTGTTTCCAGACAGCCAAGTTTAAAAGTCTTCTATACATTGCCCCAAAGTGGATAGAGTCTTTTCTTGAGAAATCATCTCAACATTAAAAAATAAATTTACTTCCAGGTAATCATTTGGAGATTTTGTTGCAGATTACACCCCTAAATGATGACCTCGTTGCTTATGAGGCTACAATGGGTGACAATGGCTAAGAATAATACAGAGCTTTCACATGAAATTTGCTCCGTTACATATAAGCTCTCATGGTGTCTTAGCTCGGCAGAAGCAGAAAGACAAGGGGCCCAACTTTCACCCTAAGCTTTTGTTATGAAATGCTTCAAATGTATGGAAAAGTAGGAAGAATTGTAGGGAGAACACAGAGCGCCCACCCCTCGACACTGCCCCTGATGCTCTGCTGGAAATGCTTTACCGTCCATCTCTCTGTCTGTCCATTTGCCCACCCATCAGCCCATCTTCAGGTTTTGATGCTGGGGGCCTGAGCTCAGGGAGGGGGTTTGACAATACCTCTCCTTTGGGCCTATTTAGACAGCATGAAGGGGCCAGACACCCCAGCAGCTGGAAGAGTGTATCCGGGGCTGGCCGCCGTTCCCTGTCCTGACACTTGACTCTCCATCCCAAACCTCCTCCAACAAGCTCTGCACCCAGCTAACAATAGTATGACAGAGATCTTATCATCCAGACAGAAAGAAGCCAGGCATTCCCCGGGTCAGACTGGGAAGTAGCTCATCTGCTATGTATGTGTAAAGTACATCAGATGCAGAAACCTCGCTGTCACATCCCTGTGCATCCAGGGGGGCAGACACTTCAGCACCCAGAGGGCTCCGTCCTAGTCAGCACACACATCCCACACGGAGAGTCGCACCTCTGTTCTCCGGAGGCCAGTGGGTGTCTTCCACCAGCCGGCTTCTGGTGGCGCCGAGACTCTCAGCACGGGGTGCACTTGGAATGGGGCCCAGCATCTGTGGGTGGTGGTTCTAGCCATGGTGACAACCACGGCTCTGGTCCTTGCCAGCCTGAGCATGGCCAGAGGAGGAGCATCACATCCCCTCATTAGAAATGCAAGTCTCACTTTCTCCCCAAGCGGGCTGCTGAACCAGGATCCACATTTTGTCAAGAACTTGGAGGGATTCCTATGTACATCAAAGCCCACGATACTTCGCCCTAGATGATGCAGCCTCTGTTTCTCTCCAGCCTCAGCTCTCCATTCTTCTGCCCTCCCTGTCCCTGCCTTGGCCTTCTTCACCTGGCCAGCCCCACCCCTTCACCTGGCCAGCCCCACCCCTTCACCTGGCCAGCCTCACCCCCTCACCTGGCCAGCCCCACCCCTTCACCTGGCCAGCCTCACCCCCTCACCTGGCCAGCCAGCCCTACCTCTTCACTCGGCCGGCCTCACCTCCTCACCTGGGTGGCCCCAAGTCCTCACCCTAGTGGCCCTAGCTTCAATGTTACCAGCATCACCCACACCCCAGCTCATCACCCTGCTCTGTTTCCCTCCTCACTTGTATCCCTATCTGAAATTCAATTTTGTATTTGTTTGCATGTCTGTTTTCTGTCCTCACTCTCTTTGTAAGCTCATATGTAGCCCCCACAACAGCAGACTCTTTCCATGTCTCCTTATGATTACGCTCCCAGAACCAAGAATAACGTTGTTCATTAATTTCTGAATAAATGCTCCTGCAACTCTTTTGGACATTTATCAAATAATATCCTGAATTAGGTGTGCCCTTTCTCTTTTTATAGACCTCCTGTCTCTAACTAGAGCTGGGATCTCGAAAACCCATCCCTCTGTTGACCTGCATTTCTCCTGAATACCTAGTCTAGGGCTGTCTGTGCATAGCAGGTGCACAGTAAGTACCTGTTGATGGTGAGCGAGGTTAGGATTCAGTTCATTTTTAAGTCATATGTAACTTCAACGTCCGATGTCCCACAGAAAGGCAGAGAATGTGTTCTGACCGAATGGCTCAGGTCACTGCCAATCCCGCAGAAACACTGATGCTCAGAGCTGCTCACCCCAACGGGACTGGTGATTCCAGATTCTGCTTCTATTTCTGACCCTCTCCACCAAGACAGAGAGACCCTGCGTTGCACAGGGGGAGGGGAAGGCAGACACATAGAGTTTCTCTAAATTAAATGATCATCTCCTGCCTTACGTGCTTTTTTATTCAGGAAATCTCCAGGTCACTATTGAAGACGTGAGTGTTGCAGCGGGTTGTTTCGGGGATGGAGGCATTTGGGCTTCCTAAGGGGTGGACAAGAAGGAGAGAGTTACCGTGCGCTCCCTCCTGTTTCACCTTTAGCCTGTTGGCATAGCACGCAGTAAAACATCTTGGCAGGTCAGGGATCCCTTCCTTCGGATGTTGATGAAGATGGTGGGAAATGTCATTAGCCTCATTGACAGGGAAGGAGAGCAAGAATTCAGCGGTGCCTCTTGCTGAATGTCATCAACCCGCAGTCAAGCAGTGGGTCATCCACAGTCACAAGCCTCAGGAACCCCCACCTCTTCCTTCATCCCCGACAAACAGAGCTACTGCGTTCCCCACCTCACCCTCGAACCTGGCACTCAGCACTTAGAGGAAGCACCGAAGGGATGGGTCCAAGTCCAGAGGGCGCGTCTGGGCTGTTCTGACTCAGGTCAGCTCCATCCCCGATGGCATCTGGGAAGGGCCTGAGCCTCAGACAGCAGTTTAAAAGCGGAAAGACATACGGCAAATAAAACCTTGCCTATTAATATGCTATTCAAAACAAAAAAGCTGGGGGTGGGAGATTTAGGGATTAAAAAGCCATCTAGTGTCCTGGACACTGGAGGCAACCCCTCCGCAGGGCGGATGAGGGAGAAACTTTGTGAAAGGGCCTGAGGTGGCCTACAGAGGCTTAGAAAGGCAAGAGGAACGCTTGGGGCCAGGCCAGGGTCTCCATCGAAGTGGGAGGCGGCTCCCCCCTGCCGGGGACCTCGAGCTGGGCCGGCTCTCTGCGGTGGCCAGACCCAGCCCTGGGATCAAGGCGGGGCTCAGCCGTTCTAAACGCAAATGAGGGGGCTCTTTCCACGGGGGGGGGGGCAAAGGGGGGGATTAGAGACCGAGTTCAAAGCTCTAAAATGGCTCATTCATATGCTTTCTTTTCTCCTCTCCCCCTTTATTTTTTAAAGGGGCCAGAAATATGGTTGGTTATTATCTCAAGTTATTGCTACAAAGAATTTTGAAATTAAAAGATAAGCACACTGAGGAAGCTCAGTAATTTTCATAAAAGAGGACTTAAAACAGATGTGCCCTCTTTAATCGAAGCATGCTTGAAAAAATAGAAATGCATTGTTAACACAGCAGGGGGACAATCCCATGGCTGTGCGTTTGTCTCCCGAGGGCCCCTGTGTGTGAACGGCGGCGGCCCTGTGCTGGATGACCTGCATCTGTGCACCAGACTTTTTGCTAACTAGATAATTTAATTTTTTTTTGAAATTGTTAAATAATCTGCCGTTCAGAATGTGTTGATGTCATGCAAACCACTGACCCTATCTGGAAGGAAAGCCAAGATTTTGTCAACAACTTCACCCCTTTTCCTCTGCCTATCGCAAGATGGACTTTTTCACATTCCTGTTTCAACAGCGGACACGAAACACGTTCACTTTTAAAGGGTGCTTGTTTTTACTTTCAGACTGTTGAAATGCGGATCGCTCGGCTTGGGCCTTCATTCACTCATTCGCCAGAGTGGTGGTTGGGTTTGCGTCAATTCTGTGACCAAGCCCCCCATTTATTTCATCTCGTTCCCTCCGTGGTGGCGCGTAAAAATACAAGGAGGAAGAAGAAGTGATTTCTCTCTGACTTTGTAAGAGGAGAAACCGAAGGCAACAAGACCAACAATAATGCTGTTAACTAGTAAGAGAGACAAATGTTTAAATGTATTTAGGAACTTAGAAACGACAAGTCCGCTAGCAATGGTGATCGTCATGCTCTGTTATCATGATCTCTATCCTCATGTTCTGCCCTGAAAAACTCCCCAGTGGTTTCTCCAGTTAGGGAGGTCATTGTAGATTTTTTGGTGGTATTACTGTTACTTCAAGAGTTTCTATTTTCCACAAAAATAACGTAGTGTTATATCTTGTCCTTAGCAAGCAAGCAAATACCTAGCTCCATGGCGTGGTTCAACCGATATCTACTGCTTTTGGATAATTGGATGCTTTTAGAATTACTCAGTTTCCCCGTTTAATTTAGACACTGAGTGACCCAGATCCATTCATCCCATGCCTGATCTTGAGAAATTATAGAATCTCTTAAGGTCCTGGGAACTTTCTCCAAGGCACCTATCCTGTTCACCTCTCACCCAGACTTCACCTAGAACCAGTCTAAAGAAATGGTAATAGCCCAAGGGACTTTAATGCCTGGGATGCTTCATTATTGTTTTATGTGTATTTTTTTTTAAAGATTTCATTTATTTATTCGACAGATAGAGAGCACAAATAGGCAGAGCGGCAGGCAGAGGGAGAGGGAGAAGCAGGTTCTCCGCGGAGCAGGGAGCCGGACGTGGAGCTCGATCCCAGGACCCCAGGAACATGACCTGAGCTGAAGGCAGCCACTTAACTGACTGAGCCACCCAGGCGCCCCTGTTTTATGTGTATTAATTTATTACTTGGGCATCTACAGTTTTTCTTTCTATCCTTTAACACTTAAGTAACTAATTTCAGTCGGTGATATGTGTACAAGTTAGCAAACAAGTTAAAGTTACCAAGTGGAAAGGAAGTTGTAACGCTCCCACTCCGGCCACTTACTTCCTGCGTCCTCTGCTCACAGCCTTCCCTTCTTGCCACTTTTTTATGCGTCCTTCCAGAGACGTCTTTGTCCGTGTAAGAAGACCTCGCTCTCTCTCTCCATATGTATTCTTTTAAATATTACTCCAATAACACCACACTATAAAGCATATCTTCATCCCAATATTTCCCTGTATTTTGGGTATATTGTTATACCCCGAAGTTTTAATTTTTGGAACTTTTTCAAAGACTTAAAAACATCAGATAGGTAGTAGAGGAGTTACTGCTCAGAGTAAAAGGTGGGAACCAAACACAAGGTGTCAAGCCTAGAAGTCCATCCTCATCTCCAGCCTCTCCCGCCCATGGCCCATGTTTTCTTCCCAATGATGACGCTGTCAATGCTCTGTAATCTGTCTCTATGCCTTTTTCTATCAATTTACCTAGATAAGGGTATATACATCCATATAGAGATAATGTCTGCCACTTTCGTTTCTTCATCCATCCTAAGGATCTTCCCTTGGGGGCACGGGTAGATCTAGGTCCATCCTGCAATCATACTCAATGTCTCTCCTGCACAACCCACATCCAATCACCCGAAAATTCTCCCAGCCTCATGGTGCTGATGGTGTTGATGGTGACAATGACGATGATGGTGATGATGATGGTGATGATGATGATGGTGATGATGGTGATAATGGTGTTGATGGTGATGATGGTGGTGATGGTGATGATGGTGATGGTGATGGTGGTGATGGTGGTGGTGATGATGGTGATGATGGTGATGGTGATGATGATGATGAGGATGGTGATGGTGATGATGAGGATGAGGATGGTGATGATGGTGATGGTGATGGTGGTGATGGTGGTGGTGATGGTGGTGGTGATGATGATGATGGTGATGATGGTGATGATGATGATGGTGATGGTGGTGATGGTGATGATGGTGGTGATGGTAATGGTGGTTATGATGGTGGTGATGGTGGTAATGGTGGTGATGGTGGTTAAGATGGTGATGATGGTGGTGGTGTTGGTGATGATGGTGATGATGGTGATGGTGGTGGTGATGGTGATGATGGTGGTGATGGTGATGATGGTGGTGATGATGATGGTGATGATGGGGATGCTGATGATGATGGTGACGGTGGTGACGATGATAATGATGATGGTGGTGGTGATGATGATGGTGATTTTGGTGACGATGATGGTGATGATGGTGATGGTGGTGATGGTGGTGATGATGGTGATGGTGGTGATGGTGGCGGTGGCAGTGATGATCATCATGATGATGATGGTAACCACATAATAAAGTGGCTCCAAGTATTAAAAGAGTTTGCAAATATAAAGGCAGTTGGAACAATGCCTGACACCTAGTAAGCTTTAGAAAACATTATTTTATTACATGTGGGTAATGAATGGCTTAGATCTTTGATGGCTAAATATTTTAATTCTGGAGGTCCATCACTTTCAATGTCAATTTTCATGTAATATTTAAGGGCCGGGTACGTAGTGGACTGAGCCATTATGCACAGTAGGCAGAAGATCCCTGATACTGTTAGGAACCACCCAGAATTGCTTTAATTTCCTTTAAAATCAGAAGGAAAAAAAAGGATATAATCTGTAATCTGTATTACATTAGTCTTTATATCAGTGCAATCATAAATATGAATGTTACTGTTTTCTTTTAATAGAAGAAAGGGCCCAGAAAGGCAAAAGTGCCTAGCACACATGACAGTAGTCATAATGTAGCTCTGTCCAAATATAGGGTATTGGGCCTGGGTGGTTCGTAAACCATATGTATCAGTCAGGATCTTCCAGAGAAATTAGAATATTTATTTATTTATTTATTTATTTATTTATTTATTTATTTATGATAGGTTTATTTTAGGAATTGGCTCATGTGGTTATGGAGGTTGAGAAGTCCCATGATCTACCATCTGAAGCTGGAGAACCAGGAAGGCCAGGAGTATAATTCAGTCTGACGCCAAGGCCCGGGAACCAAAAAAGCCAATGGTGTGTCTCCCAGTCTGAGGCTGAAGGCCTTGAACCTGGGTTGGGGGACCAGAGGACACTGGGGTAGTCCTGGAGTTCAAAGACCCAAGAATCAGGAGCTCTGGTGTCTTAGGGCTGAAGATGGACATCCTGGGTCAGGAAGAGAGAGCAAAACTCCCGCTGCCTTCTGTTTTTCTTTTGTTCTATTCAGGCCCCCAAAGGATTGGATGGTGTCCACCCACATTGGTGAGGGCCACTCTCTTTACTCATCTACTCGTTGACTGCAAATCTCTCCTGGAACCACCCAATAGACACACCTAGCCATGTGGGCATCCCTTAGCCCGGTCAAAACTGACTCCTAACATTAGCCATCACACCATAGATGATAATTCAAAAGGTTTAAACACTTTTCTCTTGAATGTATAGTGCTAAGGACAAATTTGACTGTTGGAAGATCCCATTTAATCAACTTTGTATTACAAAAAGAAATCAAATAAATAAATGTTTTCCTGTTATCCTTACTGCCTTAGAGATTGTAGAAGGAATTTAAAAAGTAGTCAGGTATAGTCATTTTATTTTATTATGTTATGTTAATCACCATACATTACATCATTAGTTTTTGATGTAGTGTTCCATGATTCATTGTTTGCGTATAACACCCAGTGCTCCATTCAATACATGCCCTCTTTAATACCCACCATCAGGCTAACCCATCCCCCCACCCCCTCTGTTCTAGAATCCTCAGTTTGTTTCTCAGAGTCCATAGTCTCTTATGGTTCGTCTCCCCTTCTGATTTCCCCTGCTTCATTTTTCCCTTCCTACTATCTTCTTCTTTTTTTTTTAACATATACTGTATTGTTTCAGAGGGACAGGTGTGTGATTCATCAGTCTGACACAATTCACAGCGCTCACCATAGCACACACCCTCCCCCAATGTCTATCACCCAGCCACCCCGTCCCTCCCACCCCCCACCACTCAGCAACACTCAGTTTGTTTCCTGAGACTAAGAATTCCTCATATCAGTGAGGTCATATGATACATGTCTTTCTCTGATTGACTTATTTCACTTAGCATAATACCCTCTAGTTCCATCTACGTCATTGCAAATGGCAAGATTTTGTGTGGGTTTTTTTTTTGATGGCTGCATAATATTCCATTGTGTATATATACCACATCTTCTTTATCCGTTCATCTGTTTATGGACATCTTGGCTCTTTCCACAGTTTGGCTATTGTGGACATTGCTGCTATAAACATCGGGGTGCACGTACCCCTTCGGATCCCTACATTTGTATCTTTGGGTTAGATACCCAGTAGTGCAATTGCTGGATCATAGGGTAGCTCTATTTTCAACTTTTTGAGGAACCTCCATACTGTTTTCCAGAGTGGCTGCGCCAGCTTGCATTCCCACCAACAGTGTAGGAGGGTTCCCCTTTCTCTGCATCCTCGGCAACATCTGTCGTTTCCTGACTTGTTAATTTTAGCCATTCTGGCTGGTGTGAGGTGGTATCTCATGGAGGTTTTAATTTGGATTTCCCTGATGCCGAGCGATGTTGAGCACTTTTTCATGTGTCTGTTGGCCATTTGGATGTCTTCTTTGGAAAAATGTCTGTTCATGTCTTCTGCCCATTTCTTGATTGGATTATTTGTTTTTTGGGTGTTGAGTTTGATAAATTCTCCATAGATTTGGATACTAGCCCTTTATCTGATATGTCATTTGCAAATATCTTCTCCCATTCTGTCAGTTGTCTTTTGGTTTTGTTGACTGTTTCCTTTGCTGTGCAAAAGCTTTTTATCTTGATGAAGTCCCAATAGTTTATTTTTGCCCTTGCTTCCCTTGCCTTTGGCGGTGTTTCTAGGAAGAAGTTGCTGGTGGCTGAGATTGAAGAGGTTGCTGCCTGTGTTCTCCTCTAGGATTTTGATGGACTCCTATCTCACATTTAGGTATTTCATCCATTTTGAGTCTATTTTTGTGTGTGGTGTAAGGAAATGGTCCAGTTTCATTCTTCTGCATGTGGCTGTCCAATTTTCCCAACACCATTTGTTGAAGAGACTGTCTTTTTTCCATTGGACATTCTTTCCTGCTTTGTCGAAGATTAGTTGGCCATAGAGTTGAGGGTCCATTTCTGGGCTCTCTATTCTGTTCCATTGATCTATGTGTCTGTTTTTGTGCCAGTACCATACTGTCTTGATGATGACAGCTTTGTAATAGAGCTGGAAGTCCAGATTTGTGATGCTGCCAGCTTTGCTTTTCTTTTTCAACATTCCTCTGGCTCTTCAGGGTCTTTTCTGGTTCCATACAAATTTTAGGATTATTTGTTCCATTTCTTTGAAAAAAGTGGATGGTATTTTGATAGAGATTGCATTAAATGTGTAGACTGCTCTAGGTGGCATTGACATCTTCATAATATTTGTTCCTCCAATCCATGAGCATGGAACGTTTTTCCATTTCCTTGTGCCTTCCTCAATTTCTTTCATGAGTATTTTATAGTTTTCTGAGTGCAGATTCTTTACTTCTTTGGTTAGATTTATTCCTAGGTATCTTATGGTTTTGGGTGCAGTTATATATGGGATCGACTCCTTAATTTTTCTTCTGTCTTGTTGTTGGTGTATAGAAATGCCACTGATTTCTGTGCACTGATTTTATATCCTGCCGCTTTACTGAATTCCTGTATGAGTTCTAGTAGTTTTGGGGTTTTCCACATAAAGTATCATATCATCTGCAAAGAGTGAGAGTTTGACTTCTTCTTTGCCAATTCAGATGCCTTTTATTTCTTTTTGTTGTCTGATTGCTGTGGCTAGGACTTCTAGTACAGCATCCGTTCTTGATTAAAACTCTTCAGAGTATAGGGATAGAGGGTACATACCTCATTATCATAAAAGCCATCTATGAAAAACCCACAGTGAATATCATTCTCAATAGGGAAAAACTGAGAGCTTTGCCCCTAAGGTCAGGAACACGGCAGGGATGTCCACTATCACCACATCTATTCAACATAGGTATAGTCATTTTTATATACTAAGAGGCTCATGGATACATTCAATTTCATAACTCATATTTCATGAAGATCTATCCATTTTTAACATTTTTAACCTGATGGCATACTGGCTCAGAGACGGTTTCATGCATGAGTCTTTGGTCATAGTCTCATCCACCTGGATGCATGGAGGAGGTGACTTTGCATGCCAGGGCTAGTCAGCAACATTTGTAAGGTTGGGGCTGGAGAGAGGAAACAACGCCAAGGACAAGATTCTCACCTGCACCTCAAACTCACCAAGTTCAGGAACATTGCCCCCAATTCACTCCTGTCGAACCACTCCTGTGTGGATCAAATGCAGAAAGGGTAGAAGGCGCCCCTGGTGGGTGTCTCAGCACTAAGTGTGTACGAGGAGAGCCTCTACTCAAATCCACATATGTGAGGTGGACATTGACTTCTCGACTTCTGGTTTTGTTTTGTTTTTTAAGATTTTATTTATTTGACAGAGAGAGACACACAAGCAGGGGGAGTGGGAGAGGGAGAAGCAGGCTTCCCGCGGAGCAGGGAGCCCGATGCGGGGCTCGATCCCAGGACCCTGGGACCATGACCTGAGCCGAAGGCAGACGCTTAATGACTGAGCCACCCAGGCCCCCCATTGACTTCTGTTTTAGTCTCACTGAAAAAGCGAGCTTGTTTATGACTCCTTCCCTCAGCTCTCCTGGGTGTAGGTCAGGAAATGTGGAATCACCTTGACCTCTGGTCCCAGGTCTGGTGCACAGTTCTCTGGAGGACTTGGTCAGTTAAGTGAACGTTAACTTCCTCCAGAGGAAGAGTTTGTCTCTTGTTTTCTTTCTGAAGTCATGGGTTGGCTTGGGTAATCACTGACTCTCTAAAGGAATGGAATGCTTATTAAGTACTGGCGTTGGTTTTTATTTAGAGGGAGGCTGAGAACGCTCCCTTCCGCTGAAATGAGGGTCAGTAGGTGACGTCAATGATGCACATGTCCTCAGATTTCTGATGACCAATGTGGTAGTTGGCATTGGTGCTTTGACTCCTGATCGACCAATGAACTTGGGGAGCAAAAAGGGATAATAGTAACACCTAAGCACATCAGTGTGTGGCGGGTATGCGCATCTTCCCCACATAATCCACACAGCAAGCCAGGTGCCATCATCAAGCCCACTTTACAAACAGGCAAACAGACACAGTGGGTAAGTGGTAGGAGAACCCAGAGGCCCGGCAGCACTGTCCACACCGGCTGGGTCACACGGCCACTCTGTAGTAGAGACCTGGCAGCTTGTCTCTCCTGTTGAGAGCTGTGTTGCAATAATTTTAACACAGACTTTAGAATCAGCTGGATCTGACTGTAAATGAGACTCCACCTGCCACTTTTCCTCCAGGTGTCTTTGATTAACAGAAAAGGGAGGGGAATAATACTCTTAACCTTGCATTTTTGTTGTATGGATTTAAGATAACGTACGTGGGATTCTGAGCACAGTGGCTGGCATTCTGCAGAAATCCATCCATCTCCACGATTACTGGGGTCACTGGGGAGAAACCCTTACGCTCTGGTCCATTCATGGCTGCAATCCTTCAACCAATCAGCTAACCCTGATGATCTGCTCTTACTTACTTGCCTGCCCCAAATCTAACCTGCCTGATCAATGGTTTTGCCAAAAAATTTCTCATAGTTGAGCAGTTTGACCAATTACAGGGCTCAGATCTATGTGTTTCTGAAGGCAACATTTTTTAAGAGTCTTTCACTCATATTTTTACCATTTTCCCCATCCATATGTATATATTCCAATAATTATGTTGAACCATTAGTTGACTTTAAATATCTATCCCTTGTTCTCTGGTTTGCCATGAGAAGAATATAGGATTTAACTCTACCACCGTCACTAGAATTATGAAAATGTTATCCACACTATAAATAAATTATTGCCACCCTCCATAGGATAAGATCTGCAAACAAACTTCAAGGTATATCACTTTGATAGTTGGGCTACTTATTCTGTCTGTGTATGCATTTTACTAAAGTTTGTAGACTTGAAATTATGTGAGTAGATCATTAAAAATGAGAAGATTTCTGTTGCTTGGGTTAGTAGTATTTTATGGTCAACTTCAAGTTATGGCATGCAGAAGACTACATGTCTTATGCTACTGTTTATCTGCAGCCTAGAAGGCCTTATAATAACTTCTTCTGAAGGACAATGGACTTCATAAATCAAGGCAAGCATGGTGCCTAGCAGACACCCAAGGAGAGGACAGGTAAGAATATACCACCATTTGGTTCTAGCTCTTCGTAGCTGTGTGACCTCTCATAAGGCAACGGATATTTTTGAACCTTCGTTTTCTCACCTGTAAATAATAATAATGTCTGTCTAATTCCCAAGACTCTGAGGATGAAATGAACTGATATCAATGAAGCTCTCAACAACTATAAAGCATTATTTATAATAGCTATAAAGAAAACTGGGGGGGTGCTGCTGGATGCAAGGAGCTGGTGTTTCCTGTGGGCACTGTGCCCAACCAGGCCCAAGTGGACTTCCCTGAATGAGAACAAACATCAGCTATGTTCAGTCACCGCGGTTCTGCACGGTTGTTTACAGCAATTGGTTTATTCCGACTAACACAATACGAATAAGCAGTATGAATTCTGTGTTATATATAAATTCTGCAATTAAAACATTTTTAGGGGTGCCTGGGTGGCTCGGTTGGTTGAGCATCCAATTCTTGATTTCGGCTCAGGTCATGATGTCGGGGCCGTGAGATCGAGCCCCACGTTGGGCTCTGTGCTGGGCATGGAGCCTGCTTAAGATTCTCTCTTCCTCTCCCTCTGCCCCTCCATGCGCTCTCTCTCTTAAAAAAGAACATTTTTAACTTCCCTTCGCCAAGAAGAAAAGAAGTTGCAAGTATCCAGCCCTCAAGTTTCACAGATATGGTATTTTTTAAAGGCTCTTAAAGTTGTTCTGATAACACTAGAAATTCCTAGTGGGTATTGCACATTTAGGTTCTGAGAGATGGGTGGACAAAAACAGATCCATTTACCTTTATTATTTGTAAATCTCTTTTCGTTAGTGAGCTTTTCCCAGTGTAGTAGGTGAGGATGGCTTTTTATGCTTATGATCCAAAACCTTAGAAATTTAAACTACTCGGTAGACTCAGTCAATGCTTGT
Organism: Zalophus californianus; assembly: GCF_009762305.2. NCBI lineage: Eukaryota > Metazoa > Chordata > Mammalia > Carnivora > Otariidae > Zalophus > Zalophus californianus. The sequence continues at coordinate 2,137,976 of NC_045608.1, forward strand.
GGTTCTGACACTCGTCACTACTTCATAATTTGGAAATTACCTGAATGATCAAAGATTAGTTGTTTGATGAGCTGGGTAGGTGGTTGATAAGCTGGTTGGTTGTACTTATGTTGGGTTGGTGATTATCCATATGTTGGATTAATTCTGTGCTCTGGTTTTTATGGCTAAAAACAGATTTTGGATCAAGCTATGTTTGCTGATACTCTGGCCATTCAGCGAGGGGCGTGCGCGCGCACGTGTGTGTGTGTGTGGCTTGTGAAAACAAGAATTAATGGAATCTGCTCCCCGCTTCCACTGCAATCAGGGCAAGGAGTGTGCAACCTTTACATTTCACACACCTGACCCAAAATGGCACCTTTAAAAAAAATCCCAATTATCAAACTGTCTGCGGTAACAAAAAGAATATTGTTAGAAATGTTTAAATAGAGTGGCGTGCAAAGTATAATACGTGTCTACAAAAGTGTATAAAAATAAGGTTTTTGAAAAAATTTCAAGCCTGACTTTGAAAAGGAATGAAAAAGTCTATATTAGAAATCTCCCAATTCAATTAAGCATTTTATTATTAATGGAAAGCCCATGCTGGTAAAGGGAGAATGGGTGTCGTTTGAGTAGGAAAGTTCACAGACATTTCCAGTGTCCAATTTCCCTTTTGGGATAATGGCAGGCATTAAGAAACGGGATCCTTACTGAGCATAATGGTTAGAGAGGGAACCTGTACCAGGTTACACCAATAATTGCCAGCCCCCCAGGATCCCAGCTCAGAAATTTTTGTGTGTTCTCAGGAGAGAAAAATGAGTGATCATCAAAGACAGTGGAGCTCAGCAGGACTGTCATAAGCCTGAAGTTACAACTTAGACATGCAATGGAAAATATCATCCGTACCTCTCCAGTGCCTCGCCTGTAGTAATTAAAAACTTGATCCCTGCTGTTTTATCATCTCATTAGCAATGGGGGCACAAGACTTTTATCCTTGTTTGTCAGGAATCAAACATACCAGAGGAACTCTGATTATAAATTGATGAAAGTAAAGTCAAACTTTTAAATAAGAGAAGTGACTGCTCACAATGTTTTTTTAAAGCTGATTAAAGGGATCCACTTTTCCTACAAAAATAATATCTCGGTCCAGCCTCAGATGGTAGAGGTCATCACTAGGATTGCTATACGCACTGTTTCGTAAAGGGGGTTTGTTTTGCGAGTGGTTCTGATGTCAAATAAATATCAATCCTGAAAACTTCCTGAAAGCACAGATGTAAAGAAAGTCCTCTTTTTCATGCCTTTTGATGAACTTGAAACACCTTCTACCCCTCTCACTGATGTGGGTTTCTCTTTTATGGAGGGTGGCTGGCCTCATCGTTGAAAAAAACCAGGCAAGCTTTCTGTTTATTTTAATAACTTGTCTTTGTAAATGAGGACAGGTGAAGGACCTGGGACCTCTTCTAGGCAGCTGACTTCTCCAACGCCTGTCTCCAGACTAGGAAATTTCCTTCCAACCACGGTGTTTTCCGTGGGTCTGAAGAATTCTAGTGCTGTGCCTTCTCTGGCGCTCTTGGGTCGAATGCTGATGTGTGCTGCAGAAGAGTGGGAAATTTCAGATTTCGTGTTATGCAGCCAGAAGCAGCCCACCTCCGGCTGTGATAACCAAAAATGTCCCTAGCCCCTACCCACTGCCACCGGGAGGAAGACCCACCCCAGGGAAGAAGCGCGGGAAAACAGTTAAGTCCGTGCCCCACACTCAGTTGTGGGTGCTTAGGCCACCCAGGAAAGGGACACACATTCTCATTTGGCACAAAGTGGACTCCTTTCCCAAGTGAGGCAGGAGCGAGGGAGAGAAGGTGCCCTATTTTCGCGGTGTACCCTTTAATACCTTTTAAATGTGTGCCCTTGCATGTAGTAGCTCTTCTAAACCATCAAACAAATCAACAGGTGAATGAATGATCCAAGCCAGGAGCTTCCACGGAGATAAATAAGTGGAGAGGTAAATTAATTAATTGACAAACACATACACTAATGGACGCGTGAAAACATTATGTGGAGGCTCCTTACAAGTTCGACGTTTATAAACTGAATAATTGATTAATTCGCTCTGATGGCGTAAACACGGGACTAACAAGAATTGTTCTAGTAAAACCAAAAGACTGTGCTCATATAGAGTGACTGAGGCAGGTGTTTCTGGTTTTATTTCGTCAATATAAACAATAGCAGGAGAGCATGTGTACTTTTTATCCCACTGGCAAATGAAGGGTCTTTTGGGCTTCAAAAGTCCTAAAGTCATCCCCCGCCCCCGCCATTTTACAGGGAAGAGGTTTACTTGGAAGGAGCTGGGTTTGTCTTCCTTTTTTTTTTTTAAGATTTATTTATTTGTTATTTTAGAACGAGTGTGAATTAGGGGGAGGGCAGAGGCAGAGGGGACAGAATTCCAAGCAGACACCCCGATGAGCATAGAGCCCGACACAGGGCTCGATCCCATGACCCTGAGATCAAGACCTGAGCTGAAACCAGGGGTCGGATGCTTCACCGACTGAGCCACCTGGGCGCCCATCATCTTCCTTTCATAGGTGTGAGCTGGTGAGGCTGCCTTCGCCCACCATCTAACACGAAGCCTCTTTGGGGCAGTAGCCCCCGGGTGATGGGGTGGCAGGTCCTGGCTGCCCGGTCAGCTGCCTCGCAGCATCTGGCACTTTGGAGAGCTTCTCCTGAAGAGCTGCCTGTTGCACAAGACCATCCTGCGGTAAGGGACATCTGGTTTGGGGTGAGCTGTAGTGTTACTATTAACAGACATAAAGTTCTACGACTTGTAACCTGGGACTCAGCCCAGCGTCGTAAGAATAGCCGTGACCCAGGAGCCGGGAAACTTGACTCTGCCACCAGCATCCCCAGGGCCACGCTGGCTTGTCTCTTGAGTGAGGAGGTCAAAACAAGCAATTCCCGACGTGCCGTCCAATGCCCACAGCCCCATGGTTCTTAAGGGTTTCAACAAGTGGGGTAAAAAGGCTTTTCCTCCTGAAGCGAATGCAGAAAATACCTTATTAGATTGATAACATTATTTAAACCTCATTATTACCCTGAACAGGCTTTATTCTGCAGACTGTGCTCTAGAATATAGCCTGGCCCCTTGATGATTTATGGATATTTAGTGTTATATTGTCATGCAATTCCTGCATAACATGAAGGTTAGAGATAACAACTATTGTGAGTAACAGAATCATGATCAAAATATTTTGAGAGTCTAGAACACTTAGCAGAGATCATTATAATTGCTTCTGCTGTAATGTGACATATGTGGGTCTAAAAATCACCGTGCTGTGAAAATCCCGAAATAAAATTCACACCGCTTATTAGACAGAAGGGGTTGGGGCTTCACACTTGGAAACTTCATCAGTGATGCTTTAAAAATAAAAAAAAAAAGGTAGGAACCTAGTAAAAATACCAGCATGGTTTTACACGTTAGGTGGTTAAGAAATAAGTCGGTCCTGCAATGAATAGGCAGTTTCCCTAGAAAAAGGTCAAAGTTTTTTTGAGGTAGTGGCATGGGAAGGATTGTAGGCGGTGGGTTACTGTGGAGTGTCGTGAAGTGTTAGTGAAGTCAAAAGCACAGTGTGTCAGCAGGTGTATCCGGGGCGCCTCGCGAAGCCTTGGGACTAGGTGTATCCGGGGCACCTCGCGAAACCTCGGGAGCAGGTGTATCTGGGCGTCTTGTGAAGCCTTGGGAGCAGGTGTATCCGGGGCACCTCGCGAACTCTTGGGAGCAGGTGTATCTGGGGCGCCTCGCGAAGCCTTGGGAGCAGGTGTATCCGGGGCGCCTCGCCAAGCCTTGGGAGCAGGTGTATCCGGGGCGCCTCACGACGCCTTGGGAGCAGGTGTATCCGGGGCGCCTCGTGAAGGCTTGGGAGCAGGTGTATCCAGGGCGCCTCGCAAAGCCTTGGGAGCAGGTGTATCCAGGCGCCTTGCGTCAAGTGTTACTGAAGTCAGGAGGAAAGTGCATCAGCAGGTGTATCTGGGTGCCTCGCGAAACTTCGAGAGCTGCTTGGTGTTTGAGGGGGCAGCATGCTGTGTGTCCTTTGCGCTGGGTTCACTGGGTGCCATATTCTGTATTCACTTAGCATTTCTCACAGATGAAATCACCCCTGAGCAAATAGGAAAATTTTATATTATGTTCAAATCATGCCCTGATACATCAATCACGTTGGAATAAATTTGTATCTTTGAAGCACAAATTACAGCGGAACTGTGCTGCATCCTGCACCTGGGATAGAAAATGTAATAAGGACAAGGGACGACAGCGGGTGTTCACCTTGGGTGAGCTCCCCGTTGTTTCTGGGTATCTCCCTTTCCAATCTTAGCGGCTGCTGAGAGGCCGGCGTAGTTAATACCGCCTATTTTACAGATGATGAGACCGAGGCTCAGAGAGCACGCTCACTATCCCACAGCTGGTAGGACAGAGCTGGGGTCTGACCTCGGGGGGTTTGTCCCAAATCTGCCGCCCACTGTGGATAGAAGAAGCATGTGCGCAAGGTTCCGGGCTTTCTTGGACTTGACGGAGCACCAGGTGAGCATCCGCACATACTGTGACCGTAACGACAATAAAGCCAAGGCATCTCCAATGGCGTTCTCAGAGCTTCAACAGGAACAAAGCAAGAAGGGGTCAGCCCTGTCCATTCTGCTCGGGACACACCGTGCTGGGGTATTCGATCCTGTTCCAGGCACCATACTCTGACACAGGGGAATAAACATCCCCAGGTTGAGGGGATATAAATAAACCCATGTCCAAGGGAAAGTAAGCAAGACAGGGAAGGAGTGCACAGCAGTGTCAGCTGAGAGGCTGTGGAGAAACTCGTGGTATCCAGGTGAGAAACACGCAGGGTCGGTGTCAGCCTCTGCAAGAGTTCAAATGCTAGAATATGTCAAGACTTAGCTTTCCCCTTTTGGTTTTGCGGCATGCATCCACGGAGTAAAACAGGATGCGTGGGGTATGGTTAACATTTAGGGAGCTCAACCCTAGACCTGTTGTGTGTATTACCTGGATCCCCCATGATGCTGGCAGAGCCAGCCATAATCATCCCCACTCTACAGATGAAGAAACTCAGCCAGCTTCCATCAAGGGGCTTGCCCAAGTCCCATGACTTGCTGTTGGCAGCACAGCGATTTGAACCCATGGAGCCTGACTTCGGAATTTCCACTCGTCATTCCCAAGCAGCAGAAAGTGACAGGGAGACCAATTTGGAGTCCCTGTAATGGAGAACTTTCTGGAAGTCAGGAGTGCTCCGAGCCAGATCAGGCTGCTTCTGGGGACTGTGAATACCTGCACACTGGAGCTTCTCATGCAGAGACTGGGTGACCCCTTGAAGGGGATGCATAAGGGTTACACAAGAACGGGTCCGAGAAGATCTGCTTTGAAGGTTTCTTGCAAAACCTGCTTTCTATGGTTTGACTAGGGAGTGGACAAAGTATTTCTAACAAAATGCTATTAAAACCCAGCAGTGGCACCAGTACGCACAGGGACTGGGGTGAGCATATTAATGTCTTCACTGCCGGATATTCCTGGATGGGGTTCCAGTAACCTGCTCTGAACGAGCAAAGACGGGTTTCCAGGTGGGGGGCTGTGAGTCCAGGAAGCGGGGCTCAGCAGAGGGAATACACCCCTAAAATCCAGGGAAGAGTCCACGCACGCGCGACATAGCTTTGTCCTGAGGAACCCTGCAGACCTAAGTTGAAAGAGCCCCCCTCCCCTCTTAAGACAAGAGGAAGCAAAGCCAGGGACCCTCTCCTCTCCTCCTGCGACCCCCCTCTCCCTCCCGCCGCTCCTGCCCGCTCTGCCCCCCCGCGGTCACTCCTTCCCGGTTTCTCTGGCTGACATCCTCCCCAGCATCGTGGGTCCCTCACATTCCTCTCGTCTCACGTTCCACTCTCCGAGTCTCCCAGCGCTCTTCGTCCTCTGCCAGCCTTTGAAAGATGGGGTGCCGGAGCGACCTCGTCTGTGCCCACGTCAGCAAAGGGAGCCACCTTGTCTCCTCCTGTGATGTTAGACACCATCTGTTGGCCAAGGAGGAGCTCCCCGACTCCTCTCTGTCTGAGCTGCAGAGCCATGTGTCCAGTGGAGGACCTTCTCTCGGGCACCTCTTGGTCAACAAGACCAAGATGGAGCCCTGGCAGCCTCGTCCCCTGTCTTGGTCTATCCAGAAACCTCTGAGTCCCCCTCCATTCTACCCTTGACGTCTCTCCCCACCTACATATCCAGTGCTGTCTATGCTTTGACCCAGCTACCCCTCGTCCGGCCTACTTTCCCGACCTCCATGGCCATCGCTCTCCTTCGGGCTGCCCTCAGCTCTTTATCGTCTGCCCCCTTGCTGTCCCTCTAACACCCCCTCTGGCTCCCATGTGCTCATGCTCTGCACTCCAGCCACACTGAACATCCCAGGCCCTGGAACTTGCTCTTCTCTCTTGTGCTTCAGCTGTGTCCTCCACCTAGAGCCAAAAAATATTCTACCTTTGGTTTGTGTAATTCAGGAATCAGGTTAGATGTCAGTTCTGTGGCAAATCTTCCCAACATCCTAACCAAGGTGCCCTTTTATACACTCCCGTGATACCCTATGCTTTCTCCGATAGAAAGAATTTAATGCAGGACCGTCATATGCCTGTTTGTTCATTTGTGTGTCCCATCTGATGACGTTCATGAGAACAGAGACAGTTTTATTGGTAGTACATGCTAGATCGTCAATAAGCATTTGTTGAATGAGTATGAAAACATGGAAGATACAGGCCCTGTTTGTATGACTGGTCAGCTGTGCTTCGGGCATCGATAGAGGTGAGGACCACAGAAGCCACACTCTTCAGAGCCCCGGCATAAAACTAGACACTTGTAAGGATAAATTCGCCATGTATCTAACAAACTTGGTCTTAGATTTGCAAAAATTGTCTTGGTTCATTACCTTTGCCTTTCAGATTTGTTTTTATGCAGCAGATGAGACTTTGTGTTGGTGTGTTCATTGCTAAACTGTTAAAAAAGAATTACATCCCAGAAAGTTTACTTCCTAAAACAATTCATCAGTCGAATTTATTCAAAACTTAACAAAGAGGGGCTAAAATGTATAATCGCCAAGGACTTACTCTTCACTCTTAGAGAAAACACTTACTTCATAGCTTTAAGTTTTGACCAAAAAAATATTTTGCAGACGTTAAAAAATCGTAAACCTGCACAACTCACGTGAGACAGGTAAACTATGCTGGTAATTTGGTCCACGAACAGTGAGTGTCCTTTTGAAAAAGGACAAAGCACGTTGCCCGTTCACCTGTGGGGAACGCTAGTTGGAGAAATTCTTCCGTGGCGGGGTAGCTTTCCGGGTGAGAGTGAAACAGAAAATTGAGATATGACTTCCATGTCACAGACAGCAGCTATACTAAAGAGCTCCTTTGTGTGTGTGATAAAATAGAAGACATTTTAAGCACTTAGAGAGTCCCACATCTGAGATAGCAGCCCCGGTAAGACTAGATCTAACTTACCCTATTGTAATGGAGCAGAAACATGTGAGACATGATTCCGTTTGAAATACGGGATCACTTTCCTTTGATTGCGTGGTTCGCAAGGCGCCCTCACCCTCCCGTGCACTTGGATGCAACACCGCTCCTCTGGCCCCTTGCCTTTTGCAGCCAGGCAGGGCAAGTGCTCTTCTTCCCTGGAGTTGGCTCTCCAAGGAGACAGTTTCAAAGCACCGCTTCCTCCGTAACGGGGACGATGATATTCCCGAATACAAGGACCAGACCGGGAAATACACATACACAGCATTTTCAATCACTTCTCTGACCTAAAAATTGGTGAAGAGGACAGACATCTGAAGCTAGTAACATGAGCTCGGGGGTGACGGGGGAGATTCACAAATACAGAAATCCGTGGGATAAAGGCATATGTTTCCTTTGTTCCGTGCTCCAAAAGCTTTTCTCATGCAAAACCCGAGGCCAATCAACAAAATTAGGCCAAGGAAAGCTTGTGCTGAAACTCTTGTGCTGAAACTCTTAAAAGCCCATCTTCAGTTGGAAAAACTGGAGAAATTGGAAAAACAAATTGAAAAACTTCCATTTATCGTCTCTTCTTATCCTGCGCTGACATAAAGACCAGAATCTCTCAATTGCTCCAAAACTGTGTGTGCTTGGTAAAACATCTCTTGGCACACTTTGGTGACAAGTTCCTATTTTCCCGTTTGGTGACTCCCATTCCCTATCAACCACCATCATCAAAAGGCTGCCGGTGCCCCCATCCCTAGCTCTGTATTCATGCAATTAGGGTACAGGTAAGAACAAGGGGCCATAGATAGACAGGCTCAAGCAAGGCGGGAGAATATAGCTTATTTCTCCCTCCATGCAGGCCAGAGAGGTGGTCTGTGGCGGACAGGGGCTCTGCCATCTGGGACACACGCCTTCTCTCCCTGGGCCAGGCTGGCTTCACTACCTCCTTGTTTACCAGCTTTCTTGGGAAGGCAAAGACCTGGAAATTGCCTGCACCACTTCTGCTCACATTCACTGACCTGCATTTAGCCTTTGGCCCCACGGAGCTGCAGGGAGAGCTACACGGTGGTCTCCAGACGTGTGGTCACGGGCTCCTTCATTCATTCATCAGATGTCTGAGCGCCCGAACTCAGTGGGAACGCAACACACAGAGAGTGAGGGGGAACACAGCAGGCAGAGGGAGATATCAGAGCCTCTGAGGGGCCCGTGCCTGGGGGCTCGGGGAGCAGCCTGGCTGCAGAGGGGCGAGTGAGGGGCGGCAGGGCCAGAGACGACCATGGGAAGGTAACGGAAGGCCAGAGCATGGAGAGCTCAAAGGCCGCCACAGACTCTAAACGCTTCCCTCTGATATTCATGAGAAGCTTTGGGGGGTTGAGCATAGCAGTGACTTGATTTGACTCAACTTTTTTAAAAGGATCATCTCGTTGCCAGGCTGAAACTTAGACAGAAGTCGCCAGGATGGAAATAGACAGCTCAGTTAAGGGCTATTGCGATAGTCTGGGCGAGAGGTGTGGTGTCCTGGACCAGGGCAGGAGCAGGGGATCATCAGATTCTGGGTGTTTTGAAGAGAGAGCTTATAGGATTTGCCGACCATTTAGATGTAGGTTTTAGAGAAAGGGATGGCCAAGAAGGACTCTAGGGGTTTTAGTCTGAGCAACAAACCAGAAGGATAGGACTGGCAGCAACCCAACTGGGAACATCGTGGGAGGAGTATATCTGGGGAGAAAATCCAGGGGTTTGGGTTTGGCATCTTCGATTTGAGATGTTTACCAGATATTCAAACAGTGGAGTTAAGGGGGCAGTTGAATATGCAAGTCTGGAGGTCAGGGGAGAGGTTCAGGTGGAAAAATGAGTTTGGACAAATTTGGGAGTGGTTAGCATGTTGGCGGTATTCTGAACCTCACGGGAGGGGTTGTGGGGAGACTTGCCATGCGCTAGACACCTGGCACATTCACACATCCCGACCCTCGCCTCCGGGTGGGGCCGTGTCTCGTTCAGACCTTCGAGTGTTGGGCAGAAATGGTGCAGGTCACTCCCGGGACCATGCTGGCCTTTGAGACCCACCATGTCACCTTTTCCTGTGCTGTTTTGAAAACCTACAGCCCGACAGGGACAAGACAGGGCAGAACCCCCAGAGATCCATGTTGGACATGGAGTCTGAGCAAGAGGAACCTTGCTTTTCCAAGTCACTTTGGTTCTGGAATCATTTATTAGCTCACAGAACCTGGCCTGTCCTGACTCACGTCCGGATGTGGACGTACGTAACTCCTGGGAGGGGCCTCATTTGGTCCTCTATGCAAGTAAGCTGCTATGAATACTTATTTAAGCCTCCGTGCACAGCGTTCTTAAAAAAGAAGCCATAACATCACCTCCCTTTCTCTAAAGTAAATGTTTTTTTCAGAAAAGTCAATGTTGCCTGCACGCAACAGATGCCTTACACGTTTGTGATCATGGCAGCTGACCAGCCAGCATTTACTGAATCCTGTCTCGGGGCCACTGGTTCCGTGGATTCTGTCTCCGTGAGCCCTCACACTCACCCTGGGAGGTGGTTAGCATCCCTTTTACCAAGTGGAAAACAGACGCTCAGGCTTCATGAATGACCGCTCAGCATCATGGCCCAGCCAGGAATCAAGCCGGTTTCAATCTGACTCCAAAATATCGATGGCTGGGGTGATGGTGCTCAGAAAAGCAGAAGTCAAGGATTGCAGAGACCGCTCACTTGATGTACCCCAGGATGGTCCCGGGGAAGCTGGAACCACAGGTCACTGATCTCCACGCCCGAAAGACCCACTCAACCCTACCTGTTACGGTGCCCACCAGCAAGGCCTGTGTTACATGGAAGGAATTGCGTCTGTAGTGTTTCTTGAAAGGCAACAACTTGTCCCCCACCCCCTGCCTTTGTCATGAAAACAAACAAAAAAGGGCATTGGAACAATCTTCCAATATGGTAGGAGCCCTCTGGTGAGCTTTCCCTGGAGGCCTCCTCAAGCATGACACCAGATTTTCCCAAACACCCCCCTTTCCTGTCCCTCTGCCCCAGGCCATTTGTACTTGCCAGGTGGGATAGCTGCCAGCACACAGCCAGGGCCTAACCACAAAACCCTGCCACTCACCACCAGGCAGCTCTGTTTTCAGTGTAAACAACGCCACCTTGACGGAAAGTACAGCCTCCCAAGGAGCAAGGCCCCAGTCCCTCCCCTTGGTCCCCAAGCAGGTGAGAGATGCTTGGCTTCTTCCATCTGCCTGAAATGTGGTGGGACGTTTTGCTCACGTTTTTGCAACTGCCTCTTTATAAGGCCACCGGAGCCCAGATGACCAGACCCGACTCCTTGGAGGCAGGAAGCAGAGGGTGGAGAAGAACAGAGACCCTATTGTCTACACCCTTTACGGCACAGCTGTGTGTGTGTGTGTATTTGTGTGTGCGTGCGTGCGTGCTGGTGGCTCGAGTCTGTGACAGTCTGCGAACCGCACACGTGGGCAGAGCCCCACTCCGGAGGCCTCCCCCAACACAAAGGCATCTTTTAGGCTACGTGCCTCCTCCCGTCAACGAGCGTTCGACCCTTATGCTTTCTTTGTTGAGAAGGAAAAAAGGATCATACTTAAGCAAAAGTAAACCACAGCCTGATACTGTGCCAACAACATTAACCAACTTCTCCTCGGCGCCTTTGAAGTCAGCGGGGGGCAACATACTTGTGGCGCAAGTAAAGAATGATACTCTAAGTGATTCCTTTTCATCCCTTTAACTTAATGAAAGATTAATGGCCTTGTTATTTTTGTTTCTGCTCCTTTTTTCTCCCCTTTAATTCCAACCCCCACCCCCACCCCGAAATAGAAAATCCTGCCCTAGGATGGTTTTCTGGATCGCTGGGTTCGGCCTCCATCCATGGGGTGGACCGCCGGCGCCAATCAGAAGCGTCCAGGTGTCCGCGGGTGAGGGGCGCCATGGCGGCCGCACAGAGACGCGGGTTTCGTTCACACCGACCTCACCTCCTTGCATCTGGGCTGGAATACCTGGGCAATGAATTGGGTTTTTTCTTGTGTTTTCTGGCACCATCTTGGGGGGCCGGGCATAGGGCAATCGGGACGGGGTCGCACATCATGGGCCCGTGAATCACGCTGGTCTGGTCTGAGATGGAAAAGCCTAAACACAAACTCGCCCCTTCCCAGCCTGTCAGCAGGACTGTGGTTTCCACCCCCAAGTACGAACACGGACAACCACCCTTCAGGTCTGCTCCTGCCTCACTCCAGCCAGCATCTCTCATCGGGTGGAGTCTCAGGATCCCCTGCTGCCCTTCCTGTCCCCCGGCCCTTCCTTGCTCTGTAGCCAGCAGGCTCTTTCTAAAATCAGGGTCATGCTACTGTCTTGCCTAAAACCCTCCTTAATTCTCTTAAAAGAGAAGGCAAACTCCCTCCCGGGGGGGGCAGGGGGGCTGCGAAGCTCTGTCTGACCTGGCGGTGTCCTGGGTCACGCTCCACCCACCGCCTGTGCCTCCCCGGGGACCACGGTGTTGCTGCTTCACCCCTGTCCCCCCACCCTCCCCGACCGGTCATTCAGGCCTCAAGACACCTGCGTACACACACCTTGTAAGAAAGGCACCGCGTGTGAAGTGCGTTTCCATGTCAGAGCCCAGAAAGGGTGTCAGAAACGCTCTCAAGTCCTCCGTTGCCTAAATCAGGGAATGATGGATTTCCATGTGAATCCCCAAAGAAGAAATTCAGCATGTGAGCAAAAGTCCCAGGGTCACTCGGTTGGATGTAATCATACATTTAATTTATACCTGACCAGTTTCTGCAAGTTTAGAGGTTGATTACAAAATGAGCCCCAGGAGAACCCTCTAGAAATTATATTACCTGGAGTGGGGTAGTACCTATTGACTCAGCGGCTCCGCGCGTGCGGTAAAATATAGTTCTATCTCATTACTAAAGGCAGAAAGCCACCGTATTCATGGGCACTTTCTGTCTCGGGTAAATTCTGTACAACCTATAAAGGCTCGGCTACATGCACCTGTTAGGTGAGGCCCAACCCGGACCCGTCCAGGCGGGATGAGCCACTGGTACTGCCCTCACACTCCCCACACCTGTCTCGAACATTTCTTCTGGACCTTCTCTAGCTAGCTGTCTTCCCAGAATATTTCGAAACCTATTCCTCCAGGGCTGAATCGTCCCATAGTAAGAGTGTGGTGGATGCCTGTTTAACACGAGATGTGTGAACGGGAGAAAGAAAACCGGTCGCTCAGGTGAGACCACACGCAAAGGTAACCGAGTACCTTTTATTCCTCCATGGGTACAAATATCACTCATATAATTACAATTTCACGCACATAACTGAAGGTTTCTTCAAATGTCCTACATTTACCCCAATTCTAGCTACATCAATGATTCTAACATTTTTGTCAACTGCTTGTCATTTTAAAAATTCTAATTCCAGGGAAAATGAGAATCCTTTGGATCCTATGACTCGTTGGCTTGGGATTTGCAGAACCACTTCTAGTGTTTTATGGCTGACCTACCTGCTGGTTAGTTTAGGACGAGAGCCTCGGATTGTGCACACCTGACAGAGACCGTCCCAAGAACAGGTTGATGTCTCGGTTCCAACCAAACAATGACCGCATTCCATAAATACTTAAACTCCACACTTAGAAGAATTTAGTAAAAGCAGACCTGATTCATGACGTTAAATACATTCCCTTCTTTTAATAACAACTTGATTTCAGATCAGGAATCAGAGTCGTCTAATACTATGAAAATTAAACAGAAATTTTCTGCCATTACACCAAGCAGCCTGCTTAATAAATCAGTAATGAAAAAGAATAATTTATTATGGCTTGTGAATTCTGACAGCTCTAAAAAGATCTCCTTTCTTTTCCCCCCAAAGGGAGAACGGAATTTTCTTTTTACCTTCAAGACACTGGCATTAAGCATAATTTCTCTGTCTGTAGAACTTTACTATTGAAGAGGAGAGAGGATTAGATTTTTACATCCCAACCTATTTTAAGCAATTATAATCCACGAGTAATCTATTCTCATTTATCCCCCGGGGGCGAGGGAGATGTAAGAGACCGTTCTCTGGGCCTCAGTTTAGATCAATGTTTGCCGTCCTATAGCTGAATTCGCCGAGGTTCTGGAGAGCTGAGCTCACTCCTCTTAGATTGGGAGAACCTGGCTCGTGAAGGGCGGTGGGCCGCTGAGAACCGCCGAATCCTCCTCTGTGCTCAAACGTGTGTTTGGCCTTCGTGGTTTTATGTTAGGCCCTAGGCGGGTTAACTACCCGCTTTTGTTCAACCCGCTAGCATCCCTGGTTCTTCTCGGCATTCAGCACAATGTCAAACACAGCCATTAGTAAACATTAAACGATATGTATTTGCAGTTATACAAAATACAAAACAAAGGTGATAAATCTGCAGTTTGTCACTTTCTCATTATTTTGCTACATTTTCCTAGGATCGAGGGTCTTGAGGCTAACTACATCTGGTTTATCTGCACAGAAGAAACAGTACACATGGAAGGCTTAGCGCCTCTCCCCCTGACCGCGTGGCCACATCGTTTGGGTAACGTGAAATCGACCATAGTAGGAGTATTTACACCACGGAAGTTGGCAAACGTTCCAAATCAAGTTTATATTTTACTTATTTATTTCTGTTGTTTTGTTAACCATTCGCCAGGATGTCCCTGGCAGTGGGAAGGTGTGTGGCTGAGGGAGCGGATGCCTGAACTTACACGGAGCCTCGTGAGGCCAGCGCTCGATCTGGGAGCCCCTGGAGCCAGTCACTCACTGGAAAACGCCGTTGTGGGGCTAGCGCACACTGCATCCTCAGCTCGGGCTTGTCCACAACCGTGAACAAAGTCGGTACCTAAGAAATTTGTATTTCTGTTCATGTGCAAGATTGGCCCATGATTTCAGTGGCATAACACTTTGTGGTTGTTATATTCCCCTAATAATCATCCTTTCGACATATTCTTCTCCAGCCTCTCACTTTGAATTTGTCAAATACTGATAATTGCGTTCTTTCTCAAACTTTGCTTTCCTTTTCGAACTTTTTATATCATGAATGCATCTGTTGTGAACAGCTTATTGCTGAGTTTCTATATTTACCCGTTGATAAAAACTTTTTTTTTTTTAGCAAGAATTGACTGAATAGTACTTGCTATCTCATGATTTCATGACACACACGGCTTGTTTCCATTTATGTTGTTTCTTTCCTGTGCTGTCTTCCTTTGCAACTCAAGTGAAGCAAGTTTTATTTATTCCATTAACCACATTTTTTTAGCAACTGTCATGGCAGGTATACAAACTGGTTATATTTGCAGAGGTAATTTGAAATTGTAATCACGATATTCAATTTTATATTTTGATTAATATCCAATACTAATCAATAGCTTCACCCACCAAACAAAATAGGAGCTCCCGCACATTCATTTCCGTGTCTCCCGCTGCTGTCCGCCTCCACCCCAACCCCGGGGGCTCGGGATTGTCATCTGACGGCTACCGCCCTCCACAGCCCGTGTCTCCTGGTGGCCTGTGGGACACTGACCCATCATCCACCCGACCCACCCAATCTGGGTTCCCATTTTCAGGTATTTCTGGAATTTTCCCTTCTTGTTGGCACCTTTCTTGTATATAATTATATTTTTTCTATGATTTCTGGAAATTTGGAGCAGGAAGAGAAAGCAGGTGTTAACACATATTGTGATCAAACATCCTTTCTGACTGCAAGTTTCTAGTTTCTAAAGATCTAAATAATTAATCCATCTGCTTGTTTCTTATCCATACTCGTGAAAAATAGGTATTGTAATCCTTATTTGAAAGATGAGGAAATTATGGTCCCAGAGACATTAACTAATTTGTGTAAAGGTAACCCTCTTGGTTAGAAGAAAAATTGTAACTGGAAACCAGGTTTGTCTGATACTAAACCTCGTGTTCTTTCTGCTCTGACAAGAGGCGGTGGCTTCTTTTCCTCACCCCACCCCCCTTCTTGCGCTCTTTGTGATAATTATTGGTTTCTTTACCCCTAAGGAATGTCTGAGTCCCTTGGAGAGAGTGGCCGGTTCTCTCCCTTTCACAACCCAGTGCCTACCGCCCAGCCTGATGCCCACATTTGTAAATCCCTGCTCCATGTCTGTTTCCACATCGTGACTTGAAGCTTCCTGAGAGCAGGTTTGTCTTGTTCATCAGTGTTTCCCACCGTGTCCTGTGAATGCCCGGGGCACACTGGGCGCTCAGTAAATATTTATTATGTACATAAACGAGCACTGCATAAATGCCCACAAATGACCCCCGCAGAGTACACTATGGTACAAAATGAGAAAGAGACTTGAAGCTGGAAGGTGCGAAACACACACTGGGTCAGAAACTGGACTTTCCTGTGAGCCTAAAATAGGAACTACCTTGAAGGGGTGATTTAGTATTCTCCAAAAGCATCTTTTGGTTTCACAGAACACAGTTTAAAAACCCCTTGCTCTGTTTTAACTACACAGTATAACAAAGCCTCTTTCTGTGCATTTTTAAAAATAAAAATCTATTGGCTGGACTTCTCTGCACCATTTTCTTGTCCTAAATGATGCCTGATTGCTGCTGAGATTCAAAATAAGGTAGCTCCAACAACTTTATGAATTAGCTCATTCAAAAATATTCATTGAGTCTGCAGTGTACCAAACGCCAAGTGTTTTCAAGACAGAGATAAATGAGAGAGTCCCGGTTACTAATCTTTACATCGTGTGAGTAAGGGGGAAGATGTGGAATCCTTTATGAATGTGTAAGTCCTTGGAGGGACGGTTCTTGGCTTGATGGAGAAGCTGTTTGCTCAACTCTTCATAGGAAAAGGCTTGGCATCAACATTACTTTGCCAGATTTTCTCTCCAGGTTCCGACTTGTGCCCGTGGGTGTGAGATCACAACACATTCCTTATGCAACCTCATTCTACACACCAGCCCCCACTCTTCACACCTACTACCCTTTTCATCTTTTCAACAAGTAATTAAAGTTGGCCTGACCTCAAACATCCTCTACACCAGAAGAAATGCAGAGATGATTGATTGTTGCTCTCAATTATTTCAAGTCAAGGGTGGTGCTTTACGAAGCTTTGTGACCTCTGAGGCTGGTGATAAATGCTGATTGAATGAATAATGGAACGCCCAGGTGGGGTTGACCAGATCTCTCTACTGTAAAGCTACTGTCTTCCTCTTTGTAAGTAATAGTATCTTCTGAGGAGATGCTTTGAGACTATGGAAATACCCTGTTTCTCATCAAACTTTCACCACTGATTTTAGCATCCATTGATGATTCCTGTGTGAAATGATTAGTATGATACTATTTGCCCAATGGTGATTTTGCCAGTTTCTTTTAAATATAATGATGCATTAAAACAAAACTCCACCTTGGTGGCTCCAGCACTTGTTAGCTGTATGACCTTGTGGATGTCACTTAAACTCTCTGAACTTTATTTTATCTCTAGGCTGGGCATTAATAATAGTAATTGACCCACAGGGATTGTTTGAAAATTAAAGTAAGGAATATGTGTCAAACTCTTAGAACAGTGTGTGATAAACAGTAAATACTCCATCAAGGTTAGCTATTATTATTACATATATTATATCATTATTATTATTATATCATATTTACCAGTATTGTTCAACACTCATGGACTCTTTACAAAAAAATTCAATTTCGGCAGATCCTATGCAGGAAGAAAGAAGATTCTGTGATACTGTCTTGAAATGAGCAGTAGAATCGTTCACACAGGCGGAGAATGCAAATCCATGCCTGGCAGTGGAAAGATACTCCAGGAAGGATTAAGTACCACTGGGAGCACTGAGGGGCTCCAGCTAACATTTCTCCCAGCTCCTCGAAGCAAGCATTTGTTTCTTCCCTAAAGACAAGAGCTATGCTGGAAATCACTGCTATGGAAGTATTCTGTGGAATGAGGGCTTCGACCATGTGACAGATCCTCTTGTGAAATGAGAGTCTCCCGAGGAATGCCAGCATGTGGGAATACCTTGTCTGTGCCCGAATGTGAGTGTATTACTGGACAGGGTATTATGTGTGTGATCGTCACGGAGCAGCATCAGCTCAAGTGTGTAACTGTGGGTAAGACAGAGGTAGGAGATTCTCAGTGGCTCGGCAAGAAGGCTTCTCCTTGGCTTACTGCTGCAAAAGTATCACTACTGCATAGTCCAAATAAAATCATCTTTCCCTGGGGTGCACTGTGGACCACTGGCCCTTCGGAGTGTCACTATCTAGAAGAGAAGGAAGAAGACCATGAGGTGTCATATCTTGATTTTAATTCCGTGTCAGAAGGCAACACGACCTCATGAACAATCAGCTTTTCCTAACTCCCCTAACATATAATATGAGAATAATTATACTGTTCCCGCCCAAATTCCTATCTACCTGACACTTGATTTGGAAGGACGGTCCTAGCGTACATAATCAAGATGAGGTCATGGTGGATTGAGGTGGGCCTAACCCGGGGGACTGGTGTCCAGAACAGAATGCCATGTGAAGACAGGGACCGATAGGAACGGTCGCTCTACAAACAAGGAACGCCAGGGTTGGCCAGAAACACCAGAAGCTAGGATAGTGTAATGGAACAGATTCTTCTCTTGAACCCCAGAGAGAGCATGACCTTGTCGTCACCTTGATTTTGGACATCTGGCCTCCGGAACTGTAGAAAACAGATTTCTGTTGTTTTAAGCACCCCCCGCCACCACCACCAGTTTGTGGTGCTTTGTCACACCAGCCCCGGGAGATGAATACAGTAATAAGTCCCCATCACATGGTGCCTTCCTGAGCATTGGTTTGAGTACCACGTGCAAAACCACCTTCACAGGTGCAGGGGCTGGTGGTGGCGTGTATATGGGGTGATGGTTACAACCACGAACTCAGAGGCAGCGTCTGTCCACCGCTCAGCACCTGAGGGACTTTGGGTAAGTTCCTTACTTCTTCTGAGTCTTGGATTCCTTATCTGTAAAACAGGGACAACCTCTACCTTCTTTCTAGTGTTGTCAGGAGTATGCAATGGGAGACCGTGCAGAAAGCACCTGGCACAAAGCACCTGACAAATAATAATGCTGCTGACACCGATATTATTATTTATGAAAAGAATCCCCTATATTTGGCTTTCCCCCTGTAGTTGGAGTTTGGGGCAATTATTGGGATCGCCTTACAATACTTAATGTGCACTTCTGAGGAACCCTACTGTGTGTGTGATCCCGGGAAATTGTGTGGACGACCAGGCGACTTCACCCAGGAAGCATAAGTAGCACAAAGGGAAGGAAGACAGAGCTGGAGATCTGCTCCATGACCACAGCTCTGCATCGTGAAAATGTGTGATTGGTCCCGACGGGTCACACTATTCCCTGTGAAGCACACATCTGAGTTAGGATGGAAGAGAACATCTCAGACCCTCAAGATTGGAAAGGCCTGATTGTAAAGTTAATTTAGACAACCAGTGAAGTCAGAGCTGAAGACAGCGTAAGGCGTGTCCCCCTTTGAGATGTAAAGGAGTGGGTGTATGCACTTGCTTGTACTGAACCCTGTAGAGTTGAACTTCCGTGCTCTCAAAATCCTGCAGTGCTGTTTCCTTCCAGATGAACAAAACCTGCTCCTTGGATGAAGCCATTGAAGTCTGCAGGATACACCTCTCTGAGCATCCACATAGAGATTTGGGCTTTTAAAACAGAAATTTAGTTGGGGGTGGGGAGAGGCTTTGCTTTCTAATCAGGTACATCAAACACAGACAAAATCCCACCTAAAGTTCTTCTTGAGAAATCAATGAATGGATCATGATCAAAGTGTCTGACTTTTCCAGCTTCCCCAAATAACACTATTCTTGATGATACTTTCAAAGATGATGGTGCGTATAGGAACAGGGCACTTCTTTATTTGGTTTTTCAGTACACTGCGGTGCTAGCTCGCAAAAGTCCACTGAATGCATCAGTCCTTTCTTCTCTCATCTTAAAAAAAGGAACCTTCTGATCTAACAGCATGACCACACTGTTTATAAACCCAATTTATAAATTATAATTTCACTCATTCACTTATTCAATAAATATTTACTGAGCACCTACTATGTGCCAGGCACTATCCCAGACACTGAGGACACAGCAGTGAACAAGACACAGCAGAAATTGCCACCTTCGTAAGCTAGCGTGCAGACACGGGTGTAATACAAGATCAAGAGTTAATACCCAGAGAGTGCGTTCGGTGGTGGTGTGGGCTGGGGAAAGCATAAAGCAGTGAAGGAAGACAGCCAGGGCTGGGGTTACAGGCTGTAATTGTAGACAGTGTCCCAGAAGGGGCTTCACTGGGGTGGTGGCAGGTAGGCAGAGTTTAAGGAGGAAAGGGAAAAAGCCAGGTGGAGATCAGAGGGAAGAGTCTTGCAAGGCTGAGGCAACAGCAAGTACAAAGGCCCTGAGGTAGGGCAAATGTGGGCTGTTACGGAACTGTGGAGCCGGAGCAGAAGAAGCCAAGAGGAAAGCGGCCGAGGAGGGGAAGTAGGAGGAGCAAGACCACAAGGGCCTGGCGACGCGCTCAGGCCATCAGCTCTTCTCTGATTGGGGCGGGCAATTACAAGGAGTGTCAGAGGAGAGGAGTGATGGGCAGTGACCGGTGGCTCCGGCTGCCATGGGGGCAACAAACGCCGAGGTCATCAGGAAGAGCGGAGGTAGTGAGAGCAACAGGAATAGCTCAGGTGAGAGGCAAGGGCATGCGGGCGGCAGTGGGGGCAGGTGTCGGACTCTGTCGTGTGGGCAGGTGGAGGGGGCGGTGGATAGACAGATACACTCATGGGTCACACCTCTGTGTCTCCATCTTTAATATCCAGACACCCCTGTCTGTGTGGACATAGTGAGAGTACGGCTGGGTCCTCTGCAGCTGGTAAAAAGTTATTTTTATTCTCATATCTCTATGTCTACACTGACAGCAATAACTGTGTGTATAGCCCCATATAATTCTTTCCTGGCTGCAGAGAGCTCACTTAGCCATGCTCTTCATTCTTGGCGGACGAATTGGTCGCTGGGTTAGTTGCCCACGGCGCTAGCTTAGTGGTAGTAAAAGGACCCTCTCCCAGTTCTAGAGGCCCGAGGTCTGAAACAGGGTCCACTGGGCTCTGTGCAGCCTGTTACCCTCACCGCTGCCCCCCAAGGTTGCTGCTCCCCCCGAGGACCTCCCCATGCTCCACTAACGGCCGATGCCTGGTCTTCCCTCTCCTTGATCCCTCAGTGTGATGCAGGCCGGAGCTTACTTCTCTGTAAACCCCGTTTTCGCTCGGCTTCCAGGAGACCACACTCTGCTCTCCCACACCCCTTGGGGAGCTCCAGGGCACTTGGCCAGCCACTCTCCCCTGGACCAGCAAACACTGTGGTGCCCAGAGCCCAGGTGTGGCTTTGCATCTCATCCCCACTGCCTCCTGGACGGTCCTCTGGTCCCAAGGCTCTAACCCCGGTCTCGATTATCAGGACTCCCGAGTCACTATCATCAGCCTCTGGCTTAAACCCCAGCTGGCTCCTCGACATCCCCGCTCGGATGCCCAATGGGCATGGAGAGTCAGGGTTCAAGAGTGGACAAAAGTAGTGAGCCGGAGACGGCCGGTGAGGACAGGAATTCCCAGGAGCTTTGCCGAAAGGGGCAGAGAGAGAGAGGGCCGTGGCTGGAAGGGGGAAGGGGTCCACGGAGGTTTGTTCATTTAGGATTGGATCCGAGCACGCCTGCAGGCTGGTGGGAAGGACTGGGGATCACGGGGAGGAGGGAGGAACCAGCAGCCAGGGTGTGAGTGGGGGAGTGGGTTGTGCAAGCTCAGCGATGGGGGAGGCAGAGCGTATGGCACCCACACGGTACAATCTTATAGTTTAAAACAATTAACTACTTTCTTCTTCTCCTAGACTCTGTATTTAGCAACATACTGAGTGAGTATGCATTCAAGGCCTGATTGCCTCTAACCAGCGCTTCTGCGCAGAGTGTGACATGAGTCCTTCTGAAACCATATGCAGGGAAATGGGACACAGTTACCTGTTTTTAAAATACAGGAAGTTCAAAACAATGGGATGCCGTTTTCTTCACCTCTGAGTTTTGCAAAAATTAAGATCGTGGTTAGTGAGAAACCTTAACAGGTGACTGTTACCGGTATGAATGGCGTGTTTCTGTTTGGTTGCACTCAGCCTGGAACGCTTTACCGCTTTCCCCCAACGGTGGCTGCAAAGACGAAGATGCTCGGTGTTAAAAGAAGGAAGACATCAAACGGGACAGAACTGAAGGGGACCTGTGATCCCAGAACTAAAAGAATAAAGAGGGGCCAAATGTAGAAAATGTATGTGTCCCTCTCATTTTAGCATCTTAGGACATTTTATGAGCAAAGCAAACGGATGGATGGATGAAGCATAATGTCTAATGCACTATAAAGTTGAGCAAAATGCCTTTGCTTTCATTTTTTTAAAGATTTTATTTATTTATTTGAGACAGAGAATGAGAGAGAGAGCACACGAGAGGGAAGAGGGTCCGAGGGAGAAGCAGACTCCCCGCCGAGCAGGGAGCCCGACGCGGGACTCGATCCCGGGACTCCAGGATCATGACCTGAGTCGAAGGCAGTCGCTTAACCAATTGAGCCACCCAGGCGCCCCTGCTTTCGTTTTTTTTAAGATTTTATTTATTTAGGGAGAAAGAGACAGGGTGAGCCGGGGGGGAGGGGGCAGAGGGAGAGGGAGAGAGAATCTCGAGCAGACTCTGCACTGAGCGCGGAGCCCACGCAGGGATCGATCTCATGACCCTGAGATCATGACCTGAACCAAAATCAAGAGTCCGAGGTTCAACCGAGCCACTGAGGCACCCTGCCAAATGCCTTCTCCAGACAGAGGGGGAGAGAGACTGCAGGGCATCCTTTGTTAACCCAATGACAAGCCACTTAATGATGAAAGCATTTCCACCTCGTTCCAGAACACGGGGGACTGTGTCTCAGATCCGCCTCCATTACCTCTTAGGG
The DNA here is from genome assembly GCF_009762305.2 of Zalophus californianus. Classification (NCBI taxonomy): domain Eukaryota; kingdom Metazoa; phylum Chordata; class Mammalia; order Carnivora; family Otariidae; genus Zalophus; species Zalophus californianus. The sequence goes on from NC_045608.1 coordinate 2,160,445, forward strand.
GGCCCGAAAGGAAATCCCCACTTCAAAATATTTTCCAAATTAAAGTGTCTAATGATCAATTCTGTCAACAAATGCTTTTTCTTTGTCCTGAGCTTGGTGCTGGCATGTTTTCACGAATGGAGTTTCAGTTCCATCTGTAAAGCGCCCGACCCCCCAGGGCTCTTACCATCCCCCCCAACCCGAGCATCCGCTGGTTGTCTTTAATCCTGTTTTCTCCAAAGAGTTCATAAAAGTCAGTTCCCCAAATCTCGGGGTGAAAACAGACCCAAGCAGTCAGGCTATCCATCGCCAACTCGAGGCAAGAGCCCACATAGCTCATCCTGCCGACAGATTCGTAAGGCAATGTGTCTCCATATGTTTCCGGGTGTCTGCTCCCGAGCTGTACAAATTCCCCGTCCACGAGATCATTGTTTCTGCTCTCTCCTGCACAAGGAAACCAGGGATCACCGCACTGCAATGCCCCCTGATCTCCCCTCCCCTGGTTATAAACACACCTACAATGGTACCCGTCTCTTCTTTGGGGAAAAACACGATTCTTCCTTCTCCGTGTCATACCCTCCCCTGGTGCTCTTCCTGCGTGTGCCCATCCTTCTCCCTGCTCACGGAGCACGTGTGTTCCTTCAGGGACCAAACACACCTCCACCTGCCCCTGAGCTCAACACCCCTCCCTCCACGCTGCTCTCCTCCCAGCTGCTTCCCTCCTGCTGGGGCAGCCCCTGTGCCTCTCCACCAGCCCACCCGCCGCTGGGACGAGCCTGGTCTCCGCCCCCAGTGTTCGCTAACAAAACCCAGGCTTGAAGCCCCCGATGGCCTTCCAGAGACCACATGCTACATTTAAGGTCACCAAGGAGCTTTTGACACTGTGGACCATCCAGCTCTTGAAATGCATCCTTTCTTTGATTTCTAGATGACCCTTCCGCTCATCTGGCTCCTCCTTTTCCATTTCTACCGTCCCGGGACTCTGTTGCCCTGAGTCCCATCGCTGGGCAGCCCAACCTCCTCTGCAGGGCATTCCCGAGGGTCACGCCGACTCCCCTAGTTCTCGGCTATACACTGAATGCCGACTCTGTCGTTCCACCCTGAGCCTTTCCCTGAGCTGATAGCTCATTTCCCAGGCACTTCATGACTATCCTGAACATTCTTCATGAATGACCGTAGACTCCAGTGTCAACAAGTCTGTGGTCAAATTCACTACCCCATGGCCCAAGCCTAGCTCCTCTGGGCTTACCCCCTATGCCAATGACTTCCCACCCTTCTCCAACTGGATGCCATGTCTTATCTCTTTCACCCCTTGGATCTGGATCATTCTCTTGTCTGGACTAGTCTAATAGCCCTTAATCTGTCTCCCAGGTAGAAATTAATTTATTTTCCTTCCAGCTCATCTTTTGTTCCAGGAACAGGCATCAGAATCATTGGGGAGTTTTCTCAAAGAATATCCACCAAGCATTTGCAAATGTGTTCTCTCATTTATGTCCTAACTAAACTTTCAAGGTCGGCACTCTTGTACGTTCCCATTTTATAGGCAGAAGGAGGAAAATCACCTGCCGAAGGTCCCATAGCTGGGACTGGAAATGCCCCAATTAATATGCACAGCATTTGTTCGTTCTTATTCATGTACATTCACAGATTGTGTGCCTATTTATACTTCTATTCCCAAAGCTGTTTATACATTGATTTAAATAAAAGTTCTTCCTTTAGTAAATGAAGCTGCTTAAATTTTACATTTGTTCTTGATGCTAACAGCTTCTGCCCTGTACATCAGGAAGCCAGGCTCATCAAACATGCTCGTGTGATAATACTTCTGATCGAGACAAACCACCTTCAATAAATAAATCATCTTGAGACTAGAAATACATGCATCACAGTGGTTAATTGTTCTCTCCTACTGGGGTTTTCACCAGGATACTCATGTGCATGCGTGCTTGTGTGCACACACACACACCAAACACACACACACACACACACACACTCCCAACCTTTCACCACTTCAAAACTTACAGCTTTATTCATTCCACATAACTCAGATTTCCTTTTTTCCTCATCTTCACTTACAAAATTGTCTATTTTAAAACACATTCCAAGGGCACCGTCTAATGATACACAATAGAGAATCACAGGATTTTTTTTAAATGCAGCTTTAAAGTTTGTGGAATACATTTGAATGTGTTTGCATGTGATGTGGATTTTTTTCTTTGTAATATAAGCTTTTAACTTTTATTGTGCATATATAATATGCAGTATGGGACAGATACAGAAAATTACATAAAGAAAATTTATAGCCTAAAATATCATGACCAAAACACTTGTAGCTACCAAGCAGGTCAAGCATTGGAACTCCATCGGCCCCTTCCCAGACCGTGGGCCCCGGTGTGCCAAACCTCTCTCCAGAAACCACCACCACCTGATCTGGAGGTAGTCACTTCCTGGCCTTTTCCCATAGTTTTATCACTCAAGTGTGATCTCTCAACCCTGCAGTTGGGTTTTGTCCATTTTAATATGCCTCTTAGTCTTTTTTAATACATAGATTCCTCCTTAATCCCTTTTTTCTTCCCTATGTAATTTATTTGGTGAAGAAGCCAGGTTATGTGACATGGCGTGTTCCCATGGTTGGGGTTTGCCTGAAGGCAATCCTGTAGTGTAGTCTTCCATAGTGCTCTGTTCTTTCTTTCCTATAAACTAATAGTTGGATATATAGATTTGATCAGGTTCAAGTTCAATTCTTTTTTTTCAGGGAGACTGCCTCATTGGGTGGTTACCCATCAGAAACACAGGGTGGCTGGTTGCCTGCCTTATTTGTGATGTTAGCAAACATGATCCTCAACACCTAGAACCATGAACTCACCAGAAGTAGCACAATGATGATATTATAATTCTATAATTTTCTTTCTTTCTTAGCTGAAATAATGTCATAAAAAAGGCAGTTTTCCACATCTATTATTTGATTACCCAGTGATGCAGTTCCTATAGGACAGTTGATATGGGATAGTTCTCTGTTTTACCACCAATTTTGCAAATTATGAGTTATTCCAACATTCAACAGCAACCAATTCAATTTCTATAGAATCGTCAAGAACTCATGGATTTAAACATGTTTAGCATGTCTTAATTCACCATAGTTATTTCCCTTGCAATGCTTGTGTTCTCTCACCTCTGGTTAGTGCTGGCCTTTTCAAGTTCGCTTTTGAGATTTTTTACTGGACTCAAGTAGTCTTTGGTAATGTCGCTGCTGTCCGTCACAATAAGACATGCCAGGCTCATCTGCACTTCCCCTGCCCCAGATGCGGGAAAGGCCATCAGTCATTTCTCCAGAAAAGGAAGTCCTGTTTTATTCCTTTGTTTTCCTTGGAAATGGCCTTTCAAGACCACAGTCTGTGCTGGGGGTGATCATTCCTGTTGGTTTGCTCCTTCATTCTAGGCCTTTCAGTGGACAGAGTTGGGAAATACAGGTTTCCATATGTACATCTGTAAAGAAAAATATCTCAAGGGTTCATACTGATCCTTCCAGCTCAAATTCAGGGCTACGGGGTTCTTAATGCCACGTTTCCCATGTCACATGTGTCCCTTGGCTCCCACCACAGTGAGCTGGTTCTCAAGGACGTCCATATGATAGGATCCTGGTTAAAACAGGTGCCACGTTTGCCTTATCCCACGTCACTCACATAGCAGTCTCAGAATAACAAAACCAGTGCCACCTCCCCGAAGAGAGCACAAACGGTTGCATTTGCTCTCCCCTTGCTTTCTGCTTATGACTGTTGTCCTCTACTTACGTGGTCAGAACGGAGAGCAGTTCCATACCACCTCTCCTTCTTGTACCATTCAGCCCATCTTTTCAACAAATGAACACATGTTCATAGCTCACACCAGTTACGTTGGTGTCTCTCCACTTGCGTTGGTTGTCTGAGGCTGGAACCTTACAGATTCTCCAGAAAGACCCACGGGGGTCATCCTGGCTGAGTCTTTACAGGTTCTGTAATCAGTAGGGCTGGGTATAAAATCCTTGGGTTACATTTTCTGTTCTTGAATAATAAATGTTGGCATTTACATATTTGATGACAATTTGATATTTTTCCTTTCATATATAACTTCATATATTTGGTTGTGTTTCCAAAATATTTGATCCTTTTTTAAAAATTCAGTACTCTTAATAGGATGTTTCTTATGGTTAGTTGTTCTGGGCCAAAGTTCTCAAATATGGGGGGTGCCCTTTCAATATAGAGCTCCAGTTTGTTTTTTTTTTAATCTCAGGAAAATTTTTACTGAATTATCATCTCAGTGTTTATTGTCTTCCCTTGTTTAGATTTTATTTTCTGAGGACTTAAATTTTGTGTTTATTGCATCTGTCTTACTTGTTTTCTAAGCTTGTCACTTTCTCTAAAATCTATTTTTTCATGTATTTTTTCGTTTCTTTTTAGTTTTCAAAAATGTCCTTTCCCACTGCCCATCTACAAAGGCACCTCAGATGCATCCCTGCACACTTTCACAGACCATTTCTGATGCCATGATCCTTGTGCTTTTTGTTTATAATTCTTTCCTGCATTCTATCACCTTGCTTCCAAGGTTTCTGGTTTCGAGTTACAGTGTTCCTTTTATATATTTAATCTTGTATCATTTTACTTTAAAAGAGCCATGTTTTCTTCTGGCCTGTGGGTATGTCTTCTTGGTGTTTCACTGTCCAGGGGGTCCCTGATTCTGCCCATTTTCTCACCAACACATGTTGTTTTGTTTGTTTGCTGGGTTGTTTAAATAGTAGCCACCCTAATGGATGTGCAATAATTTGAATTTATCTTGAACTAGGAGCATGTGTGGTTTTAACAACAATAACTAAGGCTCATTCTGGGTCTCGTGTGGCAGCCGGAGGGCTGAGTCTGGACAAGGAGGCGGAAGATCAGTTCCAATACACTATTTGCCCAACTCACCTGGAAGGAGTCGGAAAGTGTCCCCTGGTTTTGGAACCATGAGATGTACTGATCTTATTAAGCAATGACCATTTTGGTGGGGCAGCAGCTGGATGGATCGGAGTGGGTAGAGGTGGAAGTAGGAGGAAAGAATAAGCTCAGGGTGTGGGGCTCTGGCTTTCAGGGCACTTGCCTGGGAGGGTCGGAGGGTAGCCCTCCCATGGCACATCTCTCCTTGGGCACCCTACACACCATCTCCTGTTCACACACAAGCACTGGGAGCTCCAGGTGGGACCCAGGAGGGCACGTGGGGTCAAGACAGCTTTCTAATAATGTCAGACATCACTTCTCCGCACATCCTGCTCACCGCTGCTTAGATTAAGAATCAGCATCCCAGCGAGGACTGGCCAGCAGCCAGCGTGGGGAAAGAGCCTCATGCAACGGGATTTTCTACACCGGGGAGAATTCAGCGAACAGGGCAGTTTCCCTCTTTCAGGGAGTCAGGCTGTGAAGCATGCAGGACAATCCATCTGTTTGCAGACGCGTTCGGTGGCAGAGGTGATGGAGTCCCAGGCAGCTGGTATGTCCTGAGCCATCTGCATTCTTACCACAAACTCAGCAAAAAGAGCTCGGCTTTTTCTCCTCTGACCAAATGAGAGTGAGTTATCATAACAAAAATCACGAGGGATGACCAATGTAATAGCCACAGTGATGTTTTGTGCCATTTTTCTTCGGGGATATACCTATGAGGACCCTTCTCCAAAAGATGAAACAATTCTATTAAGGGGACGGAGCTCACCTTGTACAGTCCTACAATCCCATATATGGAAATCTAAAGATGGGAAAGTGAAGCACCTGCCTATAAACCATCTGATTAACCAACAAGTATTTACCCTGGGACATGAAATGGTTAGTGCCAACCAGAAGCATGTCTCCAAGAGCCCCTTCTCTCCATCTGAAACCTTGTTTCATGTTCTTTTTGCAGAAACGGGTATTGTGCCGCAGGAAACAAGAGCACGTCTTCTCAGATGCTGCCCTCGGATGTTTTCTGGGAGGTGACAAGTGGGCTGTCCGAGATGCGGGATCCCATTTTGCGTGACATGCTGCGGCGTTGATTGTAACCCGCCTGATGTATTAACATTTTCCCAAGGGAAGCGTTTGAGCCGAAAGGACTGTGGGATCTCGCCCGCCCACCCCCTTCATGCTGCACTGCTCGCGCTCGGGGCTCCAGCTTCTGTGTCCCTCCTCGCAAGGCCGCCATGGACCATCTTCACATTGAACTTCGCCAAGGAAGGGGTTGTGCTGTGGAATCAGAAGAGAGATCCCCTTCAGAGAGGGGAGCGGACTTCTCCCCTGGCACAGCCAACGTTTGGAGGTAAGTGTTGTTTGAAGGCTCAAAGAGCTATAAAATAATCATCAGCATCATCCAACTTTCAAAAAAAAAAAAAGAAAGTGGCTTTATTAGCACTGGGATTTTGTTACCTTTATTTGAAAACAGTGTGGTGAGTTGTCAAGCCGCGACTCATTCTTTAATTTAATATATTTCAAGGAGCAAAGAACAGGCTCCATGCACTGTGGCACGATTGTACTTCTGACGTGCCTATTTCTAAACCTCGGGATTTAGATCTTAATCTTGAAAGCACTCCAGACTTCAGCCAGGGCGTCTGCCCTCTGTTAAAATACAATGCAGAGTTTCTGAAATAATTGTGTAGCGATGGCCATTTTTCCTCCATGAAGCATTTTCCACGTGAGGAGCATCCTTTGAAGCCAGGAGCCATGAAGATGGCAGGGGGCAGAGGTGAACTGAGTGTTACAGAAGTTTACATTCCTGGCAGAGGGTGGGTTGCAGAGCGCAGGAGTGAGTCTATTGATATTCAGCGCTTTGACCTGCTAACAATAACCGGGGGCCCGGGGTCACTGCCGCAGCACGTCCCAGCATTCTGTGGCAGTGCAGAGAGACAGACCTTATCAGTTTTCATTTGCTCGGGCGGGGCGGGGGGGGGGGGGGTCGCAGGACTGTCCACGCGCTCACCAGTTGCTCCTGGGGAGGGATGCAGTGCGGAGCGCATGGGACGGGGTCAGTCACAGAAGGCATTCCTACCCATCCCGTACCCCACGTGGCAAGCAATCTTAAGATAATTTGCCTGGAGATTTGCAGCGTGATGGGTGTTTTTCAAAACCTCATGCCAGAAGAGAAAGGGGAAAATTAATAGCGTATCCTGAAGCTGGAATTTTAAAGGGCACAGACAGAGTAAGGCAACACCCTGCTGTTGCTATTTCTTTCTTTGTGTTAAAAAAAAAAAAAAATTGCCTTTCCTGACTTTGAAAGTAGCTACTGCTTTTTTTTTTAAAGGAAAAAAAAAAATGAAAGCCCTACCAACCATTTCTTTTTGACAATGGGGAGCACTTTTCCCCTGGTACTCAACTCATTTTGAATACGGTTCTACCAGTCTTATAGAATACATAGCATGCACGGACCATTTTATTACAGAACATCTAAGCAGACGCCCGGCAGAGGGGAGTGGGTGCGTGTGTGGTGGAGGTGGGGGGGAGGCATCAACTTGTTTATTGCAGGAGGGAGGTCTCCTTCTCACACAGGCTCCAGCTTGTGGTTCGCCTGCTTTGTTCTTCAGCACAACCTCGATAGGAGCCCCGCTTGTGAGATACCACCTGGCTTTGCCCGGGTGTGGGGATGTTTGCCGTTGTGTGTCTTTGACGGCAGAAAGCACAACTCAGAGTGGACCAGAGGCTGACCTGGCTCCCTCCGCAAAGGAGGCAGAGGCCAGAGCACGTGTTGGAGGAATTCCCGTGCGTGCGCTCCCGCGCTCCTGGCCCAGCCGTGTCTGCACTGTGCCTGGGGCTCGTCTGTGTGTGTGCCAAGTGTGAGCATCAGAAGGATCCTTTGTTCCCCTTATGACCTGACCAAGGACTGTACTTGTGTTATGTCTTATGCATAATTAAATATCCAAATATCTATTTTGTTAACGCGGTTCAGGAGGGCTTAGCTTTGAATGGAGAAGTTGGACAGGGTGGCCACCACGGAAGGCCTTGTAGGATGAGCACAGCCCCAGGGGAGGCCGTTCGTGCGGAAGGATGAGGCCCTTCTCCTGAGAGGGGACGCACGGAGGCAAGACCGTCCCCACTTTAGGCTTGCCAGCCGTCTCTCGTCATGCTGGCAGCCTGTTGTTAGACTCTCTCTAAAGAGCAGTGGCCACATGCATCTCCAGCAAGTGCGTGAACTTCCCCCAAGCAGGTGCAGCACCAGTGTGACCGCCGGCGGGCACCAGCACACATGCGTGGGGATCGCGTCTGCTCTTTGCTCAGGTCTTCCTGGGACTTTCATCTCACTTACCCTGCCATGTCGCCAGCCCACTAAGCATATTTTTTGATCTCCGAAAGAGTGGGAATCCGATAGGCGGATGGGCTCATTTCCATGAGCTGTATAAAGTCATTATCCAGATGAGCAAAGGGAAAGGAAGGGAGACCCCGCCGTCGCTCTAGCTGCTCATCACAAGCTTGGGATGGACGAGGTTCGTGGCGTCAAGGGCATCAGATCCAACGGCATGGAACCCATCCGTGGGGAGCCGTGGCAGAAATGACCACAGAGATTGTGGGGGCGGGGAGGGAGGGACTCCTCTACTTCCACCTCAGCAAACACACGGCACACTCTCTCACGCACACACGCATGCACACACGCTCACACGCACGCACGCGCACACGTGCACACCGGCATGCACGTACTGTCAGACATATACACCCACACCCACACCCACTCTCGGTCCCCTCCCCTCCCCCCGTACGATGCTCCCTGTCTCTACTTAAGCGTCCTTGCTCACACCTCCTGTTCCTCTGTGGAGCGCACCCACTTGGAGAGGATGGAAGGAGGTGACAGGCACATTGTCTGCTTCTGTTCACGACTTGACTTGGGGACCCCACAACAGATGCTCTGGTCAGATTGCAAGCAAATTAAACGTGCTTGTGCCCGGAGCCTGGAGGATGAACTACACGACCTCAGCTTCTAGATGTGGTCTTATATGAATTTATATATGTTTTTTGAAATAAAAAAACTGAGTTAAGAGCCGACTTTTCTGAAGAGCAGTCTAATCAATTACTAAATAAAAGAAAGTCCTTCAACTAGCCCACGATTTCCTCATCCACCTTTTTGTTTATTTATTTATTTTGATTTCTGGATGGGAGATAAAGCAAGGTTTTGCTTTCCTGCCTCCTCTTCGGCTTTTTTAAAAACACTGCTGAGCACCAAAGCCGATTCCTCGTCTCAGAAAGAGCCGGCATGTGAGCTCCGGAGGAGGGAAGCCCCGACCTGCCCGTCTCCTGGGCGCTGGCCTCTCACAGAATTTTCTTCTTAATTTTCCTTGTTGAAAGGAAGGAGTGGTCCTGGTGCTCAGATGGTGTCACTGGTACCCCCAGCCGAGCGAGAGTAATTATTCCCACTCGGGGTGGCTTTGATACGGTTCTGAGGGCACAGCCTTTGTTCTGCTGGAGTTATCTTCCTCATTAGGAAATGAAAAAAGATGGCAGATGACAATACCATGAAGGGACCAGGGAAACACCTACACGTTATCCACCTTTAAAACACGGCCAATCCTCCGGCCCGAGGAGAGCGATGTCAGCATGGCAGGGCAGACTCCAGGCTTGGCGTGGGTTCCCAGGAGCCAAGGAGAGCAGGGATGTAAATGCATGGGATTAATCCACATGATCCAACCTGCAGGGAGGGTTCAGGTATCTGAGACGGGCTGAGGGTAGCCTGGGTGGCTTCTGGCTTTTCGGGGGGTGGTACAGATCCTGCCTTTCCCTTGCAGTTCATGAAGTCAGGGCTTGAGAACCAGGGGCGTAGCGGGGTTCTCCAGCTGGTGAGACAAGCAGCTGGGTCTTGTTGGACGCTTTCCTAAGTTGGGTGCTGTGGGCTGAATGGGCCCCGACATGCATTTGGGGGCTCCCAACCCCCGACACCTGACAGGGTAGCCCTGTTTGGAGATGAGGTCTCTCAAGAGGCGACTGAGGTTAGTGGAGGCTGTTAGGGTAGGCCCTCATCCAAAAGGACTGGGTCTTTGTAAGAAGAGATTAGAACACAGGCTTGCACGGAGGGACGACCACGTGAGGACACGGGGAGAAGGTGGCCATCTGCAAGGCGGGAAGAGAGGCCTCAGAGGTCACCACCCTGGCTGATGCCTGGGTCTCGGGCTTCAGCCTCCAGAGCCGTGAGAATAAACGTCTGCCGTTTGAGCCACCCAGCCTGTGGCAGCCCAGGAGGGCGGCCTGGGCACACACATACGGCAGGGGACTGGAAGAATTTAAATCCACATCTCTTGCCCTTTGAATAAAAGAAAGCATCTCTCATCCCCCAAACCTCTGAGGAACTTTACCTCCGAGGCTGCAAAGCAATGGCCTGTAAACTCAATATGACATCAGCAGCTCCTGAATTTCAGGGGGAGAAATTTTCGGGCACAAGGCCGCCCCGAGGCCGGAGCCCCGTTCTCTGCGTGAGAGCCTCTGTCGAGTGTGGGCACAAAGACGTGCAGACAGACGTGTGGGTTTACGACCCGCGTGCAGGGAGGACCCGCTTCTCGGGGCCACTCCACGCACCTTGATTCTGAAAATATTTTCAACGGGATTTTTATTTGTACTCTTGCTGCAAAGAGACCCACTTGTTCCTTCCCTCTGATTTCTGATTCTGCCACGGGCACTGTAGGAATGAGAGCTCTGATAAGAGAAAAAATCTGGGCCAGGAATTAAATTACTGCTTTTAGACAAACATCCATTCTATCTCCGATTCTAATGCTAATTACATTTGTGGATCAAAGACCATTCCTTCAAGTTTTGCTTCTGAAAAATAGGGGGAGATTTTACTTTCTCGTTTGATATTTTTATGAGACTTGATGGGGCGGGGGAGGGGGACGGGGTGGGGGGTCTGGGGAGGGAGGCCCCTCCCACGAGGACCGGGGGGAGCATGGAGGTTCCCCAGAGCAGGCTTTGGGTCAGATTCACGTCCCGCGTTTCTTCGTTCCCTCCGTGACTGCCCGCTAGACGCGGCAGGCTGCGTGCGTCCTGTCTTGGCTGCGGAGGCTTCTAGACGCGGTGGGGAGGACAGACAGAAGGCGGGACGTGAGCCAGGAGCCGGGAGCAAGGGCCGATGCACAAAAAGCCGCAGAGGACATGGCTGTGTGGTTCCAGGTCTGTGACATTCTGGAGAAGGCACAGAGACAGTCAAAGAGTTGGGTGGCTGGCAGGGTCTCGTGGGGAGGGACGAAGAGGTGGACCACCGGGCTTTAGGGCAGAGGGAGGACTCTGTGCGCTAATGTGCAGGCGGACGCGTGACGGGCATTTGCCCACAGCCGCCGAATGTCCAACACTAAGAGTCTGTGGCCTGAGGCCCATGTGGTAGCTGCTCTCGGGTGGGGGGGGGGAGTGACCACCGGCGAAAGACGGGAACGGTGGATCGGCCTCACAGGCCAGCGCGCAGAGGGCCTCGCACGGCGGAGGGGAGGCAGGCACTGGCGGAAAATCAGGCCTGGGTGGAAATCTCAGAAAGCCCACTTCCGAAATCAACAACAGCTAGGAAGAAAGAAGGTGGCACGGGGGGGGGGGCAGGGACGCCCCGGGGAGGTCACAGCCGGACGCCCCGCCGATGCGCCTCAGTAGGTGTGTTCACGTGACGGCACCCGGGCTGGCGGCGCCTGGTTTGTGGGCTCGGGTGTGCAGGGTTCTTTCTCCCTGTCTCCCCGCTTCCTGTTTGCACCCCTGGATGGGATTCAGAGAGCTTCCCTCCTAGAGAAACACCCAAATCAAGTCCTTCCCAACAGAGGTGACCCCTGTGATAAAGGAAAAGGTGGCCGGAAGCAGAGGGGACAGCCAGGAAGGCTTCACAGAGGAGGTGGCAGTGCAACCGACCCCAGGACGACGAGAATCGGGTCAGCACTGGAAAGTCCGGGCCAAGAGCGCTGCAGACACACGAAGGAGCAAGGGCCACGGTCTGAGGCCTGGATGTTCCAGAAAGCCCAGGGTGTGAGCACAGGGAGTGTGAGGGGAGGTGCTCATGGGAATTTCCTGGTTTGGGTTCCAAGGTTCCTGTGTTCCGGGCAAACAAGACTGTGGTCACCATAACCGCGTGGGGGCCAGCTCAGGGAGGAACGCGAAGGCCCTGGTAAGGGCTGTATTTTACTTCAACCAGGAGGCCCCTGGACCGCAGGTACCGTTCACGATACCCGCCTGTGGTTCCGGCCTCGGGAGGAGCCGTCCCAGAGCCGCGCTCAGCCGGCAGCACGCTCGGAGCCGGGCCGGGGCAGCCGGTGCGCAAACTGTGCCCTGCAATCCTCCCCACGTGTCCCCGGCAGCCACGCGCTCACTGGGCCAGCCCCCGCTGGGTCTCCATCCCGATGTGCCGCTCACTGGCCCTCACTGGCCCGTGTGCCACCTTCCCCCTGGATGCCAAGGAGAGCCTCGGCTCACGCTGCCCGCCCACGCCCAACGCGCCCGGGGCGCAGAGACCTCTCACCCACGACACCTGCTTCTTGTCTCTCTGAGCGGCTGGGACGGCACGGGGGGGACGCAGTCACGGTCTTGGGTGGTGTGGTCGCCGCATGAACAAATCCATCACCTTCGATTCCGACAAAGCAAAATCCTACACATGCGTCCCAGTCCTGGAACAGGGCTCCGCTTCCATAACATGCTCCAAAGAAAACCTGGCCTTTCCTTCTATGCCTTCCAGGTACTGACGGAGCATGATGCCCCGTATCACACGGCGCCATCAGCTCTTCCCAGGTGAATGGGCTCTGACGGCCGCGCGGCCCCCTCTGCACCCAGACTGAGCTGCCCTCGCCGCGGTCCTCACGGTGCTCCCGCGCTCCGCCACCTCAGCACCAGGAGCGTGGTGTCTCCTGCCCCACGCGGCTTGCGAGCGTGCGTGGATTTCCGTAAAGACGCTAAGTCGCTAAGTGGGGCGGCTCGCATTGAGCTCCCACATGTTAAATGGCTGTGTGTCGTGGATCGGCGACAAGAGAAGACACGTCTCCGCTTTCCTCGCGTCCCGAGAATTTTATCTGACGGATTTCTAAGCGTCAGACGCTGTGACACGGACGCAAACACCATCTGCACAACGGGGACCTCCACGTCCACAGAGCACGGTGTCGCTCTCTAATGGAGACCTGTGCGTTTCTGCCGACAAACACGAGACTCAGGGGGTCATGTTTGGTCTTTCCTTTGGGAGCCTGGTGTTCCGGATGTCAGCAAATATCTCAGACCGATTCTCGAGTTCACAGACCCTTCTTTGGTGCCATGCTTTCTGCTCTTGTTGCTGCTTTGGGTAAATTAAAAACCGTAAGGTGGTGATGACAGTGAGTGTAGGAAGAGGGCAAGAAGGTGGTGCTGGGCCTGGGCGGGATCTAATCTAATCTAATTGCAGGACCATAGAAGTGTGACCACTTCCAGTTTGCAAATGTGGCAACTGGGCTGGAATCATAGCTCAGCCCGGTCTACTTCCAAAGCTCGTGTCCCTCCTTCCTCTGAGCTCCCCTGCCCTCGGCGTTGGCTTGGCGTGACCGAGTTTACCGGGAGGAGGTCCTTCCAGCAGCCCGTCTGAGGGACCAGGACGCAGGGTCTGTCTTGAGTTTGCGATTACACAGCACGGCCATTGCTTCCGTGAGCCGGATGCTGGAGATGGTGGGGGTGGGGGGGAAGTGCGTTAATGCAGGATTCCTATCCCGGCACTGGAAGGGAATACGAGGGAAACAACGCAAAACCAGGCAATTCGGGGTAATCGGTGCTGGCTCCTCTTCCAGTTTCAGGAGCTGTGCTGAGACCACGGGGTTTCACTTCCCACCCCCCCTTAACCGATCACGCGCCAACACAGGAAACCACAGGAAAACCTCTGAGTCCTCCAAACAACATTTCCCCCAATTTGATATATTGTCAATTGAAAGAATGATCCTAAGAAGTGTTGTCCCCGGGGCTCCGTCCTTGGTCGTGGGCTCATTCCAAAGCTGCACCCCCAGGCTGTCCCCATTCGGCATGAGCTCAGGGACCACGGTGGTGCCAGAGCCCCCCACCCGGATGTCCCTCAGGCACCAGGCTCTGAGAATCTGCATCTGAAGGCGGGTCCTCCCGTGCCTTCCCTTTGGGGCTGGCACCTCCATCCGCGCAGGCTGACAGCAGACCCTGGACACTCGACCTCCCTCTTCTCCATCCTCCCCCCTCCCATTCAATTCACCAAACCCTCCATCCCACACGGGGTCCATGGCCTTGCTTGGTGCAAACGTGGACGTTTATCAGTGTGAGTGACCACGTGATATATCTACCTGCTTATGTCCCAACCGGCCTGAGAGCAACATGGGGGCTGAGGACACGATTTATTTCCCCTTTCAACCCGTTATCCGTAGCAGCACCTGACATATTTGCCGGGTTACCTGTTGAATGACTTGCAGAAGCAGAGTGCCAGCCAAGCAAGAGCCGCAGTGAGTGCGCAAACAGAGGCAGAGGGGGACCTGACGAACAGCAGACGTTTGGCCGTGTGCTGGGCTCCGCCGCAACCAACGGCTCTGAGCGGGGCTCTTGCAGGCCGCTCTCCGGCTTCGGGTGGGCACCGGCCGCCTTCGGCGATCTCGGTGGCTGGACGCCTCCCGCATCTCTGCCCTCATGTTCCTGCGGCCTGTCGTGTGCATGTCCGTGTCCAAGCGGTCTCTTCTCGTAAGGACGGCGGAGAGACCGGATGGCGGCCCACCCTCGTGACCTCATCTTAGCGGACTCTGGTATTGGGGGGTGGCACTCAGTGGAATTTGGGGGGGAAGGGACACGCTTCCACACAATCCAGTGTGGAGACATTGAGGAGCCCCCAGCCAGAAGAACTCTGGACGCAGAGAGCCCCTCAAGAGGGCAGCGCTCCTTCGCCTCAGCCGGAGACGGACTGTGTCCGAGCGCGGGGCCAGGCCGGTGAGTGATGTGCCGGGAGCCCTGTGGGGCCTCAGCCCCCACCACGCAGCGAACCTTATGTGCCGGCTGATGCGTGCTCATCAAAACACAGTTCTGAGAACGTTGACAACTAATAACCAAGTATAATTGGGGGGAGACTCCTCTTGGTAGAGTCACTCCGCCAAACCAATGAAGGATAAAGGACACAAGGGAATCTTGACATTCGCGCGGCCCCTGCTGCTGGGGTCACGGGTCCAGGCTCCGTGCACGGCAGCCCCTGGGGTCAATGCCGTGTGCCTCCTGGTGGAAGAGCACCCCTCCCCACAGCTCTCGCCGAAAATCCAAATCACACCTGATCAAGCCTGGCGACTCAGTTTCCGACCTACAGGATGCACACAGGACGGGGAAGAGCTTTAACTCCGCCCTGATGGCGGGATTGACGAGCCCGCACCAGCAAGGATTGCGAGGCGCAGAAACCGGATTTTCCCACGTGTGCGGATGAGAAACACGGGGAGTCTTTGGAGATGAAAGGAGATTTAAGGAGATCACCCCCGGGGCAAGAGTGTGGCGCTGTTTTGGCTCCTGATTCAAATCATCACGTCAAAAATTAAAAAAACAGAACCATGCAGATACGGTTGGACTCCACAGATGTACATGAGACGGCTGGAAATCTGAACAGGGACGGGAGTCTGACGCTGTCAAGGACATCCCACTCTATTCACATCATGGGATCACGGTCCCTGTTTTTTACGGATACCCTGCTGTATTGATGGGTTCAGGAAAAGGAGGTCTGGGATCTGCTTCAGAATAATCCAGGGAAGGGGAGGGACCGAGGCGCAGGTGGGGGCAGCCGGCCGCGAGATGGCGCGGGGCCCACCTGGGAGATCCAGGACTCTCCCTACTTGGGGTCAGGTGACTCCCGCCGCTGGCCCCAATGCCCTGTGTGACCTCAGGGACCCGCGGGCTCCAGGGGGTGGGGCGGGGCCGTCTCTGGGCGGAGTCGTAATTAATTATTCCGCCCTCGACAAGCATGTGGTGGGGGATGGCCCACACTGCTTTGTGAGCAAACAAGGAATGAAAAATTTCTAGGACACACCGGTTGCTTTCTCCTTCTGCTGGACGCCATCCAGCCAAGCTCTGTTTGCAGACTTCGTAGATTCGAGGACTACTTCACCAGATACGGCGAACCGGGAAAGTCGCAGTGGGGAAAGCACTCTCTGTAAGGAGAAGGCGCAACCGGAGGGACCCGAGCCAGGCCTCCCTTCTGCACGCCGGTTTCTGGCAGCGTGGGACGGCGGCCTGAGGGAACTGTGTCCTTGGGAGGTGAGGCCCGGGGACAGAGGGGTATTAGCTTTTCCCTGGGTCCCCATCACCCGTTCCAACCATTGCTCTTCCGCTCCCGTGTGAAATTTCATACTCCTCTGATGTGTAATGCCGTCCCCTGGGCAGTCAGCGTGGCCGGAGGCTGCCAGCGGATTCTAGCTGCAGCCTGTACCCGGCCAGGATGACCCAGGATCAAGGACGGGTCAGGAGCACGGATCCTGCAGAGTGGGCGGAGAGCGGAGGCGGGGTGGGCACAGGGGACCAGCCAGCCCCGAGGTCCTGGAGCTCCTTGAGCTCACCGAGGTGACGGCATGACGGGTGGGAGCGTTTTGTAGTTCAGGTCAAACCAGTGCAGAGGGCAGATGTTGAGGCCACCAAGCCCAGTGCCCGCAGTATGTGGTCACACCTCCGCCATCTCTCAAGCTCCCTTCAGTCGCCCCCACTCCCCGACCTTCCTCTCTGCACTGGGGTGAACACTGGCCCCCAGCATTCATGTCTACCCGGAGCCTCAGAATGCAACCTCAGTGGGAAATGGTGCTTCTGCAGACGTAAGGAGTGACCATGAGCTCCTACTGCCTGAGGGAAGGGCCTACATCAACGTGCGTGGTGTCCTCATCAGAAGGGGAGAGGCGAGGGACCCCTCGCAGAGGGTGCCAGAGATCTCTGTTGCTCGCTGTGCCCAGCGATGCGTCTGTGGGCTGGTGGAAGCCAGGGGTGCCCAGCACCGCCGGAGGCTGGGCCTCAGGCCTGCAACAGATCCCTTCTTGCGCCTTCAGAGAAAGCCGGGCACTTCCGACACGAGCTTTCTGACTTCTGGCCCCCGGAACTGTGCGAACACAAGTTTCTCTTTTTTTCAGCCACCCAGGGTGTGGGTGATTCTTACGATAGCTGGGGGAGCTGCACCCTCCACCTGCCGGGTCCCCCGCGGCCTCGGGGGGCTTCACCAGCCTGTGGACGGCCCCACCAACAGTCCCAGCCGGAGACTCTGCACCCCCTCTCGCTTGGTCACCCTCACCAGGGGACACGCCCTGAGTCTGACACCCCTGCAATCAGCTCAGCTCAGAAACTCGCAAGTCCGACCACACCCCCTCCCCTCACCGCCTCGCACCGTGTTTCTGGGGGCGAGTGCTAGGCAGGCTTGTAGGAACATGCAGGAACGGGGCGCATAGGAATGGGGCCCCCATGCTTCTCCACCCACACGTCCACTCCCTTTGTCACTCGAGTGACGTCTTCTTCTGGACCTCTGGAGTCCAGGCTGGAGGGACTTGCTGTGGACAGCAGGATGGGTACACGGGACAGCGTGTTCCTTCCAACGCGTGACAGGCCTGTGTGTCTGCACTTGGTCCCCGGGCGCCGTCAGCATGAGAACACACACCTGCTGGGGCTGAGCCAGGTCCAGCCAGGTCCCCAAACAAGGCCACTTAACCCTCAACCACCCCGCCAGGGAGCCGCCAGCACTGGGCCAGGTCACCGAGGTCTGCAGGCTTGCGCTCGGCACCTCACGGGAATGGCTGACGGAGACATTTGTCCAGAACACAGCTTCTAGCCTTGCCTGTTTGAATACAAGCATTTCTTCTGAATTCCTTGTCCCCTTGTTGGCCTGCACCCCATCGCTGGGCCAATGGTCCAACCACATGCCATTGGTTCTATGAGGTGTGTTTTTTGAATCAACATTGTTGCTATCAGGATGCGTTTTTCAGTGTTTTGATGTGTTCTGTGTCCAAGAGCAACGGCGATGCATCTGCCCTTCCTGACGCGGCCTGGTGAGACAGAGCCCTAGCGGGGACACTTGCAGAACCGCAACCGGCAGCTCGAGAGAACCATAGAGCCAACGGTGGAGAGCTCTTTCCAGAAAGCAGCGCCATTACCGCCTCGCTGTGGTCCGCCAGAACTGATAGGATGTTGGATGCCAGAGGCACTTCCGGAAGGAACATCTTAAGAGGAAAATACTAAGAATTAAAGAGAAAACATTTCGATATGGACGGAAAGTGTACTGAGGAGAAGACTCTATTCTTCCGTTCACGGAACATGTCAGGGTGGCCTGGATATTAAACTGCATTGCTTCAGTCTGGTTCATTCTCTGCATAAAGGAGGTGAGATTATTAAAAAGGGGGGGCAGGCAGCCTCACCCATGGCTTGTGACCACCTGCTGTCCCCAGGTGTGGGAAAACCTGAACAGTGATGATTCTGGCCTCAGAATGAGGAGTTGGAGTCTGAATGCAGAAGTTTGCAAACACCTTAACGGATTTATTCTGCGTATGCCTTGCCTCTTGCAGTGCAGAGAGCTATGCGGTATGAATGTTGGCGTCTACATCAGTTGGCAAGAGCGCCTTCCATATGCAGGCAATATGCATACGATGCAAATTCCGAGTGATAAAACAGCACCAAACCATAACGTAAGCGTCAGCCTAATTTCTTTCTTAAAGGAAGACAAAATAATGGCAGGTCTTACAAGTGACTGCCGATGCCCCAGAGGGGAGGAGACACCGATTCCCTTGGAGTGCCCCACAGAGTCGAACGGCCACCGTCATCCTGGGTGCGTGGATGCTGTGGGTGGCGTCCCTCTGCGACCTCACCCGGCCGCTCGCCCCTCCGTGTGATTTCCGGGGAGCCGGCAGTCCTGTGCACGCTCTACACAACCCCTGGCGGCTTTGCTTCTTCCCCTCGTTTGGTCCGTGAGGAGTGAACTCTCACTTCCTCCGCTCCTGTTCTGACCCACACACCTGTCACTCCCTTGGGGGGCACGGCAACCCCAGCCTCTGCTGGCTCACCCCAAACACCCGGACTCATTCTTGACATCAAATCCCACATCCAGATGCCCCACCAATCCGTCAAAATACGGTCAACACCCAAGCCCGTGTCCCCAGCCCCACGGCTCGTGCCCCGTGTGAGCTGTCCAAACATCCGTCAAGCGTCTTGCACCTTCCGCTCCTGAACCCTCAAACACCCCCGTCCTACTCAGTGGTCACTGAGGCTCAGTCTGTGCGACCCCGTCCCCACCGTGGCTCTATCTCCTGTCCTTCACCCTCACATTCATCCTGCTCCAGCCGTGCTTGGTGGCTTTGTTGGAGCCGCCAGGCCGCCCCTGCCCCAGGACCCTTGCACTGTCTGATCTGTCTGTCTGGAGCACTCTTCTGACACGGTCAGGACTCACATCGCCACTTCCTTTCGGATTTACTCCGATCCCACCTTCTCCTGGCTTCTCTTTGCAAACTTCTGTGGAAAGGTAACACCTGGCCCCATTTCCCTGCTCCCTCTCCTTGTCACTCAGCACCCACCGATAACACCCTACATGCCCTGCCCTTCCGAGAACGTGAGCTCCGTGGTAGCAGGGCTGTGGGCTCCTCTCCCCGTGCCTGGCTCACGGTGGGCGATCAGTAACTTCCTGGGGTAAGTTTATAGAATGAATTTGCTTCCTCTTCTGTCCCCTCCTGGCTCGTGCACAGTTTCCTCGAAACAGCCTCCTGGACCCCAGCCCCCTGCAATAGCACTTGCCACAGCGCTGCCCTGGTTCCCACCACTCACACGCCCGTGTTCTTCCCCAGTCGTCTGCCCCTGTGACCTAACACAGTACAGGCTGCTGACACAGCCTGGGTGGCAGCCCTCTCTGGCCTCATGCGCCTGCCTCTCCGCCCCAGGACGGGCAGCTCCCAGGCACAGGCGCTCGGCGGAGAGCCCTGCACACAGCGGGGACCCCTGCACGTGCCCGGAGTGAGCGGGACGGACACCCATGCTCCTCCCCACCTGGACCCCGGGCTGTCGCCCGCACCTTGGAGTTCCTCCTGCGCTTTCGAGATCTGTGCTCCACGGACAGCAAGTATTTGCCGAACTGAGGTAAGTGCCAGCGTTTTTGCCACCAGGGCCCTTTTCCAACAGTCCCGTTAGGGCCCTTGCCCTCACCGCCCCATAGACACCCTTCCCAGCACCTAAGCGGGTCCCACGTCATGCCTGTCTCCGCGGCTTTGACAACGCCTTCAGGACTACGAATGAGCACTTCAAGAGGGTATTATAAATTCAGACGCGTCTACGGGGCTTTCAAGTGTCCCAGCAGGAACCTCTTCCTCGGCAGCCTGGGGGTGGAAGGCTTCCCCACCTTTCCAAAGTGGCTCCTCCCACCGCATTATCCTGGCCTGAAGTTAAAGACGGGGAAGGAGGAGGGAGGCCGCCTGGTGGAGCCTCCAAAGGCCCCTCCGTTTTTTCCGCTGCCACATGGTTTCACACTGTCTCCGGCTCATCTCACAGGGGCATCGAGCCCCGATTTTGTTGCCCAGACACCGCAAGCTACGGAAGCCCTAATCGTTTCAGTGCCAGAGAAAAGCTAAAGCGGGTTAGCTGGGAAAGGGAAGGAGCGGGGACACAAGACTGGAAACGAGCGGCGAGCACGAGCCGGGACCTGGGGATGTGCGCGAGAGAGGGTTTGCGGGTTGCCCGCGCCCCACGCGCGGGAGAACCTCTCCTGCTGGCGACACGCGTGGCAGGGAGCGGGGCCTGGCCCGGAAATGCTCACAGGGCAGCCCTGGCCGTGTGTCCTGCCTGGTCCTCGGATCAGGGCCTCGCTCTGGCCGCTCGGTCTCCAGCTGCCCCTCCAGCTTAACCATCCCCTGGGGGCCCCCTTTCTGTTTCCTCAGACCCTTCTCTCCCCTCCTGGAAAGATCCTGCTCATGTCTTTGTTGACTTGGTCACTTTCTGCAGCCCCAGTGGGTTATAATCTCTGTGTTCAAAGGGGCCTGTCTTGTACCCAGAACAACACACGCTCAGGAGCGGGACGGTGGGCGGCATCCACACAGCCACTCCGCCAGGGCCTGATGCAACGTCCGGTGTTGTGGCCTTGGTCCCTCTTCAGCCCATTGTGCCCACAGCCCGGGGGGGCGATCTCCCGCTGCGTGGGCTCACACATCACTTCTCCGCCTCCCTCCTTCCAGAGCCTTCTGTGCTGAGGTTTATTGCGACAAATCCTAGATGCTTCAGGTCCGAGATGAGAGACAGGCCGTGAGTCAACTCTTGGGACCGTGCCCCCTGCTTATATTTACAAGGTGTCTTTTAAACGTCCTTAACCCCACGAAGGGGTTCCAACACGAGTGACTTGGCTGGACCGGTGTCTCCGAGCCAGTAAGAATCCCTTTCTATTGAACAGAATATTTACAGAGGAAGCGCACACTTAGAGAGACTTTGACATACGTGCAAAAACCAAGCTTGATGCCTCTAAAGTGACCTTCCCTCCGGCCACTGGTTATGGGATCGACAGGCTCTGTGTGCACCCCCCGCGGTTCTGAGCTCTCTGGGGCTTGCTGGTGGGATCCCGTTAGCCTGCGAGCAGGGAAGGACCCCTTCACAGCGACAGTTTTAGCTTAGAAATCATTCCGGTCGCCCCGGGGGGGCCAGCGGTCCTCAGATACCTTTTCCTTCACTGCATGCACACACTCTCACACGCTCACACACGTTCACACACACTCCCACACGCTCACACATGCTCACACACTCACACACAATTACATTAGTGGTCGATATTTGAATATTAGGAGCCAGGGCCCGACTAGGGGAAGTGAGCAGAAGCCTGGGGCACAGCACCACCGGCGGCATCTGGTCTGAGGGTCTGCAAGGGCACGGTTGGCCCTCAGAGTGCGTGCTCCCCAAATCTGGCAGCCCAGTCACCTTGCTTGCCAGCCCCAGACAGACCCCCTGTTTGCACATTCAGTTTCTTTCAAGAATTCAGACACTGTGACCACACAGGGCCAGCATTCCCAATGAACCCCAAGGCTGGATCCGAGGCAGAAATGGCCCTCGGAGATGGAGCATGGGCCACGGTGTGCCCTTGGATCTCACACCCAACACCCCTCATTTCTGGTAGGCTTTGGAAACCTTGTGCCCTCTCCTGAGGTGTTTTGCACACACCTCAGTACACATTCCTCACAGAGGAGCACTTCCCTTGAAATGCACCACAGTAAGACCGGGGAAGCCAAAACCATTATCAGTAATTCATTAATATAAAATAACTGACCCGGTCTGTGGTCAGTTTGTTCAAGTACAACTTCTGTAAACTATTATAGGTTCTCCCACCATTTATACATCATATTTTGGTCTTACCAAAATGACCCATAAAAGAGAGTAACAGGAAACACAGAGATTGAGACATTTCGGCCCCTGAGGCCTCCCACCCACCCCAGACTCGCTTTCACTGCCTGTCCCACAAACGTCATTAAGATTTCCCTGTGTCCAGTTTTCCAGCTCTGAATATTCATACAGGCACATGAACATACGCTTATCGTTCCGTACGAACCCCTACCGGGCTCTGCTTGCCATTGGGCTCCTCACTTTCTCCCAGTCCGTGCGTCCGTCCTGGGGACTTTTCCACGGGAGCGTGAGGAGCACGGCCGCCCTGCCCCTCGGCCCCGCGCCACCCGAGAGTGCATGGGCACGCTAGCTAACCTCTCCTACTTGTCTGGTTCTCTTTAATTCTGTGCTACTCCCCAAAATAATGGCAGGAACATCTTCATGCACAGATGCAAGTGTTTCTGGAGGCTCGCGTTCTGGGGATCACTGCTGAGCGTGCAGAAATAAAATTTGCACCTGCCCACCGAGGGTGCAGGCCATACAGCAGCGGGACTGCCCTTCAGGTGGACCATGAATCAGCCCCACTCATCGTCTTTACTGTGTAGGGCCTCTGACCAAATAATGTTTTCAGTAATTTCTACATCTCCGGTACTGGCATGAAGTCACAGTTTACTTATGAGCTTTCATAAAGTGCTTCTGGATCAACAGCACCAGTCTTTCCCATTAGGAATTATTTTTTATAGCACCAGGAGGCGGGGACAGCCAGCCTATTGCTGGGGAAAGCTTGAGAAGCACAGGGTCTGGAGGCCTGGAAGGTGGTGAACCAATGACCTAGGACAGCTGCTTGGTCACCCCCCGAGAACGATCGCTGGAATGGGGCAAAGCCACGTTTGGAAGAAGTCATCAACAACGGTCTCAAGAAGCAAGCATGTTACCAAGAAAGGTCACAGAGTCCCGCCTTTTGAGTTTTTGGTGAAAGTCACTGTGTGTCGAGGGGGCACTTGGTCCTGTTCAAAGGCAGCGGCACAAGCTGAGCAACCTGCGAAGGCGTCTTTGGTCTCCTGAGTCTTGATACTTAATCTGACTTCCTAAATACAGAATTCTCCTTCAGAATATTAGGTTCGGTGTGGCACGCTTGGGTTTCATGCTCTCAGCCCTCCAAGATCGCCTCTGTTTCTGGAAAACAGCACCGTGCTCTTCTTGAGAATACCTTCTTTCTGTTAATATTCTCTCCCCTTGCCTCTTTCCTAAGACATTCACTCACCACCCCCGAATCATTCCGACCTTGCTTCCTAACATTAATCTTTCATTGAAGGTGTGGCGCCCGAAGATCCGGTGGTCAGGAAATCAGGGAGATTCGTGTCTGCGGCAGCAGTGTGAATACTACCTTCACGGGGCAAGTGCCTGCACACTCGCCGTGTTTCCTGGTCCTCACCTTTAGGAAGGCTGCCTAATAACCGGAGAGTCAGATGCAAGCCAGGCAGCCTCTCCCTCCCCGATGGATGGTGGGGTGAAGAGGCGAAAGCAAGCCAGACACTAATAGAAAATCCCCCGGGGCCGCGAGGGCACTTGCAAAGGGGCTGAGGAAGTGGGTCAGGAGGAAGGCACTGCTACCTCCCGTGGAGTCATTGTGGCAAAAATAGCTCCGAGGAGCCTGCTTTCACGCTCGCACCTGCCTGTTCATTCAGACACGGCGAGCCACAACTCCAAGGAAGCGCCTGGAAATGAGATGCTGCTGGTCCCCACGCAACATCAGATTGTGAGTCAACTGAGAGCGCTCTCAAGTTCTCGGATGTGACTCTGCAGGGTTGTGGTTGGGCTTGTTTGTTTGTTTTTAACTGTATTGCTTTGTTTTTTGCTTTGCCTTGTTGTGAGATGGCCTGTTGTGTCGGTTTGCAAGAAGGGGACTGCGCCGTAACTGAGATTTCAGGCCAAAGGGCTCAAAGACCGAATAAGGAAACCAAAAGAAGTCAAGCCAAACCAAATGGGAATTGTCTTGTCCATTGAAAAAACTTGTAGAAGATTCTCGTTCCACCAGAAGAGCTGCCTTCCTTTTGGCTTCTCTCGCTAAAGAACGTCACCTTAAGAGGAATATTGCCAAGTACAATGGGCTGTAGGTTTGTGTCCTCCCCAAATCCATGTGTTGCAAGCCTAATTGCAATGTTGGTATTAGGAGGTGGGGCCTCCGGGAGGTGATTAGTCATGAGGGTGGAGTCCCCAGGAATGGGATCCTGCCCTCCTAAGAAGAGCCAGCTTGCCCTTCTTCTGCGGTGTGAAGCCACAGGGAGGGGACGGCCCTCTGTGAAGCAGGAAGAAGGTCTCACCAAAGATCCAGATGGTGCCGGCACCCTGATCTCGGGCTTCCAGTCTCCAGAACTCTGAGCAATGAAGGCGTGTGGTTTAAACCGCTCAGTCTTGGGTCATTTATTACAGCAGCCTGAGCTGACGAAGGCAGCAAGAAAGTGAGTTGTCGCTCTCCCACGTAAACGCCCGTGTCGATGAGTCCTTGCCCTCCACCAGGGCTAGTTCCCATGGACCCAGGACAAAAGGCCAAAGCAGAAGGACCAAGGCCACAAAGAGCCTCAGGATGTGTCGGAGTCTTCTCAGGATGAGTTCTTCCCTTCTTTATAGAAATAGAGGCTCCTGGGTTGGAGGTGAACTCATAGCTAGAGGCCGCAGGTGCAGGCTCCCTCAGCCGGATGTAGACACGGAGCGGTCTCTGGAGCCATCCCGAGCTGAGGAGCTGCTCTGCCCACCTCCCTCGCTGCTCTCCCCCTCCTGCTGGCTGAACACCCATGGGCCGCTGCTAAAACAGCTGTGACAGGGAGACGAGAGGGCAAGGCTCTGGGGGCTGGAAGAGCAACAAGACGGAAGGAACCTGTGTGACTGGACGACATCGTGGAGCAGAGGCACCTGCCCCGCGGGCCCCTCCCCTCCATGCTGTTGAAGTCAGAGAAACAAGGGCAGACAGTCTGGACACTCTGGTTGCCTGCATCTCAGCTACACTAGAGACAAGTGGGAACCGCCCTAAAGAACTCAGCTCACTTCTGGGGGCTGGAGACAGTGAGCAGACCTGTGTCGGTGGGCACGTATGACGGGGGGCTCTGCCCACGACTCGCCCTGTCTCTAAAACCGTGCGACATGCACAAGCGCATGCAGGGCGAGTGCAACTGGCAAACCTCCAGAAGCCGTTCAGACCCCTGGGCCATCCACTCCCTCCAAGCCGCACCGGCTCATCCTTAAAATACTTCCAGTATAACTAATTAAAGGCTCTCCAACAGAGACCTGGGGACCCCTGGGCATCCCCGAGAACACTCTGGGGGGCCTTAGGCATGTTTGAACTCTATTTCACAAAAGTACAGCAGAATGTTCTAGAGGCTCCGTGGCAACAGGTGGAACAGAGGCACAGATGATGGCCCAGTCGTGTTTCATTAGGGCTGAGAGCAAACAGATTTGCAAAAATCTGAAAACAACCACTCTTCTCCTATTTTTTTGTTTTTGTTTTGGAAAACAGTCATTTTCCCATCAAAAATATGTTATCTTTGTTACCGTGCAATACTCTTATTATTGTTATTTTTAAAATAAATAAGTAAATATTTTTTATATCATCAGTTTTCAATTTCCAACAAGGTGTATGATATAACCTACCTGCACAAAAGCTCTTTGGGGTCCTCGGTGGGTCGGAAGGGTGTAAAAGGGCCGTGAGACTCAGCATTTGGGAGGAGCTGCTGCAAGTCAAGGTCTCCAGAGCACCCCCTCTGCTAGTCCTTTCTCTGGCTCGCTATACCTCCCCCTCCTCGCATACGCACACGCACACACACGCCCCAGGTACATGCACACGCACACCCCAGGCACATGCACACGCATGCCCCAGGCACATGCACGCCCCGGGTCCATGCACACGCACACACATGCACACACACGCCCCAGGTACACGCACACGCACGCCCCGGGTACACGCACACGCACGCCCCAGGCGCACGCACGAGAGCAGCTGTTCCTGACTCTCTTCCACAGGGAGCGGATATCTCCTTGCCCCGAGGGCCCCACAAAATGACCCCGTAAATAAAAGCAGCCCCTGCCAGCCTCCCCACACCGGTCACCCGGGCAGACTCGGCGCCGCACGGTTGCAGGGATCACACGGACCACAGCCGCCCTGGGCCGGACGCTGCGCAGACACACGCTGGTACTTCTGCAGCTCGTTTTGCCCCCTCGCCCAACCTTCTGACGGCGGGGTTGGGCTCCCAGCTGCAAACCCTTCTGCTGACCTCCTGGTACAGAACGGCCCCCGGCAGCAGCCCCCACGGACCCCCGCTTCCTGGTGGAACGGAGGAGCCGCGGAGACGCCCCACCGCACAGCTAAGACTGACCACGGCCACCGCCTCCCTGTGCCCGGCGGAAAGCGGGTCCTTCACGAAGGCACCTCCACGCTAGGGACGGAGACAGCGGCTGGCGCGCCGACAGAGCTCGGCCCGTTGAGAACGCGTCGCCATTGGAGAGTGATTGTGAAGGTTGACCCGGGAAACGGGCTCTCCAACAGTTCGGACCGGCCTTCCGAGCGTCTGTCGAGGAAGAGAGGAAATAGACATTTCCGCCGTAGACTGAGAAAAGCGATTACAAACACATGAAATAATAGGACGAACAGGAGGCATCCAGAGCTGCTCCCATGAGGCATTTTACCACCTTTAGTGAGGGCCCTGTGTGTGGTTTTTTTTTTTTTTAAAGAACGTTTGAGAGAGAACAGGAAAAGGGTGGAAGAGAGACATACATTTAAATCAAGAATCTAGTAAATGCAACAAATAATACATCAGAATGATACACACACACACCTCTCCAAGGAATATAATATAAAATGAGGAATAAATGCAAATATAAAAATCATTCAAGTAAAAAGGTGAAAGAAACTGAAGTAAAAGAAATCAATGATAAAAGAAAGCAAAAAAACCCATATAAATATATTTAACAAATACAGAACTCATACACACCAGCGATGCATTGTTTTGTCTTCCTGAGGTGATGTATTAGAACCAGGAAGAAAACCATTTTTCCGAGGCTCATACAAAAAGGACCTGAGTAGATTTACCAGCTCTTGGTACTATCCGAACTAATTAATAAACATAACACATTTTAATATACAATTCCCATGACGTGATGACGGGGCTCGCTGGGAGGGTCCCGGGGAACAAGGGAGGCGTGCCTGCAATGGAGGAATGTTGTCCTGGTGATGCACCTCCGTCAGGCTTCCCGCTTTGCTCTGGTAAGTCAGTGGTTCTCGAAATTCGCCACGCACAGCATCACCTGGCGGGTTTGGCTACCGAGGATCCCAGGGACTCTGATTCAGCAGGTCTGGGGGCAGGAGGCTGGCTCCGCTCTGTTTCTACCCGGTTCCCAGTTGATGCTGGTGTGCCGGCCCCCAGCCCCCACTTTGAGAAACTGAGGTCTAAATCAGAGGCAGGTATCAGCTTCAGGAAAACAAAACCTCACTAGAAGATCATCCAAAGGCATTTTCACCAGTGGAAGGCAAAGGAAAAAAAAGGTAATTTTAAATTCTGCGGCACCAAGGAGAGAGCTATTGGCATTGAGTGTCATAGGACTGGGGTCTCTCACTGGCCTTCTGGTTGGGGCAGGCCGGCCGCAGGCGTGCACACATGGGTGACACCGCACAATATTGTAGCAGCCTCCCGTCCCTGCAAATAGTTCAAAACAAAAGCAATTCTAAGTATAAAATCTGCGTGAGTGAATGTCCAGCATTTCCCGTGCTGGCTTCTCTTTAATGCTCTCCAACAGAGATATTAAACCCTTTGAAATATTAAACCCTTTAAGATACAGTTTTGGTGCCCAGACTTTTCCGGCATCTGAGGCGCACTCCGTGCAGGGCTATTGGGTAGCGCGGCACCCGTGGGAGAGGGGTCTCTGTGGAGCCAAAGCAGCCCCAACAGAGCGGACAGAGTTCGTGCAGGGGACATGTCATTGTTTGCCCCGCCTCTAGCTGGGTCTGGTTTCTCCAGCTTCCCGCACTTGGGATGGCTGCCTCAAGGTCAAAGCTCTTGGCTTAATCCTTTGCTGGGTCGAGGTCCAAGCTGGTTCAGGAGGGGCCTGCCATCCCTCCCCTGGGGATGGGCTTGCCTGCTTTCTGAGGGCGTGAGACCAGCACGGGCTGGTGTCCTGTGGAGACTCTCTCACCAGATTTGGGCAACAAGGCCAGCCTCCCACCTTGAGCCCCAGCCTATTCCAGCAGCTTGACCTGGGACTGCTCCCTGTATAGGCACCTGGATGCCGGCCAGGCGGGAGGCACGCAGGGGTGGGGGGCACCCACGAGATGCATGGAGCATACCAAGGCTTCTTGGAGGGGACCTGGAGTCCCAGCCCAATGGGCAGGAAAATGGTACCTTGGGCCATGGTTAGTGCCAGTCCGCACTGACTTATTACCTACCTGGCATCCCCAGCACCTGTGGTGTTCCTATTGCCCTGCGTATGCTTGTACCTGGTGGGGAGTGGGCTAGGCACCTACCTATTCTGAGGAAGTCTATCGGTCAGGGCCAGCCTTCTTAGAAACTCATCTTCCCACTGCAGAAGCCCAAGAGCTTCCTCTCTCTCGGACCTGGCTGGGGGCGGCATCCTGTGTAGGCTTGGTCAATGGGACCAGCTCAGCTGCGACTCTTGAGCAAGGGATGCAAACAAGTGGGGACAGCTGGACATTGTTCTGTTCACTGTGGCCTCACAGAGCCTGGGGACAGGAGCACCCCTGCCCCTTGGTTCCTGTTTCCTGGTTCTGGACTTCCGGCCTCCCATGGACTTGTCTCCCTCCGCCCCCAAATTCCCCTTTCGTTGAAGACGGCTGTCGGGTTAGTTCTGCTGCTTGCTACCCAGATACCTGCCGGATGCACAGAGTCAGAAAGTGGGCTCGGAGGGAAAACCTGAGCGGATGAGCAGGCTGAGAAATTCACGTGCTGATCATCCCAGGAGAAAGGGGTTTTAGCAAATCGAGACAAAGGACCTAAGGCCACTGGCCTGGCTTCCGGGACTCAGATGCTCAAATGTCCTCCTCGACTTTGCTCGGTGGCCGGCACCGTCCGGCATGGGCCAGGAGCACAGGGGCTTTGCAGCCGGGCACCCGGTCCCAGGAAACAGCTGCTCAGCCTTTTGAAGTCCGTATTTCATTACAAACGAGGAGCAGTTGTTTCTGTCTGTTTGCCCGAAAGCCTGAGTCAGCGTGAGCAGTGGAGGGGTGGGGAGGTGGGGAGGGCCCAGCCTTGTCTGTGTGGCTCCTGGGATCCCTGATGTGCTATACTTCAAACACGACTGCACCCGAGACGTGGCTCTGTGTCCCACGCGACCCGTTTCCCCAGGCAGGCGTGTTCCATCTCTCCGGTCCCTGGGGCTGGTGCCGATGCTGGAGAGAGGGGGCCTGGCCAGGCAGATCAAGGGACCCAGCAGGTTGCAGGCCACCTCCCACCCTCCTCCCTGCACAGCACAGACAAGCCAGGCGGGCCGTGGAGCAGGGCCCCCGTGGAGAGCCCTGGGGGATGCGGACATGTCAGTAACCCCAGACAAATTTGGACAGCACATGGCCCAGCACGCCCTGCATTTCTGAGAGCCTAGAGCCTGAGGCCCAGGACTCTGCTGACTGTTTTGTTTCGCATCATGTGACAAGACTGCGTGCTGAGCGCCCAGGACCTGAGGATTTGGGGTGGCAGCCCTGGGAGCACGTACTCTTTGCCCAACGAGCTCCCGACTCTGTCCGTTTGTACTTGTTCTGCATGTAGACAGCAACTGGGCCTCGGGGACTGCCCCTGTCAGACACAGAAAGCCCCCAGCCCCAGAAGGACTGCTGCTTGGGGGCCGGGGACCACGGGAAAGGTGTCCCCGGTACCACCTCTGGGTGCACGGGGCACCCCATGCAGGATGAAGGGCGTGCTGTGTGGCCACCTTTGGGTGTCTCTCTGAGCCTCGGCCTCAGTTAGCCCCGGGGCTGTGCCTGCGTATCTCCGAGGTCAGCTACTCCCGCATTCCCTCCATAGTGGCACCCACAGATTTCACACCCCCCAAGCCAATGAAAATGTGGTCGTCCCCCCAGGGGGAGCAGGATTCCAGAGAAGGTCACACCCATGGACTTTATGGAAACCCTGCTGCACACTCGGGGGTGGAAGACACTTCTGGTGAGCCGACCAAGGACCTGCCTCCGTACAGCTCCAGACAAGAGGCTGCAAACCCGGCCCCTGGCCCCACACGGATGCAGAGGAGAGCTGCAGAGTGCTGTTAGAGACAAACACTGAACCAACATTCCCCAGATAGAGGGGCACAGGGAAGGAGGGCTTGGAGATGGGCCGAGGGCCTGAGTGTGGATCACGCGTGCACCCTCCACGGGCGTGAGCGTGGATCACACATGCACCGTTGATGGGCTGAGAAAACAGGGGTGGAACCAGTGTGGCAAATAGCTACCCAGCCTTGAGTCCCTGGCGGTGTTCTGAACAGGCACATGGAGGGACTCCTGTGGTCTTCACTGCCCCAGGAGCGTTTCTTCACGTGCTCAGTTACCAGTAAGCCACGCGGACTCAAACCCTACGGTCCCACAGGTGGTGGGTGCCAGGAGGCAGGCTTGGACTGAGCCGTGTGGCTCACACACCTATGTTCGCAACAACCACTCCGTAAACACGTTTGCAGGGGTGTATTAGCTTCCTGGGGCTACTGTAACAAATTATCACAAGCTGGGTGGCCTCAAACAACACAAATGTATTCTCTCAGAGCTCTGGAGGCCTGAAGTCTGAAAGCAAGGTGTGGGCATGGCCGCACTCCCTCCGGGGCTCGAGGAGCATCCCTCCTGCCTCTTGGGCTCCCAGGGTCCCCAGGTGTCCCTCACAGGTGGCTGCATCACTCTGGTCGCGACCTCTGTCTTTCCCTCACCCTCTCCCCTGGGTCTCTGTGTCTCCATCTCCTTCTTCCTGCTCTTATGAAAACACCCTAAACACAGAGGAATCGCATCCCAAGCCCCCTGATTTGACATCTGAGAAGACCCTGTTTCCAAAGAAGGTCACATCCACAGAAGCAGATGTCCGGAGGTGGACATGTGTTTTGAGGGACACAGTCCAGTCCCCTGCAGGGGGGTTAGTCGTTAAGTTTTGGGGGAAATGGAAAAATGAGCCGTGGGAAATTCAGGAGGGACTGGGAGAGAGAGAATGAAGTGAGGCCTCCATCTCAGAGGAGGGCATAGATTTGGGTTCAAGGCAGGAGTGACAGTAAGATGATGAGAATAATCGTGTGTCCTGAGCCCGGAGCGGTGGAGGGGGCCCGCGTCCTGAGCCCTGAGCAGTGGAGGAGGGTCTGCGTCCTGCATCCTGAGCCCTGAGCAATGGAGGAGGCCTGCTTCCTGCGTCCTGAGCGGTGGAGAGGGGGCCTGCGTCCTGAGCCCTCAGTGGTGGAGGGGGGCCCGCGTCCTGAGTCCTGAGTGGTGGAGGGGGGCCCGCGTCCTGAGTCCTGAGTGGTGGAGTGGGGCCCTCGTCCTGAGCCCTGAGTGGTGGAGGGGGGCCCGCGTCCTGAGCCCTGAGTGGTGGAGGGGGGCCCGCGTCCTGAGCCCTGAGCAGTGGAGGGGGGGCTGTGTTCTGCATCCTGAGCCCTGAGCGGTGGAGGGGGGCCTGCGTCCTGAGCCCTGAGTGGTGGAGGGGGGCCCGCGTCCTGAGCCCTGAGCAGTGGAGGGGGGCATGTGTCCTGAGCCCTGAGTGGTAGAGGGGGGCCTGCGTCCTGCATCCTGAGCCCTGAACAGTGGAGGGGGGGCTGTGTTCTGCATCCTGAGCCCTGAACGGTGGAGGGGGGCCTGCGTCCTGTGTCCTGAGCCCTGAGCAGTGGAGGGGGGCATGCGTCCTGAGCCCTGAGCGGTGGAGGGGGGCCCGCGTCCTGAGCCCTGAGCGGTGGAGGGGGGCCTGTGTCCTGCATCCTGAGCCATGAACAGTGGAGGGGGGCCTGCGTCCTGCATCCTGAGTCCTGAGCGGTGGAGGGGGGCCCTCGTCTTGAGCCCTGAACGGTGGAAGGGGCCTGTCAGATGGCTTCTCTGGGAAGTGTGTGGCTGGTCCTCCTGAGGAGGCGATGGAAAGGTTTTGGAAATCCGCAGAGGTGGTGTGGTTTGTACAACATTGTGAAGGAACTGAAAGGCCCTCAATTGTTCACTTGCAATAATTGATTTTATGTTATGTGAATTTCATCTCAGTAAATTATTTAAAGAAAAACCAACCTGAAGGTCGGTGGGGAGGGAAGCAAGTGGGCAGTGGGCCGAATCAGAAAACATCAGGAATTCCACGAGGTGAATAACTGTGGCCGACAGGGTGTGTCTGGGAGCATGGCTCTCAGGGTGAGCAACACAGCCATTGTTCTAGAATGACCCGTGTCCCTGAGCCGCGGAGCTGGGGAAAGCCTGGCCTGCAGGTGGGTGCCCAGCGCTCTCCTGGGCAGGTAGGGATGGCTGCAGTCACCTCGCACAGGTGGGAAGTCAGGAGAAACAAAGGCTCCCCCGGTAGGAGCACCATCTCCAGCTCCAGGGCAAAGCCTTGAAACAATCAGTTTGCAGGAAGTGAACGGCCGCTCGCAGCTGGTTTTCAGCGCTATATTTAGGAGATGACATTGCCAACGCCTTTACCCGCCCGTGTGTGCTGCTTGTTCTCTGCTGACTTTGGGGGAGAGCGCCGCAGACCTTGTGGCTCGCTGTCTTATTCCGTGTCTCGTTGTCTAATTAAAAAGAAATCCGCAGATTCGCTGAGCACCCCGGCCATTTAGGCTCCTGCTCGGAAGCGTGGGGGAACAGTAACTGCTCTGTTATGTAAGCGCCCTCCCCTTCTCTCTCCATCCTCATTATCTCTCCGTAAAGTGGGGACAGCACCGTGCAGCCGTGGGAATGAAGACCGCGATTAGCAAATGCTCCGCGAGCTCTAATTCATGTGCAGTTGTAAGGTTCGTCTATTTTTGTCTTGCGTAGCTCTATGTGTACAATAATGTGGAAATGGAGTCAAGAGTTTATTGCAAGGGGACGTGTAGCAACCAGGGCTCCTGCAGGACGTGGACGGCACCGAACGGGTGTTCTGGGCCGAATGTTTGTGTCCGTGCCCCCGCCAACCCCCGAAAGTGCATCTGTTGAAGTCTTAACCCCCAGTGGGACGGTGTGAGGAGACGGGGCTGCTGGGGGTGACGAGGTTTCGGTGAGGTCCTAAGGGTGGGGCCTGCGGACAGGGTCAGTGCCTTTAGAGGAGGCGGAAGGCAGCGGGGTCTCTGTCCACACGGGGGAAGCGGGAGGACACAGCAAGTCAGTGGCCGTCGGTGAGCCAGGACGCCACCCTCGCCGGGGACAGAACTGGCCAGCACCCGGATCCGGGACACCCAGCCCCCGGAGCCCGAAGAAGTCCCGGACTCACTAAGACAGGCTTTACCTGGAGAGCATCTAAAGCACGGACTCCCGATCCAGGTGCGGTGCAGCTGAGGAACCAGCGGCGGATGGCAGGGCTCAGCAGACAAGTGGGCACCATGATGCCTCGGCCAGCAGGGCAGGGGAGAGGTAAGCAAGGGGGGCTGCAGAGGGCTGACCCCCAGGGACAGAAGCCACAGGCAGATAGGAGCAGGGCTGTGGGGAGAGGGAAAGCCTCGCTGCCAGGTCAGGCGGGCCTGGAGCGCCGCAGAGCAAGGAGGCTCACGGTGAGTGAGTAGGGCTCAGCCTCCCAGGGGCGGAGCAGGGAGGACAACAGACCTGCAGGGGCACCTGGAGAAGGAGCAGCCCCGCGTGGGTTCCTGGAGGGATCGGACCTGCAGGTACCCGACATAGAGACAGGGGTGGGTGTTCCCACGGCACAGAGCTGACACAGACATCCAGCTGACGCTAAAGAATGGCCTGCCACTTGAATGGCCAGGCTGTCCTCGCGCTGACCCCTGTGTCCTCCTCTCACCCCGGCCACACGGCCCTGGAGCAGGGGCTTCAAGGTGTCTCCAGGAACAGTGAGCACCTGGCTGGCCTGCACCTTGGCCTACGGTGGCTGGGGAGGACAGGTCAGGTCTTGCTGTTCCTCAGGTCCTTCCCATGTCTGCCGTGTCGTGGGGGAGCCGTGACAGAGCTGGTGGTGCAGCTGCTTAGGAACACATTCCTGCCGCCAATCTGATTTTTAAGGATGGGGGGGGATGTCCCCGCCGAGGAACCCCTAGCGTTCTGGCTCTGTCCTCAACCTGCTCAGGGCTCACCATCCTTTTCCGGCTACTCAAGGAATGACATAAGCAAGCTGGACCCGTATGGGCTTATAAATTCTGTTTTTTGGGCTGGCATTGGAGTGTCCCCTTTCAAGAACTATGACATTTTTTAAAGTTCTGAAAATGCAAAGCTTAAAAGAAAAAAAACAAAAACAAAAAACAAAACTAGTGCATCTCTGTCTTCGCCCTCCGAGATCACGAGCATTTCTCTGGGAAGAGGGCCTCCGTTTCCTGTTGTTGGTGTGCCTCCTAAAGACACTGCTCCCACGTCTCCGTCCGCCACAAGCTCTGCCCGTGGCCAGATGCAAAGGCTATAGGTGCATAAATCTCCCAAAAACAGGTGAAAGAAAGGCCACGTAGCCATTCCCTGGTCATGCACTGAATTTAATGAGCTTTATCCTTCCTGGAGCCTTAATCTAAATAAGAACCATACCAACAGCTATAAAAGCTACGGCCCTTTCTTTGAAATCTCAATTAAAACCAACACAAAACAAGTGTGTTTGGCGTCTCTGTGTGGGACCATCCTGCAGGAAGAAAATTTTTTAAAAATTTGGTAAAACTCCAATTAGAACCTCTCCCCTGTCTGCAATTCTGCTGCCGTGTATTTAAAAATAAATAAACCAGGAGGGGATGCACGGAGATAGGGCACGGGTACATCCACCGTCTCAAAACCAATTTTCAAACATTTTCAGGGCTGGCTCGATGCCAGAACATGTTTTGACATGATTCTTCCCCCTTAATTTATAACCTCTGTGTATCTGCGAGGAAATTCAACCCTTATGTTTCTGATTCCTTTACACTTAACTCATCAGATGCTGCCCTGTAAGAACCATTTGATGTTAAGCGGCTTTGAGCACTTTTTTATGAGGCCTTTTAAACCTGTTCCCCCTTAGGAACAGGAAGCCAGGTTTTTCCAGAAGTAAACAGACGCGGCCCACAAAAAGTGTCCGTCGTCGGCCCGGAGACCAGACCTGGGGTTCCCCAGTGGCTCCAGACCCGTCAGCATGTTGGGCAAAAGCGCCCCGCGCAGGCTCTTGGGGGGCTGAGGTCCTCTGGCTAAACGTCAGTGTGCCACCAACGTCAGGGACTGCACGAGTCTAACAAAGACAAATGATCCCACCAAGAGCCACCAAGACGGGGAGCCCATGGCGGGAGGTGGAGGGAGGCTGCTCCAGGTGAGCTCAGCACACCCCATTCCTGGGCGGGGACCAGGAGCTGAGGACCGATTTCTCTCCTCGAATCTAGGTGAGCTCCGAGACTCCCTCGTCAGGCCCCGGGGGAAGGTGCGCCCAGTCTCTGAGAATCCGGCCCTAGCACACGTGTCCTGGGTGGAGGCGGCCGCCCTCCGTGGAGCCTGACCCTGCTGAGGCTGGCGTCCCTCGAGGGGACCCTGGAGCTTGGGACACCGTGTGGTAGAAGGGCGCCAAGAAGGGTGCCCGATACGCCAGGGAAGTGAGAGCGGAAGGCGATCCCCCAGACCCAGCCATCATCAAGGCGATCAGAGCCCAACAAGCCAGCCCAGCCCTTCCGGAATCCTGACTTGGCAGATCACGAGCAAGCCAAGGTGGCTGAGAATACCCGTTTTGAGGTGCGTGCTACCAGCACCCCGGGGAATCCGCTCACCTCCTTCAGCTCTCCGACAGTATGACGAGCTGCTTCTGTGCCAATTTGGGCTCCTGCATCATCAGTGGGTTGCAAGGAGGAGGAAACCCTATGGTACTGTCTAAAAAGCAATTTCTGGACTGAAAAGCCTGAGGTAGACTGCATTCAGGCACAGATTGCCTCAGAGGTTCATGATGTGAGCACAGTTTGGTTCGGATTCTCTGAAAATACCTTCCCCTCCGAGCAGTGGCCCTGTCTTCAGGCTGGAGTCTTAATTCCAGCAAAAAACTTTCCGGCCCTGTGTAGCCATGTTACCTGACCGCCCCACTCCCCCCGCCCAGAGAAGGAGGGCTTGTGCCCACCGGGTGACGGAGACGTGCCCCCTCCACGGGGAGCTGGGTGGAGTGAGCCAAGGGGGCCAAGTGGGACCAGCACCCCCTAACCACACGGAGCCCCACACAGAATAAAAAGGGGCAA
This sequence comes from Zalophus californianus, assembly GCF_009762305.2. Lineage (NCBI taxonomy): Eukaryota > Metazoa > Chordata > Mammalia > Carnivora > Otariidae > Zalophus > Zalophus californianus. The sequence goes on from NC_045608.1 coordinate 2,196,930, forward strand.
ATGAATCTTGGTGGGTTTGTGGGGGCAACCAGCACCTGCCCACCCCGGGGACACTTTCCCTGCGATAGGCGATCATCTGCTCTTTGTTGTAATTACTACAAGAATAGGACATACATAGCAACTATGAGAATCTGGGGGGTGTGAGAAATTTGTCTTTAACACACACTTCTGTTCATGCATTTAGGACTAGGCTGCCTCGGTTTCTATCTGAGAATAAAGACAAAGGTGGGCCAGGGCACGTGCTGGAGAAGCTTAGCAGGCAGCTCCCCAAAGGGACGCACAGCCTTCTCTGGGGCACTCGCCGATTTCTGTGGTGTAAATGTCCCGCCGTCAGAGTTCAAGCTGCCGACAGCACGTGGAGCTGGGAAGGGGCTCAAACTGGTGCTCGCAAACCAGCTCCTGCGCTTCTGCATCATTCCCCCAAGAACGTCAGCGCTGAGGAACAGGCCGCTGCAGAAAATCTTCCAGGGTCACTGCAGCCAAAGCCTGTGCTGTCAGGTGGAAATAAAGCGAGGCTTACAAAGAACCACCTGCCGTTGACCAGCCGGTACCCGATCATTTCCAAAAGGCAAACTTGAGGAACTGGAAGACCCACTCACCCCCCACAATGAGGGGACACATGATTTTGTGAAGCCAGAAGGCCCCAGAAAAAAAAAACGGGTCAAATTTTGGACGACAGAGACTTGGAAAGAACAACACAGGTTGAATGACAGACCTCTGACGAGGTCAGAAAGACCTCGAAACCAAGCGCAAGGTAAACGTAATCCTTGTATTTGGGTCGGGGGATGTGCACTCTTCTGGAACAGAGTGGGGTTGAGACGCTCCATACTTGTGGAAGACAGCAGAGAAAGAGCCCAATTTAAATCATTTGTACCAGGTGCCCATTGGAAAGTTGGTGTAATTCTCATTTACATTAACAAAAGTCTGGGGGTCCACAACAGGGGATGCACATGCTAGGCCAGCAGACATGGCTTGTTTGTCCTGCACAGTGTTTTTACAAGTTTTGATTCATTGTCCACACTTAAAAGAAAGAGACTTGACCCCGCCTTCAAAAAAAAAAAAAAAATCAAGCTTTCTGGTTGATCTTGAAAAATCAGAATTTCTGTTAACACCAAGCTCCCAAATCTGCAATGCAGCAAAAGGGTTTGGAACTTAGCTATAGGTACTCTTTCAGACAGGACACACAGATCCTACAGACCCTGTAACACTTCTTGTTGATTTTCTCACACTAACTACTTCACTCCTTGTTTTCCGAGCCACTAAGGCATTTGGATTTGCAACCTCTGATCTACAAGGAAGTAGACAATTATCCTATTGTTTTTACAGTTTGCAAACTCTCTCTCAGCCATCCATCCACCCATCCATCTTTCATCTATCTATCTATCTATCTATCTATCTATCTATCTATCTACCTACCTACATAATACATATTTATCACCAAAAACTGAAATTGAGAAAGTATAAAGAAGGTGAAGATTATCCATGAATCCTGCCAAGCATAGATAACCACTGTAAACATCATGTCTTCCCAGGTACACATGCCCATTTTACAAAAAAGGAAGTGGTATGACACAGAATGTATTCTATAACCTGCCTTGTTCAATTAACAGTGGATTAATATTCAAGATGTCTAACAACTGATGTGGCATAGGTACAGACCAATCAGAACACGGGTTGATCATAAACAGCCAGTGGGCCCTGCTGGTCCACCCTGGCTGCCGGCGGCCGGCTGCCGGCTTAGTAATATGGTTGGCCACGCGCCCATGTTAATAACATGTTTCTACATAATTACTCCAATGACTACATGATATTCTAAGGATTTGCCACAGTTGAATCGAACAGTCAGCCTGCTGGTATACACATAGGTTGTTCCCAATTTTCAATACATTTAATGTGAGTAGAATTGCTGGCTCACAGGATATGCGTATTTTAAACGGTCTCGGATACACATTGCATTTGCTCTAGTGAGGGCGATCTACTTTATAGTCCCACCCGGGTGGCATGGGGAGCCCATTTCTCTACACCCAAGCCAAATCTAGGTATTATCAGCCTTAAAAAGAAAGGGCCCATCTCTTAGGCACAAATAATGGCTTTTTTCACACATGTACCTTTGATTACCACCAGTGAGTTTAACGATCTTTCTGCAGGTTTTTCTTCTCATCTGAACTGCCTATTTATAGGCCCAGGCAGGAAACTATAGTTTTTGCTTTTTAATTTTGTTTATGGAGAATTTTTATTTTTGATTAATTTTTTTTTTGCCATAACGAATTTTAAATTTCAATGTAGTCAAATCATGATTTTTATTTATTTATTTTTTATTTTTTATTTTTATTTTTTTTTTCAAATCATGATTTTTAAAAAAATAGCTTGGCTTTGGTGTCATGCTAAGAAGTCTCCTGATAAGTGATATACGGTATTCACCAGCATTTTCTTTCCATGGAGTTAAAATTTTAAATAACCTTTTCCCTCTGATGGTAGTATTAATTTTACTTTTCATTTTTTTTGTCAGCCCCAAATGGATTTTGGTAAAAGGGATGAGGTAGAGATTTGATATAAAAATGTCCCCAAATCCAAAACAAGCCTCAACATTATTGGTTGAATAAGCCATTCTTTCTTATTTTGGTTTGAAATAAAGTTCCAAATGTATTTAGGACTCTTTCTGGACCTTATATTTTGCCCCATCAATCTGCATATTTTAATGCTATTTTCCAATACTGTTTTCATTACTACAGCTTTAAACGACATTGACTAGTGATAGAATTAAGATCTTTCTTACCATGGTTTCAGTTTTTTTTTTTCCCTGCCTCGGGTATTTGCTCAAATTTGATGGCTTTATATCATTTTGGAGAGCCCCCCCCAAAATATAGATTTTTACATAGGAGTTGCATTATATTTAGGAATTAATTTGGGGATGATGGACATGTTGACCGGGTACTTAATTCTGCAAATATTCCAGCCAATTATTTATACTCTTCAGAAACATAGTGGCATTTTCTTCAAAAGGGCTTGCACTTCTTAAGTTTGCTTCTTGATAGTTTACCCAGGCGTTTTGTAGGTTCTGCAAAGGTGGTCTTTATTTCCTTTATATTTTCAACTGGTTTATAAGGAAGCTGCTGATTCTGTAGACTTGTTTTCTCTTAGTCTCCTTATCAATTCTATTCCATTCTCACAGATTCTATTTTAAACTAATTATCTTTTCAGTCACATCATCTGAAAATAATGACAGTTTCCAATGGTCTTAAATTCTGTCTTCTCCTCTTGCCTTACTCCATGGTCAACTGTGTCCAGGGTAATGTTGGATAATTGTCAAGAGCCTTGTTCTATTCCGACTTTCATAAAAGTGCCTCTAGTGTCCCATTATTATGTGTAATGTTTGCTGTAGATGTCCAGTGATCCCACTGTATTGCGTCCTTATTAGATGGCTCCTGGGGAGTTGTATCCACTTGTGTGCACCCATCCTGAACAAGACTCTAGACCAAGGTAAGTATACCATGAGGACAGTCAGCAAGGTGAAACCAAGTTGTTTGGGCAACAGTTTTAAGAATCAAAATAGACGCAGGGAGCACGTAATACTCAACTTTAAGGATACCGGGGCTTTCAAGTGGAAAATGTATTAAAGGAAGTAGAGCAGACCATGTGGCTGAAGTAGAGCCAGGAGGAAGTAGTCATAAGGAAGAAGATTTTAATTCAAAATAAGACATTTTTAAAAGACTGAGAGCTAATCCAAGATAGGACACACAAGTGGTGGTACCCAAGAGAAATCCATATAATTACAGCCAGGAATAATGCACAGGAGCTTTAAACTTCAGATGGTGGTGGGTTGCCACTCAAACTAGGTCAGGAGAACCAGCACATCAGCACCACCTGCAAGTTTATTACAAATGCAGACTCTTGGGTCCCACTCAGACCTACAGAATTAGGATCTGTGTTTTCTCAAGAGCCCCAGGTGATTTGTATGCACATTAAGAGTTCAGAAGCCCTGGACTCAAATAATTTTCCTACCAGTCATAGGACACCCAACGTGTGGACTCTTAGAGAATACAGGTAGTTAATTACCTCAAGTAACAAGAAACCTGGAGGTGTAGGAGCTTAATGAAGTTGGCTCTTTCCATGCTCAGAGTGCTAGCTTGAATATTGAGTTTATGTAACCTCATGGTTACAAAATAGTTGCAACAGTTCCGTGTACAACTTCACACACTACTTATGTGCAGGAAAACGACAGGCTTCCTCACCATCTGTCTTTTCATCATGAAGCAAAATCTTCCCTAGAACCTTCCATGACTTCCATCCACACACACCTGTTCTTCTATCCCATCTCACTGACCAGACTGAGCGAAAATGCACACCCCTAACCCAATGGGGTGATCTTACTTACAAGAATAAAACCTTTAGAAGGCAGAGCTGGGCTGGAAATTAAAATACACTTCCAACCTTGCCTGATGCCCCTTCCTCTCTTATGTTTTTCTCCCTAATGCTTCTATTACTCAAGAGATGTGATTCACTCCCCTGAACATTGCTGCAGCATTGGGCTTTATTAATTGAAAAAAAAAAATGACTACAATCATGACACCCTTAGAATGGTATGTTTTATAATGGACCTCTTCCTTTCATTCTTGTTGTGTTTGTTTTTTGTCTGTGTAGACCTGTGTTATACTTCTAGCAAATGAGAATCACGAATTCTTTGTAAATCTCTCATGTCCTCTGTGTCCTAGGCCATGCATGGAAGAACAAGTTGCATTTATTTTCCCAATACTTGAGAAAGTCCCTTTAAGAAGAAAAAAAGTTTCAGCTGGCCTAAGCTGTTTTTCAATCTAAGCCTTCTGCTACGGCCTGACATCCAAGGACACCTAGATGATATTGACACAAGGTTGGTAATATTGCTCCAGATGAGCGGTAGGAAGAAAAGCCATTTGCAAATGAAAAATCTTGCTCAAAGCCAGCAAAATCCAAGTGTTTTATGAGAGGGCGGGCCTGGGAGGTAAACAGGTGCTGCTCTGCCCTGGGGGTGAGCCAGGGAGGAGAGCGGCAGCAACCTGGCGCTTGTCTCTTCTGATCAAAGTCGGCACCTGCACCTCGTAATCACCGGCACCCACCTTTCAAAGCACACACTGATTGATCATCTGTCAGGGGTGATAACTTTGTAGTTCTGCCTAAAATACTAAAACATTGTTAGGATAGGTTTTTAAGCCGGTTTGTTTCTTTCTTTCCTTCTTTTTTTTTAGTGCAAATATTCCCCCACGCGCCATAAAGCGCCCCCTCCCTTGGAGGACATCTGCTGGGAGAGACCCCGCTCGTCAGAGAGTGCCTGAGAGCATTTCATCCATCATCCCGTGCTCCTGAAGCCACCGATGGCAGAAGTCCCTTCGTGGGAGACGGAAGGGAGTGTTTCGACTCCAAACCCTCTGGATCCGAGCTTGGTATCTGCCCTCCGCCCTGCATAAAATGTCTTCTAATAACAAATCTGAACTCCAGGACTTTGGAGAAGTCCACCTCGGCTGTGGATCTCGTGCGAGGTCTTAGGAGCATCACCTTCCCAGGGGCGGGACTGTTGGAGTCCCCAGTTACCACGGCTCACCTCAGCAGTGGAAGCTTAATCTGTACGGATTTCAAACGCCTCCTCCCCTCCTCCCTCCAGCTTGGCCTTCACACTCTTAATAAAACATTAAAAAACACTCCGCACTATGTTGCCGGAGCATGTTCCACGAGCTTCCCTGAAGTCTGGCCGTGTTCCCTCCATCGGCACATTACAGCCATCTTCGAGCATTTGCGTACAGAGGTGTCCGCGCATGAGGTCTGGTTCCCTGCGAAGTGAGTGTGATGTTATTGTGTTCAAAGAGGAAGACAGAGCATATTCTCCACCACTGTAGAGACACCGCGCCTGCCTTTTCAACTTGAAAGATCAGTGGGTATTCTGTGTAACACGAACATGGCATTGGGAAAGTGTTTCTCAAAAAAAAAAAAAAAAATCCCTCGTTCTTTTTAAAGATCATTACTCATTAGCATGCTGGGTTTAACTTTCTGGGGGAGGGAGGGGCAAGAAGCATCATACCAGCAGCGTTCATGGACTGCTTGCCCTCTGCCAACTGGCCTACTGAGTGCTGTGCCCATGGGAGTTTATTCCATCTCTGGACAGTTGTGTGGAACACAGGCTAATGAATTAGGTCGCTTAGGACACGGAGCACCTAGTGGGGGACAGCCCAGTGAGGGAGGCACCAGCAACAGCCCCATTTCACAGATGGAGAAATGGAGGCAGCCAAGTCCAGCAGCTCGTCCAAGGGCCGAATCAGACGAAACCGGGGCGAGTAGGGGCGAGATGGGGCTCAGTCCCAAGCCATACTACATCCCCAGCCCTGTAAGGGCACGGGTGCCCCATCTGCTGCTCCTCTCTGTCCTCTCTTCCTTTCAAGGAAATAATGTGGGAAATAGGAGAATATCTACGACTTGGGGAATACTTTTTTTTTTTTTTAAGATTTATTTATTTATTTGAGAGAGTGAGAATGAGAGAGAGAGAGAGAGCACATGAGAGGGGGGAGGGTCCGAGGGAGAAGCGGGCTCCTCGCCGAGCAGGGAGCCCGACGTGGGACTCGATCCCGGGACTCCGGGACCATGACCTGAGCCGAAGGCAGTCGCCCAACCGATGGAGCCACCCGGGCGCCCTTGGGGAATACTTCTTGACTTGTTGTCTGATTTCGGTCTCAAAGCAGCATCCCCGCAGGCTCTGGTAGAGACTTACAGACTATCAGCCTGTGGAGACCATTTTAATCTTGCTTGGGTGGCCCAAGGGTTAAATGAAAGAGAGAGGTGCGTGCCCCAGGCTCCGCGTAGAGGGGAGGGACGCTTGGGCCTCCCGCCTCCGGGCTCCCCTAACCTCTATCTGGATCACATATTCCGACTCAAGATGAGACCATTACATAATCTCTGACAGTCCTCCACTGACGGTGAGAAACCCAGCCCCCAGCTAGGGGGCTGCTCTCCTCAAGCTCCCCCGAGCCTCCTCTCCCTTCACCCGTGCTCCCCTCCCTCCTCCCGCTTCGCTCTCCCTCCCTCCCTCCCTCCCTCCCTCCTCCCCGCCCCTCCTCCCTCTACCCTCCTCCCCCACCTCCTTCCTCTGCCCCCAGCTGACCTCTCCACCTGTGCCTCCCCCTCCGCAGCCTGCAGACGGACCTCCACCAGGAGCTATCGGAGGCCCCTCACTGTCCACCCTGCAGCCATCTTCCATTCTCCACCACCACCTCTGTTTCCTTCCTCCTGTCTCGGTGAGTGCCACCTGACCCCCCAAGTAGGAACCGTGGCCCCATCCCTGACCCCGCGTCCCCTCTGGCCTGTGTGGGCATGAACCCAGCCCTGCTGCCCCTGCTTCTGAGTACCCACTCCTCTCCAGCTCCCCCTGCAACCACAGCAGAAGGCGGCTGGCCACACCCCCTCTCCTCTCCTCTCCGGAGCCCGCAAGGGCCTGTGCACTCTGTGCCAGTGCGCCCCGTGCCCCCTGCTCGCAGCACAGGCAGGGACGGCCGCCGTCAGGCCCCATTTACTTAACGCACAGGTTGGGGTGGGGGGTGGGCTAGTAGTCGGCAGTGCGGGTTTGGAGCCACATAGCCGGACTCACGTTCCCGGCCCCTGCTCACTACCCGCGTGGCCTGGGGCTCCTGTCTTGACTTCTCTGTGGTCCATCGTCCTCATCTGTAAGACGGGGCTGAGAATTGTCCTGCCGAAGCGTGTCAGCAGACTGAGCGAGCCTGGAAACCGGCACCAAGTGCTTAGCTATCATTCCCTCATCCAGCAATTACCTATGGAGTCAGTGGTCTGGGATCTGTGATCGGGCGGCCTGGTTCCCGTCCTGGCTCTAACTCGTACTTGCTGTGTGACCCTGGGAATTTAGTGAACCCCTCTGGGTAAAGTGGGGCTGACAAGCCTGTCATGCTCTCAGCAGGCAGGCAGTGCTCCCAAGGGCCTGCTGGACCAATTGTCATTGCTCTTGTTGTAGCTGCCATCACACCCCGAGGCCTGTGGCTAGGTCCCCGCACAGGCTGGGTCCGCGTGGAAGCCTTGATTCCCTGTTCCTAACTCCAGCTCTAGCCGTTAGCCTGTCCCGGCAACGTCACCCCGCCATGAAATTGTTCATGTTGGACCTTCTGCCTTCTGTGCATTTTGAGCCCCCTTTGGGAGGCCTCCCCCACTCAGAGTAGACGTGCGGGAGGTGCGCCTGGCACAAGCCCCTTTCCCGCTGTGCGAGTCTCTCACACCAGGCGGTGATCTCGGAGCCGAGGGCCAGGTGCGCTTGCCCCGTTTCCCGGGCCCTGGCACGGACGAGGTGGTGAGTGGCTGGGTTCCAAAGGAAGGAATGCCCGGGATGGCCTGCAGTGTGATTTGGGGCAGTCACCTTCTCTGACCTCACCCCCGGGGATCTGTCACCTGAAGCAGGTTTCTGTTTCCCTGGAGCTGAAGCCGGGGCCTGAGGAGTCTCCACATTAAGGCAATCAACAATTCCTTTGCAAGTCCCCAGTCCAGCTACAGAGGACCCAAGGCCTAGCAGGGGTGTTCGCAGATTTCTCCCTTCTGGAGCCTTGATGCTTCTCCTAAAATTCACAAATTATCTGCATGTAACCCTGGGTCAGTTTGTGGCTCCCAAGGAGCAGTTTGCTCAGCAATCCCTCCTGGAGCTACTGGAAACCAGGGCGAGTAGGGGCGAGTATCACTGGCAGAGTCGGTGCCCCGGTGCACCTGCCCGACCGTGTGCAAAATCCTTTGACGTTTACGAACAGGGTCCCTGTAGTTTGGGGGGAGGGTCCACGCTGAAACACTTCCAGACAACAAACAGCAGAGGTGCTCACGTAGGCCAGCCCACTGTTCCCCCCGGGACTGAGGTTTGCAGCCCACACACGTGCACATGCTGGGTGGCTGACAAGTCCAGTAAGTTTACAACTGAGGATCTGGGGGAATCATATTCAGCTTTGACGCTCACAGCAGCTGATACTGTTACCTTTCTAGACTCTGCAAAACTCGGTTCCAAACACATCATTTTTATTTTTCCTAAGTCACCCAAAGGAAGCATCATGTACATACATACACCCATACATCAATATCCCTAGGTCGTCTTTGGGGGGACTGGGTGGGATCAATCAACAAACAGGTTTTTCTTTGTGGGCATTTTTTAAACCTTTTTTTTTTAATGCACTTTAGGCTATTCTGGATTTTATTTTAAATTACTTTGCCTACCTAGTTGGTGTTTCTTGAACTTGATCCCAAACCACCCAGGGGCCCTGCTCGGGCAGGCCATGGCCATACACGTCTAGGTGAGGTGGCCCCCACAAACCGACCCGCACCTTTGCCCAGCTGATATTGATGTGAAGGTGGTCCTACGATCATCAGGCTTAACTCCTAAACCCCCTCTCTGGGAAACAGGCTGCCCTGACTCCAGGCTTCTGTCCATCTTAGGAAGTGCTTAATACATGTTCGAAATTCTTAAGGGCTCTTTGTTCAACTGGGAACTTGACATCAGCACGACCCCATGGAGAGCTTGGTTTATTCTGCTGATTTCCCACGGCAGGATGTCTGGACCATGCCCTTGGATCCTTCGCGTTAGGACTGGAGTTCAGCTGTGCCTCTGACCGCTGAACCTGGGCCCACTTTAGGTCTCTACCGCTCCAGCAGCAAACACGGGAGAAGAACCAAGTTCACAGACGTACAAAGCTGATAAGACTTCTCCTTAACGACCTGCCACCCTGAGCAGGTATTTTATCCTGCCCAGGTCTATAATCTGTTCTGTAAACATGTCCTAGACTTGCCACAGAACCAGCACATTTTGGACTGACGCACATAGAACTCTGTCTAGGTACAATTTGATCCCAGCAGGCCCACCGAAGCCTACTCGGATTTAATACTCCGACTGGGCTGGCCCCACTCCCCGGAGATACCACCGGAGGCTGGTCCAGGCTCCCCGAGATTCAGCCACACTTAGAAGCCCAGGCACTCCCCGAGAAAGTGTGTCTACAACCAGGCCCTCACATCCAGCCACCGAGAGTCATAGCAACGATCTCCAGCCCTCCCCATTTCCTGCATGTCATTCCACTGAAACTCGAAATTCAATTATTCTGCCAACCTTGCCATCCGCCCATCTGCCGTTTCACACGGATAACCAGTAATCTCTAGATAGAGATGCACACTCAGGATTTGCTTGAAAAGCTAGTAGAGGGAGAAAGTTTGCTCTGCTCTCTCCACACTCAGGGAAGGGAAGCCTCACAATGCACAAGGGACCAGCACCAAACTAAAGAACATATTTTATTTTTAATAAAATAGTGGAGCATGAAAAATATCATATATTACAAATATACATAAGCAGAACCCCTCTCCCCTGGGGGGGTGGGGAGAATGAACTAGACTTGTCTAGTGCTTCTTGAGCTATTCATGGAAACCATTTGTTTAACAATAGAAAGAGTCAATAAGCCCTTTGGATACTTTTGAATGATCTTCTTCCCCTTTCCCCCCCTCCTTTCCACAAATCAGTCCAAACGTGTATAACATGGGCTTGGTTTCCATTAAAAAGCCACAAAATCTAACACTAGAGAGTTTCTGAGGGCTGGGCCTCTCTGTGCTTTTGTTGAGATTTCTTTTGTTGTCTTTATGTACAGCAAAATACTTGTTTCTCTTTTCATTTCCACGGAAAGAGGGAAGAAATGTATTGCACATTGTTTGCATTTGCAAATGTTAGGTTTGGAAGTTTCTGTCTTGGAGAAAGACCTATTTGTGAAGGCTAGAGGCTGGAGTCTATTTTAAGTGACTCCAAATCCACTGGAGTGTGTTAAATCGTCAGGGCTCCCCTTTCTCCCTGTCTACACAGAAGCTGCTGTCCCACACACAGCCTTCCTGGGGGTGGGCCACAAGGATGAATCCTCGCTGGAGACCCACTTGGCCTCTCCCCGCCCCCCCCCCCATGCTCCCAGCAGAAGTTCTTTAATGTCCAAAGAAGTTACCTCTCCTCTGACTCGTAAATGGGTAGCAAAGCCAACTCAAACACACGGCTATGTATTTATGGAAGCTTCTAAACAGAAGTTTTCTTCTGGGGGCTGAATCAACTACTTGACCACAAATTAGTTACATGAGAGGCTACTTAAGGGGAGGAGCTCTCCTTCTGGAAACAAAACAAAACAAGTAACCTGGAAGCACATTTTTACTTTCAGTGTATCACAGCATCCTGAATTTCAGGGTAAAAACTTTTTTCTTTTACTTTTATTTAAAAAAACAAACAAACAAACAAACAAAAACCAACCAACCAAGCAGGAAAAGCACCATGTTTTGGCTCTGACTGCCACGGTATCCTGTCTTAAGTTTTCCACTCTGGCCTTCCCTCCCTGCCCACCCCCCCACCCCCACCCCCCAAGGCAGCTCACACACAGGTGGGAGACTGGGCAGGGATTTCATATTTTCCAAGATGGGTTTTTTGGGGATGCTGGGCTTTTTTGTAAATCCCACTGTTGGTGATCACACTGGCGGGTTTCCTCCTGCTCTTCCTCTTGAACCTGCGGCTGCAGACGTTCTGCCAGGACTGCAGGGTTTTGGACGTCCAGATCCACATCCCACCCGTGATCCCCACCACCAGCAGCATGAAGATCTTCACCATGAAGATCTCCACGGCCGGGATGGACGCGGCCATCAGGCAGTCCAGAGTTTTGGTCTGGTTGTTCATTTTGCACTTGTGCTGAGTGGCCAGGATTTTCCAGTACTCCATGTTGAGGCGCTCGTAAAAGTAGCAGGCGATCACACAGGTGGCCGGCACGGTGTAGAGCACAGAGAAGACTCCGATCCTCACCATGAGCTTCTCCAGTTTGTCGGTGTTCTCCCCGCCCGTCTTCATCACCCTCCGGATGTGGAAGAGCGCCACGAAGCCGGAGAGGATGAAGGACGTGCCGATGACGAGGTAGCAGGTCAGCGGGATGAGCACGAAGCCGGTGAGGGCGTTCACGTCCATGCTGCCCACATAGCACACGCCCGTGAGCTCGTCGCCCGCCACCCTGCGCATCACCAGGATCAGGATGGTCTTCACGGCCGGGATGGCCCAGGCTGCCAGGTGGAAGTAGCTGCTGTTGGCCTCGATGGCCTCGTGGCCCCACTTCTTGCCGGCAGCCAGGAACCAGGTGAGCGTGAGAATCACCCACCAGAGCGAGCTGGCCATCCCGAAGTAGTAGAGGACGAGGAAGACGAGGGTGCAGCCCGTGCTCTCCAGCCCCTCCTGGATGACATAGAGCTGCCCGCTGTCCCGGTCGCACGCGATGCTCTCGGCGCCGGCAAAGAGGCGGATGATGAAGCCCACTGAGTAGACACAGTAGCACATGGAGAGGAAGATGATGGGGCGCTCGGGGTACCTGAAGCGCGCGGGGTCGATGAGGAAGGTGAGCACGGTGAAGGCGCTGGAGAAGAAGCACAGCACAGCCCACACGGCCAGCCAGACCACGGCGAAGCGCTTGTCGCCGCGGCTCCAGTACACGTCCACGCCGGGCGTGCACAGCGGCGCGCACGCCGCACTCTTCTCCACGTGGTGGAACTTGCCCGGGTTGTCGCAGCTGGCGCGCCCCGGGCCCGCGTCCCTGAGCGAGTGCTCCTGCGCGCCGTGCGGCCGCTGCGGCCGGAAGAGCGGCGGGAACAGGCCCGAGCCCCGGGAGGGCTCGTCCGAGCCGTTGTTGGGCGCCTCCATGCACAGGTAGTTGGGGTCGTTCTTGTTGGGGAGCTTGCTGCAGTCCAGCGAGTCGGGCCACTTGAAGTTGAACTGCTCCATGATCGGGGAGCACTTGAGCCGGGCCTGCTCACACATGACCCGGCAGGCGGGGATGGGGGTGGAGACTTGCTCGGTGCACATGGGCGCGTACAGCGAGCACAGGAAGAAGCGGAGGTGGCCGTGGCAGCCGTACTCCACCAGCGGCGCGAACTCGTGTAGCTGGATGGCGGCCTCGCGCTGGTTCTCGTGGCCCATCAGGTTGGGCATGCGGGTCATGTTGTAGCCAATGTCCTTGCACATCGGGATCTCGATGGGTTGGCACTTGCCGTCGCCCGGACGCTCCATGTCCATGGAGCTGATGGCGGCGCACGAACCCATCACCTGCAGGACCAGCCACAGGCGGGGGCCCGGACGCGGCATGCTGGCGTCGGAGGTGCCCCGGCGGGGAGGTCCGCTCCCCTCAGCGCCGCCGCTGCCCAGCTCGGGCTGCGGGCCCCGGCTCCCCGTCCCCGCTCCGGCCCCCGCCCATGCCCGCTCGGCCGGCCCGAGCGCTGCGCTCCGCGCCCCCGGCCTCCGCCGAGGTGGGGGCCGCGTGGGAGCGGGAGCAAAGTTGGCCAACAATACCGGGAAGCGCGACGGGCCCCGAGCTCCCGGCGGCGGGCGCCGACTCCCGGCCGCAGCAAACTTTGGGCTCTTCCGCGAACGCCCAGGTGGCGCGTCCGGGAGGCCGGCGGCGCGGGCGCACGGTGGCGGGCCGGCTGGCGGCGGCTCCTCCCTCCCGCGCCGGCCTCGCCGGGCCCGGCCGCAGCTGCTCGGCGCCGCGCGTCCCGGGCAGAGAAGACGCGCAGAAGGCGAGGGGGAGCGCAGCCGGGCGGCGACAGGCCCCGCCCCCGGGCGCGCGCCCCGCCCCCGCCGCCGCTTTGCATGAGAAAGCCGGCCGGGCGCCCGCTCCCGCCGCCGCCGCCCCGCGGGCCGGACCCCCCGCCGGCCGGGCCCGCCACCCCCGCGCGCCCCGCCGCCGCCGCCCCCGCGCGGGGAAGCCCCGGGTGTCCCCGGCGCCCAGGGACCCGCACTGCCGAAGTTCGGAGACGGGCCGGGGGAGCGGGCGGGGGGTCCGCGGCGGGGGGCCGGGGGCGCATCTTCCCTCGCCCTGACGGTGGGCCCCGGGCGGGGGGGCTGTCAAAGCGGGGTGGGATTGGCGTTTTACAGCCCTGGCCATAAAGTGGCCCCTCGGCTTGTAGACCTGCCCGCATCTTCCCGAGGCCCGGAGTCACCAGGCCTACGCTCCGGCTCCGGCTTCAGGGAGGGGTTCTCTTTGAAATTTCAAAGAGAAGAGCTCAGGGCAGGGGGAGGGGCTCGGGGAAGCCAGATTTTAGGGCCGCTCCTCCGAGGTCTCCGCGGGGAAGGCGGGGAGGGGGAGGGGAGGGCAGCCTCCTGGGGCGCCTGGGTTTCCCCCCCCGCGTCTCGGGAAGTGGGGGCTTGGCTTGTGTAATGACCCCCGCCCCCGACAAAGCCGCGGAGTGTAGGGGCCTCGAGCCAGGCAGGGCTGGTGATTTCTTCTAGGCGGCTGAGTTTATTTATTATGGGAAGTCATTCGCTCGTCGGGTATTTATATTATTTGGCGAGTGATCTGCCTGGCCTGCGCCCTCCTGGGCTGAAGACCCATTAAGACGATGCGGAGCTGGGCGTGGGAGGTCGCGGCGTCAGGTCGCGCGGAGGGTCCCCAACTCCTCGGGACCTGGGGGTGGGGGCGCGCACACCACTCGGTTTCGATGGGAAGTGAGGGAGCGTCCTGGCCGGACGCTCCTATCCCACCCCCACCCCCTTATACTGGAGCCAGTTTGTGACAGTCACTTGGGACACAACGCCCCCGCCGGTCTGTGGCACTGGGCTTAAGGGGTGGGCACCCACACCACTCCTTGCCTCCAACAGAACATGCAAAGTGCTTCACCTAGCATCCCATAGTAACCCTTAAATAAACAGCTCCCCTAGGAGGTGGCGGGGTCTCTCTCCTCTTAGACGCCCTCGAGGTCAGGATCCTTTTAAGTTCCCCTAAGACTCCCAGGATCACGTATAGAGGGGGCAGTAGGAGGACTGCCGGCCGGGAGGAGAGGTCGGAGGAGCCGGCCTTCTTTTTACCCCTTCCTTTCTGAGGTCAGCAGTGGAGAGGTGTGCGATGTGGACAGACACCCCTGGGGATCGGTGCAGCCCCCTCCGTCTTGCTGCCCTGCACCCCGCTTTGGCAGAGCTGGGTGAATCCCGCAAGGGGAGAGCTGTCGGTTTCGCCAGCTACCTCTAGGAGCGCTCAGAAAGGAGAGGCTCCTGCCAGGCACTCCTCCTCCCCTGGGAAGCTTTTTGTAAGCAGTGGCAGAAGTGGGGCACTTCCTCTGAGCAGGCTTTTTGGAAGGTTGGCTTTTATTTAAAACAAGTGGTGCTATTTTACATCTGTAAGAAACTTGGGGGATCGTACATATCCACTTAGCCATCCACCCACCGTTCATCTGTTCATTTGCCGTCCACCCATCCACCGCCTATCCACCATCCACTGCCTATCCACCATCCATCCATCCACCCATCCCCCTGTCCAACCACCCACCCGTCCATCCACCCACCCACCCATCCATCCACCCACCCATCCATCCACCCACCCATCCATCCATCCACCCATCCCCCTGTCCAACCACCCACCTGTCCATCCACCCACCCATCCATCCACCCACCCATCCATCCATCCACCCATCCCCCTGTCCAACCACCCACCCGTCCATCCATCCACCCATCCCCCTGTCCAACCACCCACCTGTCCATCCATCCACCCATCCCCCTGTCCAACCACCCACCCACCCATCCATCCACCCACCCATCCATCCACCCACCCATACATGCCTATCACCATCAGCCCACCCACCACCCACCCATCCATCCAGTAAACACCCAGAAGACTGAAGCTGGGGCTTGCCCAGGATCCCAGAACTAATAGGCGGCTTTGTCCTGAATCATTGTCCCTGACTCTCACTGTGGGTTGTTGGAGGAGGTGGGAGTGGAGGCAGAGAGTGGGAAAGAAGGTAGACACTAATATGCCATCAGAACAACGACCTTCAACCGTGTTATTATTTCCCAAGTTAAAAAAAAATCATGTTTTTAAAGACTGCCATTTTACTTATGATTTTGTTTTGCTTTGTTTAGTGGCTTATTTTCAAAACCTTCAAGTTAAAAAAAGGTTCAGTGGAAATCACTTGGCTTCTCCAGAATTTTCCTTGCTAAGGTCCTCCATTGGCACCATTTTGTCTCTTTTCTTTTTGTTTCTGTCCCTCAGAAACTGTGGACGCAAGGGAGAGCGCCAAACGCCAGGAGTGGGCGTGAGCTTTTTGAGAAAGTGCGTCCTAATTGATCTTTTATGTGCTGTTTTAATTCAGCCATGTTCAGACCCATTATTTTAGCTATAACCACTTCAGATTGCTTTCTTCCCTCGTTTTTATAAAAATGTCTGCAGAAGTGCTCCACGCTGCCCAGCTGAGGCGGAAACCAACAAATAGACATTATTATAGAAAAACGAGGGCTCTGAGAAATGAGCAACTGCAAGATAACTCTGTAACTAATAAATGAAAAGGGCCTTTTGATGGCTCCAGCTGAAAAGATATTTTATTTTATTTTTTTCCTGTGTGTGGGATTTGAGATGTGTGATTGTAAGGAGCAGCGGGGTCCCCTGCTGCTCGGCCCTGGCTGGCAACCGGCCCCCCTCTGGCAAATGTTATGGAGAATTGGGAGGAATTTTATGGCTGTCTTTCCCCTCAGCTCTTTTTTCCTTTGTCTTCTTTGAAGAATGACTTTAGACATTTTATTTACATATTTAACCATGGATGAAAGAGGCAAAAGAAAGCATTTGGGGCTGTCGTGGGAATAGTGATATGTTTAAATTAATGGAAATCTTATTAGGCCTCTAAAATTTTGAGCAAAGGTTTTTAATGAAACTTTATAATTAAACATGATTTCAAATAACATGCAGGGATAAGGAATACTATATATATATATATATATTTTTTTACCCCAACCACCTAAAAAAAAAATATATATATATATATATATGGGAGAGCTACTCTTAAACACGAGCTACCTTAAAATTCTTGCAAATGTTCACCCAGAAAAGTAGAAGGTTTTTGAGAGGAACTATTTCTGAAGTCAGGCAGTATTTTGAACGATACCTAAATATTTTTGGATGGAAGGGAATTTGAGGAGTGTGTATGTCATCCCATTCTAGCAAAGGCCAAAGCATAAAATACTTTGACATGGGTATTGCTAAAAATCAAAGTTGTGTCTCTCTCTCTCCTTATTATGTTATAGTCAGTGGAAATTATAAAGCACGGTGTTCGGCTCTCTGAAATGAGATTAGAGAAAACCCACATAATCTCTTTAAGATAAAAGTACTGACACTTTCAGCTAGAAAGAAATTAAAGTGTAGACTTTGCACGTTACAGGCTAATTGCAAGAGTAAAGTTGTAGAGTATCAGCAAAGCTCGTGGAAAGAAATAGGGTCGTATTTGGGGGAAAGTTTCACATAAAACGTGGCTCAGGCTATCCCAGTTGCTCGCGGGGCGGGGGGTGGGCTCTGGCTCGGATGATCTCTCCAGGCACATTCAGGTTTGGTGATCCGGTGAACCGGGCGGGTGGGGGGGGGGGGCGTTGTGCTCTTTTATCTTCCAACGTTGTTAATATGTGTGTTTCATCGGGAACTTTTCCAGTTCTGCTTTCAAGTAAGACGAAAATGCCATCTATTTGCTGATAATTGCCTGACACGCCGAGGGGTCTCTGATACCAAGAGGCACCATTGCCCTGACCTCATATTGCGGTACATTTTTGCAGAAACTTATTATCAGATTAAAAAAAAAAAAAAAAAAGGCAGGGAAAATTCTATTTCTAACCAAGCGGGGGCACGGTTAGCCTGGCCCCCGTTTTTCTCCGAGGAAAACACCTCCGGTCCTCTGAAGTGATCCTCACTTAGGAAAACACATGGTCTGTGCCACCAGAGGACCCATGCAGCAAATGCAACAGGCGCCGAAGTGGAAGGACACCCAGAAACACTCCTTTGTGCAAAGATTGCCGGCTTGAGTGGGAGGAGGGTGTGGCCAAAAAAGCAGGCAGGTCCTAAAATGGGTAACTGGCGTGGGGTGCGTTTGCTCCAACACGATGCCGGCAACTATATTAAGGCCACATCCCCTGAAATGTGGCTTGAAATATTACCAGAGGTTCCACGGGGTGCATTAGTGTGAATTGCAAATCAGAGCCTGCTTCTAATCCCCCTTTCAAGGGCCGGCTTTGGATCACTGGCGTCTACGGGGCTCCCCACTGTTTCTGGCTCAGGAGGGACCATTCAAGGGGGCAGCCTCTCTCCGCTATTCCCACACTCCAAAAAACAACACCGCAGACAGACACCCTCCAACTAAATTAGATTAAACTCCTTGTTCTCCACAGCACATTAGCCTTTTCACTGCCCAACGGTGATTATTCGGAGCCTCCTAATTTAAAGGTACAGTATTTCTTTTTCAACACAACGGGCAACAACAGCAAACATACTGAGAAAAGGGGACAAAGCCGGCCTTCATGTAAGTGCTCCCAAATTACAAGGACATTATCTGTTTAAAATATAGGAAAGGCTTAGCACATGCCTGCTCTAAAACACAAACAAATTGACCCGGCCCCCAGAAAAAGTACTTAAACCTATTATTCTCCTATGGGACTGCATTTTTTTTTTTTGGAAGCAGAATTATATGAAAAAAGAAATCACAGAATTCCAGGAAAATGAAACAAAAGAGATTCTAGTGCATGCGTGTGTTTTTATTTTCTGTTGCACTTAGGTTGCATGCATCAATCTAAGGGACAGTCTATTGGACATGAAGGCCCAATGATGAGCTGAAACTTCATTTTTTGCCCCAGTTGTTTGGCCCCTCACCCCCTCCCCGCCTTGTGTTTGGGATATATTGATTTAATTACTCACGTTCCCATCTGTTTCCTTCCTGCCTCACCCCCCCAGCCCTGCAGGCTTTCATGGCCTGTCCCAGGGAGCGGGGCCACCACATGGAGACCAAGGAAGGGGTCAGCCCCCCGCGGGCCGGCTGCCCCCACACAGGTGACAGAAGGAGATTCAACAGCCATCCCTTGAGGGACAGAGTGGCGACACCCTCAAGCCCGGTCCCGCCTCAAAAAGCAGCAAGAGGGGACCACGCTCCCACGTCGGACTTTGGTTGGCCGAGTCTGGAACCATGTGGCCAAACACAGGGGCTGCCCTCAGCGGAGGTGGGGAAGCGTGTGGGCTCTGGGGCGGCATCCCCTCCGTCGCCTTCCACCACGGGCCCCAGGGAGCAGTCCTCTGGTGTCGGGCCTCAGTCTTCTCAGCTGAAAAGCGGGCACCAGTGAGGCTCCAGCTCCCCGGGGCACGGGACGATTCTGTCACTACACGTGGGGAGCATTTGTAACAATGCCACTGTGCAGCAAGTGTCTGGGTCTCGGTGCCACGCTCCCGTTTCCGTGGAAGGTCAGAGCAACATTAAGAGACAACCAGGGTGTAACACTTGTGAGCGAAGGTCTGGGGAGAGAACAGTGTTCGGACCAAAATGATACAAGGTGACCTTCGTCCAAGTGAATAATGGAAAGGCCAGCAAGGGGGAGACGGACTGGGCATCTGCAAGTGCCCGGCACCAGCTGAGCCTCTCCTATGGGGCGACTCGTTTACAGGCACCCCGCAAAGCCAGTCCTGGGGAGGTGCCCCTTTTTGGGATGAGGAATGTCAGCCTTTGGAGCCTAAGGAAATGAACAAGGCCACGTGGCTGCCGAGTGGCAGGGTCAGGATGTGGCCGCAGGCGGCAGGCTCCCAGCTCTGTCCACGGTGGGCTCCGCAGGTGAACCACAGCCTTCTGTTCAAACAGGGACCCTGTGCTGGAGTCTTGCCGGCAGCCGGGCCTTTCCCCTTTCGTCCTGGCCTGGGACGTGCCTGCCACTGTCTTACCATCTCGATGTTCCGCTTTCCCGGGTTCAGAGGGATTCTTGAGGGTCACAAACAGCGAGGAAAAGTGGAAGAAACAGGAGGGGGGAGGTACTGGCATGGGTCAGGTTATTCCTGTCCTCGGCTGTGTGGCTTCAGGCAAGTTACTTACCCTCCCTGAGCTCTGCTGTAGAATGAGGGTAATGCCAGTACCTCCTCCATGAGGTCTGGGCTGGGATGGAGTGAGACAAAGCACTGGGACGTGTGTCTGGCAGCTAAGCGCTAGCCACGTGGGGCTCGTCGGTTTTCGACGCTGGGGCCAGTGCGCTGTCCTCGTTCAGATCTTGAGTGCAACTTCGCCGGCTAGAAGGCACACTGACAGCATCATCTGCAAGTCTTCTCCTTTCTGGTGGAACCCCTGCCCCATCTTCCCCGAGCGTGAGCTGGAGGGGCAGCGGGCCTGTGGGGGGGCTCTTGGTGGAGTTGGGGGCCTCCTGGAGCAAACACTGCGTTCCAGGCGCCCACCCTCTGCCTCTCCTGCAGGTCTGCCCAGGCGGCCACGGTCACTGAGCTCCAGCAGGTGCTCCTGGGTCCTCCCTGGGCCTTTCCCTTCTCCCTCCAGCGAAGCCCGGAAACACAGACCTGCGGCCTTGCAGACAGTTCAAGTTTGGGCCTCCTAGTTCACTGCGAGGAAAGAAAGTCACATTCAAGTTGTTGTCCCTCTGTGCCCCTCCTTGTAAATGGCAGTTCACGTGAGAAAGCATATTCCTCTCCGGGTCCAGAAGAGGGAGGGCAGAGTCTTTCTGCCCCGCCTGCATTTCACGTCCTACAGTTAGACTGGAGTCTCTGCTCCTGCTCTTGGAGCTGAGATCCGTGACTTTGGGGAGGGACGCTCGCCCTCCTTCCGACAACGGTCAGTCTCTCCTCTCTTTTTCCTTCCCTCCCCCATAGATACATATTATATATAAAATCCAGTCCTATAAGAACTCCAGTTTTGAAGCTGAATTTCCAAGCTGGATCCTCTGTGCCTTCCCAGAATCGAGAACAGTGCCCAATATGCATGTCTCCTCAACAATTCAACGAATGACTTTTTTCTACGCTGCCATCCTGCAGGAAAGGCCATGCTGTCTCCATGGCCGGAGACACGGGCTGTGCTGGCGACCTACTTACACGCAGGGGAGGGACAGGTGCCCCTGGACTGGCCCCAAGGTCCCAGCCCGAGGAGGAGCCTTAGCCTTTTGCCCCCCTATCGATGAGTATTGGATAGTTTTTATTTTCCCTACTACCTTGAGAGACCACGTAGTCATTACAAGTCAAAAATACTTTCAGGCTGTGGAAGTATCTCCCTTGCCCCGGGAGCTGTGGGCCGGGCGGGGACAGAGCCCGCTGTGCGGTGGCGGCAGAGGCCAGGAGGACGCGGGAGAAGCGGAACCAGCACCCGGAGCCTGACGCCGCCTCCTGCTTGAGGAGCACGGACCACCGGCCAGGCACGCTCCTCAGCCCTCCAGGAAACTGTTCAGTTTTTCCATCCTTCCGCAACCCGGTGGGGTTCCCAGCAAACCACACAGCCTGAGGACAGCAGGCCCCGCTCCCCACCCCTCCCCGCCGCTCCCCACCGCTCCCCGCCGCTCCCCACGGCCCCCGCGCCTCCCCTCTGCTCCCCACTGCCCCCCGACCGCTCCCCGCCCCTCCCACCGCTCCTCACCGCTCCCCCCCCCCCGCCCCCGCCCTTCCCAACCCCTCCCCGCCGCTGCCCCCGCCCCTCTTCGCCGCTCCCCGCCCCTCCTCGCCGCCCCTCGCCGCTCCCCACCCCTCCCCGCCGCTCCCCACCGCTCCCCGCCGCTCCCCACACCTCCCCACGGCCCCCGCGCCTCCCCACCGCTCCCCACCGCTCCCCACCGCCCCCCGCCCCTCCCCACCGCTCCCCACCGCCCCCCGCCCCTCCCCACCGCTCCCCACCGCCCCCCGCCCCTCCCCACCGCTCCCCACCGCCCCCCGCCCCTCCCCACCGCTCCCCACCGCCCCCCGCCCCTCCCCACCGCTCCCCACCGCCCCCCGCCGTTCCCCACCGCTCCCCGCCCCTCCCCGCCGTTCCTCACCGCTCCCCGCCCCTCCCCGCCGTTCCCCACCGCTCCCCGCCCCTCCCTGCTGCTCATTCTCCCCATTGCTCCCCACACCTCCCCACTGCTCCCCACTGCTCCCCACTGCTCCCCGCTCCTGTCCTCCAGCATCTGACAGAAGCAGCTGGGGATGCCACAGACTGGAGGTGCCACAGGAAGGGAAGGGCAGGCTGTGTAGGTTCTTCAGGGAGAGAGCTAGCAGGGCTTGGAGTGATCACCGTCCTACATGGGGGGTGAACTCAGGAGCTGCTGGGGCCGGGGGTGAAACAGATGGGCTGACTGGGGACTCCTCGAGCCCCGCACCCCGGGTGGGACGCAGTCCCCGTGGTGGTGCTGTGGGCAGCATGTCGCTGGGAAGGTGCCTGCACAGGTGACAGCCACAGTCCGGAGGTCACCAGCCTCAGCAATGGGGTCGGTTTCGTCCAGGGCGGGGTGGGAGAGTGGGAGATCCTAAGAGCTAAGCTTCCGGAGGAGAAGGGCATTTGGCTCCCACCCGAGGTTCCCAGCCTGCCCAGTGGATTTCAGACTTGCACAGCCCCCCTCCCCCCATCCGCAGCCGGCGTGTAAGCCCATTTCTTGCAGTACATCTCTTTATATACTCCCACATATGACCCCCGTAGGTTCTCGTTTCTTGCTGGCCCCTAACTGATACAGTGGCCATAAGGCCCTCGGCCCAGAAGGACGGGATTCCAGGCTTGGTGGCACGATGCATTAGTGGGGTAATCAGGGGCCCCCTCTGGATGTGCAAATTCGACCTGCAGAGGACGGCCCATGCCCCCATCCTGAAACAATGCGTCCTGGCACCGGCCTCTCTGGAGTGAGGGCTCCCTCTTCCAATTTGCACACAGATCCCCAAACCCGGTCCCCCTGAATTGTGTGCCCCTGGGAGGCTACCTTGTGGATGGCTTTAGATGTCTTACTAAACCTTTCTGAGCACCTGCTCCTTACCCGTAAGAGGAGAGTTGGGTCCTCAAAAGGTCATTGAAAGGAATTAAGTGATAAGATTCATGAAAAAAAGGTTATCACAGCCTCCAGCGCAGGGCCCATGCACATGGTGGTATCTCTTAGTAGATGTGTTTGCTATTCACTGCGTTCGTTCGTTCGGAGTCGTGTTAGTAAGTGACAAAACCCAGCTGCAAAGGGCTTAAACCGAAAAAGGTTCCTCCGTCTGGGATAGAAAGGGTGAAGCTTCAGACTGAGGCTGGGGAATAAGGCACGGTGACTGGTGCCAATCAGCTAGGATGTGCCCCTGGAGCCCCAGAAGGGGGTCAGATATCTGGGGAAACTGGGTGTCAGCCAGTGAGAGAGGAAGGGAAGGGGGTCCGTAGGGTCCACTTTGGCTCCTCAGAGGGCTTCTGTCCCCCAGAGGCTCTCAAGGCAACTCAGGGTGGCAGCAATCCGCGGATGCATTTTCCTCGGGGACAGCACCCAGACGCCATCTTTTGGTCACCGCACGGCTATTTGGTGAGCTCCTCGCTGGGGTCCAGTGGCTGCTTGCAGATCTGTGGTTGAAACCGGGGCAGGGGGTCTGCTTTTCACATGCCAGTGCCCCCACGAGGGCACGCAGGCGGCCCATCCCCAGCTTGCACACAGCTGCTGGGACAGGTATCTGGGGGAGCACGTGTGTCTGGCCACAGGGATCCCACCAAGGAAGACGCTCCCGTCACCATATTTTGGCAGCTTGATGCACACCCACTGGGCCCAGAGAGTGGCTTCATTACTAGCCTCACAGCAGGCTCATTTACGGCTTCAGTTTTCATAGAGCAAAACGCATCACAGCAAACTGCTTTTGATGTGGTTTCTGAAGCTACGCGGCCACGACGTCTTGCGGAGTGTAGGTGCTTGGCACGATGCATGGGAACAAAGCCACGAGCCATACTCTGTAGACCAGGGCACCTCAGATCCTGGATCCTGCATTTGGAAGGATGTGGGGAATATTTTTTGCTCCCTCCTCCTGCCTCCAGTGGGACCAGGTGTGTGCCGTCCGACATGAAATACACGAACGCACGAACGGTTGCCAGAGAAAAAGACTGTGGGGCCACGGGCTGGGCAGAGTTCTACCTTCTCCGTCATTGGAAAGGGCTGACCTCCCACAGAAATCACCACGGCTGCCCTTGGCGCCGCGTCCTCCCCTGTCCTGCTCTCAGGAGTAAAACAAGTTCAGTTCACATCAGTTCGGCGCCCGTGTGCTGAGCGGCTCCCGCACACCCAGCATGCCCCCCGCCCCCGAGGGCTCAGGAAGAGGAGGTTTTGGGGGAGCGGACGGCCGGTGGGGAGGCAGGAGCCCTGTGGCCGTCTTCACGTCCACGCTGTGCGGTCTCGGACGAGGGTGGGCACTTATCAGATATTAGCGGAGTCTCAGTATAGTCAAATTGGAAACAATGACCACCCACTCCCCAGTTTTAGAACTTAGAAAAACAAAACAAAACGAAGCAATAGATCATTTTAAACCTGGCAAAGTTAATCATAAACACTCTGTCATCTCGGGCCAGGGCTGCTCGAGCTAGAAATGCCGAACAACTCCTTCTTGACACATAGCTCTGCTTGAATTATGCAGCGGATTTGAAACGGGTAGGATCTTTGGGAACAAATCCTTTGCATAAAATGCCCCTGCCCTCTACTTTGGGGGGATGTTTAAACACCGTGTTAGCTGTTGCTCAGTTCCTCCATACACACGAGAACGGTCTCATTAGACAAGGTGGCAGTCGGCAGCCGTGGCCTGTGATCTGCCACATGCCTGTGTTTGTAAATAAAGTTTTATTGGCACTCAGCCACCCCCGTTCGTTTGCATTTTGCAGAGGGCCGGTTTCCGAGGACTCTGGCAGGTTTGAGTGTTTGCAACAGAGACCGTCTGCCTGCAATGTGTCCCGTATTTGTGATCGGGATCTCCGCGGGAAACCTTTGCGGACTCGTGGAGCATCACAGCGGAAGATGATTCCACTTGTCTGCACCTTTGGGGCAGACTCCCAGTCTCGTGTCACTTGCTGTCATAACATTGAGAACATTCTGGTGCCCTCTGGATGCCACACCGCATCCGTCTGACCTGCCTCTGTCCAGGCTGATTGGCAGCGGCCAGGAACCTGGCAAGAAGGCAGCGTCTGGGCGGGAGCCGTAGACTCAGTCCCCACTCACTGGATGGTTCAGCGGGTCCACATGGGCAGCTCCTCTGTGCCGGGCACAGTGTAGGCATGTGGACTCAGCCGCAGACAAGGGAGAAAAGGCCCCTGCTCCCCCTGGGGCACATACTGAAGCAGGGGACACATGGTAGACAGAGAAGGCATTAAGATAAGCTCAGCAGCTTCTGCGTGCCATGAAGATGGCAAACGAGGGAAATGGGTTGGGGAGAGACGGGAGGGTCCCTTCCTACCTCGAGAAGGTGCCCATGATGTGCACCGAGAACCAGGCAGAGGCCTGGGAGCTGAGGCTCAGAGTGCACCTTCACTCAATTGTTCTTTGTTGATGTGCTTACTCAATAAGCACGTGACCCATTCCGGCTGCCAGTCATGAGCCAGAATATTGCTAAATCATGACCCCAGTCACCATTCAGGAGTTCACAAGTGGCCTAATGTCATAGTTGGACCAGATTTCTAGGTTTGGATCCTGCTCCACCACTTAAGTGCTGTGTGACACTGGGCAAGTTGCTTAACCTCTCTGAGTCTGGTTTTCTTAACAGCAAAATGGGGATGATCATAGTAGGGCTCAGCGGGCAGTGGCAAGATGTGAAGGCTAAAGGCAGCGCCTGATACAAAGAGCACCCCACCCGGTACGCGGCTTGTGCACCTCTTAGCGCTCACAGCGGGCACATGGCAACACCGCCCAGCATGGTCTCCAGCAGCCCTGATGAGTCACAGCGGAGAGAAGACACGCGAGAGTCAGGACCACGTGGCAAGTGTTCCAACGGAGGACTGGATGTATACAGACAGGGCTGACTTGTTCTGCTTTGTGGGGTAGAAGAGGGGTGTCGGGAGGAATTCCCAGAAGAGGCACCATTCAAGCCGTCTTGGGAAGGTGGATAGGAGTTCTCCAGCCGGAGCAAGGAGGAAGGGAAGGAGGGGAGAAAGCAGCGATTGCCAAGGCCAGTGTCTGGTCTGCAAGCGTCACGGCAGTGTGGGCAGGGAGCGGGGTCCCTAGGGAGGAGTGTGTGACGTGAGGTCAGATGCCATCTTCCCAAGAGCCCCTGGCAACCATGGGAAGGGACGGGGGTGGATGGTAGAGACAGAAGTGGGGACATCCAGTAGGTTTAGGTCAAAGAGGGTGAAGAAGGAAGGAAGACAGACACGTTCCAGGGGCCCTAAACGCTGTCCAGCTGGTACGCGAGGGGGGTTGGTGAGTGCGTCAGGGATGGGGCTAGACACTGCGGTCCCACGGGGTCTCTGCTGTCCCAAAGGGCGGCCCCAAGCCCCACGCTGGGCTCGTCCTCCTATCCTGGCCTGAAGTGAAGCCCGCCCGCGTGGACGCATCTCTGCGTGAAACATCACCCAGGGTCCCAAAGGCCCCCCTCCCATTAATGACCTCTGTGTTGATCACCCCCTGAAATGAAGGTGCTATTTTGGATTGTGGGTTAAGTAAAGTATGTTATCACGATCAACTATACCAGTTTCCCTTTACTTTTTACACGTGGCTAGTAGGGTCCTTCAAACCCACACATGGCTCGCATTAGGTTTCTGCAGGACTGTGCTGATCTAGATAAACAGGCCACGTTTGTTTGTTAAAGGCTGAATCCATGTGCACGGTCAGGCCTGTGCTGTGTTTTCAAGATATTTGAATTGATTAGGGAACTTTAAGCCATTGGAATATTGTCGCATAAAAACGGAGCTTTCAACTTCTCAAGAAAACTTGGGATGCACTGCAGACCAGGCTGGGGCGACGGGCCCCGCCCCCTGGAGCCCCGCTCTCCGTGGACATGCCCCCCTCCCCTGCCGTGTCCCTCTAGTGGGGCCTGGCCTCTGGGCCGTGTCTGACCCAGATCCCAGGCTTGGGGGAGACTTCCCACTTCTTGTGCGATGCCCCTGCTTCTGGGTTAGACAGTGGGCCAAGGTCACTTGGGAAACAGCCCATTACATGGTTGGGACCGTGAAGGTCCCTGCCTCAGTTTCCCTGCGTGTGATGTGAGCCTAATTACATGTGCAAAGCAGGGGTTGGGAAGTGTAATTACTGTCTGTCTGTTCGTGAAGCCCCATGGCGTGGCTGGTCTAAAACCTGCAGGGAGGGCTCTCATCGGGATTTCGCCTTTGCTTCTCGCTCCAAGCGAAGGGAAGGTGAGTCACCAGGCTCCTGCGAGCAGACATCAGCCGGTGCATACGGAGGGCTCTGTGCGGCCGCATAGGTAGTCTCTACCCCTGGACGCCTCCAGCATGCTCGGCCACAGGGCATTTCACCCAAAGTGGCATAATTAACACCCTGACTCCAAGTGCTGCTGTCCTGAGGCCTCGGGACCAGACAGGGTCACTACCAAGCCCCAGGGTCATCTGGCATCTTCCGGAAGGGAATGGCACCCTAACCAGATTGAGCCTCCAGGTGAAGGAGAGGAGGGCAGGTGGGATTTGCTGTCCTGCCCCCGGATCCTACTCCATTTGAAGGGTGACGTGGACTCTCTCTTCTGAGCGCCACTTGGGCAGAACGCGGGCTCTCCTGCGGGCACTGCCTGCTTTCTGCAAAGTCGACTGTTGGCGGCGGGGGCGGGGCGGCTGGGCTGCAGGGGGCTGAGCAGGGAGAGGCCCGGTGGGGAGGGGAGTGGAGGTGCCACGGATGGGAAGCCGTGGTGGTCCTCCTGCCTCACCGCTGGCCCTAGGGACCCATGGGCAGCACCCTGCTGGTCCCCGGGCCAAAGACCGGCACTGTCAGAGCAGCTTGTAAAATAGGTCACTCATTAAACCACCTGTCAGGGCGCAGGGATGCTGTCATCAAAGCCACTGCATTTGATGTACAAGTCCGTCCTGGGACCCCCGCGTGGAGGAGACCCTGCTGTGACTTCAGGGGGACTCATACCTGAGTGCCCAGTCCCGCCCTCCCTCAGGAACCATCCTGGGCTCACTGTGCCCTCCTCGTCTTTCCTCCCAACTTCTGTTGTCCCTGTCATCAGGGTCATGCCATTGAGTGTGGCCTGAGATGTGTTCTGTGTGACTTGGACTCTGAAGATGTTAACTCTTTGCAGACAAGAACTCTCTCCCTTGAGTTTTTGTTTTTTTGTTTGCTTAGGTTTTTTGTGGGTGTTTTTGTTTTTGTTTTTTGCATTTCTCTGTGTTGCCCAGACCAGTGTTAGGTACTGAACTAGTGGACAGATGGGCTGTGGGCGGGGTCCACTGGTACTGACCTGACAAAAATGTGTCCATTCCCCTGTCACTCAAACCTTGCTTGGTGGGTGCCGGCTCACCCACCAGGAAGGAGGTGCCAGGGGCACCAAGCCTCGGGGAGCTGAGGCTCCGAGGATGTTGGTGGTCATCCAGGCGGAGGGTACCCAGTGTCTGTGCACCCAGGAGGGGGCCAGACGTTCTGAAGGAGCTTTCGCGAAACTGGCCCTGACCGTGGGCAGTCCCCTGATGTTCTGGGGCATCCAAGAGAAGTGGACCTTCCCAGAAATTCCTTCCACAATGTTGCCTTAAAAATAAAACACAACTGACATTTTATGATCACAGAATTAATACAGGTTCATACATAAAATGTAGAAAGCATGACATACAGGCCAAGAGATCCAAGTGCAGATCGTCTGGAATGCCCCACCCACAGAGCCCCATGCTCTTGTTCCCTGATGCCTAACCTCCCTGTCTTCGGTTTTTCTGGAAGCCTGTCTCCCATAGTTATGCATGATTCTGTAAGCAGAACCTTACTGTAGATACTTTCCATAACCTGCTTTATTTTTCACTTAGTAAGACATCATGAGAATCTTTCCCCATCACGAAACCTTCCTTAAAAAGATCATTGTGATGGTCGGTCCGTATCCCACTGCGTCATAGTTTTGAATGAATCCCCCCATAATGGGACATTTAGATAATTTCCAATAGTTTATTCTGGATGTAATTTTTTTTAAAGATTTTATTTATTTATTTGAGAGCGAGTGAGCACAAGCAGGGGGAGAGGCAGAGGGAGAGGGAGAAGCCGACTCCCCGCTGAGCAGGGAGCCCGACATGGGACTCGATCCCAGGACCCTGAGATCATGACCTGAGCTGAAGGCAGATGCTTTTACTGACTGAGCCACCCAGGTGCCCCATGGATGTAACTTTTTATCTTCAGCATCATATTTATCACATTTTAGAAGATTGCCCCGGCTTAGGTGTTTTTCTCCCTAAAACGCTTGGTGTCTGGGCTCCCCGCTGTGCAGCCAGAGGTTGTCTTTGGCTGTGGTTTGTGGCGTACCCAGAGCAAGCTCAGTCCTGGCTTCAGCTGGCTGTTCATACAGTTCTCAGTTGGGCTGAGAATGTGGGGTGGGGGAGAGCCACACGCCACCCCCACCCCCATCTGGATGGACAGGTTTGCAGAGGTGAAACGGGGTAGAAGGAGAGTGGTGCCGACAGTGACCCAAGGACACACATCGATGTAGTGCCCAGAAAGGAAGCAGAACCACAAGGCCGGCCACCCCGGGCCGGGGCCTACACCCACGAGGCTTCGCCTGGGACAGACCCCCCACCAACCTGGACAAACCCCCCACCAACCTGGACAGACCCCCCACCAACCTGGACAGTTCGAAGCCACGTCTGCGTCCTGTTCTCTGCAGCCTGTGACCTACGTGTCAGCCCCTCTGTCCTGCAGGGAGCATTTGGAGACTCTCAGCATCCTGTGGACTAAAGACCAACCATTCCCCACGAGCTGTGCATTTGCAAAATACCTCCTTCCCTTTCCATCCTAACCTGATGCTTTTTACTTTTTACCCTTTGGCTCAGAGGGAAAAACAGTTCTGTACTCAGCCCCTCAGGCTTTTCATGTAAATCTACCACCCGGAGGACCGCCTGGGTGGCTCCGGGGCTTAAGCATCTGCTTCAGTTCAGGTCATGATCCTGGGGTCCTGGGATTGAGTCCCACATCCGGCTCCCAGTTCAGTGGGGAGTGTGCTTCTCCCTCTGCTGTTCCCCCTGCTTGTGCTGTCTCGCATGCTCTCTCTCTCTCTGACAAATAAATAAATAAAATCTTAAAAAAAAAAATAAGTCTACCACCTGAAAAATGCATCTAAAAGATCTGGGATGAAAATTTGTCTCCTAAGACGCCTTCTATCTTTTGTGAAGGAAAAAGGGTTTTTTGGTCTCAAGTTTACCTTAAACACAACTGAAAACAATCTGATGGCCTTTTGGGACCTGTAGGGGGTCCACGGAGAAGCGTGGACACCAGTGCTGGCCTTCCAAGCCCTCCTGCATGCCTGCTTTTCCAGGGACCCTCTAGGAAGGATAATGTGACAGTTTTTTGCTGGAAACCCCTCTTCCCGCGTATAGCCGCCAGCCGGCGGGGTCGGGTGTGGTGAAGGACTCGGGCAGGCGTGGGGCATCTTCTGGGAGGTCTGCAAAGTGAGGCCCAGCTCAGGGGCCATTCGGCTGTGCTAGGGGCTCCATCCCATCCACCCCCTCACATGGAGAAACTTCTCAGGAGGGACGACAGAGCTCTGAGCAACAGGGTGTGCTTGATGGGGGATGCTCTGCCTTCCTGAGTCCCACTCAGTGTTGGGGTCACACTTGTGCCCAGCGCCAGGACTCAGGTCAGTGGCAGCTGAGGGCATGACAGAGACCCCTGTGTTGCAGTCTGCCCCACGCGTGCCCAGCTCTGTGCACTTGGGTGAGGTGGGTGATCTCTCTTGAGCCTCTAATGAACCTCTCATCTAGGAAACACAGAGCATGGTGGTTCATTCTACATGTTGATTTGGTGATGCTCTCCAGTGATTTCATCAAACCCTAACCCGGTGCTGCTATGAAGGCATTTTGTGGATGTTTTTAGCATCTGCTATTGGTTGACTTTAAGTGAAAGAAATTATCCTCGATAATGTGGGTGGTCCTTAACCAATCAGCTGAAGGCCTTAAGAGCAAATGCTGAGGTTTCCTGAAGAAATTCTGCCCAGAGACTGTGACATAGACATCCCGCCTGAGTCTCCAGCCTGTGGTTTCAGACTTGCCATCTCCCCAGTGCTGTGAGCCAGTCCCTTAAATCTCTTTATTTATCACTCCTCTATCTACCTACCTACCTACCTGTCTGTCCGTCTGTCCGTCCGTCCGCTTCCTACTGGATCTGTTTCTCTGGAGAACCCTGGCGGATGCACAGAGCTAGCGGTTAGGATTCAGTGAGCATTCGGCACTGTGACCAGACACAACGGGACTTTGGTAAATGACAGTGATAAACAGCACCGGGCCAAGTTCATTCCCCAGGTACGGGGCCTCAGGCACACCTGGGGCTTGATCCAGCACCCCCTTGAAGCGGGTGTGGACACCAACTTCCATGATGGCCCCGGCTCTGTCCTGGCTCGACCCCGCCCCTGGCAGAACCCCCTGCAACTCGCCGTGCCTTAAAGCCGCACCTTCCAGGTAGGAAAAGGCTACAACGTCTGGCCATTTAAGACACAGCGATAGAGAATGAATGTGACACGAACCTTGGAAAACGATTAACAAAATCATTCCCTAGGAGTGTACGGGCGTCAGAAGACGGGGGTGCTTGGGTCAGGAATCCGTCGAGCGAGGTTCCTGTCTGCCGCGGTGACATTTACGTAGAATAGGAAGCCTGGGTCTTTTCCTCTGATGATCCCATTGGATCCTGAAATCATGGCTGGGAGTGGGAAGATTTCAGAAGACACCGCATGAGCGCGTGCGAGGGTGCGTTCTGCTCACGGTCCGGCCGCGTGACCCCCGGGGCAGGACGCGCGACCGAGCCACCTGTGTGTTCTTCACGTGCGGTAGCTTCCTGCCCCACCCCCAAGCCAGGCCTGCACAAAGTTTCAGACAAACGCTCTGCCGTATTCTCGTCTGCTCCGTGAAGACCCCGAGGCCAGGTGACCTCTCCCACCTGGGTCCATCCCCGCTCGGGGGCCCGCGGGTTCCTGCCAGCGACTCGTGCTCGGCAAGCTGCCTGCCTCCACCCCACACAGCTCACTGAGGGGGCACCTGGAGTGTCCCCCGCAGAAGCACCTCCTACCCCCACTTTTCTGCACTGGGACTGGCGACGGCGGGCCTACGCCGTTTGTCCCAGCGAGAGCGCCAGCAAGCCTCTAGAGTGGCTCCCTGAGCGCCCATGGCAGGCCAGGCCCAGAAAGCAAACGGCTGTCTTGCTTTGAAGCTGAAACGCACATCTGGGAGGCCAGGCCTGCCTGTTCCGCTCACTTGTCATCACTCGGTGAGGAGCCAGGTCCAGGAGGCCGAACCTGGCCCTGGCAACCCAGGAGGCTGTGTGCAGGCCCTCCCTGGCACACCGCGGCCTACAGCTCGCGGCCTGGGCCGGCGCCGGGCTCCGGCAGCACGTGAGAGAGATTTAGTGCATGCAACTTAGGAAAGCCGCCCCTCGGGCTTCAGCTGAAATAAAAGACAGTATTTCCTGCACCTTGGATGCTGTTTGCTCTCACCCTTCAGAGCAACCTGCCATGTCCACTCAAGTGCAGAAACTTCTCTAATTGTAGTTACCAAACGTGTTAGTTCCTCAGGGCTGCCCAAACAAGGTGCCACCACCAGGGTGGCTTGGAGCAACAGACACTTATTCTTGTGCAATTCGGAGGCCAGGAGTCAGCAATCCAGGTGTCTGCCCCTCCCCCACCACCCGGCGTGCTCCCCCAGCGGGCTCCAGGGCGAACCCCTCCCTACTTCTCCCTGCCCTGTTGGGCGCTGGCCATCCCGGCGCCCTTGGCCTCACGCTGTGTCACCGCAGGCTCTGCCCCGTCCTCATTCTGCTGTGGCCCTCTCCTGCCCGAAGGGCTTGGGGCTCTGCCTACCCCGCTCTGACCTCTTTGTCACTAACCACATCCCCAATATTTCCAAATTAGGGCTTCAGCATCGTCTGTTTGGGGGACACGGTTCAACCTACAGCGCCAAGCTGTGCTTAATTCCACGAAACACAGGCAGACAAAGAGCATGGAGGCAGAGGGCGGGAAAGACCAACACTCCACAGAGGGTCCCAGCCCGCGTGCCTCGGGCTCTAGCCGAAGGAAACCCCAGCCTTGTCCCTTCAGCTTGGGTTTCTGCCCCACGAGGACAGGTGAGTGCAAGAGACCCTCCACTGGCGACTGGTCTCCATGACACACATTTGATGAAGCACGAATTTGCTGACAAGGGTCAGTGACGGCTGGTCCAGGGCGGAGCGTGAGGGGCACTGGGGTCTCTCCCTGCAGGAGCAGTCCCCAGGCAGCGCCGGGCAGCAGTCTGTCTTCCTGTGTTTTCAGCCCTGGGCAGATGGAGTGGAGTTGTAGGGAGTGCCTGGGCCGGGTCTCAGCTTGTTGCTCCCCGTCGGTCAAGACCCACTTGAATTCTTACCTTGTTCATCAGGTTTATTTTCTACCCTTCACTGGATCATAAAGGGCAACTGTGTCCCTTCCCTGGGCGCTGTCCTGGCCCCGGAGGACGGTGACACCAGACCCTAGAGGAAGAACACATGAGTCTCCCAGGGCAGCCGTGACACGTGGCAAAACAGTGACCCACTACAAAGAGTATCCGGGTTTGTGTGGACGGGGCTCCATGGGTCAGGGATGCTCTGGTCCAAGACCTGAGGCCTGGGCTACAGGGGGTGGTGCTTCCTGACCTGGGACATCAGCTGGAGTTACACCGGAGTTGGGGCTTCCCGGACGGGAGCAGGACCCACCAGGTGGGGGCTGGAGCCACGGAGGAAAGGTTGCCTCTGCTGGAGCAGGGAGAGAGAGAAGGATGCTGGCTCCCCCTGCCCCACCCTCCAGGTTTCTGCCTGCCAGGGACCCCTCTGTTAGAACCAGAAGGCAAGGGAGCCCCGGGAGTGAAGTTCCCTTGGATGCCAGGCAGGGCGGAGAGGGCGAGTAAACACACGGCTCCCGGTTTGTCTGGGGGGCTCTTGCAAAGGCTTTAGAATGAGACGGACAGGGTTGTAGGGTGGACACAAGCGGCAGTCGTGAGTGGACAGTGGGGCTTCCTGGAGGAGGCGTCACACATCTCAGGTGTAGGAAGGAAGAGCTATTGGCCTTTATGACTCCTGGTCACCAGGCATCACCTCCCCTGACATTATCTAGATTTCTCTCCGGGGACCCCAACGCTCTTCTACCACGTCATTTAATCCTCAGAAGAGCCCCCATGATGTCGGCATTCTGATGGTGCCCAATTTACAGATGAAGCAACTGACGTCAAGCTCATCCCGCCGAGATTTAAATGCACATGGCCTAGCTGAAGAGCCCCGCTTTGTGCCTCTCCGGGCTTGTCCTCACCAGCGTGTGTGTGTGTGTGTGTGTGTGTGAGACAGCCAGCAGGCACAGCTGACCCCAGCGGAGCTCCGAAGTGTGGGCGGGAGGGGCCGCAGGGCTCTCAGTCACAACACCCTCAACACCAGAGGTCAGGCCCCACAGCTCTAGCCGTCAGCGCCTGCCAGGGTTAGCCCCAAGGCTCCTCAGGGGAGCGAGGCAAACGCGAGGGGTCCAACCACACAGGAACTGGCAGCAGGGAGGAGCAGGTTGGGGGGAGCAGCAGGTGGGGGAGGGGCAGGTGGGGGAGGAGCAGGTGGAGGAGGGGCAGGTGGGGGAGGAGGAGCAGGTGGGGGAGGAGCAGGTGGGGGAGGAGGAGCAGGTGGGGGAGGAGCAGGTGGGGGAGGAGGAGCAGGTGGGGGAGGAGCAGGTGGAGGAGGAGCAGGTGGGGGAGGAGCAGGTGGGGGAGGAGCAGGTGGAGGAGGAGCAGGTGGGGGGAGCAGCAGGTGGGGGAGGGGCAGGTGGGGGGAGCGGCAGGTGGGGGAGGGGCATGTGGGGGAGGAGGAGCAGGTGGGGGAGGAGGAGCAGGTGGGGGAGGAGCAGGTGGGGGAGGAGGAGCAGGTGGGGGAGGAGCAGGTGGAGGAGGAGCAGGTGGGGGAGGAGCAGGTGGGGGAGGAGCAGGTGGAGGAGGAGCAGGTGGGGGACGAGCAGGTGGAGGAGGAGCAGGTGGGGGGGGAGGAGCAGGAGAAGAAAACGGACTTCCACCCCAGCCAGTTGGCTGCAAACTGCGTTTCTCCGCGCAGGCGAGCTGTGTGGCCTTAGGCAAAAGGCAGCTTCTCTGAGCCTCTGTGGACTAATCTGTCAAGTGAGGAAAATCGTGATAGTCTTATAAGTGGCTGTGAGTATTAAATACGAGAACCAAGCCGGAGAGCTTGGCACATGGTGTCTTCCTCCAAATCACAGACTTGTATCTTCCATTTTTCACGCACAGACTTCTCAGCGGCTGGAAAAGGGGCCAGCTCACAGGCTGTCAGCCAGGCGGACGTGTGGGTCCCCTGTGTTTGCACCCCCAGCCACAGACCAGGTATTTCAAACATTTGCTATCTCTTTCCACCTTGGCTCCTCACACCGATGTCACAGGACTCTTCTGCAGCCAGCATGTTCTGGCCGACGGACACCTTTCCGGTGGGTCTCTGGGGCAGACAGGCCTCCAGCCTGGGGGTCTTCCCAGGGTGGTCTCCAGCTTTCTCCTCTGGTTGTCCAGAATGTGAGTCCCGGCACATGCCCGTGGGCCCAAGGAAAGGCATTTTGTCCTGTCTTGAGGAGGGCCACAAAATTCTGAGATGCTGTTTGAGAACGAGTTGTTACTCCTAATCCTTCACAGGCATTGGCTTTGTTTAAATCCAGATTTGAACCCCAGGAGCCTGGCTGCACCTTCTTCTTCTTTTTTACGTGGAGCCCAACTCAGGGCTTGTACTCGCAACCGCAAGATCAAGACCTGAGCTGAGTATCAAGAGTTGGATGCTTTACTGACTGAGCCACCCAGGCACCCCAACTGGCTTCACGTTCTTCTAACTGAAATTTTCATTGAAATAATTAGAGGGTCATAAAAATAATACAGAGGGAGCCTGTTGATCTTTACTCATTTTGGCGTCTTGCAAAACTGCAGCACAATATCCTGGCCGAGATGCAGACACGGATCTGGCTTCACCGTTCCTCAAGCACAGTGTTCCCACCCCAGCTGATATGCAGCTTTCTCAAGGAAGATGCTTTCAATCCTATTCTGAATTTGAGGCCAATCTGTCCACTTTTTAGTGGTGTTTAAGGCTACTTTATTTTGTTTCAGGCTACTTGGGAAGACCTTGAATGGGGTTGAACAAATCACTGCAAAGATGCCTCAGCTTACCATCCTATCTGGATTGGAACCATTCACCATCTGAGGCAGATTGCATGTCCCTGACTTGAAATATGCCTTGGACCCCAGCCCTCCCATCAGGAGGAGGGGCCCTTCCCTTGAATTTCAGCGGGCTGCGGACTTTGGAGGCGATGTTACATAACTTCTGAGAGTAAGTCACCAGTGATGATGCAACTTCCTCCTGGGTCTTTGGAAGATGCCTGTCCCGTGACCTTGGTACCAGACCGTGCTACAGGGGGAGCACCCGGACCAGTCCCACGTAGCTCTTGTGGCCCACAAGCCAGCCGAGGTCCCCGCTGACAGCCAGCCAGCATCCAACCCCAGACAGGTGAGTGAAGGTACCTCCAGGTGATGCCAGCTTCCAGCTGCCCAGTCGCCCCCTCCCCCGCTCTCTGCTGCTGCAGAGCAGAGCAAGGCCACTGCTCACGCCCTATCCCCACCCTCAACCCACAGAACCCATGAGTATCCCAAGATAATGTTTCACGTCAATAAGCCCAGGGTAGTTTCTCATCTGGAGAAACGAGCACCATCCAGCAAGTCTTTCTTGAGCACCTAATATGTGCCCGGCACTGTGTTAGGTGTGGGGAGGTCATGGTGAGGAAACCAGACACGGATCACGTCCATCCTAGCAAACGCAGATGATGAAAGCCAATCCCAATTTTGCTTCTCTTCATGCCAGGATTTGCTTTTGTTTCTATTCTATTTTATTTTTAAAAGAGGAGAAAATTTGGACTCGGTCCTCTTTGGGCTTTGATGCTCTTGCCAAATGAATTAGCCCAAAGTATTTTAGCCAGGCTGTGCCAACTGAGTGTAGCCTGAGCAGAATTCGTGGTGACTCATGATGTCTTGCAGCACGAAGGGCTGACATCCCGGGATGAACCCGTTCGGGCCTTCGGTCTGGTAGTAGCTGACCTTGAGGGTGGTGGTACCACAGAGACCTACGAGAGAGATGTCGGGCTTGGGTCCGGGGCTCTGAGTCCCAACGGTGCCTCCACCTTTGGAAGCATTGCTGAGCATCTGAACGAGGTCCCTGGGGAGCTGGGAGAGGCTAAATTCCCACTCATGGGAAGGAAGGGACCAGCCTAGATAGTCGTTGTGGAGCCCAGCGGTGGTGGGTGGGAGCTAAGGGGTGGCGGGCAAGCTGAGCTCGGCCAGAGCACCTCTCCGGCTCATCGGGAGTCCTGCCCAGTGTTCCCAGGGCTCCTCTGCAGGCCAGTTGGGGATGGCAGTGGGCAGATGGAAAAAGTCGATCATTTCCCTGGTTTAAGGCCAAGACTTCAGCTTGCACACTCTGTGAAAACAAACCCAGGAGTGAATGCTCCCAGTCCCAGCATGACCGAAAACAGTCTGGAGGTGCTCCAAGAGGACAGCTGCAGGACGGAGGGCTGCTTGCAGAGACACCAGGACTGGGGAGGACCCCGGGGGCCCTGGGCGTGGGCATGGGCAGAGGGAGACTTTCACGTGGGAATAAAGGGGTGGCGACCACATCCACTTCTCGTGCTGGGGTGACCTCAGGGCTCCCTGGGAATGCCATTCGGGGGTCTGCTGCTTCAGTGCCCAGAGACACCGCCCTCTCCTGGCAGAGGGTCTCAGGCTGGCCCTCTAGTCAACCAACGAATTCCCGGTATTCCCGGAGCAGACGTCTGTTTTGGGGCTCAGCGTCCGTCCATCTTCGAGTGGCAGTATCCTAAGCTTTCTGAGGCCCCATCCTTCCCTCCCTCACACTCTGCGTCGCTGGCCGCGGGTCAGAGCTGGTCCTCTGGAGCACCAGGTCTCTCTGGCCGCGGGACTGGTTCGGCGAGAGGCGCGTGAGCCAGTTCTGGCCAGTAAGCCTCAGGCGGAGAGCCCCCGCTCACACAGGTGCCAGAGAAGAGAAGGTTCTGTGTCCCCTGGGCCTGAGCAGAGGGGATGTGAGCTGGGGCCTTGCAGGGGCCGCCGGGTGGGGGAGGGCACCTGTGGGAATGGGGGCACGTGGAAGGGAGCAG
Source organism: Zalophus californianus (assembly GCF_009762305.2). Lineage (NCBI taxonomy): Eukaryota > Metazoa > Chordata > Mammalia > Carnivora > Otariidae > Zalophus > Zalophus californianus. Next base: position 2,234,948 of record NC_045608.1, read on the forward strand.
GCCTGGGAGCTGATGTCCACGACAGCGCACGAATCAAACCACCTCCATGCCCGTGAATCTGCACGCTCCATTTGTGTGTTGGTGTCTTAAGCCACGTTGAGCTGGGTCTTAGGGACACGAGTGAGAAAGTCCTGGCTGAAACCACCCCATCTCAAAAATAATAGTGCGTATTCTTCCAAGAGAATGTGCCCCTCGCCCCGGGACGGAAGGGAGAGGCGTAGGTTAGCGTTACCTCCCCAGAGTCTGCGGCTGCTGCAGCATCGATCCTCTTAACCCCCAGAGCTCAGAGTCCAAAGTGGGTCTCGTTGGACTGACGCCAGGGTGTCCGCAGGGCCACGCTCCTTCTGCAGGCCCTCGGGAGAATCCGCTCGCTGGCTTCCCAGCTCCCCGGGCTCAGGGCCCCTCCCTCCGTCTTTGAGGCAGCCCCTCCCTGACCCTTGTGGTCATGTCATCGGGAAAAGCTCTCCGTGGTCAGCCTGGGCCCACCTGCACCTTCTCCATCTCAGGGTCCTTATCTTCAGCCACACCTGCGAAGACCCTCTTGCCGAGGCAGGTAACAGAGTCACAGACTGCACGTTGCAGGGGAGGGCGTCCTTCTGTCTACCACGGTCCCACAAGCAGCGAGCATTTATTAGGCACCTATTATATACTGCACTCTTTCGGGGGAGGCTAAAGGAGCTGTGAACGAGTGAAAAATAAAGTCAAGAAAGATTGGAAGGACGGCAGGTTCAGAGGGTCCCACCACTGAAGGTTTGATGTTTCCGGAATTCTGAGGGTAACTGACTGCTTCCCTCGTACTGACAGGCGCCCCTGGGGCTCGTTTTTTGAAAGACACCTTGGAAACAGCACAGACAGACTGATGGGCCCTCTCCAAGTTGAGTTTTGGGGGGGGTCCCTTGGGGGATGCTTTCTCGTAGCTGATTTCAGGCAGCACCCCAGCCCCGTCGTCGCTGACCTGCTGGCCGAGCCCCTGGGTCTCCCCTCTGCCCGCCCTGCAAAGGCTTGTGGTTTCCGGGTGTGGGTGTGACCCACGTGTGGGTGAGAGGGAGACGCCCCAGGAGGGAGTCCCCTGAGCAGCCGGCTCGCCCAGGAGGCGAGTGGGTGCAGCAGACGCCTCCCCTGCGCTGTGGTTGTGCGGAGGGCAAGCTGGTCCTGCTGAACCACCTCTCCTCAGAGCCACCCAGCTGGTCACAAGCCACACACACCTCACCTACCCCATGACCCCTGCCCCGGGGCAAACCCTTGGGTCACTCTCAGTGTCCTTGCGGTGAAACCCATGCCATTTACCACAGTCCCCAACGCCTGCTGGTCTGGCCCCCTCTTAAACTCCTCCACGCTGCCCTCACGGGGCTGTCCTCTGTCCCCCAATCCACCCCACAGCCCTTGCACATGCTCTGCCCTTCACCCCAAGTGCTCTTCTCCCGGAGAATCTGTTCCTGTTCATCATTCAGACCGATTTCCCAGAGCAGCTCAGAGAGGCCTCCGAGACCATCCTTTCTTAGCATTTCCAGCCTCTACCCAGGTGCTTCTTTACACCGATGATCCCTACTGCAACGATCCTGTTGACGTTCACTTGCTGTTTGCCTGCCCCCTTCGCCCCTTCCCCCTGGGTGTAACTGCCGAGAGGGCAGGACTGTGCATCTGTTTATTTGTGGCTGAGGACAGTGCCTGACAGAGGCAGGAAGTGTCCATGTCCTGAAGCCGGGACGAATCCTGAAGGAGGCCACAGTCACTCTGGATTAGAAGCCAGCCTCCACGTGCCTCCCAACCCTGCCTCCTGACATCAGTGACCTTGTGGAGTCCTGGCCACACGCAGCCTGGGAGTGATTCCGCGTGTCTCCAGAGGCTAGCCCACCGGAGGCCTTGCAGCTCTGCCTTGGTGTCTTGGAACACAAGCTTTCCGAGCTTCTAGCCACTGTGGCGGAAGTCCTTCTACCCAAGGCCACGTGTGGTGCTCACGGCTCCTACGGGGCCGGCCTCCAAGCTGTCCCTGCCCAGGTGTGAGTGAAGGCACGTGGGCCTCAGGCACAGCCCTTCCCATAGCTGTGTGCATGATAAAATAAAATGGTTTTTGTAAGCTGCTAAGTTTTGTCCCATAGGGGCTGAAGAGGGAACCGGTCCCCACCCTCCTGGAACTGACCCTGGCCTCGGGCGAGGTTCCAGGGAGGGCATCTGCGGCGCATGGAGCCTGGCAGGCCGCCCCCACCCTCGGGACAGCTTCTGGCCTCAGCAGCAGCTGCAGAATGCGGCCCCGCCCTCGAGGAAGCAGCTCATCCCGAGGCTCCAGGGTTCGCTCCAGGTCAGCCTCCAGTGGCTGCCGGCCTGGGCGCCCAGGCTCAGCGGCGGCAGCGAGGGCAGAGCCCGAGCGCGCCCCCTCCCGGCTCGGCCTCAAGACCACCCCGGAGCCACGGGCAGTTGGGGTGGACAGGAAGGCGGGGGACCCCGCTCAGCGGCACCCGCGAGCACGTGAGGGCGGTTTTCAACAGTGTCCACGAGAAGGGCTGTAGGGAGGTGTGGGCTCCAGGCCGGCACTTGACCTCCTGCCCACCCCGTGGTCCTTAGGGGGCACAGGAGACCCGATGGTGCTGGGTGTGGAAGGCCCGTGGGCAGCTCCTGGCTTTCCAGACCCAGGCATCCAGCGTCCAGGGGCCAGCTCTGCACAGCGAGTGTGTTTGCAGCCCCCTGTCTGCGAAGGTGTGTCCCACCGAGTCAGGCAGCCAGCGACAGAGCTGCAAAGGGAGCCTGTCCCTCCGGGGCCTCTGCCCTGAGGCACGCTCTGCAGCCAGCTGGGCACGGCCGGCCACCCCGCCCGGGCCAGGGCCCAAGTGCCGCTGCTCCAGGGAAGTTGGGGGGTGTGTGTGAGTGTGTATGTGTGTGAGTGTGTGTACGTGTGAGTGAGTGTGTGTGAGGGGCACGGCCTCAGACCCACAGCCCTCCACGGCAGGTGGGATGTAACAGGCCCTCACTCCCTCCATCAGAGGCCACAGAAACCAGCACCACGGCAAAGCAACCTTAGTGGACAGGCTGTGCCAAAGCCAGGAGCAAGCAGCCCCTCCCCAGCACTGACCGTGCGCCAGCAAGGAGGGTGCGGCCGGGCTGGTTTTCCTGGTGGGGACTCCGCCGTGGGGGGGGTGTCAGGGAGGAAGTAGCCCCAACATAGCTGCTTTTTGGGGCAGCTTCTGCACAGGCTCCGCGGACAGACATGCCCCCTTCACCTGCTCCGGGCCCTGCAGGGGTGCTGAGGTGGGGAAGGGCAGGGAGCCCCGGACAGGGGTCGTGGGGTGATGGCAGACACTGACCTCCAGCCTCCAGGGGAGACTCCACCCATGTGCCCACCCCGGCCCCAGATCCGCAAGCCCGCTGGACGGCCAGTCCCGTCTGGTGACTTCTGCATGAAAATGAGAACTACGGTTTGTGGGCCGGCTCAAATTCTTTCCTTCCCGTCGGGCTCCTTAGCTGGGCTGGGGGAGCGTGCTCCTTGCGCATCAGCGGGGACTGCTTCCTCCCGCCAAACCAGAAGTAAGACGAGGGCTTCTGCCAAAACTTGTGTGAGCCGCCAGGGATGACGCATCCGGAAATCCACGATGAAGGAATTTTGCGGGAAAAAAAAATCAAAAATCAAAGGGAAGTTTGGGGAAACGGGGCCAGGGGATTTTCCTCGGGTTTCTCCCCTGAGCCGCGACTCCTCACCACCACCCGCCCTATAATCTTCTTGATTAGTTCTGCTGGAGGGCAGCAGGTCAACGCGGCGCCCACTGGAGCGGGGCGGGGGCAGTGGTGAGCGGGAGCTGGGGGTGCCGGGGGGTGGCGGAGATGAGCTTGGGGTCCCGCGGAAGGCCACATCGACCCTGGAGTTTTCCTTGGGGTCCAGACCTGTGTGGGGTGGCACGGGGGTGGACAAAGACCTCCTGTGTGTGTGCAGCCTGCCGGGGGCAGCGTCTGCAGACTGGGACTCTTAGCGAAGGGGACCGGGCCTGCAGGCCACCACGTCCCCGCCGGGTCCTAGTTGGGTGGAGGGGCTCTGTCCCAGCAGCGCTGGTGCTGTGTGAACACGCACCACAGACTCGGTGGCTTCCAGCAGTGCAGCCCGATTCCCTCACAGCTCTGGAGGCCCCAAATCTGGCGTGCGGTTGGCAGGGCCAAAACCAAACTGCAGCCGGCAGCGTTCCCTTGGAAGGCTGTGAGGAGGCCGACAGCTTTTCCAGGCTCCTGTGGCCACCCGCCTCCCCTGGCTCCCCACCCCTCCCTCCTGCGTCCCTTGTCACATCTACTTCCGGGGAGCTTCTTGCTCTCCTAAGGCCCCTGGGGTCACACGATCCGAGCCACCTCAAGTCCCTTCCCTGACCACGCCAGCAGCATCCCCTTTCCCTGACCCACAGGTTCTGGGCATTAGGACATGGACCTCAGACTGAAAACCAGAGCCAATCCCCCCGTTGAAAGGGAGAATTTCCCTGCATCTCTTAACGTGCTGCTTTCCTGCCCACCGTGATGCGGCCGGCGGGCTGTGGGCCAGCCCCGGGCACCCAGGCCCTGGGGCAGCAGATGGGAGTGGGTCGGGCCTGGCCCTCTGCGCACAGCTGCCCCCGGCCACCACTGGAGCCATGAGCCCGTCCTTGCAGAGTCTAACCGTCTTGGGGGAATCTCATCTGCTGTTAGGGAATAATCCCGAACAAATGCTTTTCATCAAGGGTCCCACAAGAAGCAACGTCAGGATCAGGCCTTTGAAATGTAAGCGGTGTGACTACTGGAGGTGAGGGGCCCCAGCTTTAACTGAGGCTGCCTGGCAAACAGCAGTTTTCTTGAGGATAAAAAAAATACAAGCACAGAAACCCCAGTAGCCAAGGGGGCGGGCAGGCGGGGCCACCTCCGCTGGACTTCCCAGCCCTGGCCCTCCCGTGGTGTTGGGGGGTCTCAGGGCCCAGAAGGGCTCCTGAGCATTTCCAGTCTTGCTCAGGTTGAACTGAAAATATGAGAGGCTATTTGCCAGGCCTTCCGTCCAGAGGGGAACATCCCCCTCACCCTTCTAGAACATTCTCTGTAGTCATGGAGATGGTGGGTGGCCTGGCGGGTGGGGTTGCGGAGCCCCCCACCCCCTCATCCTCCTCTTCAGTGTCTTCCTGTTTCCCCCGATGGCCTCGGGTCCAGACGAGGCCTCGGGGGCCAGAGAGGCCGGGGTCTCCCCACAGGGCTGTACCACCCACACACCCCACCACCGTGCCTCTTGGGAGTCGGCGCTCCCAGATGCACCGGATGCTTCCCCCCCGACAGCACGGTCGCATCGGGCTGCGGCATGTGACTGGGGTAGGTGGCATGGACACAGAACGGAGTCTCCGCATTGTAAGCAGCAAATAGCTAGCATTAGGCCCAACAGCACATTTTCTTGAGAAAATGCCATTATTCTTCTGAAAAAAATCCTAATGTTCTCGATTGGATGAGATTACTTCAATGGTCACACTCTTTGAGTTCAGAGAAACAAAAGACACCAGGGTTTAGAGGCCCTGCTTGGCCCAAACTTCATTGCTTAATAGACTACGGTGAACTTCAGACAAAGAAAAGCACCTGACCCCTGCAGGGGGGCAGGGGAGGGGACAGACCCCAGCCCACCCCTCCCCCTCCTCCCACGACCCTGAGATCTTGCAGAAGCACGGCCCCGGCCCAGACCCCAGGGCTGCTCCCCTCACAGGCTGGGGCGCAGGGCTAGAGGGTCTGCCCCAGCAAGATGACGACAGCCCCGCAGGGAGCGGGGGGCTTGGGGGGCCGCTGAAAGGGCAGCCCGTCTGCCTGCCTGCTCTTTGAAGGCACAAGCTTCTCATCACTGGCTCACCCCCGCTGCTCACAAGAAAGGCACCCGCGGGATGGTGTGAACAGTACGGGGCTGGCCACCCCTCAGCCCAAAGCAGAAGGGGCGGGCACCCTCCGGGAGGGGCAGGTCGGGGGCCACAGGGGCTGTGCTGGGTGGTGGTCCCTGCGAGTAAAACAGCAGCTGCACCCCTGCGGCCGCTGGGCCCGTGGCCGGCCACATAGGGACCTGAGCCAGGCCCTGAGAGCACGGTACCACCCCCTCCCTGTCTCTGGCTCCCCATTTACTAACGGCCAGGAGTCGTGCGGGTCACTGGCTCACTCTTGGAGCATCCAGGGAGCCCTCCAGGGCTCCTCCTCCCCCCCCCCCCCCCGCCGAGCCCCCAGTGGGGACCTCCCTCCATCCTAGCTTCTGGGATGGGAGAGCAGGTGGGAAAACGCTTACCTCGTGCCGGGCACGTGACTGCACCCACGGTTGCCACCCCCAGGAGCTGCCCGCTCCGTAGAGGACAGTGTTTCAAGGGTGCTTACGGAACAGGAAGGCTTCAACACACTCTGCCGCAGGGAGCTCCAAGGCCTCTTCCCCCAACACAGAGGGCGTCGGGGGAAAGCGAGGCCTGCAGGGCAGTCGTCCTGTGCTTGCCGGGGGCAGGGTTCTGGGGACACACTGTTGGGGTGACGTCTCCTCCCGCTCGCACACAGGTGTGATGGGAGGGGCTGGGAAGGTGGCCTGGAGGAAGGACAGCAGGGAGCGAGCCAGAACATTCTGGAAGCGGGGGCTGGAGAAGCTTGTGCAATGGTGGAGAACAGGGAGCTGCTTCCTGCTCTCCCAGGTGACTCACAGAAGGCTGAGTCTTTCCGAGCCGGTTCTGTGTTTGAGTTTTACAAACATCGGCTGATGCACGATGTCACATTTGCTCTGGAGGGGAGGCCAGGCTTCTCTCTTTCCCCGGATGGATTTCCTTCCGATCGTTTGCATGATGGCTCGATGCTTTTGCACGGAGGAGCGTGCCACGTGTGTGACATCTGCTGTGAGCAGGAAACCCTCCCAGACAGAGACTTCAGACCCGCTTTGTGATCTCAGCTTACGCAAAAAGGGACAGAAACGCCCTCAGAATTGTGGGGGGCACACTTACTCCCTACAGTATCACTTACCTGATATTAATACTGAAATTAGACTTCCTTCCTATCTTGGCCTCAGGGCGAGAGCAAGAATATCTGTGAAGTAACCACTTGGTGGTAAAGGTAAGTATTTTCCTCATTAACATTATAAATAAGTAGAGTGGTCTTTCCATCTGCATTCGCTTTGCGCACCAACGTGGCCCCCATCCAGCTCCGAGACAACAGTGATGCAGCAGAATAGCACTCGTCGGAGCCGGACGCACCTGGCACGACCCTGAAGCAGTGAGCGAACCTGTCTGGGCCTCACCCTCCTATCTCGGACACGGCCTTACAGGAGGGTAAAGTGGGAAGAGGTTGTCCCGGGCACCTCCACATCCTCCGTGAGGCCTGCTGCATTTCCAAGTGGATAGCAAGCCCATCCAGGAAGAGGAAAAAGCGAGGAGACGGTCGGCAGTAACCATGGAAATACGGTCGATGCTTACTTTATGTCACGCTCGTGCTACGTGTTTATTGCATACGCGCTGGCTTATTAGGTTGATGATGACCTTATGGGGTCTTCCTTGTGACTATTCCCATTGCACGGCTGAGCAAATTCAGGCTCAGGGAAGAAGGTGGCTTTGCTCTCGGTCACACAGCGGGTAGGTAGGTGGCAGAGCTGGGACCCGGATGCCAGGGCTGGTGCTCCTCCCCACCCCCCTCCGCCCCAGCTCACCAAGTTGCCATGCAGGACCACGTGGACAGGCACCCAGAGCACAGAGCATCCAGGCTGGAATGGGAGCAGGAAGATGTGCTCCGCAGGTGCGTGCAGGGGGCCGGGCACCAACGACGGGGCTGAGCGGCGAGCACAGCGAGCATGTGCGGGCCCCAGGCCCCGTGCCCACCACACCCTGCACTGCCCGCTCCCGGCCACTGCATGGGCACGCTCCCTGTGCTTGGCCCCAGTATTGCCCCCACCTTGCAGATGAGCAAATGGAGGCCCAGTGAGGCGGAGAATCTTCCAGCCACATAGCACGGGAGGGGCGGTCAGGGTTTTAGTCCCTGCATGGGGCCTTTAGAGACTTTAATTCACAGACGTACCATATGTATGCTCTCTCTGTGAACACACAGAACACATACCTACATGCAAATGTAAAATACACAACTAACATAAACACACAAAAACACGGAATACATGGAAGTATAAACTATTATATCTACGTAGAGGAGCCATATACCATCACCATTGTGATATGTAAAATTCGGTGATTTTTACTGTGTCCACAGAATTGTCCAACAACCACCACACACATGACAACAGGCCATTACTGTAGTCCATTTATATGCAACGCTAAGAATAGGCAAATCCATAGACACAGAAAAAAGTCAGTGGCCACCAGGGGCCGGTGATGGGAGGGCTGAGCGGAGACTGAGTGCTAATGGCTGTGGGGCTTCTTTCTGGGACGATGGGAACATTCTAACCTGAGGGTTGGACAACTCTGTGAGTGTGGGATCCCTTCTTATGGCTGAATATTGTCCCCTTGGGGGGATAGGCCTCGTTTTGTGTGTCTGGTCATCAGGCGAGGGACCCGTGGGTTCTCTGCATGTTTCGGCTGTTGTGGGTAGTGCTGCGGTGAACGTCCAGGTACGAGCTACCTCATGGATGCGCGCTCATTCCTCTTGGGTAGACACCTGGGTGTGGGATTACCCGGCCACGCGGTGCCTCCCGGCCTCTTCAGACCTAGCCACGGCATCAAGCTGACCTGCAGAGAGCCCGCTCCTAAAGCATCTGCTCTCTAGAAATACCCAGGCATCAGACCTACCCCAGAGCAGCGCAAGGTTAGCCGAGACCACACGAGGCTCTGCGCTCAGCCTGGGGCCCAGATGCAGCAAGTGCGCAAGGAATATTCTATTACTATTCTTTCCAAAGCTAGGTCTACCACTGAGAGCTTATTTTTATTAAGAGCGCCCTGAACTTGATGTTTGTGCACCCAACAGAAACGTGTTCTGTGTTCACGTTCATCTCAGCTTGCTTGGGCAGCCTCGCCCCCTAAAGAGCGCCACCTCCTCCGGCGTCCACCTTCTCCTGGCTCCGTACTGCTGGGATCCGCCGGCGTATCTGATCTCTGAAGGTTTGCTTGGAAAAATAAAACGTCCAGGGCACGACGCAGAGACAAAAGCACACGTGATCCACTGCCCATTAATCTCTGTCAGTCTGTAGAGGCAGACTTCAGACATCAGGAATCATGAGACAGTTTTCTCTTACGCACATGCTTCTTATTAAGGGTCTGGTAACTCATAAAAGTGTTCCCTGGAGGGGAAAGGGTAAGAGCGGAGGATCGTTTGTAGGTTGCCTGTATAATATGGAGCTTCTAAAATACAAGTAAATTCTAGGGGCGCCCGGGTGGCTTAGTTGGTTGAGTGTCCGACTCTTGATTTCAGCCCAGGTCGTGATCTCGGGGTCTTGGGATGGATGTGTCGGGCTCGGGGCGGAGTCTGCTTGTCCTGCTCTCTTGTACCTCCCACTGCTCACTCGCGCTCTCGCTCTCTCGCTCTCTCTCTCAAATAAATAAGTAAAAATCTTTAAAAATAAAATACAAGTAAATTTTAAAAACTCAAATTTGCTCCTTAATTCCATGGCAGAGAGGCATGCCTAGCCACTGTTTCCTTTACTGTCATTGTCCACGTGCACAGGGAGACTTGGTTCGAGGAAATCTAGCTGAGAAATAGATCCAGTCTGTGAGCCTACCTGCCCCGAGGATAAACATCCCAGTTGGCTCTAAATTTCTAACCCCAAAGTTGGTTTTAACTCCTCCTTTTTAATTACTGGTGGCCGAGGGGATGGTGGAAACGTGCATGAAACACCTTGGCTACAGAACACAGCTGGAGAAATGTCTGCGTGTATTTTAAAGTATTTAAAAAAAATTTTTTTTTAAGTAGGCTCCACGCCCAACGTGGGGCTTGAACTCACGACCGTGAGATTGAGTGTTGCGTGCTCACTGACTGAGCAGCCTGGGGTCGCTTGATAACGTATTTTAAGAGAAGATGTGCTGGCAACTGGATAGACAGAGAAATCTGATAAAATCAGAGGAGGAGCATGGTAATGGTCAAAAGTAGCTCGTGGGTCCACGGGCATTTGCTGAGTAATTCTTTCAACGTCTGCAGATGTTATAACATTTTTATAACAAGATGCTGAGTAAGGAGGGTCAGGTGCAGTAACGGCTGGTTCTCTTTCTTCTGGTCACAAAACCCTCCCACTCACACGGCTGGAAAGATCAGCGCCCTTTGTAAACTCCAAGTAATAAGGATTCGCAGTGTACGCTTGGACAGAAGATCAGAGGAGGTCTGTGAAGGGCAGCACTGAGGGGTGGAGGATGCTGATGTCTGCAGCTTACCCTAAAATGTATCCCGAAATCAGCCGGCAGGGCGGCAGGAGGGCTCCAGGTCCAGCGCCAAAGGTTGTGGGCGCTGTGGTCTTGCCAATACTTCATTACGTGGTGGGGGGAGCAGAGAGAGGTCTGCCAGCCCCACAGCGACTGAGGGGCTGGGAGTGCAGACGGGGCTCCACGCTGCCCCTGCCCTCGCTGGCTGGGGGACCTCGGACAGTGGCCATCTGCATCTGAGCATGCTCGCTTTCATCAGAATCGGGAGGAACCGGCGAGAGCCGCACACGCAGGGAACGGAAACCGGACTTTGGGGCCCCAAGAGGAAAGCTGTGTCCGGGACCGCGGTGGTGATGTATGCGCTGTCTGAGCCGCGCTCCGGGCCTGCACACCTGCCCCGCAGCACCCCCAGGATGCAGTTCAGCAATGCCGCCCGCATCCCTCCTGTCTTCAGTCCTCTGCTCAAGCCGATGGAGCTGACCACCTGAGGGTCCCTTCCTGACTTCCAAGGAAGGGAGCCAGGGGCTCGGCTTGGGTAAAACGTCCCTTCTGGGTCCACTGCTGTCCAGACGGCGGTCCTGCAGACGAGACCCGGGTATTGGTAGCGCACTGCTGCAGCCGGTTCAAGAAAAGGGGGCAGCTGGATAGACGTCCACGCCAGTCGTACCCACTGCATTTATACCATCTGTAAAGATCTGTAAAATAGAATAATTACGGTCTTTCACGAGAGCCCTTGGCAGAGACAGGCATAAGGTAAATGTTCGGAAGTGGCAGCATTACACATCAGTGAGGACAGAGAGAACGTGTGCCCAGACAGCACGACAGAGCCCCCTCCCGCAGGGTATTCCGGTTGCCACGGCTGCGTGACAAGTGCCCCTGAGCTTGGGGGCTTACGGTAGCTGTCATTTGCTCGGCTCACGAATCGGCAGTTTGGGGGGCAGGTGCAGGGGGCTGGCTCCCCGGGCTCCACGCAGCGTGGGTGGGGGCAGCTCAGTGGGGGTGGGAGGCTGGCTGGTCTTGGCCATGGATTGGGAGCTCAGTGGGGGCTCCGCTCCTTGCCCCGGGACGTCTCTGCAGAGCTCCTTGGGCTTCCTCAGAGCACGGCGGTCTCATGGGGGATTGACCGGGACAAGGTAGCTGGCTTCTTTCAGAGCGAGTGTAAATGCTGCAAGGCTCCTAATCCCAGGGTCTCAGAACATTGCCTCTACCTTGTTCTATTGATCAAGCAGATGGTCAAGGCAAACCAAGTGTCACTCCCCCTCTCGATGGGAGGAGCAGAAAAGGATCTGCAGTCGGTTCTTCTCTGCCACCTATAGTCTAGGAAATGATTTGAGCGATAGGCCACAGCCTTGCTCTATTTTGGGTACTTATTCAAATCAGTGCATTTCAAAACCTTCCTACCTTCCAAGCATAGATGTAAAAATCAGTGCTTGGCCTCAGAAGTTTAGGTAGTTGGGGAGACAAAGCAAAGCCCCTTGAAAAGATCTTTTGTTGCACACACTGTAAGTGCAGATTAATCCAGATCAAAAGGGCAGAGCCCGGGGCAGAGATTCTCAGCTCCGGTGTGCACCCGGATAACCAGAGCAGGTTTGTTAATAACATGGATTCCCGGGCCCCCACCGTTGAAGATTTTCCTTCAGTAGATCTGGAGAGGGGTTCAGGTAGCTAAACTGAACAAATTATTTTTCTTTTTGAAAGGGAATATTCAGAAGGGGCAAAATTCATCAGGACCAAAGAATATATAGTAGGATTTCCTCTTTCCCACCTCTGACCCCAGCCGCTGAGCCCCCTCCTCAGAAGGAACTGGATGCTGCTTTGCACTTCTCAGGTATTTTTGCAAACGTGGTTCGGCACACACCCGCACAAGTTTAAATACAGGTGGATGTGTGCATGTGTAAGCACACACACACGTGCAGGTGAGCCTAGATGTCCGTGCGTGGAGATGCGTTCAAACTCCGTATGAAAGCGGGGGACATAGGTGTTTCCGTGTCCTCATCTCTACGTACACGGACGTACACATGCACACACACCACCTCTCCCTCTGCCAGCTCCTGTTTCCGCTGTTGTGCACCTTGCTGCTGCTTCCATGTGCCCACACATTTTGGCGAAGGTTCCTTGCCCTTTTGGTGCCCGCAACATGCCACATTGCATGGGTGGGCCCCCATTTATGCTATTCTATCCCTGGCCGGTCTTCGGCCATGATAAATAATGCCACATGGACATCATTCGCACACGGGCAAGTCTGTCTAACAGAGTGTTATTTCAGGGCTGAATGCTATGTGCACTTTAAAATTGTGGGAGTTTCAGGCGCCTGGGGGGCTCAGTTGGTTAAGCGTCTGCCTTCGGCTCAGGTCATGATCCCGGGGTCTTGGGATCGAGCCCCACATTGGGCTCCCTGCTCAGCGGGGAGCCTGCTTCTCCCTCTGCCTCTGCCCATCCCCCATGCTCATGCATACTCTCTCTCTCTCAAATAAATAAAAATCTAAAAAATAATAATAAAATAAAATTGTGATAGTTTCTGCCCAATTGCACGGCCTAGAGTTGGCACCCAAGCACGTTTGCATCAGTAGTGCATGAGGGAGGTCGAGGCTCTGAGTAGCAGCCGGGAGACTCCAACGCAGCCAAGCCCGGGAGCCGCGACCAGGAGCAGGGTGCGGCTGTGGGCGTCTGAACGCCCCAGTGGACGGCAGGCTCCTGGAGGGGGCAGCTTCTGCAGGGAGCTGGGAGGACTGGCTCCACGGTGTCACGTGCGATCCACCAAGAGGAACGTGGCTGCTGGCTTCCCCCAGCGAGTGGGAGCGACCTGGGTGCCCGGGGAATCACTGCCAGTCAGGACATCCTCCCGCGAAGGTGAGCGTCCAGGACTCGAAGTCCCGGGAGGGTGGACCTTCAGTGCCTGGCCCAGCCACGGAGCCACCTTCGGAGCCCCCGGAGCAAGATCTGTGGTTTATAGCAGCTTTGGCCGCCGAGCGGGGACAGACGGGAGCTTTTCCAATGTCACAGCGGACACGTCCAGGGGAAGTGGCTGCAACTCTTTTATCCTGCTAACAAATGCATTTCTTATTTGCAGATGAAATGTTCTGTGTCTGGAATTGGCTTCAAAGAGACCCAAGGGGTTGATGGTGTGAGGAGGCGGGTAGCACAAGGCCGGCCCGGTCGGCGGGGCGCTGAGGCTGGACGCCGGGTGCACGGATGCCACCCAGGCTTCTCTCCACGACCAAGATTTTTCAAATGTCCCTTAATTAAAGGTTGCAATACTGCTTCTGCTTAAGACACGGAGATGAGTGAAAGTACCTCAATTCTTTGTCTATTTCAAAACCACAATAGTAGCAGTTGGCAATTTTAAGGGACCGTGTTAAACAGAACCGAAAGCTACTTTTAGAGGTGCTGTTCCCCCCCCACCACGTGGTGGACCCCTCCCCCATTTCATCTCCTAAAGACTAAATCCATCACACACACTCCTGACAGCACCCAGATCCCCTGAATTGGCTATAAGATATTTCAAGGTCTCTGAGTAATTTAATGCCCTATGAAAGTAAAATAAATTGTGTACAAATAATTCAATAAGCTCAGGGAAGTGGGGGGAAAAAAAACATTAAGCATGTCACAGATGGCACCTCCAGGCAGGGTTATCAAAGCGAGTTTCATAATTTAACAAAACCATCTTGGCATCACACACAAAAGCCCTCCTGTTTGATCCCTTAATAACACTGCTTAGCACTTTCTGGGGAGCTGGCTTCAGCACCGGAGCTGTTTCCAAGCATTAGCTAATCAATCATCAAAAGATATTTTCCACGCAGGCAGGCAGGACTCGGAATGCTCACTTGACCCCCACGGAAGTGGCCCTGGAAGCTTAGAGGCTTTTTCAAGCTCACGTGGGGGGCAAAGGTCACTGCGGGGGTTGCAGCTAATGAGTTTCTGGTTTCTTCTGTGCCCCTGAGAAGGCCCCTGTCCCCGGTCCCCTCCCGGGTCGCTGCGGGGGCCCCGCCCATCCGGCCAGCTCCCCTCCCGGCCTGGCCTCGGGGCTCAGCTGAGCGGCCCTCCTCGGGACACACCGGCCGCTCATCAAAATAGACTGGTGGAGTCATCGTCACCTCCCCTGCCCTGGGTCTGGAAGTGGGCTGCACGTATGCTCTTCTCTGGAGAACAGAAAGCCTTGCTGGGGACAAAATATCACGCAACCTGCCCCTGAGTTTTGCTCAGCAGCTCCCATCGGTTTCGAGAACTGTATTTTTAAATTTCCGAAGAAATACGTGCACAGGTTGAAGAGGCAAACACCACGCAAGAGCTTAAAGGTAAAAAAAAAAAAAAATGCCCAATACTGCATGCAGCCCTTCCCCCTCAGGAGGGGCTTCCCTGCCCCCTCCCCACACTCGAGGGGGGCCTGTACTCGGTCGCTCGTAAGGGCACAGGAGGACGGAGACGGACAGTACCTAGAACTGGGGGCATCTGGAGGTGCCGCCTCAGCCCAGTGCTCAAGTGACCCCTTACAGGATGCAAAGGGAAGGTCATGTCACCTCTGTTGTGTCCCCCTCCCCCCACAGGCCGGAGTCCTGAGAAAAGCCATCCGACCAACCCAGGCTGAGGGACACTGGGTAACACCACCGACCAGCACGGTCCCTCCTGCTGACCATCAGCTAAGGTCGTGGCAGACGGGGGGTGGTGGAGAAGCCCACAGGTGCCAGGAGCCTCAGGAGACGTGGCAGGGTCCAGATGGGACGTGGGGGCAGAAGGGACATCCGCGGAAGGCTAGGGGCATCTGGAGACAGGAGCTGCTGTCTTGGCTGTGACAAATGTCCCCCGGGGACCTGGGGTGACAGCGCGGGGAAGCTGAAATGGCGGAGGGAAGTACAGGAACGCCCCGCAACATCTTTTTAAACGATGAACACACTTTGGTTTCCGGAGCAGTTTTAGGTTCAGACTGCACTACGTTGTCCTGGACTATGTTTTCACATTGGCTGCAAACCAAAATGTTTCCAAATGTTCGGTTGGAATGAAATTAAAGGTGAAAGTCCTCCAGCATCCTCCCTCTGGTCTCAGTGCACCGCGATAAGCGTGGTCACCACTTTCTAGAATATTCTTCCAGAATTCTGTGGCACCTAAACAGGTCTTATTTTTCTTCTTCTTCTTCTTTTAAACCAAGTTTGGATCCTACAGTACAGGCTTTTGGTTTCTTGCCTTTTTCGCTTAATCCGTATCTGGGAGGTGTTCTTGTGGAGCAGCAGGGCTGTACCTCCCTGTTTTTTTGTTTGTTTGTTTTGTTTTTTAAGATTTTGTTTATTTATTTGAGAGAGAGAGAGAGAATGAGACAGATAGCACGAGAGGAAAGAGGGTCAGAGGCAGAAGCAGACTCCCATCGAGCAGGGAGCCCGATGCGGGACTCGATCCCGGGACTCCAGGATCATGACCTGAGCCGAAGGCAGTCGCTTAACCAACTGAGCCACCCAGGCGCCCTGCACCTCCCTGTTTTTAACTGTCTGCAGGTCATCTCTCCGCAGCTTCCCAAAATTTATTCGTGGCGCTCTCCCAGCAGGTGCTCCAGCAGGCTTTGTTTTTGACTATTGTAACAACACCGCCGGCGTGTCACAGAAAAAGTCAGCAAACACAAGAAAGAAAAGGCTTCGCTTTACTCATAATTTAGAAGTCGAAACGCAGATGATGTTGGCATATCGCTTTGGGTCCCCTGGACACGCTTGTCTGTAGCCCGCGCCGGCGAAGGTGTGTGAGGGCGGTGCGACTTCGGCGAGTGCCAGCTCGGGGCCAGCAGGGCGGGCAGTGACTCGGGGACCCTCCAAGAACTTCCGGGAAGCCACTACAAGTCTCTGGAATGTGCTGTTGGTGACACAGGCGTGTTCACTTTGAGAAAATTCTTTGAGGACCACATCCATGATCTCTGCACTTTTCTACATGTTCCGGTTTAATGAAAAGTTGAGGGGAAAAGGTGCCTTGATTTGAGCAGACTCCATATACCCATCCTTCACAGGAAACGCTCAGGATGGACGCGGGGTGGGGAGCTCCCAGGGGTGGGGGCCTCTCCCTGGAGGCATGGTACCAGGGCACCCATCATAGACAGGAGCTTCAGAAAAATCCGCTCCAAATCTGAGAATTCCTCGTCATTATACTGTACTTCCTAGATTTAAAAAGTCAGACCAGGGCACCTGGGTGGCTCAGTCGGTTGGGCGACTGCCTTCGGCTCAGGTCATGATCCTGGAGTCCCGGGATCGAGTCCCGCATCGGGCTCCCGGCTCGGCGGGGAGTCTGCTCCTCCCTCTGACCCTCTTCCCTCTCGCGCTCTCTCTCTCTCATTCTCTCTCTCTCAAATAAATAAATAAAATCTTTAAAAAAAAAAGAATCAAAAAAAATAAAAAGTCAGACCAAATCATGCCTTTATCTTAATTTCTACAAGTGAGCTAACCAAATAAACAACCTACTAAGTATGATTCTCTTTTCTTCCCCGTTTCGCAAAGACTTAAGAAAAAAGCTTTAAAGTTTCAGGACTTGGAGGCTACTCTGGGAAAAAGAGAACAGTGGTGCAAGTTAATAGAGTTGTTGCCTGAATCTCAATAACTTGTCACCCTTAATCAAGGTCAGTAAACTGACCTTTTATTTGGGAAAATCCAAGGTGAAGTCAAGCGTGCCACATCCTCTAAAACCAAACTAAGGACCTGGAGAAAGGCGCTGTGGGCCCCCGGAGGGCGCGATCCCTGAGCGCCCGGAGTCGAGGTGGGCAAGCGCGGCTTTAACAACAGGAAGCAAATGATGGCGCTTCCCTGAGGTACAAGTCCAGGATCGAGCTTGGGCAGGGACGGAGGGCATTCAGATGGCCGCTCTGCCCCCAGAGGGGTAACAGCAGAGCTGGACCGCAAACCGGTACCCACAAGGGTTTTGGTAAAATCCCCAGAACTCCATCAGTGAACCTCAGTCTCAAAGCCAGAGGAGAGCCCGCATTCTGGTGTCGAAACAGGCAGTGACCTCCTCCTCCATGCAGATGCCCCCCCCCCCCGCCCGCCACCCCCAATTAAGACCAACTTTTATTTTGGCTGCTCTTTGATAAAGCAAAGCCTCCTCTGATTTCCCCATATTTTTCTGCCTTCTGTGTGTCACACAAGCCTTTTACATTATTAATAAAAGTTTTGAATTGAGTTACTTTGCTCTTGAATATGAAAGGTTCTCTTTGGGGGACTTTGAAACATGCTCGCTGCAAACTTCCATTAAGGCAGTTAGAAATAAAACGTGATGATCATCTTCCTTTGAGCATCTGGAGTTTCTAAAATTCAAGACCGCGCATGGAACCTGGAGTCATATTTGCACTAAAAGAAAGCACCAGATCTGACTCAAAGAGCTCTCCATTTGGATGTGGCGTAATTAAAAGCTTGCTCTCGTGGGTGTTGCTATGGGCACGGTGTTTGGTGGCGTGTCTAAGAGTCATAAAGGCCGGTGGGGCTGTATCATGGGGGGCAAGGTGATCTGAGAAGGGGTCTTCAGGGAGGTGTGCATATGGCAGGGGCAGGTTGGAGGTGGGGACGGTGCATCCAAAAGTCCCTTCGACCTGAATTATTTGCCTAGAGGTGAAGTGGGAAAGATCTCCATCCTGGCTGGGCAAAATCCTAGAGAGGTGGGTGATGGTGCCCAGAGCAGCTACGCGGAATTATTCTGGTGTTAAATATTTCCTTTTGAGGGTGAGTTTTCTTTCCTTGTCTATTGCAACAGTGGTGCCCAGACACAAATGGGTTTGGGGCAAACGACCCTTTTGTTTTCAGGCCGCAGAGACAAGATTCCCGGGAAGTACGGTACAATTAATAACCCCAAACCACACGATCTGGGCTTCTGAATTCCTGCAAAACCTTTTCTGGAAGTTCCGGCCCACACTGCTGTCTCCCTTCACCTCAGACCTCACTGTAACCTGTACAGTGGTGGACGTGGCTGGTTTGAATTCTGGTGCCACCAACTATCCAGACGGCCTTCCACAGGCCACTTGGCCTCTCCGTGGCTCAGCATCCACGCACGGTGTAAGATCACCTACATTCCAGAGGGTCGTGAGGAAGGCTGCGTGGGGCGGGGCACGCAGGAGGTGCTCAGGAATTAGGAATTCTCATTCTGTCCGTGGTTCTCACTGACGGGATGATCATGAGCCTCGCACCCCACTTAATGCCCACCGCCTGTGGGGAAGTGCGTGCAGCTATTACATTTCATGGACTGGAAGACAAAGCCCCCCTGCCCCCGCCTTGGGGAGGCTGGAGGTGGGGCTGGAGCTGCAGACTTCCGAGACTGGGCCCCGCGGTCTCCCGCTCCCTGACTTGAGCACCCCACTAGCACCTCCTGGGGCCAGTCACTGCCGGTCCCTGTCCTGCCTGACATTTCCCGGGATGCGTTGTAACACCCTCGTGAGGTGTGATCCCCCGCCTTCCACACACGGCGGGACATGCTCAGCAAAGTCTCTCTTCACTGTCTGAGGCCCTCGAGCCGGGAAGAGGAGGGTTTCCATCCAGGCGTGCATGAGATGCTTCCACCTGGGGCCTGAAAAATCCCCACCTTCTTGGATTCGGTCTGCTTGGCAACTCTTATGCAGGAAGCACGTGGGTGTTTTATGGGGTGGAGGTGGAGGGCAGGGGGAGTTAGAGCCCCCAAATAAAATCCAGGCTGGGCACTGCCAAGGTTCTGGGCCAATTAGAGCCAATTGCAGACTTTTATGCAATCTGACAGTTTCTTGCAGGAGTCTTTCATTACCTTGTAAATCACGAAGTACCCAAGCCTTCGAGTCTGATGGCCTAGGCTTGTCTGGGAGCTTTTGTATGTGTGCCACCATGCCCGACTTCTCTGCCCCGGTTCAGCTGCTACCATCAAACCCTGTCTAGTGTGCGCTTATCTGTATGACCTCCCCCCTGCCCTGTCCCCTCCATGTCACAAGAGCCCCGCAGTAGGACAGGGGCCAGGAGACAGCCCACGGAGGCCCCTGCCACCATGACATCTTTAGAGCAGAGGGCAGGTCGCAGACTTGGCTCTCCGACTCCTCTTCTCTTTGCCTCCTGCCATGGCTGTGCTTCCAGGGCCCGGCCTCCCTTGTCCCCAGGCAGAACCCAGCCGTGCCCCCAGGTGAAGCTGCATCACAACTCAAATGAGGTAGTCTTTGGGGGCATTGCTGTCCATTCTTTAGGACCGCTAACTCACCTTTTAGGTCGGCGGTTGCGAGCTCAAATGCTCCCAGGTTCCGCCAGGCAGCACGGAGGATGCCACGCGGGCTCACGGCAGGCGGCCGGGGGTGCCGAGGACGGGTGCACCCGCAGGGCACGTGCTCTGACCAAGGGGCAGCCCCTGCCTGGTGCCACCACACCGCCTCCGTACGGGAAGGCTGGCCTTGGTCAGCACAACGCACCAGGTCCTCATGAGAACCACGAATGTGAACGTTCAATTCAAATCTCTAGACCTCGGAAGCACCAGAAATTCCTACCCCTTGAATCAGTTCTAAGGGTCAAAGGAATGACAAACAGCATTCTGCCCGTCTGCCCGGAAGACACAGCCGTGCCCCGTTTCTCTGGCGTTTGTTCCAATTTGAGCATCTGCTGTGCTTCAGGCATTAGGCGCCGGCAGAGGGATTGTGAGCAAGACGCCTCGGAGGGCCCGTCCGTTCTTGGCGCTCCTAAAGCCCGCTCGAACAGCATCTGTCCTTTTGTGACTGGCTCGGTTCACTCAGCGTAACTCGTTCACTCCTCAGTGTAGCGGTCACAGAATGTCCTTCCTGTTACAGCCCGAATCACGTCCCACCATGTGGATGGACCACACCTTCTGTATCCATCATCCGTCCATGGACACGTGGTCGGCTCTCTCTCGCTGCTCTTGTGGATCATGCTGCCGTGAACACAGGGGTGCAAGCATCGCTTTGAGACTCTGCGTTCGGTTCTGTGGGGCATCTGCCCAGGGGCGGGCTTGCCGGACTCCACGGTAATTCTGCTTATGTTTTTAGGAGCCGCCGTACCGTTTCCCACTGCGGCCTCACTGTCTTACCGCTGCCCCACTGGGGACGGAGCCGTGGCCGGCGGAGTGGGGAGCAGCGGCAGAGCGTCCAGGTTACCTGCCGAGCACGGGCCCTGGGGGCCGCCTGGCTTCAGACGTCTGCTTGCTACTCCTGCCTGAGCTGTGAGGGTGTGCGAGGCATTTAACCTCTCTGCGTGGCCTCAGCCACGGAACGGGCTGGGTGGGGGGCGGGTAGCCGCCCCTGGTTATAGGGTTGTCAGGAGAGCTATAAGCTCAGGCTCTCAAAACAGTGCCTTGTGCACGGTGAGACCCATGTACGACTTTGTTCAATAAAATGTGACCTGCTCTTGCCAAATCGTCCATATTTTTAAACAGAAGCTGGAAATCTGGAGTTTTTTTTATGTGAAATCCCCTGCTTTTTAAAATGTTGGCCAGCAGTTTGGATTCAAAATAAAATCATATGTGAGCCTGAGAGACATATCTGTGAGCCAGAAATGCCCCTGGGCTGCCCTTGTGCCCCAGAGACGGGAGGGCTGCATGGAGGAGGTTGCGTTTCAACGGAAATGCGATGCGGGCAGCGTCGTCCTGGCAGAGTGAACCGTAAGTATGG
The DNA here is from genome assembly GCF_009762305.2 of Zalophus californianus. Lineage (NCBI taxonomy): Eukaryota > Metazoa > Chordata > Mammalia > Carnivora > Otariidae > Zalophus > Zalophus californianus. The sequence continues at coordinate 2,255,810 of NC_045608.1, forward strand.
GTTGAACTCTTTAAGAACGTACCAAAACTGCCTCAGAGTAGTTGTCAGGGGCTGCAGTGGGCCCCCCAGACGTCTGATATCCGATCCTCCAGGACCTCGGAATGTGACTGTTGGGTGATAGCGTTTAACAAAGATAATAAGGTGAAATGAGGTCACTGGCTCCGACCTGGTATGACTCGTGTCCCTTAACGAGAAGGAATCTAGTCAGACAGATGCGGAGGAAAGACGTGTGAGGACCCAGGATGAAGGCCAAGGAGAGAGGCCTGAACAGATCCCTCCCGCCCGGCCTCCGAGGGACCCAGTGCCAAGCTCGCACTTCTGGCCTCCACCGCAGCAGACACTGGGGTCTGTGGTTGAAGCCCGCCCCTCCCCATCGGTCACTGGGTCACACCTGACCCGGCAACCTGATCCGGTAGCCACGCATCGCACCGTCTTATCGAGGACGCACGAGGCCCCGCCCCTCTCCTCACCGGCCCGCGGTTCTTGGGCCTCCCGTCATAACCCTCCTACTGTGCGCAGGGCCGGCTCGGGGTATCACCTGTTGGTTCATCCGCAATTGCCTTTGGTTGGGGTGATAGAATCAAATAAACATAATAGAATTAAACACTCAAATGTGTACAACTGGGCGGCGTTCAGCACCTTTGCACTGTGGGGACCATCTAACGCCCAAACACTTGGGCCATCCTGAAGGAAACCTGGCCTCGTGAAGCAGTGGGGCCCCGCGCCCCTCCCCAGCCCCAGCCGCTGAGCACCGGCTCCCTGTCTCTGGATGTGCCTCTGCGGACACTTCCCGTGCATGGAATCACGTGAGTGGCTCTCCACGTCTGGCTCCTCTCCCTCGGCATCATGTTCTCGAGGCTCATCCACATGACGTGGCCGGATAATGTGCCGATGTGCGGGTGGACGCATCAGGCTCACCTGCACACATCCGCCAGCGGACTGGCGAGCACTGCCTGAGCATGGTGTCCACTGGCCGTTCTCTGGTGACCCGCGGGCCCCAGCCAAATGCTCACTGTGCACTTTGCGTGCCCCTTGGCCTGCCGCCCCCCCCCCTGCTGCCTCACTAAGCCTCAAGATTCTCCTCGTCTTTACCGCGGGATCACCACCCCTGCCCCGCAGGTTGCAGGGAGGGCAAACGGGGCTGTGCATACAGAACGGTGCTCGTGGATGCCAGCTGGCTGTGGATTCCCAGCCCAGCTCAGAATTCTCTCACTGGAACACTGGAAGATCTCTGCAGGGTTTCTCCTGTGTGGACATGGTTTGATGCAGTGGTTGTGATCTGGGTCACTGGGCCACCGGCAGGGGAGGAGGCAAGCCCCACCCGGGGGCCCTGAGCCCTCCACCGCTCAGCTCAGGGGCACTGCTGTTTTCCTGGCCCTAAGAGAAGCCACGGCCCGGATCAAAGGTGCTGCAGATGGATGCAAGCGAGCTAATGGCTCAGACAAAGTCGTTGAAAGAGGTGCTAACTAGAGCCTGGGGAGGCTCCCTCTTTCCCCCTTTCCTGTGGGGATCAGCCTGGTGGGCGGACAGAGTCAGAGCAGGAGCATTTACTGCTGGTTTGGACACCAAGGGCTTGGTTTGTGATGAGAAAGCAAGCGGCCTTCTCTGGTGTCTGAGTGTCCCAAGCTCTAAAACAGAGCGAGGGAAAGCACTCTTCCTTTTTCTTGGACACGCACACGCACGCACGGACCCACATGCAAATATGCGCACGCACACAGAGACACACATGCACACATGTGCACACACATGCACACAAACACGCGCTCACACCATGCACACAGACACACATTCATGCACATGGGCAAACACACGTGCACGCGAACACGTGTGTGCAAACATGCATGCACACACAAACATGCTCACACTCACACACACACAGACACACACGCTCCTTCCTAGGGCCTCTACAACTAATCTTGGAGATGAACTCAACAATCTCTAAAATAACAAAACACAGTGGTTTTTGTTACTGCCCCACGGCCCTGAAGTCATAAACCAGTGACTCTTTCCCTTAAACTCAGCAGACAGGCCGGGCACGAGAACAGCTTCCGGGGAAAGAGATCATCTGAACGCCGTTACACGGGTGTGTTCCCTTGTGAAAATTCTCCAAGAGGTACAGGTAGGATCAGAACCTACTGGCAGAGTGAAAAGTTAACAAAAGTCTCAAAAAACGCCCTCCCTCCCCTGGCTGGCCCCTGGTGGGATTCTGAGCTCTCCCTCCCTCCCTCAAGCTAACAGGTGTGCTAAGTGCAAGGCCCTGCCTCTCCCGTTCGGTTCGCCTACAGCGTCCAGACCTGCGGGCCGGGCCGCTCTCGAGCTGAGCCGCCCCACCCAGGGCAGAGCTGGGCTGGTCCAGAACGTCGTCCAAGCAACTTCCGTGGTATCCTGCCGGCCTCGCTGGCAGGCGAGCGGCCAGAACAGATGTGGGGAAGTTCGCTTTGTCAGGAACAGACCAGCAGGCTCGCACAGACCCTTTGATCTCACCTCGGAAGAAAGTTATCATCCGTCCCCGAGAATCTCTGCCGTTCGGACATGAAAGACAAAAGGGAGGAGGATGGGAGGGCGCAGGAAACCCAGGGAAACCCAGCGCACGGCCTTTGAACGCCGGCGCTCCCGCAACGGGCTGCCTCGTGCGGCCAGCAAGCTGCCTCAAGGATTTTCCCTTTTTGTCCTTCCTCAGACAGAGATGTGCAAACCCTTGGCTCTCGATGGGGTGGCGGCCCACGCCCAGCCCCTTCACGGGAGGAAGGGGCCACTCTGGTCCTGGGCCGGGGGGGGGGGGGGGGGGGAGGGGGGGGCGGGAGCCGTGAGAACAATGGGAAGGTCGGGGCCGGGCTGGGTGGGGCGGAGACCTTCCCTGCTTTGCCCCCTCGCCTGGGAGAGCTGAGGACTGGGAAGAACATCTGACTTTGGCAGCCACGAAACCCTCACCAATCTCTGCTCGGGCCTGATGAGCCCCGGGGCTCCCGGCCTGTCCTCCCGTGCCAGAGGAGTCCGTGCTCTTTGGGGCATTTAGCGAAGCGGGTCAGCAGCATTGTCCCTGCGGCCTCTGGGTGGTGGCACCCGATCTTCGGGCCCAGGAGCCCCGGGTGTGGACGGGACTATGACTTGGAAGTGGGCAGTCAGAGGACGGAGGCCTGGCTGAGTCTGTGTGCCAGTCAGATGGCAGCAGGGGCAGCGAGCTTCCGGGGGCACAGATCCCAGCCTCAGTGGGCCTGCAGGAGTCCACTGGCGCTGCGGGGTGGGGCACGGAGTGGGGGTCCTCAGTAGCTCGGCTCTGCAACAGGCCTTCGGACTCCGCGAGCTGCTCAGCATCATTCCAACAAACAGCCGCCGCTTCATCGGCCAGCGCCCCCCTGGCAGCCGGGACGCCCCACTGACCACGAACTGGTTGTCACCCTAAAGCACGCTCCTGGGTCTCTCGGGCCCCATCTCGCCCCCAGGAGCCTCCAAACCACCCCCTCCGCATGCTTGTCTTCTTAAACGCCCAGTACTGCTCACATCCATCTTTCCCACCGTGGTTTCTCCAACCACACATTTGAGTGTGTCCAGCCTCGCTTCTGTCCTTCACGCACCCAGCAAGGGGGCTGGAGTGCCCTAATCGGCTCCGCGGAGCGGCGTCTACACAGCATGGGGTCTGCACGGCACAGGGAGGTGGAAGACCCGCGTGCACGGCGTGATTGCCCTGGGACGTGGCTCCCACCGCAGGAGAGCGGGGAGGGTCGGGTCTCCATGTCCCCGACTGCAGGGGTCTGTGCCGTATGTTCCTTTACTACGAGACAGAAACTACCCCCCCCCCAGTTCCTCACGTGTCCACATCACCTGCAGCAGTCGCCACGAGAGTTCCCATCTGGTCTTCAAGACCCCACCTCCAGGGCTCTCTGGTGGGTGCAGGTCCACAGCACCCAAGCCCAAGCCTTGTTCGTGGAGTGCACCTCCGCAGGAGACAAGGAAGGGACTGTTTCCAAGTCAGACCCACGGACACTTTGAGGGTTGTCTGTAGAGCTGTCCGGGGTGGTGGGGGGGGAGGGGCAATTGCTCCCGGACAGCAACATTCCCCTGTTGTCATCGGACGAGGAAACCGTCAACAGCCTGGACGGTGGGAAACGGGCTCTCAGGTCGTCTCATCTGAGGGTGAGGGGCTCCTCATCGTTCCACATGGTGATGCACGTTCATGGTTCCGCTTCCTTCTGCCTTTCCGTATCCTTTGCCCCCTTTGGTGTGAGGCTGCTTTCCTTCCTCCTGGGCTCACGGGAGTCCCCGGGGGGCTCTGGATGCAAATCCTCGGCTGCCAGGTCCCCTGCAGACCCTTCCTTCCCGTCTGCATTTCCCTTTCGAGTGTGGTCCCTGGAGCTGCACAGAAATTTACATTTGGTCGCACCACGTTTTCCATATTCTGTGTTCTGTTTCTGCATGAACACGTTCCTGTAGGCCAACTTAGCTCACGCGTCACACGGCAGCTCAAACTCCGCTTGCTGAACGGACACATGGTCCCCACCAACTGCCCCGTCCCTGCGGGCTTGGTGCGCAGGTGTGCACACATGCGGGTGCATGGGCACACGTGCCGCTTCGCACATAAACACACACAGGTTCACACGTACACACAACACTCTATTTTACAGAGGAGGAACCCAGTCATGTATCACATAGAACACATCATCGTAGATACAAAATATATCATATGTATCCAGTTCTCCTCCGCAAGATGAAGAGCAAACAGAGGCTGGTGCGGTTGTAACGAGAAACAGAACAGTATGTACTGTGGGGGCGCCTGGGTGGCTCAGGTGGTTAAGCGACTGCCTTCGGCTCAGGTCGTGATCCCAGAGTCCCGGAATCGAGTCCCGCATCGGGCTCCCGGCTCAGCAGGGAGCCTGCTTCTCCCTCTGACCTTCTCCCCTCTCATGCTGTTTCTCTCTCTCTCTCTCTCTCAAATAAATAAATAAAACCTTTAAAAAAAAAAAAAGAACAGTATGTAGTGTGTATATACACCAATATTCTACCGATGCTGAGTCACGTTTCTTTCTTTCCTACCAGACTTCAGGCCAACAGAAAAATGTCTTTGAAGGCCAAGAATCTCATGAAGTCCTTATAGGAAAACACCCTTGCTCTTAATAATGGCTAATAGTTAATAAGCTCCACGACACCCCAGAAACTCTACAGCACCTTTCAATTATTGGCTTTATTCCACGGACTGCACACCTGAGGCTCCTGGGCGGCCGGGGCGGTTCTCAGGAGAAGGAGCGGCGTGCAGGGTGGCATTGAGCTCGAACCCGGGAGGCCCTGTTTCCAACGTGTGGGCTTCGTCCTTTGATCAGCTTGCCTCCCACTCAGTAACTAAACTTGGGGCCGACTTCTTTTCAAGCTGAGTTTTTAAAGACAACTTTGAATATAATTTTGACTTTATAATCTCTTGGCTGTTCTTTCTTTCTTTTTCTTTTTTCTTTTCTTTTCTTTTTTTTTTTTTTTGGCTGTCCTTATTTTAAATAAAAAAGAAGGAAACTCAACCACCTTTTGATTCCGAATGACATTATTGGCAAAATTTCATACCACGCTTTCTCCAAACCCCTTCATTAAAATTCAGAAGCTCCTTTTGACTGCATATCACACCAAACGCCCGTTGGGTGCTGGACTACTCGTTTTCAGGCATTTTAAAAACACAGACTCCTACTTCTGACAACAGGGGCCAGTGGGGGGCTTGCTCCCCTAGATTCTTCTAGTCAATCCTTACAGATGGACAAGGTCAAAAATGAGAAGACTGAAAAAATACTTATTTAAAACTCCAGAAAAGTAGGGTAGGATTTGGGGTCCTCTTCATAACATAGTTTCCACACACGCCCCATCCCTGTGGTATTTGGGGGGATTGTGTCTTCAGCAGCGAAGATTAAGTGGACTGCATACCCCCCACGGAGGGTTTAATTGGCAACAGAGTCAGAACCCACTGATGTGTGCAAAATTCATTATTGTATTTAGGGTTGGAATGCTTGCACGGGCCAGCCGTTTCCCTTTCTGATTTTCCCACAAGTGTTCCAAAAGACCTTGTGTCTCCGTGCCAGAGCGTCAGTCAGCTCCCTGGTGGGGCCAGGTTCCTGACTTATGTTTTTCCCAGTAACCTCCAGGATGAGAGGGAAGGTGTGTAAATCCTTTAGCTTCTGCTATATCCCAGAGTTGGGCAAAGAACGTGCCGGAGGGGAAGAGGAGAATGAACCCTTAGCAGTGGTAACAGCTCTGCTAATCAGGATTTATTAGAATGCACAGGTCAGCTTGGGGCAGGGGGGACGACCCAGGGAAATCTGCACTGGGGCTCCTTTTGGGGTCTGCGAGGAATGTCCAGGTCACACGGGACCTGGTGCGGATGGCCCTCAAGAAGCTGGATGTTCTCATTCCCCATATTCGTCCTAACATGTTGAATCACGAAAAGGAAGGCAGTTTCATGTTTAAAGGTTTACTTTAGTTCTGTCTCTGTGACTATCACGGATGTCTGTTGCTTCCTGGACACAGGACGGCCCCTTACCCCTGTTTGGGTAATAGCATTTTTGGTTAAGGTAGACCAAGCTCTGAATAATAGGCCGCAGAGTCCGTACCTCACAAACTTGGTAAAGTTCATGCCTTATTTATGTCATAGTACAAGCAGTGGGGGGTAGGCGGGCACTCTCCTCCACGTGGTCATCTGGAGACTCAGGCTGAGTGAGACCCCCCCAACCTTCTCTAGCCGGCAGCACCCACCATTCAAGTGGAGAGAGGTCTTGTGGGTGGGTCCCCTCACTTTGCCATGTTCCAGTGGCTGGGCCTGAGGAACGTGGCCACATCTACCTTCAGAGGAGGCTGGGAAGCAAGGAATAGGCATCTCCCAGAAAGAAGGAGGGGAAGATGGATTTTGGAGCACCATCTCTCAAGGAACCCCCCCCCACACACACACAGTATGCACACTCGGTGGGTCTATAAATCAGGTTGCCCTGCCCCTTCCCATCAAAGGCATGGGCAGCTGATCCAAACTTGGCCAACTGGACTATTTTTCCCATGACTTTTAAACCTCAGTGATATTTGCTGGGACAGATTTTTTTTTTTTTAATGAAATTAAGCAGGTTAATCCCTGTGACAGTTGATGAGACCTTCAAACTCTTCCTGTTTCTTTTCCCAAGACTGGTCCTCCTGCCTTCCCACTGGTTCTGGGAGCATCTCCTGGAGTTCCATCAAAGAGTCCTTTCTGTTAATTAGACAAAGCTGTTGCTACCGGCAACAAGCAAAGAATGCCCACTGATTGAGGGGGCTGAGCTCTGAGGAATTTGGGTTAACCCAACTTGATAACATGCCATGCGAGCAGAAAGCATCCTGGGGAAGTCCCGCCATATCTGTGTGTCATTCTCAAGGAGCCTCTAGTCTTCTATGTCAGAGAATAAATTGTAGAAATGGGGACTTGGTGTAGTTGAGTAGAAAGGACCCAGCGTGAGACGAGGTATCTGGAAGTCATTGCATTCTGCTCTCAGGAATACAGAATCCTTGGGATTCGACGCAGATCTTGCAGTTATCAAGGTGTGTGCAAACCCTTAAGTTGATCATGTTTTATTTAACAGTAAGATGACCAGTCCACCTCCAATTTTGTGGAGACCAAATGTGGTAGAAGATATTAAGGCATTTCAAAAAAGCACAAATGTGGGCACCTGGGTGGCTCAGTCGGTTGAGCATCTGCCTTCAGCTCAGGTCGTGATCTCAGGGTCCCGGGATGGAGCCCTCGTCAGACGCCCTGCTCAACGGGTAGTCTGCTTCTCCCTCTCCCACTCCCCCTGCTTGTGCTCTCTCTCCATCACTTCCTCTCAAATAAATGAATAAAAATCTTAAAAAAAACCCCACAAACACAAGTTTGCACAAATGTAAGATGTTTTTGCTCTAAAGTAAAACCAGTAGGGAGCAAATACGAGGGTCAATCAGAATCTGAAAGAGTAAAACAAAACTAAACCCAAACCAAGAAAATTCGCACCTCAAGGTAGAAAGCAGCCTCAGGGCACATATCTCCTAAATCAGGATGGATTTGGGTGGGGGCTATCTGCCAGTGGCACGTGGAGTAAATTTGTCCCCAGCTATTTGCTTGACTTGCAAGGTGTTTGAATTTTTTAAATAGCCCTGATTTTAAAAGAACAGGAAATTTCAAGTAAACATTTCGATTTCTTGCTTTTCTTATAAAACCTGAGAGTCTGCCACTTTTCACCTTCATCACGTCGTGGTGGGTGACTCCCGGCAGGGGTGGGGTCACAGCGCCCTCTTTAGACAGGGCAACCCTTGGCGCCCAGCCCAGCCTGCGCGTTCTTTAACGTTACCGGGTCAGCCCCTCAAGGTGTTTACCTCTGCAACCCTTGCCTTTGTGGGGCTGTGTCCCTTCACACCTTGGTCTCCTTGCTGTGCTCCAGACAGTCATAAACCTCATGTTCAGTGTTTCAGCCCCATTTTAGGTTTCTGCTATCACTCTCCATCGCACCAGCCTCTCCCCCCAGACCCCACTCCTGGAGCCGCAGATGGAGTACCCACAGCATCTGGGTGGCTGGGAAGAGAGCCACACAGCTGGGGCATAATTGTTACCTGGAACCAAATTATTTTTAATGGCTTTTGGAAGCTTCCCAGCCCCCTCCCATCTCCCACCCACCCATGCAGTTCCACAGCCTCTGGGGCAGGTCGGTGCCCTACACAGGAAGCAGTGATGACAAAGACGGGGCTGATAAGCCCAACCAGGATAAACATCAAGGGGGGGGATGCTGGTTTTTCATGCGGATCCAAGGAGGAGCTATTAAAGGCAGGGGATGAAAGGGAAGGAAACTTTAGGCTGATTGTCAGGATAATTTTCCCAAGAGCGAAATCAATTAGCCTCTGAAGACTCGCTTCTCAGCAGCGATACCCTTCAAAGCCAACTGCGAGGGATGCCCGAAAGCAGGAACAGGCAAGCCCCCAGTCCAGGATGGGCTGGGGGGGCTCCTGGAGCCTCCCCAGCCCATCCTCCTAATTTCTTTAAATGAATTTTCGAAGCAAAACATGTTTCTTTCTCTAGATCCGTTGCAGCATGTTCCACCTGAGCTCGTTCCTGTCTCACCATCTTGAGAACATCTGCTGGGCCCTCATTTGTCCTTTCTGGGCTTGTGTTCAGAGCTGGGAGCTTGAACCAACGGTCAGCCTCCCCTCCTGGCCTCGTGCCGCTCTCCCCAAGCTCCTGGCCGTTGGGTCTGACCACCGAGAGCTTCCTGAGGATCCACCTGACACAAGGCAGCAAATATCTGTGGAGCTATGTGCCAGGCACCTTTCTACTCACTGGGCAGCAGAGCTGAGAGCACGAGACCCCCGCCTGCGTGGGGAGACGGGGATAATCTAGTGGATTAATTGCAGGGGACACATTAACAGTGGTGGGTCTCGAAGTCTTCCTCCCTAGCCGGGACACAACTGGTTTGGGAGCGACGTGCCCAAAGCACTCAATTTCCCAGACTCCCTTGCAGCTGACCAGTCCTGACCAATGAGTTGGACGCAGGTGTTAGTGAGGGGAGTGCTCGTCTAGGGCTGGGGGGCCCTATCTGCTGTGCCGGTTGACCCTCACCTTCTGGCTCATGGTTGCCCTGCTCGGTCACCTTGCTACCACGAGGACAAAAGTCACTAATAAATACAGAGGAGTAAGGAGAGAGGGAGCCTGGTTCCCTGGGCAGCTCAGGTATTCCTGCTTCCAGAATTCTCCTAACACTAGAAACATAAACTCCTTAGTAAGTTAGCTCGTAATAATTACTTCTAATACTCCAGTCCCTTTTATAAGTTCAGATAACCCACCTCTGATTGTAAGAACAAGGAAGCCAGAAATGCTGTTTTGTAAATGGCCGTCTTGTTCTTCGCATCGTGATTTGCTGGGGTTAACATGCTGCTGACTTCCAAATCATTCCTCCTCCAAAACCTTCCGCAGAGCTGGGCGTGGCTGGGGCTGTCCACGAGCGTCCACGTGTGGCTTCTCCACTATAGGGTGGTCCCAGGGCTGAGCCAGGGCTCTGACGGCGAACGTTCCAGAGACGTAGGAGCCTCGCGGCCTTTTGGGACCCGGCCTCGGGCACCACAGCGCAGCATTTCTGTTGTCCTGCGTGGGTGACGCGGTCCCAGGCCAGCGCAGGTTCAAGGCGAGGGGCCGTGACCCCACCTCTCGGTGGGGAAGCTGAGTCTTCTGAGCCACTCCGTCCCCCGAGCTTGAGTCCAGCCATCTCTTCCAGGAAGCCTCTTCTCCCCGCCCGCCGTCTTGCTCCTCTGTCCTCCCGGTAACTTTGGCAACACATTCATTTGGCACTCGTCACCACTCTGCCCGATTTTGCGGGTTTGTACGCCTGGATGCCCTGACCTTCGATACCGTCAGCGTTTGAGCCCAGAAGAAATCTCCTGGCTTTATGGTCGCCTGCCCCGAGAGCCACCGTCTTGAGTCTGGATGGTTCTGTGTCCCTATGTCTTCTTTTATCTCCTTTCCCTTGACCCCTCCTGAGGCAATATTTGTAAGCGATCACGGACACGGGTTTTAAGAGGCGAGTGCCTGATCTCACCACTGTGTGGCCTCAGACAAGGGATTCGGGCCCCGGGGGGTCAGTCTGAAACATGGGCATCGCAGGAGGGCTGAGTGCACGCGAGCCCTGCGACGCGGCTCCGGGCGTGCGCTCGTGTGTGACAGGGTCCCTGCCTGTCCCCACCGTCACCCACACAGTGGCCCGCGTGTCTGCGTGCTGCCTTGCATGGACCCAGCTCCCCACGGAACAGCCCCGGAGGCAGGGGGTCCGCCGAGGGTGAGCCGGGCCGGCATCCACGTAACCGAGGGGAAGGACAAGGGGGTAACAAGAGTTTGGAAAGCAAGCAAGGCCTCGGGAAGTCGGGAGACTTTCAGAGTCTGAAACAAAACAAAACAAAAACAAAGACAGTCGAGTGGACGGTGGGTGATGTCATCATCCTGGTCAAAGGCAGAGGAAATTGTCACCATGCCCCGGGAAGACCTGAGGGGCCAGCAGCTGGACCTCCCCCCGGGGGGGCCTGACCCGCCTTTCTCCTCCCATTTCCCGGGGCAGTGCCCCACTTCCGCGTGGGGCGCCTCTCAAACGTCAGGTGCACACGCACGCGTGCGGGGCAGAGACGAGAGGCGGGTACCCCAAACTGCTGCTTGTGATCACTTCTGCGTGTTCGTTTTCACGGCCAGAAACAAAGAGCGCGTGAGGGCTTGTCTAGCAGGCCAGCTTCACGGGGTGAAGCATTTCGAGGGAAACAAGGTCATTCTCAGAAAAGTGGGGCAGAGCGTCCAGACGGGTCCTCGACCCTTTGCTGGCCGGACCCTGGGGGCTGTTCCAAACCGGCCACACTCTCGCTGTACCAGGCGGGGGAGGAACACTGCTGATTGTAAGGGCAGTTTGTTAATACAGAGAACGATGGTGTATCCTTTACGCTTCTTGAAAATCCTGTGTGCTGTTCCCTAAGAGACCCGCGCGTGGATAGCAATCCTACACCAGCTCCACGGCTCCGTGTCCTCCGCGGGGACATGGGTACAACAGCCGAGACAGTAACAGGGCCCCCGGAGACATGACCGAGACACCCAACACTTCAGCTCATGTCCCGTGAGTTAACACCCTGAAACAGCCTGCCTTCCAGAAGTTTCCCGCCTCATCCGCGGCTCTGGGAAATCCCAGAAACTATCCCTCTAACTAGGGCCCAATCCTCCGCCCTCCCCGCTGTCTGTCCTGCCCCCATCCTTTCCCACTGCGCTTACGGTCGCACCCAGGGCCGGGTCTGCTCCTGCTGCCGCCTCCCCCCGGTCTCTACACCTCAGGCTCTGTGCGCGCGGGGCCTTTGTGCAAACGTCACCTCCTGTAACCTCCACGGTGGGGCCTCCCAGCCATCCCGCCCAGGCCAGCACCCCCCTCTCTCTCTCGCTGCGACAGGATATGGCACATCCTCGCGGCCCTGGCTTCTCCTTGCTTCGTGCACCATCGCCTCCTGTGAGAGCCTTCCTCCTTATCCTCAGCCGAGGGGCACAGGCGGCTTCAGGGGTGAACACATGACTGCCGTTGACCTAGCTCCTGGAGACTCTGGAAGTCTGCTTGTCCTCAGACTCCCTGTGGGACAGGGGGTGCGCACGTGGCCCCCGAGCACCTTCGAGGAGCACGCGCGTGTTGCGGGAGTTTGTTACACGGCAGTGGGTCTGCGTTCCTAGGACACCCCTGCCCCACCTAGCGAGTGCTCGACACCCCTGGACGGTCCTTTGTGCCCACTCACCCCCTGTCTCTGCCCTTTGAGGGTCCGGTTACCCGCTTGGGGGTTGTGAAGAACAGCTATTACATGACGCATCCGCCACACCCGGCGCAGAGCAAAAGCACCGGCAGCCTGCGATTCCAGGCCAGGCATCCATGGAGCTGGTCACCTCGCTGACCCTGCCGATGACAGAGACCCCTGGGGCCGCCACCCTACCAGGCCAAGCCGGAGCCGCACGCCCGAATCCGCAAAGGCGCCATGCTCTGCCACGCAGCCGTGGGCCGGGCCGTCTCTCCAGGGCCCCCTGTGTCTCCTGGGCCCCGCATGTCCTGCAGCTTCGACCCACAGCGGCCTCTCCAGGGCCAGACACCGGTCCCCGTGGCCACTCTGAGAAGGACGTCACGCCACCTCCCTCCCCTCCGAGGTTCTCCTAGGCGTGCGAGACACATCTGAGTGCTGGCCGTGCCCCGGTGCCCGCGGGGGACAGGTGTGCGCTGGGAAGACCGGAAGAGCTCTGGGAGGAAGGTCCACAGCTGAGCAGAATATCCAGCCGATACTCTTCTTCAGTTAATTTTGAAAAACCCAAGCCTCCCTTTCCCTCCCCGGCACATTTGCCATCGCGTTGGAAAAGGACACTCAGTAAACTAGGATTCTCTTCCTGAACGGAGTGCGCGGAGGCTGCCTGGCGTCCACGCCCTGCCCAGCGCCGAGCCGCGCTCCCGCCGGCTCTCTGCTCTCTCCGTGGCGGCTCCGCTAACAAGCGCGCATCCGGGGCAGAGTCTGCTCCTGCCTGGAAGGTGGGCCAGCGTTCGTCACTGTCGTGGCCGGCCCCGGAAAGCCGGCCTGAGCTCACCGTGTGATTGTGGACAGCGTCACGCTGGATCCTCATGGCCGCACTCTGGGGTCGGGGGGCACGCCCCGGGTTTATGCTCATCCCAGAGACGAGAAAAATAAGGTACGGGGTGGAGAGCATACGTGGCTTTTCCACGTCACTGGGCCTGTGAGTTGCAGAACTGGGTTTGAACCCAGAGTGTCTGATTCACACGTGGCACGTGTTGTGCCAACCGGGCCGATCCTGCTGAGGAACCGTCACTTCTCACAGAAACCAGGTGTCAGATGGATGCCTGCAGGTCGTTAGCTCCGCGGCGTGGTGACTCTGATTGAAAACAGGGCTGTTTAATGAAACGGGGACATGGTTAACCCAGGCAGCACGTCTGGACGCCGCGTTGGAAGGATGGCCCCGAGCCAGGCCCGCGGCGTTCGAACCCTGGCTCCACTGGGGACTAAGCCGACTGCGTGGCTGGCTTCCCGTGCCCACGTTGCCTCAGTGTCCCCATCTGTGAACTTCTCGGGACAGCAGCGCCGGGTGGGGGTCCTGGCGTGAGGATTCGGCGAGTGAGTTCGCACCCATTGCTACCGGTGCTTGGGACGGCAGAAGCACTTGGTTCGGCGTGACCTTTGGTGTTTTATGGTCATGCCGGGTGTGCCCGGCACCGTTCGCAGCATGCCGGTAAAGCCTGGACACAACCGGTTGTGTTTTTCGGTTTTGTGCTCGTCACCAGTGTGGGTAGATACGGATGGTTGCCTGCGGTTTGAATCTGCCGGCAGCACGGCCCGGACCGCAAGGGCCTCTTCTCCTCCTTGTAGGGAAGCCACATGCCGTTTTATGTTCAACATAATTTAGCTTCGTAATAAAAACTGAAATGAAGCAAGCAGCCCCGGTTGTCCCGTCCACGTGCACCGGCGCCTCCCATCGCCTTCCAAACCATAGCCTCCACCCACTGGTAGCGCCGTGGGGCCGGCCACACACCAACGGCCTTTCCAGAAAGATCTCCTTTCCTCCACGATTACACTCTCACCGTTCCGGAACATCCCTCCTGTGGCTGGCGGCTGGGGTTTTCATGGCACTTGCTCTAGGCTTTCCCGCCAACAAGGGTGGAGTAATGGGAGGTCACCCATCGGCCCCTCGATTGGCTGCGACAATCCACAAACCGCCGCCCCTCCCCTTCCTGCAAAGAGGAGAAACCGGGGGGTCCCCACTCGTGAGTGTCCTGCTTCCTGTGACTTCAGCCACCTGTCTCCATGGCCTGAGCGAAAACATGGGACTCGGGAACCAAAGGGGAAACGTGGAGACAGGCGTCTGACCGGTGCCGTGGCCAGTGACTCGGGTGGCGGTGGAAACCCCTGCGGACGTCCTATGTCCTCAAACAGAGCTTATCTTCAGCTTCGGCAGGGGCAGCCGCCTTTGTCCCTGCGCCGCCGGCTGCACAGGTGCACGCGCTCCACCTGATTTCGCAGAGTTCAGTAATCCTCAGAGTAGGGGTGCAGCCCAGAATCCCATGATGGGGACCCCCCGCACCTCCCTCCCAGTTGCCGTAAGCTTTGGGGTGTGAGCAGCCCTCCCAACGCCCCGTGCTGTGACAGGCGTGTGCACACTCCCTTCCTACCCACTCTTGATGACAAGCAAGCTTGACACTGCTATCTTTCCCCATTTTGAAGATGAAAGATTAAGGAAACAGGTCGGGAGGCTGAGCCGTGCCCAGAACCCCATGTTTGAGGAGCCCCCGAGGCCATGCTCCCTCCTGGGCCCTCCGGGCTCCCGACACCTCTGGACCCTGCTTCCGACGCTGGAGACGCCTTTGCTTTGCTCACCTGCTGTCTTCCCGCTCACTCCCTGACACCCACCACAGGGCTGGAGGCTCAGGTGCCCAAGCAGCTCACGGGGAGCGCCCTGACCTCCAGGACCGGGTGGACCAAGGCTGTGTCTGCGCCACAGAAATCAGATTTTTTTGAGGAGTGTGCTGTTCCAGATCCCAGGGACTCACTCTCAGACCTCCTGGGACTCCTCTTTAAAACACATCCTCTGCCCTCTTTATACACCTTTTAGGTTAAAAAGAAAAACCTCCAGGAGCCCCTGGCCAGCTCAGTCAGTGGAGCGTGAACTCTTGATCTCAGGGTTGTGAGTTCGAGCCCCACGCTGGGTAGAGAGACGACTTCAATTAAATACCTCTTCTGACTTGCTCCTGACAGTAATTCTGTGTTGCAGGCGGACTCAATTATTTCTATTCCTATTTAAAGAATGGGGCTGCCCGGAATTAATGAAAGGCATACGTGAAACCGGAACCCTATTTTATTTTATGCCGGACTTTTTTGTTCTGATCAATAATTTGGTGATCGAAATAAAATTGTGAATTGAACCTGTACCCGATTCCTTATGAACATTTTAACCAGGAAGAATGAAAATAAAAGACAAGAGAATTCAGAGCAAAGGACAGTTTGTAATTCTTTTCTCTTGGCTCTCATGTGAAACCTGACCAGATCAGGCGGGGCTGGGCTTCCCATCCCTCTAAGGGGCCTGGGAGGGTGTGGAATAGCCAGGGAAGAAGGGACTTTCAGCTGACCCTGGTTTCACAAAACCCTGTGAAACTGGGAGAGGAAGCTGCGACTCTTATTACTCCCCGTTGCTATGTACTGTTGAGCAGGTTGTACACTGCATCAAGGCACCAGGCAAGGAGGCTGGAGGAAGGAGCGCTTCTTTCTAATCCACACACAACCACCGTTTGCTGGCCAAACCTTGTTTCAGAGTGGTTGAGTCAGCACAGAGGGGGTGTGTTTTACCAGTTTGACAAACGCCCCACAGAAATAACCCACAGCGCTTCTCCTTTCTCACTTTGAGGGGGGACCTGGCGGGTGAATCAAGCTGGGCATATGGGGAATGCATTCTTGCCTAAATAGAGCTAACCCTTTCTGGCAGGGGTCATGGTGCCATGGCACCATCTGAGGAGGATGGCAGAGATGCACAGGTTTGGGGTACCCGACTTTGCTTTTGCCTGAAGAATTAAGACCCTGTCTGCTTCTCCGAGCTCCCCTAGGTACCAGGGGCTCCCTCCATCTGTGACTCCCCGATGTGTCGGTGGTCCCCATCCTCACGGATGAGCCCAGGTGGCCAACCACCCCTGCCTTTCAGGAGGGGGGTCTCGGGCCCTAAGGTCTGTCTCAGAACTCACACGGCGGGCCAGGCAAGGACAGGGGGCACGGGATATATCACATTCATGAAGAACACAGGCTCTGAAGGTAGACTCCTGACCCCACCACTCGGCAGCCGTGGGCTTTCTGTGTCTCATCATCTCTTCCGAAGACAAACACACAGTATCTCCCATCCCACAGGCTTTACTGCGGTGTGCTTTGATCCCCTCCCAATAAGGGACAGGCCCCACTCCTCGCCCCTCGAATCTAGGCTGGCCACAGTGATTTGCTCATAACTGACGGAACGCGGTGGGGTCTCTGCCTGATTCCGAGGCCACGGGGATTCCACCCGGCCGTCTGAGGGCCTCAGCTCTCCGGACGCTCTCTTCCAGGGGCCTCCTGCTTAGAACATGGCCACCAGGTTGTGGGAAGCCCACGCCCCAAGAGGAGGTGCATGGTGGTGCTGGCGACAGGCCCGGCGGAGCCAGCCTGAGTCACTGTAGCCAGGACTGGACGTCCTGAGACAAAAAGCCTCCAGAAGTTTCCGCTCCTGGCTGTTTAGGTGTCCCCAGTCTTTGAGCCTTGCTGGCTGGCCCCCCGGACATCATGGAACAGAGAGAAGCCATCGCGTCCTGTCTCACTGAGTTGCCGACCCACAGAATCCCTGACCCCAGAAGCCGCTTGCTGTTTCATGGTGCTGGACTTGGGGCGGCTTATCACCCAGCAGCTGACGACCGGCCCAGTGAATAACACGGGAGCTTGTTCATAGGGGTCGTAGTAGGGTGAACAGTGTCCCCCACATCGGCCCACGTTCTAACCCTCGGGCCCCGGGAATGTGACTTTATTTGGGAACAGGTCTTTGCCGGTGTAGTCAGGTTCCGGATCACCCTGCATTTGGGCTGGGCCTGCTGACTTCCCTTCCGGTCAAGCTTGGAGCTCCCTGCCTCCCTGCCAGCCACCTCTGCTGTCCGCCCACTGCGTGAGACCACCGGGGCTGTCTGGGGCGAGCGGTGGGCCAGGCCCCAGCTGCGGCAGGTGGCCCAGGGCATTCGGCCCTCGGTTTCCTGGAGGCCTTGGCAGCACTTCTGAGCACCTCTGGGGCCACAGTAACACCCGGGAGGCGGCCAGGCTGAGCTAACCTCCTCGGCTGGTTTGTCTGCAAACACAGATGCTTATCTGTGTCTGGCGCTGGTGCTGGCTCTGCTGGAAAATCTGGGCAGGTCCCGACGGCCAGGTGGAACTCCACACCCAGCTGATAGCAGCCCCGAAGCTCGGAGGGGGAAAGGCGGGCCTGCCGGGTCGGAGACCTCGAGCGAGCGGGCCTCCCCGCACAGGGGCCAGCCTCCCCACCGGGCCCGGGGGCGGGGGCGCCGAGCCAGGAGCCCCCTCCCTGCTCCGCTCAGAGCCATCCCTGCGTGGGACTGGGCCTGGTGCTGTCCTCCTTACTCAGAAGAGAAGAGGCGTGGAACAGGACTGTGTGACCTGGGGTTGCGTGCACAGACGGGAGGGGCCCGGGCAGACGTCTCCATAAATACCAGCTCATCATCCTCGGAGCTTTTCCTCCGCTCAGCACCCACTGTCTCCTGAGTTGGGACCGTTTTTATGCCCACTTTCTAGGTGAGAAATCAGGTTCCGAGCAAGACCGAGCAGCTCTCCGGTGGGCGGTGAGATCGGGACTTGACCCAGTCTGACCCCAGAGCTCCTGCCCACGGAAGAGAGGATTCTAGAGTGTATCCGCAGGCACAGACAGACAGAAGTATGAGGAGAGAGGGGAGGGAAAGATAAACAAGAGGTGGCGGGGTTATCAAACATTTTGGCGGTGGTGATGCTTACCATGGGGGGGGGGGGGGTCCGGTATATCTTCCCCGGGGCCCTGGGAACAAGCTACAACAAACGGGGGGGGGGGGGCGGTTAAGAAAACAGAAGTGCGTTCGCTCACAGCTCTGCGTCCAGAAGCCTGGAACCAGGGTGTGGGCAGGGCCGCTCTGCGGCTGTGGGGTGTGCGCCTCCTGCCTCGCCCAGGCGTCCCACGGGCTGTGGCGCGTCCCGCGGGCTGTGGCGCGTCCTTCCAGTCTCTGCCTCCGACCCCACGTGACCCTCTCTCCCTGCCTCTCTGCCTCCAAACCCCGCCCCTTGGTCTCGTGAAGACACCAGGCTTTGGATTTCGTGCCCACCCTAAAGCCGGGTGATTTCACCTAGAAACCCATAACTAATCACGTCTGCAGAGACGCCACTCCCAAGAAAGGTCACGCAGGCAGGCTCTGGGTGGACGTGAATTTGAGGACTACTCTTCAGCCCGGCATGGAAGTAATGATTCTACAGGCCCGTGGCAAAGATCAAAGTCTGCCTTTCTGCAAATATCCAACCAAATCACGGGCCTTTTTCTCTCCTCTGCTTGATTTTTGGTACCCCTTTGCTTTGGATGGTCTCAAATCTCATCTCTGCGAAGTCCGGGGTGGAGGGTAATGAACTTTTCATCCGTTGGTTTCTTTAAAGATAGTCTTTAAATTATTATGTGAGGCACCTAAGCTACATTCATTTGGAGTTTGTTCAGATGAAAAAGGTCACCGAAACTTTGGTCAGCAGAACAGACGGAAAGGGACCTCTCCCAGCTTTTCCTAGAAAATATTATTGTTTTCTCGGAGCGTCTGAACGCTATTGTCCAAAGTGCCATTGGAGGCCACCACTGGATTGACGTTTGGGGGATGGATGTCGACAGGTTGCCCCAGGAGACCTGCGTGTGAGCTATTCCCAGGCTACTATCCAAAGAAAGTTGTGGGTTTTGTTAATGGTCTTTGAGGCAGTGCACCCCAAAGGGTAGCTGAGAAGAACGTTTCCCACGTGCCCCCCGTCTGTGATTTTAAGGAGGCGATTCACCTGGGGTCATAGGGTATCTCCCTGCAGGCTGACTGCTCTTCGAATCAGTACGTATTCACTAGACATGCCCCATATCCTGACTACAAGCCCAGCTGCTCCCGTGTCCCCCGTGGCTCCCCATGTGAGCTGGCCAGCTGGGGGGCGAGCCAGGGGCCACCAGGCAGTAGGGCAAGGGAAACCCCTTTATGCAGTAAATTCTCCTGGAGCGCTGTCCACGGGAACCCAGGGAGCCTCCTTTGTGCTAAGGTGTAGATTCTGTAGATTGCAAACATAACTGACGTCCGCCATGTGAGATCGCGTCATCCCAGCCGTGGAAATTCCAGAGAGCAACTGTTGACACAAGGAACCCAGAAGCCCAATCATCTGATGCCGTGATGAGTTATGCACAGAGACTGGCCTCTTCTAAGTTAAAACTGTAGAGATGTGCATTTATCTGCCGACAGTTGGATG
Source organism: Zalophus californianus (assembly GCF_009762305.2). Taxonomy (NCBI): domain Eukaryota; kingdom Metazoa; phylum Chordata; class Mammalia; order Carnivora; family Otariidae; genus Zalophus; species Zalophus californianus. The sequence continues at coordinate 2,275,334 of NC_045608.1, forward strand.
TAGGAACAAGCTCTTCGAGTGCGTGCCTTCGGATAGCTGCTTCATTGTCTTTGTGGCAAAACCCCCTCTAAAGCGCAACTGTGCGACGTCGAGTCTGTTTTTTTAAAGTGTGGTGAGAACATAAAGGCATCTGTGAAACAGTCCAAGCTGAGGATGCTTTTATGCGTTTTGTGATTTATTGCTCAAATATTTCAGTTGTCTGCCCACATTTACTCTGAAGGCAGTTTTTTTGGCAACCGGCTTTTATTAAACCCCTCTGAGGCATCCCAAGTATTTCTCACAGAAACGATTTTTAGACTCCTCATATTTCACCGGTCGGGATTATATTTCATTAAATCATACGCTGACAGCAGCAGATACAACTAGCATAAACAGGTTCAGGAACGTATACAGGCATCTCTGGGGCTCCGGTGGGAGGAGAGCCGTGGGTGGGGCGCCCCGGCATCCGGCCGCCAGGGGCCAGGGTCCGGACCTCTCTCGGCGGAGAGCAGCATTCTTCCGTCCCCCGTGCGAGTCTCCCCGCCTCCTCCCTCCCACTTCCAAGAGGGAGATGGAGATGCCCGGGCCAAGGGGAATCTAAACCAGTGTCCCCATCTGCAAAAGGAGGCCGAGTAATAGCGCTGGCCTCTCGGGATCACCGTGAGGAGATGGGTCAACACGCGCCAAGCCTCCAAGGTCCAGGCACATCGTAAGGGCTCGTGATAAGTTAGCCTGCTGTCGTATTCTGAAATTTAAAGTTTGCCCACCTGAACTTTCTCAGGATGCGCGTCTGTGTGTGTGCACGTCAGCTCCATCTCACAGCTCCCTGCGTCCCGCGAGGTGTAGGTCTGGCTCTAGCTGCGCGCGCAGACTGCCGTGTGCAATTAGAACCGAAATCACAAGCCAGCAGCCCCGGGGCCGAGCATGGCCCACAGGTGTGTCCTCTTTGCCCATATAATATCACACTTCCTTTTTACCTTTGGTTGACAACATTTAGAATTCAGAATTCAGATTTTAAAAAAAGACCTAGAGAAGGGGAAGGAGAGGGAGGCACGAGCTTCCAGGACTAAAAGGCACAGCGGGAGGGAGGTTCGGCAACAATATGGTAATAATGTTGTAGGTGACAGGTGGTCGCTACACTTGGGAGCGCAGCGTAACCCCCAGTGAGGGTGAATCACCATGTGGCACACCTGAAACTAATGTAACATGTGTGTCTACTATACTCAAATACTTTTTTTAAAAAAAATCTAGATTTCCAGCCTCAGTTGAAACATTGGCAGATCTGGCATACTTCCGCCAATGGCAGCAGTCGGCCGGAGCCAAGTGGGGCTGCCCTTCCAGGTGCGCCAAGCAAGCCCTAGTTGGCTCCCGTCCCCACAGCTCCCCATTGTCACACCCCAGGCCCACCTGAACCATGGCCCTGCCTGCCTCCAATACACACACACAATGGTTTCCAGCTTTTTCAAGGTTTGAGCCACTTTGCTCTGCATAAATGTTGTCTTGGTCCCAGCAGGGACGCAGTGGCCGCATCTGTCACCGGGGTCCTTACTGGGTGAGGACACCTGCACCCACGGTGGTAGCTCAGAGCCGCCCCAGGCAGCACCTGACACTCTTCGCCCAGAGTAGTCATCACTCTCAGTTTGGGCAAAGCTTGTTCTTATGATCAGTAAGGATGACGGGGTGGAATAGGGTAGGTTTGGGGACCGTAGTGATAAACATTAGCAAGTACTCTGCTCCAGGAGGAGATGGCTGTCGGCCTCGAAGGGCCAGCAATGAGGGTCGGCTCGGTCCAGACCTCTGGCCCCGAGGCCGGTGAACGGGGGACCCCACCACACTCCCGGTGAGACGGTAGCTCCCCACAGCCCCCCGGCCCTCCTCTGCGGCAGCCGAGGAAGAAGCAGCCAGGGAAACATTCTGCTCTGTCTCCTTGATGAGGCCCTGGGCTGGCCCAGGATGAGTTTCCCCCTGAATTAGAAGCCGCCCCCCCCTCCCGGAGCTCCTCTGTTCCGTCGCCTGCTTCTGTGCGGCTCACCGGCAGCCTCCTCCCTGGCCCGAGAGCCCCACACCCGCGGCCAGGGGCTAACAACGCAGCAGCCCAGGGGAGGGCGGCCGTCGGGCTCGCGGCTGGGGTGCCGCCCTGAGTCGCTGGGCCCGGGGGCGCTCTCGGGATGGGGCGCCTTCTCAGGCCTGCTCCTGCTTACTGAGCATCTCCTGGGCCACGAAATAGGCTCCTGACGCCCTCCGACCTCTCCCCGCCGCTAGCGCTCTTGGGGGAACGACGGGCTGATGAGCAAGAGCATCCCGTCCTCACACCACTCCGCGTCCACCGGGCTCCATCCCAGCAGAGAAGGGGATTCGCTCTACGGCTCAGCCCGCACGCATGCAACGCGCAGACGTGTCTTCACTGACCCCGTATCATGCTCTGTCCCACGCACCCCACCCACCCTCTCCCTCCTGTTTGTCCGTGCTGTTCTCTGTGCAACCCCCTCCCAGCACATTCGACACAATCTATTCTATGAACACCTGTTGTGGATGGTGATACTTTCTATCCCCTTCCAACTTCATTCCACCCTGTTCTCATCCCTTCCGCTCTGCCCCCATCAACCCGGGCAGTCAGAGGATTAAGCCCTGACCGCAGTGCAGGAATGATGAACTTGGACAGGCACCAGGATGGGTACTCACTCTGCTCCACACTTGAGAGAACCCAGAAGCACCCACTCAGATCCCTCTCCATGCTCCCGGGTTCAGGTAAGAAACCGCGTTTGGCGTCTAAAGTGATTTCGCAAGTGTAAATGGGTCACCCTTTGTGGCTACCCCCCTGCCTCTTGGGGGTGTGGAACCGAGTCACACCCAGGCAACGCGAATGTTTAAATGTACCTCAGGTTTTCAAATCCCCTGTTAGCATCTGTATGCTTAAAAATAAAAAATACTAGGAATTCTCCAAATTAAATTGGTCCCAGCCTCTCTCAATCTCCAAGATGCCCTGCCCTTCCCTACATATCTTCTGTAGCTCCCTGCTTCCCCAGGAGAACATGCAGTCTCAGGGTTTTGCTGCATAGGATCCTCTGTGCCTGCCCCCTCTCCTTTCTGTCTCCCGACCACACTGCGGCTCAGCCCTGGCCCCTCCTGGCTCCGCACTCCCCCCCTTTCACGCTCAGGGACAGCCTCTGCCTGAAGCCTCCATTAAAGTGAGCACCCAGGGGCCCTGAGTCCCAGACTCTGTGCTGGGCACGGGGAGGGCGCAGTGATGAGGGAGCTCAGAGCCACACTAAAGAGTGTTCTCGGTTGATAACACGTTTACACGGTGCTTACTTCCTAGTGAGCGTGTATCTCTCGTGACACGTTACGTTGGCAGTGAACCTTCGATACCTGAACGTATTCAGGTATCTCTCATGACACATCACATACACCTGCTTCCTGAACCCTCAAAACCATCCCATGAGGCAGGTGCCGTCATTGTTCTCACTTTGCAGGTGAGGACACGGAGGCACAGAGAGGGTGAGTCACTTGTCCGAGGCCACACAGCTTTTGAGGGTCAAGCTGGAGTTATACCCTGGCAGTTGAGCACACAGCCCATGCTCTGACGCATTTACTTGAAAACTGGGGTCTGCACCCCGAAGAAGCACAGAGTGCACCCCAGTTGTATGCCAGGGCATCTTGACTTGACCTGTGCGGTCAGGAAAGGATTTTCTTTGTCTGTACCGGTGCCCAAGGTCCATTCCATCTACACACAGACCTTTCCAGATCTATTTCTCAGACTCGGATTCCCAGCTGCCTCTTTCATATCCTCCCTGAGATCCTAATAGGCCTCACAGACTTTACCTGTCCCCAAACAAATGCAACGTCTTCCCCAGAACCTGCTCGTCCAGGCTTGTCCCCGTCTTGGACCAATGCAACCTAGTCCTGATTCTCAAAGTCACCTCCTCCAGCTCTGTCCAGCACGCACCACCTTCCCGCTCCTGCCGCCACCCGCGTCCCTCCCCAGCGCCCCCCAGGCCTGACTGGGGTCCAGGCTTCCCTGTTATGCTAATGAACACAGCCAGACACATGCCACATGCTACATGGTTCCATTTGTATGACACGTCCGGGACAGACGAGTCCATCCGACAGGCCACAGGTGGTGGTGCTCCGAGTCCGGGGACGGGGCGGGAGAGAGCGTTCCATGCATGCTGGGGTTCCCTTTAGGATGCTGGAAGTGTTTGGAACCAGATAAAGTGGTGTCCGCACAACATCGTGAATGTGCTAACTACCAGTGAATCGTTCACGTTGAGTCTCATCTCAGTACAAACGCTCAATGGCTCCCCATTGATCTCAGAGAAAAACTCAAGCCCCATCATGCTCACAGGCTCTGACCCAGGTCCTGCTGCGCCTCCCTCTGCAAGGGTCTGTCCCTGGCCCAGCAACGCCCCGTCTGCCACAGGGGCCTCAGGGCTCCTCAGACCAGGGTGCTCCCTCCTCTGGACTCCAACTTTCTCTTTCATTTGCTGGAACTCCCCCTCTGAGTGCCTTCTTGGGGACCCCTCGCCCCCAGGACATCTGTACTGACATCTCACTTCCCTGACCACGCATTTAAAATGGCAAGCCTGTGGGGCATTCCCCACTGGCTCCCAGGCTCATTTCCCCATAACGCTTCCCACCACACTGTGATGCCCTTCAGTGAGACACCTTGCTGTCTGGCTGTTCCCCCACCGAACGGCGCGTCCCTAAGACCAGAGATTTGGGTCTGCATTTTATTGTTTGCCCTGACTGCTGGATCCCCAGCATTGAGGTCAGGCCTTGGCAAGCATTCTGTGCAATGGTGAGATAATAAATATTTTAGGCTTTGCAGGCCACACGGTCTCTGCTGTTACGATTCCATTCTGCTGTAACTGTAGCTCAGAAGCACCCACTGATGGTCTGTTGATGAGGGAGGGTGGCTGTGTGTCAGTAAAACTTCATCTGGGGACACTGACCTTTGAATTTCATATAATTTCCACGTGTCACGAAATATTATTCTTTTTTTTCTGACTATTAAAAAATGTAAAAATAATTCTTAGCCGGTGGACCCTGTGGGAACAGATGGGCACTGGATATGGCCCACGGGTCTAGTTTGTTGACCCCCGATCCGAATCAGTGAGTGACCCAGAGTAGGTGCTCAATTAATATCAGCTGAAGGAGTGAACGGATGGATGAGGTGACTTTAGGTCTAGGATGTGAGCCATAGGAGGGGTTCGCCGGGTGAAGGGGAGAGAAGCAGTGGTGGAGGTGCTGGGAAAGCAGGCAGCTCAGGCCGGGACCTGAGGGCGCTCCCGGCGGCTGGAGCAGGGAAGGCCGAACGCTGAGGATGAGGGTGGAGAACAGGGAGGGCCTTGGCATGTTCGGTGTGTCTGTTGCGATGACTAGCGTCGATCAGGAGCTGGCCTGCACCGGGCGCCCTCATACAAACCTCAAGGGTCACTTTCTCCTCCAACGCTCCAGAGGAAGCACCACTCTTACCCTCAACAGACAGGTGTAGAAATCCAGGCACAGAGATGTCAGGTAACTTGCTCAAGGTCATACAGTTTGTAAGAGGCTGAGCTGAGATTGAGACCCAGGCAGCTGCTTCCAGGCCTCTCGCCCAAGCATGGGGCTCTCATGGTTATGTAGGCTTGTCATAGATAGCAAATAAAAAAAAAAAATAGGATGCCCAGTTAAATGCAAATTTCAGATTAACAATGAATACTGTTTTAGTGTAAAGGATGTCCTATGCAATATTTGGGACACACTTATGCTAAGATTTTTTCCATCATTTATCTGAAATTCAAATGGAACCAGACGTCCTGTGTTTTATCTGGCAACTCTGTGGCAGAACACAGCCCTACATACAGGGGAGCCCCGTGGACGCAGAGTGGTGTGAGGACGGGATGCTCTTGCTCATCAGCCCGTCGTTCCCCCAAGAGCGCTAGTTGGTCGGGAGAGGTCGGAGGGCGTCAGGAGCCTATTTTGTGGCCCAGGAGATGCTCAGTAAGCAGGAGCAGGCCTGAGAAGGCGCCCCATCCCGAGAGCGCCCCCGGGCCCAGCGACTCAGGGCGGCACCCCAGCCGCGAGCCCGACGGCCACCCTCCCCTGGGCTGCTGCGTTGTTAGCCCCTGGCCGCGGGTGTGGGGCTCTCGGGCCAGGGAGGAGGCTGCCGGTGAGCCGCACAGAAGCAGGCGATGGAACAGAGGAGCTCCGGGAGGGGGGGGGCGGCTTCTAATTCAGGGGGAAACTCATCCTGGGCCAGCCCAAGGCCTCATCAAGGAGACAGAGCAGAATGTTTCCCTGGCTGCTTCTTCCTCAGCTGCCGCAGAGGAGGGCCGGGGGGCTGTGGGGAGCTACCGTCTCACCGGGAGTGTGGCGGGGTCCCCCGTTCACCGGCCTCGGGGCAGGAGGTCTGGACGAGCCAACCTTCATCACCGGAGGGCCAGATATGGAGTTGGGGCTTAATTGTGTGGCAGTAGGTAGCCACGGAAGGTGCTCCACCAGGGGTGACACCGGCTGTAGGACCAGCTGTCTGTGCACAAGTCAGATTTTCTCAGCCCACCAGGGCCTTCGTGTCTTAGTAATATTTCCAGCCCACCCCAGGCCCAGAGGAAGACCTAACAGCTTCATATTTATTAAGTGATTCCAAAAGGCTCCAAAAAACACAGAACATTTGCATGGTGCTGTTTTGAGCTCGCTGGGGGTCCCCAGGGTACCTTGCAAACACACTTTGGGAACCAGGGCTCTAGGATCCTCCAGTCCGGGCTCTGCACTCACTAGCCCTGTGTTCTGGAGGAAGTCAGATTAACCACTTGACACTCCACCGTCCTCTCTACAGGGGGTGGATATGAGTCCCCATCTCATAGGATTCTGAGGTAGAACAAGTGAAATCACACATTTAAAGATGTCAGCAGCGGCCTGGCCCCTAGCGTGTGCTCCACGATCACGTCGTCACCATCACGGGCCTTTGTGCAGTGCACAACCTGCTCAAGGGGACAGGGTGACTTGCAAGGAGGCTCTGCATTGGTCTGTGGTCAGTGGGGATTTGCACTAAACCAAGGAGCTCTGCAAAGTTCCCTGAACCCGAACAGCACCCGGTACAGCTGCAGCCCCAGGTCCTGGAGAGATCACGGGATTTGGGCTGCCCCTGGGACCCTGCCGGCCAGCAGGGAGGCCACGTGTGAGGGCGCTGGGATTTGATGATTGATGCCTGCATCCCACCGAAAACCAAGGGAAACTGACTCCCTGGGGGTGTGCAGTGGGCTGGGCTCTCGTGTGTGGCCAGGGTGGAGAGCCCCAGTCACAGCGATTCCCACAGAAGTGCTACTCGGCTTCCAACCGTGTGCAAGCGCGGTGTGCGCGTCGGTGATGTGCCCCTGCACGCCCAAACCCACGTCGGGGGTCTCTCCTCTGGATCCAGAGACTGCACTTGGGGGCCGGACAGCAGACACACTTTGAATTTTAATGGGAATGCCAAACTGCCCCCCGGGCCTCTGCTCGTCAACACTCCTGCCGACGAGAAATTTCCCCAACACTTCCTTCACGCGTGATAACATCAAACTTTGATTTGGGGCCCATCTGATGAGAAGAAAATATGGCGCCAGTTAAGAAAGAAAGCTGTAGACTTTACGTACCAGTTTGGCAAGGTCTCGGAGATGATTGTTGAGAGAAGGAGACAAGTTGCAGGGAACAGAAGAGCATGCCACCGACGGATGGAAGTGGGTTGCGGGACTGAGTCACGAGGGGTGACTCAGCTCGGGGCACCTCCCCGCACCGCGAGGTGGCCAGGGTGCGTCCTGCAGGGAGGAGCAGGGGGCCCCAGGGGCACAGGGGACGGTCAGAGGTGCTGTCCATGCCCGGAACGTGTTCACTGCTTACAAGGAGAAGGGGTTCAATTATGTCATTAGAGATTAACTTTTTAAAAGCTTACGGGAAAGTTACAGAGAGACACGACTATGTGTGAACATGTATATATATAGAGAGAGAGACAGCAACGTAGTACGTTGCTAGGACGTGACCACTGGGGGTGCCTGAGGTTGGGTCTACCCAGGAATTCCTGAACTAGCCTCAGTATTTTCCCACAAGTCTGAAAGTTTGCCAGAATTACACATGGCAGAAATCCTGAATAGGCGGGTCTGGTTCCTTTTGCCCCCGGCAAGCAGTCTGGGTGGGCTCCTGCACGGGGTCTGCAAGCCCCAGGGAAGCCGAGGCCCTGTGGCCCCCGTGGGTGCGAGGCAGAGGGTGGGCTGGTCACCGACCTCCCCATGCACCTCAGCCCTGCCTGCCCGGGGCCTCTGCCCTGTCCCCACTGAGGACAGAGCGACTTCCTCTTCAAAGCCCATCCTGCTTAAACCAAAATGCCCCCCGGGACCGAAGTTCAAAGCGACGCTGGGAAGGGCTGTTTGGTGCCAGTGTTTGGCCTAGGGATTTGAGGGATTACAAAGCCCCGTGTTGCAGACTCGGAACTGGGGGGCCTCAGGTGCGAAAGGCCTTTGAACACCGTGAGCTCTTTAGAGGCCCAAGCAAATTGAGGACAAACCAGCTGGGCTGCCCAGGAGGGGGCCGGCTGTTGACCCTTTCCTTCCAGTCTTAGGAAAACAAATACTTGATATTCCAAAGGCTGAGTAAACTCCTTAAAAGGATCTCCAACTTCCTGCCTTTTCAGGAAGCCCTTGGAAGCCTCTAGCTCAGCCTCCAGGGAGCAGGGGGATGGCGGGGACCCAGAGCCACGGAGCCACGGAGTCTTCCCGGAGCAGGCCTGCTCCCCTCACGGCCACCCTGAGTGCACAGCTCAGCCTTCAGTCCCTCCCGACACGTGGCCGGTGGGCTGCGCTTCTCTCCTGCCCCTGAATCGGCCTCGTCCCGGCTCCAGGTCAGACCTGGGATCGGGCCTCGGGAATGTCCGCCTTCCTGCTTTGCCTGCCTCAGGCCACTTCAGGGCAAGACGCAGCCCTGGACACCCGCTTCTGTGGACAGCCCTGCTCCTTGGAAAAGCGGACGTGGGCGTCTTACTGGCCCCCTCCAGTGAACACTTCCTCTTCCCCAGCCCCCCGCCACCCCCTCTGCTGCCACTTATGTCCACAGCAGCGCCAGATGCGCTACTGTGCACACCACCCACCGCGGAGGTGAGTGGAAACCGCCCCTCACTTCCACGCATTTCCCATTAACTGTGCTCTCTGGAGGCCACTGAAGTTCAGGCGAGGATGGGGCAGCATCAGCACTCAGGGACCCGGCGGTCCGGGGGTGCAGGGGAGACAGGGCTGGGGGGCAGCAGGGACCATGTTCATGGGGAAAATGAGAATCTGGGCTCCAGACTAGCTCTAAACTTACATTTTCCCAGCTGTTGGACAAGTCAGAGCCGTGAGTAGGTCCGAGTGTGCAAAAGCATGCACGTGTGTGCCCAGAGCCCTAGCACAGGAAGCTGATCACAGCCGAATGGCCTGGGGGTGGTGGGGGTCTCTCTGGGCCTAAGTCACTTTCTCCAGCAGATCCAGTGGTGCCCGTGGACTTTTGCAGATTTTTTTCTTTTAATTACAGGATTAGATAATTTTTGTGGGTCCCTTCCTGCTACAACACTCTCGGAGCTCCTGAGCGAGGTCTGAGGCACATGGGCTCACAGTGGATGCTCCCAGGAGACCCCGAATAGCCATGCTTTTATTAGGTGAGTGCCACGTGCAAGATACTGGTCTGGGGGCCAGAGACAGGCAGCCCCTACTCAGTCGTGGCCCGCCGTGGTGGCGTGGAGCGTGCGTGCATCTGACCAGGCTCCCGATCGCCCCAGGGTGCAGGGATTTCGTGAGTGTGTCTGAAAACACCCAGTTTTTCAATGCTGCCAACTCAAGTAATTTTTTTTAACGCCCAGTGGACCGAGCGAAACACATGTGTGGGCCAGGGGCGGCCTGAAGCCCCACGTTGGGACAGCTGGTCGAAGCAGAATCCGGCCAGGGGAGAGAGCAGTCAACAGGCAGAGGGACCGGCAGGTTCAGAGGAGGGGAGGGCTTCCTCCGCGATCCCCACGCATATTTTCATTCATTCAACAAACATTTGTTCAGCCCTACTAGGTGATGGCCACTGTTTATGGGGAATTTGCGTGTGTGTGTGCATGCGTGTGTGCATGATCTCATCTATGCCCTACAGCTGCCCCTACACGTCTTGTTTTCGGGGCCTCATTTGGCCCCTGGCAGATGCTTCTGTCCAGGGTTCTTCCCCTGGATGGCCGGCCTGGGCTTCAGTGGAGGTGGTCACTGGCGGAGTGAGCTCTGCAGAGACCTCCGAGGGTAGACACAAAGGGATCCCGAGAGGCCCAGAGGAGCTGGAGGGGTGGCGGAGTGGGCCCGGAGCGCCAGGGTCTCCCCAAGTGCAGGAACAAAGGGAGCCTAGCAGAAAACTTCAGGTCCAGTGGCCACCTGCTGTACTGTGCAGATGCCGCCACCTGCTGGCCGGCGGGGACACTGCAGCAGGCCGAGGCCGCTCGCTGCCCGGCGTGTCCCGGGGGAAAGCCCTCTCCCTGCCCCCTCCTTTCCCACTTGGCGGGCCGGCCAGGCACCTTCCCGCACGCTGAGGAGCCACACCGACGTGCACGCTGGGGGCAGGCGGCAGAGTCCGGAGGCAGTGAGCGCCTGCTCAGAAGAACACGCATGGGTGTGAACTTGGGGCAGCCGCGGCTGGGGAGCTCACGGCAGGTGCACACACATGTACGCGTGGGCGCTGGCTCGGCACCGCCCGGGGCCTGGACCCATGCTGGAGCGGCTGCGCGCCCTGGAGACAGACTGTCCGCTCCTCCGTGCCTCAGTTTCCCCTTTCAAACCGGTTGGGCGGCTTGGAGAGTGGTGGTGGGGTCCGTGCTTAGCTCGGGCTCGGGCCCGCAGTGACCGCGCAGTCAGCAGCTGTGGCCTTCGTGAGGCTCAGCAGCTACTCCCAGGCTCCGTTTTACAGATGGGGAAACCGAGTCTCAGTGAGCTCAAGGGAACGGCCCAAGCCCACGGCGTTAGGTCACCGGGCGGAGTCGGACAAGCCGCCAGCTCTCACACCACGCATTTCTCTGACCCCGTCAGGCTCACATCCAGATGTTTTCCTTTAGAGGCACTTCTTCCCTGGTCCGTGGGCTGTGCCCCTGGGGTTTGACCCCAGAATGAAAACTCCAGGAGGGTGCGGGGTCTGGTCCGGAGATTTGCTGGCAAGCATGGAGTAGCGGGCTCTCTGGGGGTGAGTGTAGCTGGGTCACACGCACGCACACAATCATACACACGCGTACACGTCCACACGGGCACGGGACGTGATAAGCTCTGCTGATACCAGGGTGTGTAGCTCATGATGCACAAAGAATATATGACCTACAATCCTATTTATCACAAATTCCACCAGAGAAAGTACATTCTCATAGAATTCCGTTCATTTTCACCAAACCCTCAAATATTAGCCAGTCTCTGGTGGCGGTTGCCACATGAACCGTGACCGGTGTTTGCACGCATGTTGGTGAGTGAGAGGGGTGTAGACCAGGGGGATGCTTCCTGGGCTGCAGGCTGGGTGGGACACCGGGTCTGGGCGGGGAGGGCACCTTGTGCTCCCCAGGCTCCTGGGGTCTCACCGGCTGGGGGTCGGGGACCCGTGCCATGCTGGCGCTCCCCGGTTGGCCGCCAGGTATCCGCTTGGCTCCCCTACCCTGCCCACCCCACGGGCTCCTTCCACCCTCTCTGCTCCTCCCCGCCTTCCAAGGAGACCCTGCCCACTCCTCCCATGCTGTTAATGAGCTGGGGACTAATTTGGGGAGCTGCCCCCTGCTCACAGTCTGGAGGTACGGATGCAGTTAAGAGACCTGGGTGCACCAGAGGGACCGCAGATGCCCTTTCTGCCTGAACAGACTCAGCCCCCAGGCGGGAAGGCAGCTGAGAAACATTCTCTGAAGGGAGCTGACCCCCTCTCTGCCCCCAGTGAGAGCTCTGCCATCCCACTGTTGGCTCGCCTGGGTCAGAGGCCCAGCAATGCCAGCTTCCCCAGCTCCCTCCGTGCCCCCTGCAGGCTGGCAGGCCCGTGTCCCACTCTCTTTCTTCTCTTCCGTTCCTCAGATATACCAAGCTCCTTTCAACCCCAGGACCTTTGTGCCTGCCGTGCCCTCTGTCTCCGCACTAGCCCCACCCTCACAGGGCTTCAGGGCAGGACCCCCGCGGGTTTAGGTGCCCGTTCTGGTTGCCTCTGCCCCCTACTAACTCTGGAAATGTCTGCCGCCAGCGAACGTCCCGTGTGCAGGGCGCTCCTCTGTACGAGCACGCGGGGCTTCCCCACAGGGCGCCTGTGCCCACTAAGTGAGCCAGTCCGGGGGAAGGCTCAGAGAGGAGCAGGCGCGGGGTCAGTGCTCAGCCAACTCCTTGTTTTTATTGTGAAGCCGCTCCATGCATTCTCAGAAATCAGCGGAACTGGACTACGTGACACAGAATGAACGGTTCTACAGTGAATGGTCGAGTAGCATCTAATACATTCACAGTTGTCTCAGCACCACCTCCTTCTGGCTCCAGAGCGCTATCGTCACCCCCAAAGGTGCCCCCAGACCCGCGAGCCGCCTCTCCCCGTTCCCTCCCGGCAACCACCAGCCTGCGCTGTCTCTGTGCATCATCACCCTGCAGCGCTCCAAGAGACGAGACCGCACACTGGGGCCTCGGTGCCTGGCTCCTTTCACCGAGCTCATGTTTGCTCGGTGTCCCACCACGAGGCCCGTCATCGGCCCCTCCTTCCCCTTCATGGCTGAATAGCATGCACCGTGGGGCTGACCACGACTGTCGCCTTCCACTCCTCATCTGATTCCTGGCCCGCGGCTGCTGTGAGCGGTGTTGCTATGAATGCGTGTCTACACTATTTGAGTGCGTGCTTCCAGGTTGGGGGGATCACACCCAGGACTGGAATTACTGGGTTGCATGATGATGCTGTGTTCAGCTTCTCAAGGAAGCACCGAGCTGTTCTCCACCACATCTGCACCGTTTCCCAGGCCCGCCAGGAATGCAGGCGGGTTCCCTGTCCCCACACCGCCCCCCCCAACATGAGCCGTTCCCCTGTCACGCTCACGCTGGTGGGTGTGGAGTGCTGTCTCACGGGGGGCTTGATCATTTCCCTAATGGCTTCATGGTGTGCAGCATCTTCTCATGTGCCTGTGGGCGCCTGTTCATCTTGCAGGAGAAATGTCTGCTCAAGTCATTTGCCCATTTGTAGCTTGAGTTGTCCGTCTTTCTGCCCAGGGCACTCCCGCCAAGTGAGTGGGCTACCTCCGTGCTGCACGTCTGCACCAGCCTCCGTCCGGGGCGCCCCTGAAGGACTCCAGCCTGGGGTGTTCACGTGCCCGGTCCCTTCCGCTTGCCCCGGATGCCCGAGTCCCATCTGGGGAAGCCCATGACCCTGCTGGTCTGCAGACATTCCTGGGGGCAGAGAGCGGCGGTGGTGTTACTAACCTCGTCTGCGTCTCTCCCTCCCCCAAATTGTGAAACTGTCTAATGATACCCTTCCGGCAAGGCTCTCATCATAATGGGCTGTGTTAAGCCCAATTCCCAGACAGGGAATCCGAGATACGGGCTGCTTCGGAACGCCTTCACGTCCCAGCGGCTCTCGTTAAATCGTTACTATTTCTAGGTGCTCCGAGGTGCTCAGATGAAAGGAGCGGTGTCAGGCAAGCATGTCATTATCTGGATCATTAATTCTCGAGACAGGACACTTTCTCATGCCTCTCTCTGATGGGGCAGGTGCGGCGACATGCCCAATCTCAAGGCTGCCTTGTCTCTTTGGTTCCCACCCAGAAAGGTTTTTTTCTTGTCTGATCCAAACCATTGATGCTCCCTACAGGATTGGTGAGACCTGAGAAGCCCACTGCAGGTCACTCACCAGTTTGCATGAAGACAGACTAGAGGCCTTCAGCGGCCAGGAGCGCAGGCTCCTCTCTGGAGCTCAGGGCTCCACGCCAGCCCACCTCACGGGGCCAGTGCCTCTGGGAGACTCCGTGGCACTCCTCACCAGCGTTCTCCTTGTTTTCATTCCTACAGTCTTCTCTCTGTGGACTTAAAAAACCATGCATGCCAGGCTCTTGGTTGATCTGTGGATGTATATGTGGGTGTGATAACCAGCCATTGCCTCTCCTTCTGTGTTTGAGACGGAAATTCGCTTGGGTGCATGTCAGCAAACAACATGGAGCATCTGCCATGAGCCAAGCCCGGGAGACAGTGGGCGTGGGAGGACAGGTGAGCGTTCTGCTCTCATGATGTGTGTAGTCTGACGGGAGGCAGACGGTAAAGAAGCCCATGAACACAGGAGTGGGCATGAGGAGTGCCGTGCAGGACTCGACACAGGAGTGGGAGAGGGCTTAGGGCTGCACCGTCAGCAGAGTAGCCGTGGAAGAGAAGACATTTGAGACGAGACCTGGATGATAAGAAGGAGCCGGACACGGGGGTCTGTGGAGAAAAGTGTTCCCAGGAAGATGGAACAGCAGGTGCGCAGATCCTGGGGCTGGATGAGTTCAGGGGATTGGAGTAACAGGCAGAAGCCAAAGCGGTCACAGGACAGGGAGGTGGACGGTCGGGCAACAGCGACGTCATTCAGGTCGGTGCGGTGTTACAGTTTTGCCATAAGGGCTACTGGAGGTGTATCAGTCCGTTTTTGCTGCGTAACAAGCAAGCACCAAGTCTCTGTGCTTTACATCAACACACCTTATTTTTCTTGCTCCTGAGTCTGCAGGATATTGGGGGTCGACTGGTCTCAACTGTGCTGGGCAGGGCTTAGTGCCTGGCTGCAGGCTGTGGGTTCGGGCGATCCCTGTGCCTCCATCTGGGATGAGCCTGGACATTTTCTTCCTACCGTGCACGGCTGGAATGCAAGAGCACAAGGCAAGTGTGCAAGCTCGTGGAAATCCCTGCATGCATCACATCTGCTTGCTTCCATCGGCTGGAGCAAGTCACATGACCTAGACCAGAAGAACAGGGCCAGCAGTATGAAGCTACTCCACCCAAAGAGAGGGAGGTGATCTGATCTACCAGAGGAGGTCGTCATACCTCAGACCCGAATCCTGTTCCTCCCAAGAGGCTGTGCTGCTGGGTGTTGTGGCTTCGGACACACTTGCTGAGCTGACCTCACACATTCCTCAGCACCATGTGCTGTGCCTGTGTCTCTGCCCCCTCGTCTGTTGGCCCTACACAAGAAAAAGTGTATTAGGCACCTGCTGTGTGCAAGCGTGAGTGTGTGGATGGGTGTGCGAGAGTGTACAAAGAAGATTCTCTCCTTACACACTTGAGATAGAATTGGCCAAAAAAAAAAAAAAAAAAATTCCAGTGGATGGTAAATACTCCAAAATCGGCGTCAGACCCTGACACTTAAAACATTTTTGCAAATAGGAATTTTTATTGTGGTAAAATAGACCTAACACAAATTTTACTTTAACCATTTTTAAGTGTCTGGTTTAGAAGTGTTGGGATCTGTCTCCAGAACTTTCTGTCTTCCCAAACTGGAACTCTGTCCCATGAAACTCTAGCCCCCCGGCCCCTGGCGCCCACCATTCTACTTCCTGTCTGTATGAATGTGAGTCCCCTGGAAACGTCCCAGAAGTGGAATCACAGGGCAGCCGTCCTTCTGGGCCTGGCTTCGGTCACGCAGGCTCACGTCCTCCAGGCCCCCCCACGTTGTACAGGTGTCAGCGTCTTCTCTTCGGGGCTGATCACATCCCAGTGCGCGGATGGACCTCATTCTGTTTATCTGTTCGCCTGCACTGCTTCTGCATTTTGGCTGCGTGAGTAACGCTGCTGGGGGTTCAAGTCCCCTGCTTTGTGCATGTCCACTCAGAGGGGGATTGCTGGATCATATGGTGACTTGGGTTTAATTTTCCAGGACACCCCACCCCGTTCTCCACCGTGGCTGCACCTCTGTACCTTACCCCGCGTCTGTGCCCCGGCAAGCACCCCCAGTCCCTGGGGCTTTGCTGTTGTCACAACTGTTCTCCTGGGTGTGAAGTCTGACCCTTTTATACGTCGTTACTCTATCTTCTTCCTCCTTTGTTCATAGGAAATTGGACCTGAAATTCCAATGTGTTTCTGTGGAACACATTTATTAAAAATTCACATACCGTTACGTGAAGATGATGGAACGGGACAAGCGCTCACGATCCACTTTGCTCTTCCCGCCCCTCACCTGTCCTTGCCCCCACGTGCCCCAACACATTTCTCTCTCCCAAATGATTTCCCTCCGGATTTCTTACCGAAGCCCAGAGGAAAGGGCGAAGCTATGTTTCATTTTCCAGAGAGAGTCCCTGAAGGAGACTCTGCCAGGTTGCCTACTGGATAAGGCACGTATCTGGGTGTCCTGCCGGAGAAACGGGGCCCGGGGAGATTGTTGCGTCTTGCAAAGTAAAAAGACAAAGTAACACCCCCACCCCCAAGAAGCCCTGAGCCCTGTTGTACCCAAAGCTGGCTTTCTCATGTGGCCTTGAAGGTGGGACCGGAGCTGATGGTATGTCGCCCCGAGGCGTGTCCAGTGGCCTGGCTCTGTGACCAGGGGTCCGGGAGGGGGCGGCGTGGGGGATCCTGCACCCCAAGAGCCCTCCTTCCTTAGCAATTGCCCTTTGAGCCAAGCTGCCCCGAGATGCGGGCATTGATGCCAGCCACAGAATGTGGAGGGAAACGGCCCTTAACTGGCTGGTGTGGCAGGCAATTGGGGTGGCCCTTGCCGGGGCCAGGGCCGGGGCCGGGGCCAGAGCTCCTCACTCATGGCACACACCCTCCACCCGCTTCTCGAGAGGCTCTAAGAAGCAGAGACGAGGCTTGTGCACGATGTGGCTGCTTTCTCCTCTCTAACGGCCCGTCCTTCAGGAACCGCTTGTGCTCACATTGAAGCCAGGCCATCCTGCGTCTGCGGTTCTGCTCGTGTGTCAGCCACTTCACGGGGGACGAGCCCCAACCTCAGGGCTGCGAGGCCCGTCTGATCTCCACACGGGTCTCAAGGGAGAAGTGCCACGGACACTGCCCCTCTCATGGCCAGGAATTTCTCCGGATAATATCAACATTTGGCCGCGTATCCTCTGAGCAATAGACTGAGACTGTCCTTTAAGTCGTTCAGAGAGGCTAATTCAGAGAACACCGGATAATTTTATAAATGGAGATCAATTTAGGGAGGTTCAAGGACTGGGGATCGGGAGAGAGAAGTAGCCTCAGTTCCTACAGAACGCTACTGCAGGTAAGTGGAGCCGTCCCAAAATATTCTCAAGATGAATTCTTGGTACACAGACACGTTTTGCATGTTAACATTTAGGATCATTGTTCGGTTCTGCCAAGAAATAGGTTTAGATGCTTATTCCATTTGTTTTGGTAAAAAGGTTTCTCTTTTGTTAACCATTTTGAGAAATAAAGAGCCAAGGGAAATGTGTCTTCTATAAGAAAAGCAAAAGTGCTATCATAGAAACAGAACACTGAAAACACACACGTATGTGGCAGGAAGGGGCAGTGGGTCCCCGGGAGCACAAACGCCCCCAGACGGCGGGATCCCTCCCCAACGGTGCGGCCCTGAAAGGGTCAGGCTCCAGGCCGGGCGTCCGCAAATACCTCCTGTCGGTGACAGTGTGTACTCCAGGCTCCCAGGGCCACGTGGCTCCGTGGCAGACGCTCCGTTTTGCTGCTAGGCAGGGAAGCCGCTGCAAACGCAGGGACCCGAATGGGTAAAATCAGACAGAACGTGATTTACCAAACCAGGCAGCACATGGATGTGTCCCATCAGCCCGGGTCCGCCCACCCCTACCCTACCTGGATCGGCTTTTGGCTCTGCTCTGGTTGAGAGGTTCAGGGCCCACAGGGCTGGGACCCAACGGACGTCCCACAGGTGAGTGATTCTGGCAGGAGGAAGGTGAGGAGGGTGCCTGGGGAGGACAAACCAAGTATTTTGCAATTATTTCCCCGGAGGGACTGAGAAGTAACCGGTCCTCCCAGACCTTCTTTTACAATGCAATTGAAAGGGGTTAAAGTAGGAAAGAAAAGTTATTTTTAAAGAGTTCTGTTGCTAAACATTTTCTGTGTTTTTTCTAAAGGAACTCTTTCACAAAGGAGCATTACAGGAATGTGAACTATAATATATAAACGTTCATGCAAATAATACACAAGCATGGTGGCAGACTGCCTTCCCAGTGGAAAATGTAGACGGGACATGACTTAGCAGAAACTGAAGACGGTGCTGGAGGTTGGGCCACAGGGAAGTGGGACACCATGTATGCGATCGACGGCCAAGGACAGTAGGGGTCCCGTAGGACGGTCCGTGAGCGCACGTTGCCCCAGCTCACATGAAGCTCAGAAACCTTTAAACCTGACCCCACGCCCTCAGCCTCGGCATCTGAACAGATGAGGGAGGGAGCATTTGCCAGAATCTAGTCTCTCTGTGAGCAGCAACCCTGATTTTCTTCGGGAAACCCCCTCTCATTCCATTTAAGAGGCTTTGAGCCCCTTCTCTGCAGCTGTGGCTCTGGCTTGGGACCCAGGCCTAGCCAATCGCAGTATTGCAATGGGTAGCAACAGTGATTGATCCCGGAGTAGATTCTTGGTGGAAGCTGGGTGGTCTGGCTAAGGGGTGTCTATACCTTACCTTTTTTAGAAATCTTTCCTCACTGGAATTACAGCTAAAATAATGAAGCCTGGAGATGCTAGGTGCCATCTTTCTTCCAGGTAGTTTGATACTGCCTAGGAAGGAAGTCAACATATGTGTGAAAGCAGAAAGGAAAGCTTGAGAGACTGGATCCTGGTGACTATTTCTGAGCTCCTTGATCCAGCCATGCCTGAAGCTAGCTAGCACTACCCTTGGACTTTTCAATGATGTGATCCTATAACTTCCTTTTTTTCCCTTAAACCCATTTTATATGGTTTCTGTCCCTTGTAACTGACATACCCTTTACTAATTACCTGGTTTGCAAGCCCTCGAAAGGAAAATGAGAAAATTTTTTACATTTACTTGAGAGCAAGCCCAGCATTGAAGCCAATTTTACTTCCTTTCTGAGATGAATTTCTTGATTAGAGAATACCTCGGCTCTATATATCTGAATTTTAGCAAATGAGAGAGTGCATTTAGCACAAGCGAGTGCATTTAGGACAAGCAAGGGAAATGTACTGAGTCAGGAGAGCTGGAGGAGGATTCTTCTCTGCTCTAATACTAGATTAAGACTCACCTGGAGAGCAGTCTTTGCTGCAGGGCCACCAAGATCCAGTCTTAATCATATTCTGCTCAACCATTTTATCAAAGACTTGGGGCATGCTGATCAGATTTAGGGATGACCCGGAAAAATCAGATATTTGGATAATATACTTACAATACAGCAGCTCCTGGAGGCCTGAATCATGAGGTCAGAGCTAGCGAGATAAAAATGTAATAAAAATAACAGAAAGCTTCCCCAGATTCAGAAAGCCAACCGTGAGGGAGGGAGGTGAACGGAGAGTGGTTCACCGCAGACAGGCTGCGTGTCTGCGTGAGGCACACTCCCCGTGAGCGTAACACAGCCGCTGGACCAATCCAAGACGCCCTTGGGCGGCATGAGGCCATCTGGTGTATTCGATAAGAAACCCGGCCTTTTCTGATGGGTCCCAAGTTACAGGAAACATTTTTAGGGGAAAAAATACAAGTCATCTTTACTGTACATAATTGAGGGTCACTTTGAAGTGGATCAAGCGGCAAACATTTTTGTAAGTTGACATCCTCCATAGCATATAACTTAGTAGGAAATGTTGCATATTGCTGTAATCTGCTAGTCAGTCAACTCACCAAGAAATGATGACACAACCACGTAGCTAAAAAGAAACATGTTGGCTTCGGTGAATTCTGCAAGGGCCAAATTATGGGAAGATTAAGTCAAAGGCGTTAATAAAATAATCCAGGGTCCATCTTTGATCCGCTGCGTGCCCCGTTTTGTTTGTTTGATTAGTGTTGTTTATTTAGCAACAAAGCTCTTGTCATGGAAAATCTCCATGGTTTGTTGTGCTTCAAAGCATTCTGTTAGGGTCTCCTCTTAATTCTCCTTGAAAAGCAACTGTTTATTTTCCAGGAAGAATGCCTTAGCTATGTTCCTAATTATAACTGTAACAGCACAGTTTTGATGTCGGTTGATTTTAATAGTGTTAGATCAATGAGCTCATAACTCTCAGGCTAATGATCACAAGGCTGGCGAGGAAAACCAATCTCTTATGAAAAACGTGTCAACCCTAGAAGGTTTAAAGATCAAGTGCTGTTTCCTACAACACTCCTGGGCAGTGTCTCCTAGAATAGTCTTACCTCCTTTGGGGTCTATGGTGAGGAGAAGGAGACACTTGCCTCGGGGACAAAATTTTAAATAAATGCAAAAAAAAAAAAAAAACCCACAATGAACAAAACACCAAAATGTGCATCAAGACCAATGCTGTGCTGAGCCATATTGGAGCCTAATGCAGAAGGAAAATGTGGAAGCAGAATCTTAAGACAGTATTTTCAAAAGCTTCTTCCTTTTCCCATTTTCAGTCTAGGGAATGGCCATGCTTGACCATTTCTCTCCATCAGGTGATGATCTTAAATAGTTTTTAATTAAACTAAGCTGAAGCAAAAGTACAATGACTTCTATTTGGGTATAAATAAAATATGTATGCTTAAAATAATGCAGTAAGTTTTAATGTACCTGCTCTCAGTTTTCCATTTTAAAACTACTTTAATAGTCTGGGGGAAGAAAATAGCCATTAACAAACACCTAAAATCATGCACATGGGACATACATTTTTCCTTTAGCCTCATGCAAAATCATGGCATTGAGTCTCAAGGACACTTGTCAATGCTTCACGGAACAGTTAAAACAAACACTTTGATAGAAAGAGAAAATTCTCTGTCTCTTAAGTAACTCAACTTTGGATGACACATCTCAAGTTAAATTTTAGGTTAACTGGTATGCAACTAATTCACTAAACTTCCTTCTTTATTTTAAAACAAGGGGCTTTGCATTTTCAAAGTGCTTGTGCGAACTGCTTTTTATACTCTCAAGTGATTAAAAAACGTAAAACGTGTGGCCACTGATTTTAATCTTAACCTCGATGGAGGCCAAACCAAAGATATTTGCGGCATGGGATAATCTATTTTTATGCTACTGATAAGAAACTCTGCTTTACTCTCAGAGTTCACGTCCCGAGGACCCCCGTGGGGGCAGCAACATCTGTTCTCCAACTAGGTGCCTGACCCTTCATCTAGGATAAGATGCTTTGGACTCAGGGACACTGATGGGAAAAAGTCCCTCATTGTCCAGATTGGCAGCAGACTTTAATATAATTCTATCACCTTGTTCTTTCAAAGTCTACCATCACATTTGCCATAATGGCCCTCACTGTTGCTTGTGAGCTATGCATTATGGCAGTCGTAAATTGCAATAGAAAATGTTAGGGTGTCACCTACTCTCCGGCTCTGATGAGTTGTGTGGTCTATAGCTTGTCAACTTTGTTAAGATAAATGTGGAAGCCGGCACCTTTGCTGGAATATTTTGTGTGGCTGACGACCTTTGTCTACCTTTGGTAGACATAGGACCTGCTATTTTTCCTTTTGGGCTCTGAGCCTTCTATTGCAACGTGGGCACAGAGAAAGTGTTGGAAACCTTCTTGGGAGCGGGGGGAGACGGGGGACGGGCGGAAACGCCTTGTAGCAGGTCCCAGTGTTAGTTTTCATTTTTACCTTTGGCATCACGGTAGGTATTTGGGATGGACCGTCAGTACCCATCATAACCACACTGCAGGGCTCCCTGCTGCAGGAGTCTGGGCGAGCACTGGATTCTGCTTTTGAGAGAAAAGGTTATCCTCTTGAGGCTTCTGCTGTTTCTACATGGTTGGGAAGAGGAAAGGATGTTTCCCCCCTCGGCGGCCAGTGCACACTCGCGGACGTCCTGGGTGCCCCGAGGCAGTCGTGGGGCAGCAGGACTGGCTTCCTGACCCCTGACTATAGTCTGCTGTGGCTCCCTGCTCTAGCGAACAGGGCAGAGGGAGGGAGCCCCCTCGGGCGCCAGGTCTGTGGGGCTGTTTGGGGAGCTATTTCTGGAAGTCTTGGCTGCTGTCTGTCCTTGCCATGCTTTCAGAAGCATCCACTTCCTTGTATTAAATCCTTTCTGCCTGAACAGCTAGGGCAGTTTCTGTTTCTAGCAACCGAGTCCTGCCTGAAACAGGCACAGATTGGAGCTCGGCAAACTTTTTCTGTACAAAGCAAGATAATACGGGGCGCCTGGGTGGCTCAGTCGTTAAGCGTCTGCCTTCGGCTCAGGTCATGATCCCGGGGTCCTGGGATCGAGCCCCGCATCGGGCTCCCTGCTCCGCGGGGAGTCTGCTTCTCCCTCTGCCCCTCCCCCTGCTTGTGTTCCCTCTCTTGCTGTGTCTCTCTCTGTCGAATACATAAATAAAATCTTAAAAAAAAAAGCAAGATAATACGTATTTCAGGCCTCTGGGACTTAAAATCTCTGTTGCAATGACCCAACTCTGCCATTGCAGCACGGAAGTAACCTCGGACTACCTGCTCGCTCAACAGCTGTGGTCGTGTTCCCATAAAACTTTATTTACAGAAACCCGCAGCTGGTCTGTGTGCCATCGTTCCTCACCCACTACATAGAATCCTGGGTGCCTACATCCTAAGGTCAAAGTGCTAATATTCCCCTCTTTGAGGAAGAGAACAGACAGTTTCTGCTTCTCCTTCCAAGGGATCCTACATTAGGAAATTTAGAAGCTACAAACAAATAACCTCCCATAGACTCCATCGTCATTTATTTACTCATTCATGTATTCATGTGATCCAGGCAGGTTTTGTAAAGTGCCTTATGAGCCACGCGGTAGCATCTCTCAGATTAATCGGTCAGGATGGCTGTAGGTCATGGCAAGTCTGCACATTCTTGGGGTCAGTGAGCGAAGTCAAAAATGTTTAGTGGTTTATTTATAAACCCCAAGCAATCAAAATAGTGCATGGCACATAGGAGACTCCAATGGGTAGATGCTGAATACTTGAATCATTCTGCATCCTAAGCCCTTGGACAGACTTTTCCAGATGGACCTGTCCAAGTGGAACTTACCCCAGCTCCCAAATGCTCATTTGAGGTGGCCCAGGAAGTCTGTCTCTTTCCATCCTCAGCTTTTGATGCGATGCTAAATTCAAGGAGGTAAAGGGAGAGTGGACCCAGTGCCAGCTCTGGTTCCCCCATTCTGATCCCTCTGGATGTGATTGACACGCACAGCATCCCCACCCCCCCAACCCAGCAGTGGTACCTCCTCCAGCTTCTGAGGCTAGCATCCCCTTCTCCAGACTTTCCGCAGCCGAGTCCCATTTCCAGGCATTCAGGTCTTAGTGTGTCCCAGGAACCCCCTGGGGTTGGCCCAGTGGGGAGACCCGGGGGCTGTGGGCTCCGTGACGATCAGGCCTGGGGCTTTGTGGTGTGTGCAACATGGGGCTGTGGACTCCTCATCCTTGGAAGCCCATCCAGCCCCTCGCTCCCTGGGTGCCGACGCCCACAGGAGGCATGGCGGCATCGTGATGGCTCTGGCCAGGGCACCAGGCCGGGTGGCGTGCTACAAGGTGGGCGGACGGGAGGGGGCTTGGGAGGGGTCCTGAGATGGGCAACAGTGTCGGGTAGGATCCTGTGGTCTTTCTCCCTGCTCAGGGTTCCAAGGAGGGTGCATGACCAGTTCCAGGGCTCAGAAATGGAACAAAGAACCGCTTCCCAACTTCACAGGAAGCTCTGAGTGACCTCAGAGCATCCCTATATCCTTTCTTCATTATTCACTTACTCATTCATTTACCCACAAATATTGGTGGACAGCCGACCACATGCGAGGCCCGTCCCTGACACCAGAGACAGAGAAGCCACCCAAACTGACAAGGTCTCTGCCCCATGGGGCTCATGTTCTTGGCGGGGAGACAGACCGTACCCAGAAGACGCATCCATGTGTCATTTCAGGTAGGGGTAGGGCTACAAGGAACAACGGAGCCGCTCGGTGACCATGTAGCGGGCCGGCACTGTTTCGGGGGGGTGGTCAGGGAAAGCGTCTCTGGAGAGCTGGCTCTGCCGAGAAGACCGTGGGAACAGTCGGCGGGTACTCCTGCAAAGAACTGGGCGGAAGAACGTTCCAGGCCATCAGGACAGCAGGTCCCAAGGCCCTGAGGTGCAAAAGGTCTGGCTTGTTCCAGGAGGAGTCACGGAGCCAGGGTGTCTGGAGAGGAGCGAGCACCGCGGACAGAGGGGAGAGAGGCGTGGCCGGGTCACGGTCTGCAGACAAGGGTTCTGGCTTGGTCCCAGGTGCTAAGGGAAGCCAGCAAAGAATCTTAGGCGGGAAAGTGATGACATCGCATGAACTCGGAAACAATCACTCTGCTATTGAACGGAAGGCTGCAAGATGGCAGCAGTGGACATGGGGGGACAAGCGCCCGAGGGTCCCCAAGGCTCTCGAAAACCGCACACACCACACCCCACCTCACCCGTCCCCTGGGGCTGCAGAGCAGACGCCATCCTCGTCGGCATCTTCCTGACCATCTTTCCTCTCTGCCACTTTACGCCCTTAGCCAAGAACCAAAGGAGCGCTTACCTACCGGTCCACACACAGGGTCGCGGGCGTGTTTCCTGCCGGGATTAGGAGTTGGCTTTGGAGATTTTGGTATTCCCGTCGGGACCCCATCCGCGTTGTTGTATTTGTTTTCCCTCCTACTCAGGGTGGTGGGTTTGTGAGTTGCGGTGCCAAGGCTTGGCCCCCGGCCCTCAGCGTGAGCGTTGACTGAGAGCTGCCTTCTAAGGGAGGCGGGGGCAGGGGGGTACTCGATGGCCCTGAGCAGGTGCGCTGCCCATACTTTCTCCCGTTCCTCCCGATTCCTTCCAGTCAGGCGATGTGCTTTCCTTGCTGCTGGAAGACATCACAGCAAAAGCCAGACTGTCGGTTTCTGACCTTCAAGACCGCAGGTTACAGGGATGTTAAGAGAAGAGGAGAAGCAATGCTTTTTCTTCCTGTATGCATATTGAAATTTTACTTTTCATTATATCATACATATAAATGGCCATTTCCAGCTGATGATGGAGTCACAATCAGGGAAGAATCACCGCTGTCATTGCTGGAATAAATGTAAGGAATGGTATCATTTTTGAAGATATGGGCCAGGAAACATTACTCTTATAAAGAAGCTGTGTAATAAAAGGCATCTGAAATTTTTACATGTAATTATTAAATATCATGTTTGTTTACTTTTGGAATGTATTACAATTCTTGATTTTTGGGAAAATTAAGGGCTGCCTATCCAAAGCTTTTTCCACCAAAAATACCCCGTTTTTTGAGATATAATTGACTTAAGACATTATACGACCTTCGGGTGTGTGACATCATGATTCAATATTTGTATATATTGCAGAATGATCCCCACAATAAGCCTGGTGACCATCCATTACCGCGTATAACTACAAAAAGTTTTTTCTTATGATGAAGACTTTGAAGGTTTATTCTCTTAGCAACTTGCAAACCCACAATACCATATTACTAGCTATAGTCACCCTGCCGGACCTTACGTCCCCATTGCTTACTTATTTTATATCTGGAAGTTTGTACCTTTGGACCCCTCACCCAACTGAGAAGGACTCCATGAACCACCAGCCAGGGCCCCCCACCGAGGCAGCCAACTTTGTCGTAACCTGCCTCGTTTCCGTGGGGTCGCCTGAGGGTATGACTTCGCAGGCTGCATGTTAATTTTCATTGCAGACGTGCTGCAAGGCAGACCAGGCAGCCCTTGGCCGGGCTCGTGGACCGGGAAGCCATGGAGTGTGCAAGCGGCATAAAAAGTTCCTGCCTGGTTCTGGACATTCGTACCCCTGGCTCTATTATTTTGGAAAGTGTGTTCAAGGAGCGGTGAAGCCAATAGTTACTCTAAGTCTTTCCCATTTTATTGCAGGGCTGAACCAACCATAAAACAGATTGACAGATATAGGGAAAAGAAAATCCTATATTTTACAAGCTAAGGACCTGATTTCACTTCACGTCAACGTTGGGGGCTGATGAATTGTCCTGACATTTCTGAACTTAGACATTCCCCCTGGTCCGAGAGATGAAGCACTGCAGGAACGATGATAAGTGTCCACAGCCCTGCCCATTTAATCTCCCGAAATTACTCCCTATTCATTTTTCTCTCAGATGGCTTATTTAATGTGGGCTGTATTTCCAGCTCTCTGGCGGTCCAATGACACAATGACACCTAGAGGCCAAGCCGGTCGGAACAAATTATCAAAGGTCTGGAGGTGCTGCGGTACAACCCTGCCTCCCTGTAGGGCGAGTTCAGGCTCCAGGCACAGGCCACGAAATTAACTAGCCCCACAAATAGTTACCAAGCGCCACCAGTGCGTGGGGCACGGGGCTCAGAGCAACACATTTACGCCGGCAGGTAACTTTGAAAGAACAAACGGGGTGTGGAGAGGGCCCGCGTGCGGAAGGGGAACGGAGATGTGCAAGGCCGGGGGGGGGGGGGTTATAATGTCGCTCTGCAACGGGATGCAAACCCCCTCCTGACTCCTCCCGCTGACCCGCCTCCACACGCGGTGACCTCGCGGCTCCGCGCAGGTGCTGACCAAGCCGCGGAGGCGCGCGTGGGACGGAGGATGTGAACGCAAACAGCCACACTGATGACGGCCTGCCCCTGTGCCCCTTGATCTTCTTCGAGGAGGCCGCCGGGAAGCGTTGAGCTGCACGTGTGTCCTGTCACACTTGTGTTGGTCGAGGCTGATGCAGACCCGAGAGCCGGCACAGAGAAGGCTGGACCCAGGCCCTGCGCCCACGGTGGCGTGAGCGCGTGGTCTGGGGCGCGTTGTGCAGTCTCTGAGCTTTCCTCCTGTGGTCCGGGCAAGGCCCTGGTCGTGCGCGCCTCGCAGGGGCCGTGCCGATGGGCGACGCCCCTTCTGAGCGCCGGGAACCGGGGGGCTCTGCCCTCAGCGAGGCTAGCCGACTTCCCGACGCAGAGGACGGAACGCCAGCGCCCCGCGCCGCCCCGGGCTCTTACTGAGTGCTCGCAGTTTTAGTCCGTGATGTGTCTTCCTACGACCCCGAGAGCAATTCCCGTGCAAGGTCGGCGCGGACCGGGAACCTCAGGAAAGCGTCCCCCGGCAGTACGCGGGAGGGACACCGGGTGGCAGCATTGTACCGCCGCCCTGCCGCCAAGCGCGGGGGAACCCCAGCCCTGCGCAGGTGCCCCCTCGCCTCCTTCCCCTGCTCGCCCACCACGCCTCACCAGCAGGCCCCAGCTCTCCTAGACCCTGCCCTCCCCCTGCGCTCCTCATCTCTCTGCGACCCTGCCGCGCCCAAGCGCTGGCCCAGAGCCCTTTATCGCAGGGCCTGAAGAAGAAGACGCAAGGACACTTTGTCAATCTAGAACACTCTGATGATATTTTCTTAGGGCCCGAACCCACGCAGCCCCTGATCCCACGCGACTGAAGACGGATGCGTCTGTTGGGGGCTACTGAGGCTGTAATCACACCCCAGCCTGGCGCTCCTCAGCCCTGATCCACACGGCGAGGCTGTCAGATTGCTCTGCTCATGAATTTTCCCGTGGTTCGCACCACGCCCCCTCCTACAGGGCCGACCTCGCTGTGGGGCCTACAGCAGTGGTGACTTGGATGTGTCCACCTCGCTGGGCTTTGCTGCCCAGACGTTTGGTCGAATGCTAGCCTGGACATGAATGTATTTCGCAGATGTGGGGAATATTTACAATCATCAGTTAACTCTTAAGTAAAGAAGGCCACCCTCCATCCTGTGTGTGGGCTTCACCTAAGTTCTTTGAAGGCCTTGCAAGCAAAAACTGAGGTTTTCCGAAGAAGAGAGAATCCTGACTCAAGACTGCAACATAGAGATCCCCCCTGACGTTCCAGCCCGCTGGCCTGCCCTATAGATTACGGACCTGTCAGCCCTGTAATCCTAGGAACCAATTCCTTTCTCCCTCCCTCTCTCTCTCTCTCTATATATATATATTTCTTTGTATCTGATATATAATATGTGCATTATATCTGATGTACCTGGAGCACACATACGTATCCTACATATACCATGGATACACATGTATATAGTATATATGTATCCTATTCTCTGTTTCTCTGGAGAAGCCTGACTGCTGCTGGCATATTGTCAGCCCCCCACGAGGAACCCTGAGGCTGGAGGACACTGTAACGGGCACCCTTTGCCACTTTGTTTCCTGATGGCAGAATGCCCTTGTAGTTTTGAAACACGATATACACTTTAAAACCTGCATGTACGAGATTTTTGCAGAAGTTCGGGATTTTTTTTTTTTTTAATATACATGGTGCATGGGCGGTTAGAGACTGATGGGGACGTCTCTCGCGCAGGGGCCGTTCCTGTGCGGCATGAGTGAGAGGTGCGCCTGGACTGGTCGTGGACAAAGCGGCGGCTGTAACAAGCAGGCCCTGCGTTTCTGGGGCTTCTCCTGGAAGAGCCCGCTGTGCAGCTCACATCAGCAGAAGCAGCAGGTGCATGGACAGCAGGCCCTCGAGAGAAGGTGGAAAAGTAAGGATGGTCCCTGGATGCCACCGCCTATTTCAGGGGAAGAACCCGACCCCGCAGGGGGCTGGGCTGGTCTGGGAGGAGAGCCGGGGCGCCGTCCGGCTGGTTATGCCTCCGCATCTCCCAGGACTTTCATATTTCTCTTCATTACTCATTTCCTCTTTGCCCTTGACCACAGAAGCTCTGCCCTGGGACGGGGCTCTCATCACTGTGTTTCCTGCCGCGGGAGCCGGCCTTCCAAACAGAACAGCCCTTCAAAATCCAGCCGTTCCCTAAAATGTGTGTGCGGGAGGTGGGCCAAGGCATCGGAAGGGTGAGGGGGGCCCTAACGTTTTCTTTCTATGTTTCTGTATTGTTGGAAAATTTTGCCGGTGTTTGTCTAGTAATGAAAGAGCAACCAATTCTGAATACTCGGGAGAAGCATCTTCCATATCTTGGACCAATGCTTTGTGGATATGTTTTAAATCCTGCCAAATAAGTTGTCTTAAACAAGAAGCAGTAAGATCAAATCAGGGGTGTTGTCTATTTACGGAACTGTGGCCAAAGGGGCTCTCCGTGGCCGCGGGAGCTTACTGAGCAACCGTATGAACTTTACAGAGACGTCTCGCTTCTTTTTTAACGATGCTCAAGATGTCCCTCCGCACTCGGTCCTTTGCGCTCCCACCGTCCTTCCTCTTCCTCCCAGTTCCGTGACCCGGAGCAGGGCGGGCCAACCCTGAGGGTCCCGGGCACCCCCGCAGCATCTCTCCCCCTCTCCCAGCAGAAACGGCGATGGGCTGGCGTCCTGGGCTTGGGGGGGAGGAGGGTGAATGTTGGTCTGCAGCCCATTTCTGCAAAGCCCTATTTATCTTACACAGATGCAGGAAGTTAAATTTTGATGATGTGCTTAGCTGGGAAGGAGCGTGTAGGAGATGATCTCCATTCCACAAAAAGGGAGAAAATGAAGCATTATTACCTCAAGAAAGGCATCTGATTGGGCTCGCTGCTGCCAAGTTATCTAGAGCCCGGTGCGCGGGAGCCGGGAGTGAGGATGAGCTCTTCAGATGGCAGCTTTCTGCCAGGGGGCATCGCTGGCTCCCTCCTGCCCTGGAAATGAACACTACCGTCCGTGGCTGCATGGATGGGGGTGGGCTGAACGGACACCAGAAGGGACCCGGGCCCTTTGGGGCAGCGCCCAGGACCCCGCCTCGGCGGTAGAGCCTGCTCACTGCCCCCCTGGGGGTGCACCCTTGGTTCTCTCTGTGTCCTGCCTCCTATCATTCAAAGGCAGAAGCCCAAACTGGTGGAGGCGGGAGGCAGTACCGGGCACACCTACCTGGAAAGGTCCAGGGCTGGAGGCGAGGCTGGGCTGTGCAGAGCGTTCAGAAGTCTCTGGGCTCCATGTTCCTCTGTCGGCTTCAGTCCAGGGCCACGCTGTCCCGAGGCCACCCCTGTGGCCAGGAGGATGGACACGCCCAGGGGCAAGCCTGGTTCCCATACTTGCTGCCCGGACCTTCTTGCCCGCTCATACCAGGAGCTTGGGCATTGCTTCCTGCAGGGAACCTGGGGTGCTCTATTCTCATATGAAAAATGGGATGATTAGGACAACATACAATTTATCATCCCAACTGGAACACTTCTGACAGGCAAAGGGGGCACTCTCAATAAGGACACTGAGCCGACAGGATAAAGGGGGGTCATCCAGGCAAATAGGAGGAATGCATGTAGCAACTGCACCGAATTCACAAGATTGCTGCCAAGGTTGAGGTAATGGTCTGCGGAGAGGGTTTAGCAAATTGCATGGGATGCAGAAGGTGCTCAAAAATGCTCTGAAAGCAGTGTGAGCAGGAGCTCTGGGTTTCTGAGCCCGGCGAGGTGGGGGTGTGGGCACCAGGGAGGCCTGGTCACGCGTGACGGCCCCCAGTACAGATTAGGAGGCTAATAGCAAATTCTCCGGGATTCTTACATGCCTGGGAGCAGTTTCGGTCCCAGGATGACTCTAAACACGATGCCCCAGTGTGGCGAGTGACTTGGTTTCCAGTTCCTAATTGTCTTTGAAAACAGTCCCCTGGTCTGGCTGTGCGGTGTCAGCCTGGGATTTTCACAGAGCAGATTCACTCTGCTGCGTTCTTGTTTGTCCCCGTGCATTTGAATGTGGCGGGCTGAGCAGCCCCGGGGGCATCACTTGGTCTGAATGGTGCAGCCTACGCCCCTCCCTCCGATGGCCCAGCCCTGGAGCATGGCTGGTGGGGGTGCTCTCTCCAGGTATGGCTCCCCCCGATCCCCACGCGAGCACATACGCATTTGCCACATTCTTAGAAATGTACCATAAGTACGATTTCTCCTATCTATAAATTTTAAAATGAATACAATGTAAAATATATATTAAAAATATTTCCATTTTCTGAATTGAGAACATTGTTACAAAGAGAAATTTAGGGAATGTATCTCTGTCTGCTCCACCATGTGCTAAATACGCTTTCCCACAGACTAAGTGAAAGGTGTCCACGTTTGAGCCATGTCATCAGCACGAGGCCGAGACACGGATCGAGCCAGCACCGAGGACCTGCAGTGATCTGCATCTACCGGCTGTTTTGTGGACACTGATGGGAGGGCGGAGGCCAGTCACACTCGCGCTGTCAGCCAGCAACAATGGAGAGGTGTTTAGTCTACGAAATGCTGGTGCTCACCATCCTCCCCATCCCTTATTGCTACCTGTGGAATGTCTTGATTGGAAAGACAGCCAGCCAGCGGACGGGGGTTATTGTTTACAGGAACTGGCTACCCCCCAGTGCAGAAGTGGAGGCAGCGGGGTCTCAGAGAAACAGAAACCAAGGACTTGTATCCCATAGGGCAGATTTATTTTTCGGTTGCTTTTCCCCCTCTTTGCTTTGTGAGCTATGTGTCAGCTTTATTAGTCACCCTTTCTGCATTCCCAATTTCTCCACATGGTTTTCAACTGTGTCGATGACTAATAGCTTAAAACTTTAGTCATGCTAAGACAAATATACTGGATTTTCTTCCCTTTGAGTATAAAAGTTTGTGGGAGATGATTTGGCACAGCTATGCCCAGGTGCCCATGCATGTTCATGTACGAACACGTCAGCTCCCATGGAAGCCAAACTCAACGGCAGGGAGGGCACAGGAAGCTTCCAGAAAGGGGTTTACCTTCCAAAAGGGGTCCCTGTTCTTAGGCAAAGGGGATTGTTAAGTTGACAGAAATATATCCATGCAGCCCCTTCTGTAGGTGGAGTGTTTGTGGAGCACTGATTAATAGTTGTCTGGTTTCCCGGCATCCACTTCCTCATCTCCAGGCGGCAGGGATTAGAACCCACCTCTTGCCCCAACACCTCCCCTCAGTTCATGTGCCTCAGGGAGAGGGGCCCCCACGCCCTGGTCCAGGGGTGGTCACGTGACTCAGGCCCATCAATCAGAACATCACATTCCCCTAAGGGTAGTGTTCGGTTGGGGACAAGCATGTAATCATCTAGAACCGAGGGCATCGAATGAAATTATTTTGTTTTCATTTTGGGGTTTTTCTGGTACTGTTGCAAAAGAAGTACACTCACCCTCCTCAGCATGCCGCACACAGCTCCCTCCAGGCTCGCCCTGTATGGCTTTGGCTTTGAGCTGCTGCCTGTGCTCTCACTGCCACGTGCGGTCTTAGGATAGTGCCCACAGGGGACAGGAGCACTATAGGATGTGGGAAGATGGAGCCCAGTGGGAGCCCCTGGATCAAGTGGCTCCTGATGCCCATGTATCCACTGAGTTCTCAATCAATTGACCTCTAAAGAAGTTTGAGCTGTTTTTGTCATTGTAACTGCAGGAATTCTAGCAATGGTTCCATTTTTTAAAAAAGAGATTTATAATTCAACTTACATATTGAACACCTGCTGTGTGCCTGGCTCTGCGCATGGATGATCACGTTGAATCCAAGCATTAATTGTGTGTTGTTTAATTTTCCCTCTCAGTCCGTGAGGGAATGGAGCTCAGAGAAGTCGAGTCCTTCTATGTCTTCGGTCTCCAAATTTTTCTCCATCCAAACAGCTCAGCCTTGAAAATCTGTTACTTCCAGTCCATATGCATCCCAGTTTTTCTTCATTCTGAGATATCTTTCAGGAAATGTCTCTTGTTTACCATACAGACTGGACCAGGCGTAGGAGAGGGCAGGTGGCAGGGGACTGGATTTTCTCCAATCATTGGTCTGAATATGTCCCTTTCTGCCTTGAGCGTGGTTTCAGCTATTTATTAAAGTGGCATTTAAAGGGAGCATGTGGGCAATGCCCATCAGTCCCCTCTCAAGGTCCCATCCAAGAGATGTTCTCTGGACCTGGCTGTAGCTGCTACCAACACGATTGGTGCTACTGTACCGTCTCCGGATGCAGCCGGGAAAGAAGCAGGAGGAGAATCATTGTGCTCCTCCTCCTCCCAGGCAGTCTGCCTCCTGGACAGACCCTAACGGGAGCGGCTGGTATGGAAGCCTGGAAACATAGTGCTTGGATTCCTGAGCCCCGATGGTGGCTCTCAGAGCACAGAAGGGAGGGAATGGGGCTGAGACCAAATGGGTGAACACCCTGCCTCCTATTCCACCTGTACCTAATTTTTTCTCCTTACTATGTTCTCATCTCATTTTCAGATCAGATTTTCCAGAGAGAACCTCCTAGAACCCAGAGACCAGGCAAGTGCTTTTATTATGCAGTCCTAAGTCAGCCTGTGCCTCCCCTGCCTCACTCAGCATTCCCAATGGCTTTCATTTG